>NC_134236.1:95142720-95749258 GCF_965152275.1 Natator depressus
CTAAGTACACTATATCCTTTGAATACCCTTTGTCCACATACTTGTTGACCCCCTCAAAGAATTCTAATAGATTGGTGAGGCTTGATTTCCCTTTACAAAAACCATGTTGACTCTTCCCCAAGAAACCATGTTCATCTATGTGTCTGATAATTCTGTTCTTAAACCTGATACTGAAGTTAGGCTTACTGGCCTGTAATGGCCAGGATCACCTCTGGAGCCTTTTTAAAAAAAACTGGCGTCACATTGGCTATCCTCCAGTCATCTGGTACAGAAGCGGATTTAAATGATAGGTTACATACCACAGTTAGTAGTTCTACAATTTCACATTTGAGTTCCTTCAGAACTCTTGGGCAGGGGCTGCAGGTTTGTAGAAATTTTGGTGGTGCCCAGAATACGCAGAGCCTGCATCCCTAAACTCTGCCCCCCCACCTGCCTAAGGCTCTGGGAGGGAGTTTGGGTTGCGGGGAGGAGGTCTGGGGTGCAGGCCCTGAGTGGGGGCAGGATATTGGGGTGCAGGCTCTGGGAGGGAGTTTGGATGTAGAAGGCGTGAGAGGTTGGGCTCCGGGAGGGAGTTTGGGTGGGGAAGGGGGTCTGGGGTGCAGGCTCTGGATGAAGTTTGACTGCTGGGTGCAGGCTCTGGGCTGGGGCAGGGGGTGAGGGGTGCAGCCTCCGTGCTCTGCTAACCCCGGACACTGCCCTCGCAGCTTCCCTTTGGCTGCAGGGACGCTTGGAGTGGGAGCAGTGCAAGTAGACCCAGACCCACCCCACCCAGGGGCCACAGCAATGGGCTGGTAGCCACGTGAAGCTAACAGGCAGGAAGCCACTCAGCTCCACTGCGCTGCCAGTGGTGGTGAGGGGGCCCGGGCCATTTTAAATTGCTCAGGGATGCGCAGGGTGGAGTGCCCGGGGCAGAAGGTCGGGCCAAGGGAGAGACACAGCCTCAAATATTGCTGGAGCCAAGCCCGGGCCAGGAATATTCCTTGTGCCCAGGCACCATGGGCCCATAGAACTCACCGCCTATGCTCTTGGATGAATACCATCTGATCCTGGTGACCTATTACGGTTTAGTTTATTAATTTATTTCAAAACCTCCTCTAATGACACCTCAGTCTAGGACAGTTCCTCAGATTTGTCACCTAAAAAGAATGGCTCAGGTTTGGGAATCTCCCTCACATCCTCAGCTGTGAAGACTGATGCAAATAATTGGTTTAATTTCTCCACAATGGCTTTATCGTCTTTGAGTGCTCCTTTAGCACTTCAATCGTCCAGTGGTCCCATTGGCTGTTTAGCAAGCTTCCTGCTTCTGCTGTACTTAAAAATTTGTTTGCTATTACTTTTTTGAGTCTTTGGCTAGCTGTTCTTCAAATTATTTTTTGGCCTTCCTAATTATATTTTTTACACTTCATTTGCCAGAGTTTATGCTCCTTTCTATTTTCCTCAATAGAATTTAACTTCCACTTTTTAAAGGATGCCTTTTTGCCTCTCACTGCTTCTTTTACTTTGTTGTTTAGCCACAGTGGCACTTCTTTGGTTCTCTTACTATGTTTTTTAATTTGGGGTATACAATTAAGTTGAGCCTCTATTATGGTGTCTTTAAAAAGTTTCCATGCAGCTTGCAGGGATTTCACTTTTGGCACTGTACCTTTTAATTTCTGTTTGACTAACTTCCTCATTTCCATATAGTTCCACTTTCTGAAATTAAATGCTACTGTGGTGGGCTGTGATGGTGTTTTCCACACCACAGGGATGTTAAATTTAATTATATTATGGTCACTATTATCAAGTGGTTCAGCTACATTCACCTCTTGGACCAGATCCTGTGCTCCACTTAGGACTAAATTAAGAATTGCCTCTCCTCTTGTGGGTTTCAGGACAAGCTGCTCTAAGAAGCATTCATTTAAGGTGTCAAGAAACTTTATCTCTCCATCCCGTCCTGAGGTCACATGTACCCAACCAATATGGGGATAGTTGAAATCCCCCATTATTATTGAGTTTTTAATTTCATAGCCTCTCTAATCTCCCTGAGCATTTCACAGTCACTATCACCATCCTGGTCAGGTGGTTGGTAGTATATCCCTACTGCTATATTCTATAAGTTTAAAAAACAACATAAAGCATCCATCAATCCATCAGCATTCATACTGCACTCGCCATAAGTACCCGGCCTGGGCTGGGGAAGCTAATGATCCAACCAGTGGATCAAATTCAGTGATGAGTTCTGGTCACGTGCCACCTGAGAAATGTTGCACATATGATAAGAAGAAGACGATCTCAGCCTTTATGTTCAATAAAACCATACAGATCGTTGATATATCCAAAAGTCCTTTAAAATCTCCACTCTCCATACAGTCATCCTTCATTATACTTCCTCCCTCCACGAAAACAAATGGCCTTTGCCCTGAACATCAACAGATGAGGCTATTTTGGACCAAAGAGGAGCCAGAATGAATGCCAATCTCAAGCTCTGGACACCTACCTTTTGGCTGTTCTTTCCGTTCAATCTTTTCTTGTTTTTCAGGTTTCTCTTTGTGAATTACTAGAAATACAAAATAGCAACATAGTCATCTCTGTTACATACTCCACAAATCTAACTATTCCTTCAAAATGATAAAGGGAAAGTATTTGCAAGATACGCTAATGGATTTCAGCTCTGAATCACAGATGCTAGCTTCTCATATATAACAGCAATCTTTCTTAAATTTTCCTATTTGCTTACATGTACAACAGAAATATGGATCTTTTTTTCTAACAAATGAGCCTGTTTATGCTTGTGAAAATTGTTGGATCGTGTATCTGCACCGTAACTGACTATTCAGCTTAATCTCATTTGCAGGATTTGGTTTTGCTCCATTGCATAAGCATGCTGCTCTCGGATCCCAATGTGGGAAACTATTTTGACAGCAGCACTTTCTATTCTTAACAGAAAATGGCTCACACATTGCCTTCCAAGCTGTTCTTTATTTTTGGATGTTACTTCAACCAAAAAGACGGATTAGCAAGGGTACACGTCTGTAATAAGAACATAACATCAGAAGAATAGCTGTTTAAAACACAGTTAGCTGCACATACTGCCTTTAGCAGAGAGACTTGATGCCTGTAGATAGCCAGCTGCTGACCCACAAGAGTTTGGATATCAAGAGTTTGGATATCACAGTATCCCAGCTCATAAAGAACTGCATGTAAAAATGCCCACCACCACAAAACCCCCATGAAGGACTAAGTTGGTGGCATTTCATGGAAAAAGGAAGAGACATTTTCTCTCCTCACCTCAATTTTCTGGCAAAAACTAAAATAGAGTCATGCCAAGTGGATGACTTGTCACTTTTGCATGCATATACAGCAACGTTCCTGCCCTGCTCTACTCACAATTATTTTTTTAGCAAATTTTACTTTATCAGAGGTGCTAAGAAGCAGCACAAATGACATGATTTTCTTGTTTAAATATTTCTTCCTAAAATCATGACTCAGTGCGTATTTCGTTAAACCAAATGTTTGTTGCAAATGTTCCCTAATTTCATCATTTCCTCACATGTGAAAATGTTAGCAAATGAAATGTCAATAACAAGCAAACAATTTTTATTACTACTCACTAGTGTAATGGGAAGAAGTAGAGGACTTTTCAAAGCCACCTAAAGGTTTTGGATACCCAATTTACACTATAATGAACGGGAACTGAGGATGGGATCCAACTTTTAGGTGCCCAGAAAAATCACAGGAACAATATCATGATCCACAAAGCAAAGTTAGGCACCTAAGCTCCCTACACAATGAATGAGGAAAGATAAGTGCCTTAGAATGAATCCACAAAAGCCCACACACTAGATGGGGAGCCACCTAAGCTAACCAATGGGAGCAGCTGTCAAGAGGGGTGTGTCCTAAATCCTATTCCTCTGTGGGAGACAGCCCCTAAATTTGGGCTGCAGGGAAGTGTCTATTTCTGCTTAGTGAACAGAAACCTCCTGGACTCAGGCAGCTTAGGAGCCTCTTGCAGGAATGAGGAGAGGTGGTGGTGATGCAGCTGCTGCCATCCACCTTATAACTTTTAGCCCAATGACTAGAGCACTTGCTTGGGAAGTGGAAGCTCGAGGTTCAATTCCTCTGTTTGCCAGAGGTGGGAGACCCCTGTTTAAATCCTAAGGAGAGTTCTCTAACCACTGAGCTACAAGGAGGCCCCACAGCAGACTGTCCCCAATCTCTTATGCTGAAGCTGCTCCACTGTGGATGTGGATAAATAATAAAAGTGGTTGGAGCAGGGAGACTGGATCCTGGATCTTCCATCTCCCAGGTGGATGCCTAACCCCTGAGTCATTCTCACTCTCTCTATGGCCCAATAACTATTTAAGTATTTATCCATAGTGAAACAGTCATTTCGGCCAGAGAGAGAGAGAGAGAATAAGCAAAAGAACGACTCTGTAGTCCAGTGGTTAGGGAAAAAGCTTTCACAAGGGAGATGGAGGGATTCCCCACATCAGACTATCCAATAGTTCACTAGTTAGAGCACTCTTCTGAGATGTGGGAATTGAACCCACATCTATCACATCCCAAGCAAGCATCTACTCACTATGTTAAAAGTTTTTAAAGGTGGGCACTGGCACCTCCTCCTCCAGCCAGATTTTGAATGGGACCCAATCCAGTAGGCAACCTCTGAGCACAGCTACCAGACTGGGCCCCGTATGTGATTTAGGCAGACTAATGTCCATCTTTCTTCAGAGGGGGAATCACTCTGAGGCTTAGTGAGGAGATATACATCCAGACACATAGAGGGAGGCAGCAGGGCACACGCCTAGAGGCAGAAACATAGGTGTCTAGGAAACTTTTATCCTAAAAACTTAGGTGCCAAGTGAGTTTAGGTGCCTAGTGGGTTTGGCAAGAGTTCTGTGGAACGCAGTGGATCCAAAACTGGGACTAAGATGCCTATGTCTGGGGTTGAAGTGCTGAAGTGTCTTGATGGATCTGGGCCGGGGTGTCCAAATCCCTTACGTGGCTTTGAAAACCACATAAGTAATGTACTCTCACAGGCTTTGGGGATTCAGTGTGTGTTTTAGGATGCCCAGTCGTGTAACAAGAAAAAGTAAGGTGGTGTCCCCTGTCGTTACCCCTTTTGGCAGGAATAAGGATGTTGAAGCAGTAACAGGACTACATGTTCTTGCATGATGGTTGCATGTGAAAAAAGCAGCAAATTCAATTAAGGTGCACAACTTTTCATAGAGCTGTGCTGCCAGCTTTTGAGAGAAAGTCAGCACAATTCTGCTACTGACAGCTTTCCTACTGGTTGTTCATCCTCTGTGATGCATGAGCTTTTTTCATTTGATGACACTCCTTGTAAATGCTAGAAAGAATAGCTGAACTATGTAGACAGGGTGATGACCATTCATGTGCTTTTTTAGCCATCAATGAAATGGCTGCACATGACCTATTAAGACTACTTAAGGTGTCATACATGTATATAGGAGACAAATCATCCTTCACAAAGGCCCCTTTCACTCCACTTCCCTATGGCATCTCCCTATTTCATGTTTTGGCATCAGAGACCAAAATGAACCTTGAAAGAGACATGCTGAGTACAAAGACACAAATTATGCAGAGAGGGCCTGTTTCTCATTTACACTAAGGCCCATGTACACCCTCATGGTAGGCTGCATAAAGGGGCCTTAAAGTAGTTATGAATGTAATTTATGCCCATTTTAAAATCCTTTTGCATTACCAGTGTGGTATAAAGTGACCTTAGCATAAATGAAAAATATGTATGCTTCTGTAGGCCGCAAGGTAAATGGGGGGAGTGCAGACAAATTGGCTCCTTTGTGAGGGATTAAAAGTAGTTTGATGAAGCTGGGCACGTAGCCTGGAATGTGGATAAGCATTGTGGAAGGCTGGCATAAGCATAATTTGTTGTTTTTTTTTTTTTACAGTAAGCTGAAGGAGTGTTCTAATTAGTCTGAGAGTCTTATCCTCCGTGCTGGTATCACAGTAGCCTCAGAATATGGTAATCTCAGCTTGTAGAGTTTAGCATTACCTCATATGGAGACGGTCAGAGCTATGACTTCAGGCAACAAATTTATCTGGGAAGGGCAGGTGTTGCCAAAATTAAAGTGATCACATTCCAGGGCTGTGGTGATGAGGCATTTTTGACTCCTCAATCACAATGAAGGTCTGCAGCAGTCAGGCCACCTGACTCCACTGAGGCCTTTTGATCTAATATATTTAAATGTCACATTTTCATAAATTAAACAAATTAAAATAAACTCATTGCTTTTTATGGAATCTCTCATGTTCAACTTTAGAAGGGAGGCCTCAAAGCCATATTACATACAATACCACAATTTCTACAGACCTGGAGGCCTGGATGGGTAGGTGCCACATTTTTTCACCACTAGCAGGAGTCAGACTAGAATAATGTGAGTATCCTTCTCTTCTAGCGTGCTTAAATCATCCACTTAACAAAGCTCTCAGTCTCAGTCTGACCAGGGCTGGGCAGGTGCTAAAATCAAGATTGAGTCTTTGCATAGCAATGCAGTTATGCTACTGGGAGACACATCTGGATTTATATACAGCACTTCTGTATACAAAATTGGGAAATGCCAGGTTTAAGGTTGCCTGTGCAACCTTAATTTGGCCCGCTTGTGCCTAGGGATTGTGATATAGCCCTGGATCTAAAAAGGGACTTAGGTATTGTGTGACATGTAGCACTTAGAAAAATGACTGGACTTCACAAAGCTTGAATTAGGTGCCCAGGCTCCATATAGAATGCATGGGGAGAGCTAGTCATTTAAGAATGGGATCCACAAAGACCAGTGAGCTAGGCAGCTTCCTGCCTATGCTAGCCAATAGCAGATGCCGATGAGAGGGTTGTGTCCTAAACTCTGCCCTCTCTGGGAGTAAGGCACCTAAATCCAAACTGCAGGGAGGTGTCTAACTATGCTTGGGATCCACAACTAGGAACTCTCTCCTGGATTTACACGGCTAAGCCATTTTTTGCAAGAAAGACCAGAGGAAGAGGTGGTGATGGTGCTACGGCTTCCCTCATAGCTTTTAGTCCAGTGGTTAGAGCACTCAGCTGAGATGTGTGAGATCCAGGTTCGATTCTCGTTACGTCTGACAAGGAGAAAAGATTCAAACAGGGGTCTCCCACTTCTCAGGCCTAACCACCTAGCTATGGGACAGTCTTGTATAAGTGTCTCTCAATCTCTCTTGTTGAATCTGGTCCACTTTTGATAAATACTTAAACAGTCATTGGGCCAACAAAAGAGACTGACTCTGTAGCGTGGAGGTTTGGGCACCCACATGGGAGAGCCAGGGTCCAGTTCCTCTAGTCCAATGATTATTTAAGTATTTATCCAGACTGCAGCAACTTCAACTGGGGGTTGAGAGAGAGAGAGAGAGAGAGAGAGAGAGAGAGACTTTACTAAGCTCTGTGAGATTCAACACCATTGTTTTTCTTTTTGCTGTTCCCTGACTTGCTCACCTTCCAACTTCTGCCACAAAGGAGGTCCCACAGACAGTCTCCTTCATTACACAACCCTGATTCATTCCCTGAGCACCATCTGTCCTGTGTACTGAATTCTTGACTTTGCAACTTTAACATTCCTTTCAATGTAGTGTTTGGTAATAGCTTATGAACAGTAGATATAGGCCCAAAACAGAAACACTGAGCAGGTCCCACAAAACTTTGGGAAGATTACTGATCCAGATATGTTTCAGCAATCCTGATTCAGCATTCAGGATCATCTCTATAATAAACGTACATTAGGATCCCCAAATCTAAACACTTCTGCCAAGAAATGTGCTCCCTAGCTGGGGAGGTAGGTTGGCTGCCACAGAGCTGTGGAACTTGGAAACCCAGAGAGCCCTGTTTCTCAAGCTCCCCACCAGCCTGGCTGCCGAGAAGCTGCAGAGCTCAGGGAGGCAGGTTGATGAGTTGCGAGGAAACCAGGCTGTCTGGCCAGCCAGCCTGTCTGGTTTCCATCAAATGTTTTTTAAAAGATTTTCGATCAGCTCTAACATTAAGGTTGCAAAGTCAAACCCTCGGAAGTTAAAAAAAGCCAGCATTAAGCCTTACTGTACAGCCTTAACTAAACTCCTTTGTGCATGTGCCATTATCATATGGTCTTCAATTATATGATCACATCCTTTTTTGGGGGGAGGAGGTGAGGACAAGATCCCTAACTCATCCAGTGCACAATACATTCCGAAAATTAAGAAGCAAAAGCAAAACTAGTTCTGCTGCATTGGCACAAATTGTGATTTCCCATAGTTTGGGCAAATCTGGCTGATTTCCATGTGAATAGAAAAAAAAGCACTTCTTTTATTTTCATCCTGCCAAATTTCAAATCCCAAACCATGGAGATGTTGGAGCTGTTGAGAAAAACAGCTGGAATGTGTTTTTAATAATACTGACAACATTTCCTCTGTCCCTAGTCTCATTTTTTGAAATTGCTTAACCATTTTTGATGAAACTTTAAAAGAAAATTTAGACTGGGGCAGAGAGCAAGCATGGAAAATTTCATCCTGAATGGTTAAAGTGTGGCAAACTTATAAGAAATTGAGCACAGGAGCTTATAATGGAAAGTGTTAAGACTCCTTAACTATATACTATTCTAGGCATTGCTACCCACTTCACCGACAATAAAAAACAGATGTGAGGGGCACATTTCTGATATTTTCCAAAACACTAATCATCTGATAGTATATTTAATCTGCACCAAATGAAAAAAAAAAAGTGCAGGGGAGTCAAATTTAGTCTGCTCACTTAAAAAGTTAGAGAGAGTGTTGGGTAACATTTCTGTGCCCAAAATGAGCAAGGGAAAAAAGAGATTAAGGAGGCATTAATTCCATATTTTAGCAAAGTAAAAATAGTTCTCAGCTCAGTAAGACTTAGGGTGATGAGTGTAGTACAGATGAAGAAGAGAATGTTTGCTCCAATTAACTGAATTAGGGCTTGTCTACACAGGGACATCCAGGAAATGCTGAATTAACTAAAGCTGTGAAGTTAAAGCACATTAAACCTCTGTGTGGACACTCCCATTCAGAAGTAAAGCAGCCTTAGTTAATTATAGCTTCTTTCTTCAAGAGTACAATATAGTGAACTAAGGCCGCTATACTTCTGAATGAGAAGGTGCACACAAGGGTTTAATGTGCTTTAATTTACATGCTTTAACTTCAACACCTTTAGTTAATTCATCTTAACATTCCTGAGTGTGTCTGTGTTGACAAGCCCTCTGATGAAGCTTAAAATTAGATTTGTGCGAAAGTCACATTGAATGTGAAAGCCACTTGAACTGAGACTTGGGCTTGAAGACAGATTCATTTGTGAACCGCAGTGTATTCTTAACAAAAGTTTATGAATTTACAGTCTTGGATTTTGTAGCTGTGCATACAACTTCAGAACCTCTCTCTCTCCTCCCTTTTTAAATTAAAGTGAAAGCCCTCTTGCTCCTTTCCCTTGGGATACCTCCAACAGGTGTTCAAGTGGAGCTGGTTGCCAACTCCTAGCATGTTATTATTCAGAGGGTTGCCAAGTTACGGCTGATGTCTTCTCCTCAGTCCTAACATATCATCTTATGAAGAGGGTAAAAATTCCACTGTCATCATAGGAAGCGAGAATAAAGAAAGACCCCCTTCTCGCACTTGGCTTTATTTGAGGTAGCCTCATAATCCTTAGCATAATTTCTACTTAAAAAGCAAACATACCCAATGCCTAATATTGTGGTTATGAGCTTCCATGTTAAGGATTATTGATGTTCTTTCAATCCCACCCAAGTAGAGCCTGCTGGCAGTGAGAGTAGGAGTGGTCACTGTGCTCCTGCTTCTCTGCTTTGGGAGCCAGAGGGAAAATGGCAACAGCCCATTCTGGTGGATCCTAAAAAAGGCTGATGAGGGAGAGAAAAGCCCTGGTTCCCTTAAAGTCCTTAGGGGATGGGAGTGGGACATCAAGTCCCAGGAAGAAGGTACGGGAGGATGAGAAGTAAGAACATAGAATCATAGGACTGGAAGGGACTTCAAGAGGTCATCTAGTTCAGTCCCCTGCACTCATGGCAGGACTAAGTATTAGTTAGACCATTCCTGACAGGTGTTTATTTAACCCGCTCTTAAAAATCTCCAATGATGGAGATTCCACAACCTTCCTAGGCAATTTATTCCAGTGCTTAACCACCCTGACAGTTAGGAAGTTTTTCCTAATGTCCAACGTAAACTGCCCTTGCTGCAATCTAAGCCCATTGCTTCTTGTCCTATCCTCAGAGGTTAAGAACAATTTTTCTCCCTCCTCCTTGTAACAACCTTTTATGTACTTGAAAACTAAAACTGTTATCATGTCCCCTCTCAATTGTCTCTTTTCCAGACTAAACAGAACCCAGTTTTTTCAATCTTCCCTCATAGGTCATGTTTTCTAGACCTTTAGTCATTTTTGTTGCTCTTCTCTGGACTCTCTCCAATTTGTCCACATCTTTCCTGAAATGTGGCACCCAGAACTGGACACAGTTCTCCAGTTGAGGCCTAATCAGTGCGTAAGAACATAAGAACATTTGTTTCCTAAAATAAAGACAGGTTTAGCCTGTGATGTTATCTGGTTTATCTGCATTTGCTATAGTTGCATCCTACTACTCTGTGTTCTGCAAAAGAATTCCTCTCTATGAGCCAGGTGTTACCAGGGCACTTACCCAGCTTCTGAGTTTGATGCATTTGAAATTTAGTGAGTTTCCTGTCCATGTCATATAAAAAGATCTTCAGTTTTTGTACACCCATTATTTCATCACAACTCCAAATCAGAGTTGGATTGAATTATTTTCATAAATCAGAATGGTCTTGTAAAGGAAAACTCTATATGTATGCTCTGAGTATTCTTACTATACAGCCTTTCTCTGATATTTTGAGTTATACCATTCCTAGGGAGTTTGCCCCACAACATGGGTATATTCCATAGAAGGACAACACAAGCTAATGCTAATTAATAAATACTGTGACATCATTCCTTAAATCACTGTGTTGTTAAGGCACTACTGTCAGAATAAGTGCTTTGTTGGATCTGTTCTCAGATTATTTCCTTTCCTTAAAATACATTTTTCTAAGTACAGTAACTGTATTTTACTTTGCAATTAGTAGTTTCAGAAAAGATTTGAATAAAACGTTTAATTATAGGCAGAGCTAACAGTGTAAGTTTGCCTAATACTTTTCGTTATAAGACCCTGTTTTCAGTTGCTTTTGGCTTTCCCAAATTTTAAATATTGGGCTGAAATTTTCCATGCCAAGTGTCTGTTTTGGGCTGAATTTGTTTTTGAAAATTACAGAAAAATTGGTTCAGTTGTTTCAAAGATGAGATTATGGAAAAATATATTTTTTGCCCATAATAAACAATTCTTACAATCATTTTTATTGAAAAGTTGTAATGCCTCCACATGCTTCAGAAGAGAGACTTGAAATTTGGCAGAGAAATTTCCCCAGTACCAGAAAAGTGTTTTTTACTCTCTCCATGAAAATTCACAGAAATTTGGCCAAGTTATAAACCTCTGAAAATTGCCACTTGCACATGCTCCGGATAGGTTTGTTAGAGGCCGACAGCAACATTTTCCAAAGATTTCTTTGCACTGAACATGCTCCAGCCTGGGGCTGCAGAATCTGAACAGGACTTTTCTGGCTGCCAGGGAACACTGTGGTGATGGCCGTAAGAACTGAGAGTAGGACAACTGTCTTTCCTGTAACATAGTATAGGATCTTGTCATTAAAAACTGAATTTTAATACATATATAAACAGAGATCAAATCAAGGCTGCCTGGGCAATTTTTATTTTGACAATTTTTAAACTTCTGAGTGCTTGACTATGCAACCCTAATGTTCTTTTAATGTAGGTTTT
Source organism: Natator depressus (assembly GCF_965152275.1). Classification (NCBI taxonomy): domain Eukaryota; kingdom Metazoa; phylum Chordata; order Testudines; family Cheloniidae; genus Natator; species Natator depressus. The sequence continues at coordinate 95,154,566 of NC_134236.1, forward strand.
TATGTAATTATATTTAGAGACAGATGAATAGGTAGACTGGGACCTACTGGGGTCAAGGGGTATGTCTTTATATGTGGCCATACAATGCATAGTTCAATAAGGCCCTAATCCTGATTAGGAACTTCCTGAATGCTCCTGCAATATACTATAATTTTAATAAATATGTTATCTATTACAAACACATATATAAATAGTAATTACCTTTTGGTGCTGGTTTTTCAAGTTTTTCTTGTCTGTCAGGCTTGTCTTTACGAATTTCTGGAAAGAACACAATTAATAGTTTATTTATTGGGAAGGGGAAACTCTCAAATAGCAATAAAGAAAATAAATTATAATAAAAATAACAAATAAATTATAAAGATATGTTAAAGATTCATGGATCTCTAAGCTGTATATTTGGAATCATATGTGACAAAATTCTGGCCCTATACAAAGCATTATTCTCAGTGTGTATTATTGTTTCTATAATTCATAGCTTTTTATTCATTCCTAAGCGTAGAAAAAAAGTATATTCTTGTTTTAAAAAAGATCTTCCTGCCATTAACTATTATGGATTCTACACTGTAAATACCTTGCAAAAGGTCACACTTAATATTAAGTGCCTACAATAAGGATTCAGTTTTAAATATAGTAATACAGTTATCAATTGTTTTGTTTATATGTAAAACTATATAAAAATACATAAAGAGTTATTGAATTTCAATAAAAATGTTCTTACTAAGCATTTGTGATTATATTTAATAAACATTGAATAATTACTGAAACTAAATAAACACCTTAGATTGATCAAGACAGACATTTCATGTTAAATATGAATTCCATTCACTTAGGTGTATATTTAAAATTCAAGTTCCTTTGGGGAGAGAATGTAGTTTTTTTGTATTTTGGATAGGCCCGGGACACCATTAACATTGGAATAACAGGTAATAATGCTTAGATTTTATAACATATAATAGAGATAAGTTTCCAGAATTGAGGGTCAGAGCCCATAGCAATGACTAATCATATAATATTATACCATAATGGGCAAACTTTACTGATTAATTTAAATTAACTGATTGCCTGGGACTTGTTTTGATTGAAAGAGTGAAATGCAGTGATAGGAAATTCCAAGAATGCAGCTGTATCAAAATGTTTAACTGGTCTGTCTTCAAGTAACTTTTAAAAACTGCAATTAATGTTGAATGGTTGATTATGGTATTCTAATTTATACATCCCAATCAGGACAGGCTATACTACATTTTACCTCACTTCTCTATAATAACTCAATGTACAGATCCTAGAATTATTCCAACACTATCAAATCCTTAAAATCATGGGCAGCTTGTTATTGTACCTGTCTTGCCCACACGAAAACAAACACAAATTCAGAAATACCTCACAACATTACCTTTTGTGTGCTTTCCAGTATTTACACTGGAATATCTCCTTCCCCAAAATCGGCATCTTCCACTTTTTTGGAGGGCTTGTATAACCCAAATAACAAAGCACAGCCCTGTTCCACAGTCTACATCGTAGGTGCTGAGTCTGTGGGTTCTCCAGGGCTCAAACACCCACAGGAAAAAATAGACAGTGCTCTGCAACCACCAGCCACAGGTGTTCAGCAGGGCCTTGGGGCTGTCCGCCGATCAGCTGTTCAGTGGCTGACGGGAGGCACTTGGGGGAGGGTGGAGAGGAACCAGTGGCGGGTGGGTGGGGGGGCCTTGTGGGAGGGGGCTGAGAGCAGCGAGTGAGGGGCAGGCGGGGGAAATCTGGGGGAGGGGGCAGAGCAGGGTGAGAAGAGGCTGAGAGAGGGCGGAGCCTCAGGGAAGGGGTGGAGTGGGGTGGGGCCTCCATCAGGAAAAATAAGAGTCAGCACCTATGGTCTACATAATTTAGAAGTTAACTTATTTAGGAACTGGACTGGAGAATGCTTGTGTAAAACCGACAGACCCTGGTTGTCGGCATGTGGGATCGAACCTGGGACCTCAGTGCATGAGCCTCTACTGCATGAGCTAAAAGCCATTTGGCTCTTAGCTAAGGCTGTAAAGCAGACTCATTAATCACTCTCTCTCTCAGTGCCACTAGATGGGACAGAACACCACACCCAGGAGGTGTGTGGATTACACTTGCTTGTCTTAATGTTTTAGCAATTGTCTGCTCTCCTGTCAGCCCACAAAATACTGTGCCATTTCTTCTGTAGAAAATTTCATCTGTGACTTTGGTACTATACTAGTGCCATAGGCCTTATACTTGATTTAATCTCATGTATCAAAAATACAGTCATGGCAAACAAAGAACATTTATATTATACAGACTTTAAAAACAGATCTCCCCCTCCCGCCAAAAATCAAGGTTCCGGTTGCTAACATTTGGGAAAAAATAACAAGTGATATCAAAGTGGACATTTGGTAAACCCATTAAGACTATGTAGACTGTCTGCATTAGTGTAATATGAGCACACCTCCTGGAATGTGAAACTGATATCAGACACTAGACCAAATTAATCCCTGATGTGAGCAGGTGCAGCTCCTACTAAAGTCAATGGGAGGTGCATCCCCTTACTTAAGGGCTAGGTTTGGCTTTCTTGTTTCCAATTACAAGATCACTCACCACAAAATTAATCCAACAGAGACAGAGAAAAAACATACTGCATCTACTGGACAGTAAGGGCCCAATCTACTGCTCTCTGAAGTCGGTGGGAGTCTTCCCATTGTCTTCAATAGACACTGGTTCAGGACATAAAATCATGTGCATTGCTTAATAGGGTAAATGGGAAAGATAAATTTCTATATTCCATTAACAGATTGATCAGCTGCACAGATTTGTCCACAGACTGCTGAGAATCAATACCTATCCGTCAATTTCAAGCAGTATTTGCTATCTAAAATACAGTTTGTGCCAGGTTTAGAAAAAAGCATAATAGTGTTATATCACCAGTCTCTACTGCCTTCAAATCAGCACTCATTCTTTCTGCAAAGAGGTAAAAATACCTATTAAAGAGTAGCAGAGGCCTAGATATGCATCATTACCACTCATCAATGCAGAGTAAGAAGAAAAACTGGCCATAAGATCCCAATGACCCTGTACTTCCCGTCTTCATATGTAGAGCATTTTGGTTGTTCTATAGGCCTCCAAATTCTGACTACAAAGAAATCACCCAATTTATAGACTCCTGTTACAACTGAGTTTGGTTTGTTTTCTTCCTGCAATTATATCAGTATTTTTCTCCCAGTCACTGCTATTGTCGACAAGTTTTACACATGGCTTCTAGTGCATTCTAACATATGCTTTTTTGGCTCTGTTTTTACAGTTCTTTTGATAATTTAATGTACATGAAAGATGTTAATGGACACCATTAGAGACATGGAATCTTTGAATCTATCCACAAATTAAGGACAACAGGGACAGAAGGTATTTAACTTTCTCCACACAGTCTCATCACTGTCTCTCAGTCCTCACATGTAGGGACTATCTCTAGTCATGAGAGGATACAAAGGATGAACTACCCCATCATGTTTACAGAAGAAAAAAATTATAAGTTAAAGTAACACCCACCCTAATTTAACTTACATCTTCTTGCTTTTGTGATTGCTCCTCAGCATGTTAGACCAAGTGAGACTTCCTTACGTGTACAGGATTGTCTACACTGGACCTTTTTTTCTCAAATTAACAAAAAGTAGGCAACACACTGATAAAGTCTAGTGCAGACAATTCCCCAAAAGTTGTTTCCAAGATATATTTATGCTTTTCCCTAAGCTAAGTCTAGTGTAGATATACTCAAGGAGAGCAATGGGGATCCACAAAGAGACTTAGGCATTGCAGTGCTTAGAAAATTGCTGGAACACCACAAACCTGACTTAGGTGCCTAGTCTCCCTATAAAATGCACAGGCAGAGATAGGCTTCTAAGGTTACGTCTACACTACAAGCTAGGGATCTGGTTCCCAGCTCATGTAGACATACTCATGCTAGCTCTCATCTAGGCTAGCATGCTAAAAAGAGCAGTGTAGCCACAGTAACACGGGCAGCGGTAGCATGGGCTAGCCACCTTCAGGACATACCCACAGAGCTCAGGTGAGTTGGCCTTGGGGTGGCTAGCCTACGCTGCTGCTTGCTGTGCCTGAAGTACTACTATTTTTAGCTCAATGCAAGCTATCATGAGGATAGCAAACTGGGAATCACTCCCCTAGTTCCTAGTGCAGATGTAGCTTAAGAATGGAATCCACAAAAGCAGGACACTAGGCGGGGAGCCGCGTAAGCCAGACAATGGGAGATGCTGATGAGAGGGATGTATCCTAAGCCCCACCTCTCTCATGGAGACACATAGGTCCAGGCTGCAGGGAGGCACCTCTGTTTGCATGCAATCCACAGCCAGGAACTCCTCTCCTGGAGTCAGACAGTTTAGGCACCTACGCCATTTCTTGCAAGAATAAGTTAGGTACCTGCCTAACTCCACCTACACCAGCCAGGAGCAGAGGTAATGACACCCTTATAACCTTTAGCCTAATGGTTAGGGTATTCAATCTGGACATGGAAGATCCCAGTTTAAATTCCCTCTCTGACTGATAAAGAGAAGGAATGTGAACAGAGACCTCCCACCTCTCAGGTGAGTGTTCTAACCCAGTATTTTGCAGCCTGGGGGATCACAAACCCCAGGGGCCTTGCAAGTGCATGGCCAGCATGACCCCATGCCACATGGGGCCCCATGAAGCTAATTTACATGCTTGAGCCCCCCACAGTGGGGCTTGGGGCTGTCAGTCCCAGCTAGCCAGGCTGTGATCCCCTCAATGGCCGGGCTCCAGGTTGTGAGCTCTGGGAAGCAGGGCTCGAGCTGTCAGCCCTGCAGTGGGGTTCAGACTGTCAGCCCCCATGAGGCAAGGCAAGGCGAGGTGAAGCTTGAGCAGCAGCTCAACCCCCCCCCCCCACAGTGGGACTCAGGCTTCAGTCCCAGGTAATCAGGCTCGGGCTTCAGTCCTGGCAGCAGGATTTTGGCTTCAGGCAGCAGGGGCTTAGGGAGGAAGCACCACCTCCACCCCCTGACTCACCTCAGGAGGCCACCCAGCCTGTGGGTCAACACACCTCGGCGCCCAATACTGGCTCCATCTCCGAAGATCTTCACATGTGCCTTCTGTGAGGCCCCAGCAAGTTGAAGGCTGGCCCTGCTTCAAGCAAACATATAACTTCACAGAACCACGTGCTGCTTCCTGTCCAGACAGCGTTGTTGTTCTTCGTGGCTAGCAAGTAGTACTGTATGCACATTTTTCAGCGAGGCCTTCTTGTGCAATGGATACATTTTTAAAGAGAGCTCAACCAAGTACTTCACAGAATGAAGGAGTAAAGAAGATGAAGTGCAGAAAATACAATTCCAGCTCTTCAATGTACGGTTTTACAGCAATTGAAAATAAACCTTATTGTGTTGTGGGTAGTGAAGTGCTAAGTGCTGAAAGCATGAAACCTTCTAAATTAATTCGGCATTTGGAAAGTAAACATCCATAATTAAAGAACAAGCCTCTTGAGTTCTTTAAGAGAAAACTGAACAGCTTGAAAAGACAGCAAACACTGATTTGGAATACAAGTAATGACAGTAAGAATGCTCTTGAAGATTCATATCTCGTGTCCCTTCTCATATTACCCAAACACGTAAGAAACATACAATAGCTGAGAATCTCATACTTCCTGTTGGCATTAGCTGTGCTTACCAACCTGCTCGGCCATGAAGAGGCAGATAAGCTTAAAGCTATTCCTTTATCAAAGATACTGTTTCGAGGCGTATTAAGGAAATGGCTGGTGACATTCATGAGCAGTTGAAAGAAAAGTTAAAACTATGTTTAGTTTGATGAATCAACAGACGTTTCAGGCTTAGCACAGTTCTTAGCTTTCGTTCAATATAATTCAGATGCTACCATTGAGGAAAACGTGCTCTTCTGTAAACCACTGCCTAGCCACACAACTAGTGAATGTCTATTTAACCTGTTTGTTGAAGCTACCAAATATATTGAAATAGACTGGGGAAAACATATTGCTCTATGCAATGATGGTGCCAAATCAATGACTGGCAAGAACAGCGGGCTTGTTTCGAGATGAGAAACCATTATGCCTCATGCCATTTGGACCCATTGCTTTTTACATCGGCAAGCACTCACTGCAAAAGGAATGCCTTCTGAGTTGTGTCAGGTGCTTGACGAGTCTGTAAAAGTTGTTAATTTCATAAGAAGTCGGCCTCTATCAGCTTGCCTGTTTGCAGTTTTATGTGTGAAATAGGTGCACTTCATAAAATTCTTCTCTTGCACACTGAAGTGAGAGGGCTTTCATGGGGGAAAGCGTTAAGCAGACTTTTTGAATTGCGAGCTGAAGTATGTGTGTTCCTACAGGATCTCGGGTCTCCTTTTGCTAAATCGTTCAGTGACCCACCATGGCTTCTTCAGTCAACTTACTTAGCAGTCATGTGAATGAGTTGAATATGAGTTTTCAAGGACCACACAAAAACATAATTGTGTTGAGAGACAAGGAAAGAAGCTTCTTTGGAAAGAAATTTGGAGCCTGGTCTGTTCAGCTTCAGAGTGAAAACTTCAAGTAATTTCCTCTGAGATGTGAGTACATGAAACTGATTGCTGATGACAAGAGTGTGGACATTAAACAATTAAAACCATTATGATTGAACATATATTTAAACTTAATAAGCAGCTCCGGGATTACTTCCCACCTGACGATGAAGAACTTGGCAGGAAGTGAATAATTAATTCGTTCAACAAAAGAGTAGTTGAGTCTGTCGAACTCACAGGGAGCCTGCAAGATAACTGGTCGAGCTTTCATCTGATAAAATGCTTCAGTGTTCATTTCCTTCAAAAGACATGTGCATATTTTGGATGGCACAGAAGCATAAGTTTCTCAAATTTGTAACTGAAGCTTTGAAAGTTTTAATCCTGTTCACAACGTCATATTTATGTGAATTGTGATTCCCATCGATGGTTGCAATAAAGAAAAGCAACTAAATAAATAATCTGTGGAGAATGACCTGCTGCTGAGTGTCTTTAATTCAACCCACCATAAAAATTTAGCTGGTATAAAAGAAGCACAAGTGTTTCATTGAAGGACTCTGTAAGACTTGTCATTTGTAAAAAGTGAATTTATAGTTTCTTTCTATGTAAAAATAAACTTTGTCTGGCACACGCATTTGTTTTCTAACCTTCAATTATTTGCATAGGTTTTAAATATTAGTTTATTAACACTAGTGGGCCAGTATTATTCATAATTTACTTAATGCCATTTAAGGTATGGGGTCACAATTTTTTCAAGTCTTAGTATGGGGGGGGAGTCCCAATTTTTTTTTTTAAGTTCAAAGGGGATCGCCAGCACAAAAAAGTTGAGAAACACTGCCCTACACTATGGGACACTCTCATGTGGATCTCTGTCTCTCTTCTTGAAGCTTCTCCACTTTAATTAAATATTATATGGGCCACAGAAAGTGTGAGAATGCTTTGTAGCCCAGTGGTTAAGGCACTCACCTGAGAAGCAGTAGACCCTATCCAAATCCTTTCTGCTCATCAAGAAAAAAGAGGAATTGAACCAGGTCTCCACATCCCAGGTGAGTACCCTAACCCAGTGTTTCCCAAACAGCAGGCCCGGACCTACCAGTGGTTCACGGGAAATTCTAGAAGGGTTGCTGGATTAACCCGTCATTGTTCAAACATACATGTCTCCCAGCCCGGTGCAGAGGGGAAGCCCCAGGGCAAGGAGAGCCAGTTGGAGAGCAAACCCACCCTTCAGAGGCAGTAGGATTGTCAACCCTCCCGGTTTCACTGGGAGTTTCCAGGAATCAGGCTCTAACTCCCAGAAGCTACTGAAGCCAAACTGGGAGATTTTAGGTACCAAAATTCTGGCAGTGCAGCAGAGCCACACCTCCTCCCACACCCCAACCCCCTGTCCCTGCCCGGTGAAAGTGAGTGAGGGTGAGGGAGAGCGAACAATGGAGGGAAGGGGGATGGAATGAGCAGGGTGGGGCCTCAGAGAACGGGAAGGGCAGGGTGCAGGGCAGGGGTGTTTGTGTGATCAGACAGTTAGCAACCCTAAGCAGCGGCTTCTGAACTATGGGGCTGGGCCCAGCTCCACACACTAAGTATTGTGACCTGGTGCACAGGGCCACAGTACCACTCAGGTTTAGCCCAGCCACTCCCTCTATCATGAGGAAGAGGTGGCCAAGCCAAATCTGAGTGTCACTGTGACCTGTATGCCAGGTCTCAATGCCTGAAATTGGAAGGCAGGCCCAGTCGTGCAGGACAGGACAGGACAGGACTATGGGGTGACTGCTAGTCAGGCTCACTCTCCAACTTCTCCCTCTCAGCCGTCCATTCAGGACCTCCCCTCCACACCAGGATAAGATTAGAGTTGTAAAGGATGCATGTACGTAATGGTGGTTCACAAAAAGAGATGAAACACAGCTGGTGGGTCATCTTAGTAAAAACTTTCTGAACCACTGCCCTAAGCACTAGGCTAGAAGTTAAGGGAGGTCCCCTCCTCTCCCTGGTCATTTTGTGTGGAGTTAGGCAACCTCTGAGCATGACTACCTGACAGGGCCCTGAAGGGAAGATAGGCATTCCTCCACCTAGCTCCCCCCAGTTTGTGGTTGCTCTGGGGCTTAGGCCTTTGAGATAGGAATTTGGATCCCTACAGTAAGGCACCAGTGCGCACACCCAGAGGCAGGAAGTTATATGCCCAGGGAACATTTACAGCACAAATTAAGATACCAATGACCACATTGCACTTTAAGCAGGGGGCGGGGGGATTTTTCTGGCTGGCCAAATGAAGGGAACAGTGCTTTATGCCCAGGCGGTGGGAGAGAGGTCAAACTGATGCAAAAGGGGAAAAGAGGCCAGTGTTTAAAAGGGGCAGCCCTGTGTGTGAAGCCCCATTTTACACAGAGCAGGCAGAGGCAGCACCCACCTTCCCTCCCCTTTAGGTGTTGAAATACCAGGTTTGGTAAGACCTGCTATGGGCATTGCATTAGCCACCCCTTTTTTCAAGGGGGGCTGAGAAGGAATTTTTCCCTTACCACCAGATTGACCTTCGCCATAGTGGGTTAGGAAAAGCTTTGTTGACTTGTGGCATGAAGAGCGGTAGACTGTATGTCACAACTCATGATGTAAGTGTAGGGCAGATGTCCAGTGCAGGTACTCCATAGAGAAGGGATACAGTGACCAGATATATGGCTTGGTTCAGGACTTAAAAAGGAGGTGTTGGTTAAAGGAATGGAGCTGAGGGGCAGTGGGGTTAGGGCTCCTATGAATGGTACAGCAGTGAACCAACTCCCCTTTCTTATAGCCCACCTTAACCCTCCTACAAGGCAGGTGGATGGCAAGGTCCAAGGACTGGGTTGGCTGGGGTACCTGGATGGAAAAAGTGGGCAGTGGCAGAAGCCCCCTAAGTGGTTATTGAATGAACTTGGGGTTACCTGCACTGTGCATTTTTATCTGCCAGATAGTCCCATCTAATGATAAAGTCGCAACCTGTTAAAACCACATCAAACGTCTCCTGTCCTTTTTTCGGTATAGTTGGACAAGTGAGTTTAGACACCTACAGGGTTAGGCAGCAGCTGAATGGGGCAGTTGTGGATTACAGCAGTGCCTAAAACTGGGCCATACGAGCCTAAATCCTTTGTAGATCTGAGCCAGCATGTGTACGTAGCTCTAGAGCAGTGTAAGGAGAGCATATTTTACGTAGCTTCACATAGCATTTCTGAATCAGGCCCATAGACTGATAAATTTTATGCTATTAGCAGAATCATGCACACAGGTTCAAACATTGCGGACTGTTAGGAGATCCTCAACTGGTGTAAACTACCATAGCTCCACTGACTTCAAATTATTCAAATACATTGCTTGCCTCCCCATCCCATCCCTGTCAAAATCCAAGGAAATTCTTGTGTTTCAGATATAGTCTTTGTTTGGTTTTCCCCTTGTAATGGTTTAAGTGGATCACACAGTAATTTATTTCAAAAATGTTCATATACCCAATATGGTAAATACAGCAGATAACCTAAATTGACCCCATGACATATCGGAGGCAGATCCAATCTGACATGAATATTTCTGAACAAACTATTTAACTGAGATAACTCCCAACCAGAAACATTCAAGATTTCTGAATGGATTATCTAACCTACAGCAACGCTTACGACACAACATATCATGCAAAGTCCTTAAAGAAATTGAATATATAAAATACACTCTGAACTTGCAAAATTTGCCTTCACTAGGATTTTTTCCTTAATCTCTGTAGGCAGTTGGAGCCAGCAGAAAATATGACACTCTAGAATACATTATTTCTGCACATTACAAGTTAAATGTTACCAGCAGAAACAAGTATACGATCTATGTTGATTGAATTTGATTAATTTACAAGCCATAAAATGGTAACAGCTAACTAACTCCAAATATTTAAAATAGCGAAACATCGGATTTTTCTATTGAGGATTTTTTCTCTGCCGTTTTGATACTCTGTGTCTTCCCTTTATGACAAATAGTTTTAATTTTCTAGTAATCACATCATATCTTATTTCTGAGTTGACAAAGCAGCTGTAATATCATAGAAGACTTACATGGCCAGTTTAAAGCACACAATTTATCTCTATCAATGTGACATACTGTTAATAAATCCTAAATATTATGAATTCATGTTGAGAAAAATGACAGAATCAAGCAGCAGCAAGGATAATCTTTGTCACCAAGGCAACCATCCTGATTCTTGATGAGATGGCAGCACAGTTTATTAAATTATTGCAAAGGAATATGTATTTTAAAAGATTTATTTCATTGTTAGGTTTTTCTAGTTATCAAGCAGGCTTTAAAAATGATCATTTTCCCCATGTTGCTAGCTTTTAGAAGGGACAAAGAGTTTATTTCCTAAAATGTGGGCACTGCTTGACTTATCTAGCATTCTGAGGATATACAGAACATGCAGTACAATTGTTTTAAATGCCTCCGAGAAGAAAAGCTAGCAGCCTGCTCGCCAACCATTTGCAAACTCTGACAGGAGCTACATTCACTGACTATATTGTTAGGAGGTCTGCACAGCTGTATGCTGTTGACCCAAAAGAAGCTGATAGTCTGATGACAGTCAGATTTACATGGGCTAAATCTGCAGCTTGATTGAAAATCCCTGCTGAACAAGCAGTTTTGGAAGCTCTGCTTCTCCTCCCTCCTTGCTTCCTCCCCACCCAGCCTTTACCATGTTAATTTTCTTTATCAAGAGTTTACAGTGTCTGCTAACAGCCCTGCTCTCCCTGTGCACTACAAAGACCAAGCATTAGTAAGAGGAGGGAGGGGGAAAGAGAAGTAAATTATAGTTTCCTGAAGCACTTTATACTAGAGGTGCCCTCTCAGCACAGTTCAGCCTCACATTAGTATGAATAAAGACCCATAGCCTCTTCATGATGAGGCAGGAGGAGGTTTTTACTCTTCCATCAACAAATGGTTCATTTCCTGTCTGCTTATTTTACTGTGCTCTTGTTTGGCTGCTCACTGTTAATAAGTATTCAGTTGTAATAATGTGCATTATGGTACCACCTAAAGGACCAAACTGAGGACAGGGCCCATTGTGTTAGGCACTGTACCTGCACACAGTGAGAGACTGTCCCTTCTCCAAAGAGCTTACAATGTAAACCAAACAAACAAAAACAAAGAAGAAGAATATGGTTGAAAGGAAATATTATTGTTCCCATTTCCTAAATAGGGAGCTTTATGATTAAATGACTTACCTGTGGTCACACAGGAAACCAATATCAGAGCTGGTGACTGAACTCTGATCCCCTGAAGCCTAGTCTGGTCCCTTAACCACCATCTCTCTGCTTTAATATTAGCCAGTCACTCTGAGAGTGAATTGGGGTTTTAATATCAACAATTGTTTTAAATTTCATCAGTAGAGATTGGATTGATTTTAAGGGGTTATATTTGTATGTGTCTTTTGCTGAGTAAACTATACCAACTGATCCTGGTTTCAGGCTGTGTTTGTTCTCCCCCCATACCTTTTGCTATACAAAACAAAAATGCTTTTACAGGCAGTGAGAGTAAACATTTTGGCCCAGATCTACAAAGGTGTTTAGGCTCCTAACTTCCACTGAAATCAATGGAAGTTAGGAGCTTAAACATCTTTGTGGATCTGGTCCTTTGAGTTTTTAAAACCTTCAGTTTCTCAAAAATGTACATATGTGAAAAGGGGAATGGACCCCACCCAAAGGGCCTGCTAAAATTAGGGTTAATTACTCTGCCTCCTGCAGCCAGAAGCCCTATAGCTGCTGCCCACAACTAAGCTGGACTATATCCCTGCTGGTTTATCTAGCCTACCTAGCATCAGGTGCATGATTAACCTGGCAAGTTGCTGGGGGTGTAAACGAACCACAAAGCGAGAGCTGGAATGAGCTGGGTTAGGAGCTTCAGAGAGGTCATTTTTAACTTGCTCTTAGACATTGTCTTTATAGAGAATTGTAGTCAATTCTCCCCTTGTTAGTCTCCTTAGCAGACATTCAAAACTGTACAGCTGTGGTCTAGCTCTACTGTAGGTGGAAGAGGCTGGTTAGGATGAAAGCTATTTTAATCGGGGGGTAGGGGGGAAATATTTTGTACAAAAGACTCATTCCCAACAAAATGTTAACATTTCATGGAGCCACAGTCTATGCAAAACACCAAGTCTTTATAGTAGCCACAATACAAAAAAATAAATTGCAAATATTTCTGACTGTGAGAATTAACTCTGAGATTACGTCTACCCTATGGGCCTAGCTTTTGGGACTGGCCAAAGAGTTGATGGTGTAGACTTTAAAATAAGCTATATCTTTTATGCTCCCCTGATCCTTGGAGCTGCCAGGATTAAGTTGAAGTTGCCTCACACATGCTCTAATTTATAGCGAAAGACAATAACTCCTGGAGGGCTTTTATGGCAGCTGGAGATAGCCAGAATGCAGTAGTGATCGAGCTATGCCTCCTTCCGTTGAGACAGTCCCCTCCACTGAGTGGTGCAGGGCCAGACCGAGAGGCTTTGTGCTACTGTACGCTTTAAGCAAATCTTCAGATGGCCACTGAAATCAGAATTAGGCCTGCTTTGTGCTGCAGAAACAGTGCAAAACGAATTTAGCATCGATTAGGATCTGACCCCACACATTTTAAGTAATCTCTTAGCATTGGTGGAGCTCCACCCAAGCTATCCATGGTAAAAACATTAGCATAGACTGACCAGCAGCATCCCTATCATCAACCCAAAAGAGTTTTGATCATGAGGTGATATTTTGATAATCGCCAAATTTTCCAGCTTGTGGCAAGAGAAACGTAATTATCCCCATTCCCCACAACCTCCTGCATACCTACAGAGAAACTAAAGCTAAATTTGATATGACTACCTCTGTTTATATGCTACTACTTTGGGATCAATGAAATATATGCCTTTTTCCATCTGCTATGACTCAAATCATATTCTTTCTGCTACAAAATAAAATGTTTTTGTTCTGGGGTCTCAAGGACAGATGGGGTGATAAAGCAATACATTGCTATTTTTAGTCATGAAAGGAGAATTTTATTATTAAGTCATGGAACATTGGCACTGATCTTTTACCATGGTAATGATGTGCCTGGGCATTTTAGAATATATAGTAGGTCAGTCAAAAATGTTCCACTCTAAACGGTTTCCATGAAACATTGGGATTTTGAGTAAATACAATTTTTCAAAGTGTCTGCTTTCCATGGAAAATATTAGATTCAGCTATACTGCCTTGGTGTCTCGTGGAAATTGTGGTTCATCATGATGTACCGCCCCCCCACATCACAAAGTGAGAACATGGTGCATCATCTGATATGTAGGCCAACTAGGGAGCCTGGCCTAGAGAGGGGATGCAGCTTGAGGCACCACTGTAGCATTTCCAAAACTATTTTGTTTTTTGGCCAATCAATTTTTGATTTTTCAACAGGAAAAAATCTTCTGATCAACTCTAATATATAGGGCAATTTTTCATCTAAGGGAAGGCAGCATTTTACATTGTCTCTGACTTGAGTAATCCCTTCTGGCAGATGTTCAAGAGCTCTGATGTCCAGCAAGAAACATGTAACCTTTCTCATATGAAGGAGCATCACAGTGATTGAGGGCTTTGAAAGGATAAAGTAGGGAGAAATGGGGGATACTAGAAGACCTCTTAACGCCAATTAATTTTTAATACAGATTTCTTCCTCCCCCAACTCAAAAATATATAAATCTTTTTTTCTGGGACCCCGCTCAACATGTCCAACGCAACGTACCTCATTCTGGGCATGCTTTCAGTACTTTCCTGATGTTCTAACACTAATAAACTCTGAACCTGTGTCAAACAGAAGAGGGCAAGAAGAGGAATAAAATTCCTATAGGAATTTTGCACTGTGCCTCTCAAATGAAGAATTAATGAGTCAGAGATGGAACCCTGGGTCCAACCAAAAGTTAGTTAAATTTTCCCAGGGAAAGTAAAGTTCATTTAGAGTCTTTTCTTTTTCATGAATTCTATCTCACTGAAGAGAGATTGGACAAGTTATTACAAATTATGGGTTTTGTAATCAATCTAGAAATAAAGAGGCTATTTTATCATGGTCTGTGGTTAATTACATCTAACATTATATTCTGTCTAAAAGTCTCTTTTGAGAGCATTTCTGGGGAGGATAAGGCTTTAAAAATGTCAGCTTTATTTTCTTTACAATACTTAAAGTGAGGAAGAAATGGTGGAGGGTCTTCAGTTAAGCATCAGTGCCAGAGCTCTATTACCTATCCTATTGCAGATGAAAAAAAATCTTACTCTGATTGACGTAAAACAATGTGTGTGCTAATAAAATAGCTGCTAAGTTTTGTTACCATCAAGGACTGCTCTTCCATTATAAATCCATTCAATCTTCTGTGCTATATAAAAATATAGGACCAAACCTGAAGAATATTTCTCAAGCTCCTGTCTTTTGAAAACAGCAAGAACATTTGTCCTACCCTAACAATTTTCTACCAAATACCATCCAGAGTATTACCATATCTCATCCTTCTTAGATTATTAATAAGAGTACAGACATCTGGCAGGGTCCTTGTTTTGCAGCAGCTACTCAACTGGAAAGTCAATGTAAACACACCACTGTTATTGGATTCACTTACCTCATTCTTGGGGCCTGATGTGCAGAATAAAGTTCCTATATATGCTAAAAGAAAAGGAGTACTTGTGGCACCTTAGAGACTAACCAATTTATTTGAGCATAAGCTTTCGTGAGCTACAGCTCACTTCATCGGATGCATACTGAAGTGAGCTGTAGCTCACGAAAGCTTATGCTCAAATAAATTGGTTAGTCTCTAAGGTGCCACAAGTACTCCTTTTCTTTTTGCGAATACAGACTAACACGGCTGTTACTCTGAAACCTATATATGCTGTGCATTCTGCGGTACAAAAATCTGGAGAGACTGTTTGCCACCTCTCCTACCCCTGAAATCAATAGGAGGAGGCGAAGAAGAGCCATTGGGTTTGCTCTGTAGAAAAAATACAGGACCCCGGGATCTCCTGAGAGAGGATTTTGATCAGAAGGACGCACATGTTATTCTTATGGAAAGTAAGACATTTCTTCATGTCTTCCCCTAACTCCCACCTACTAAGTCTGATTTTCAGGCTCTCTTCACTCCAACTGTGGCACAATGGACCCCCAACCAGAAAAGAGATCAAACTCAGATCCTCCTCTTCCCTCTTTAACAGCAACAAACTCAGCTACCCTCTGCTGGGGCAGGAGCACAAACTAAAAGAGCTCAGTAGCGTCATTTGGACTGTGATATGCTGGAGGGAAGCTAAACGCTCTGAAACACCAAGTGCTACTTCACTTCTATCCAAAGGATCTTTCATGACCATTGGAGTCAGGAACTCATTTTTTGTGCATCTTTCACAAGAAAGCAGTACATTTTGGATTGGGATGCCCTGTGATATCAACCCAAGTTAAAAACCTTTCTTCCCACAGCGAAAAGAAAAAAAAAAGAAAAAAAGAAAGAAAGAAAAAGAAAATCCTGGAATTGAAAATTCACTCGTGCCTAAGGGTAGGTAGTTGTGTTTTCTTTAGATAATCTGAAAAATATTTTCTTCATATTTTAAAGAGTTCCCCTTACAGTGGATATGCTATTGCTGGTTTGATCAGTATAAATAGCAAGATGGCATTGTCAAGAGAAAACATTCATAACAGAAATTGATGATAACAAAAATCAAATAAAAAACTATCTGGGGAAGTAGTTTTTTTGTGTGTTTTTGGCATTCACCCAGTTCTGAAGATATTTTTTAAAGACATTGCTCCTTACACAAAAATTCACAAAACACTTTATAGTGAGAAGAAGCTTAGAGAGAAATAGACAACACTTTACAGAGCTGGGAAAGAAGAACTCTTATGCAGAAAAATGAATATTGCCTTATGGAGATACAAAAGAAAACACTAAAGATGCAAATAAGTATATACTCTAGGGATGAGTGCATGGAATAATTAATTTCCCAAATCACAAACATCAGCCATATAGGCAAATTCAATAAGGGGCCATACTTTTCAGGTTGCATTCATGCTATTCAAATATTTGGTTTCCTAGCCTATTTACAGCTTGAAGGAAGAAATTTAGGTTTAGAAATATTTTTATTTTCTAGTCTAAATATTTATGAAGCATGAATATCATCCAAAGGATTCTTGCCCATCCTCAGTATTCTTCCAGATGAGCTATTGGATAACATTTTAAAAAGTCACTATATGACTTAAGAGCCTATGGTCCTAATCTCAAAAGTCTATACTAGAAAAGTTATACCATGAGAAGTAAGTTGGTTAGCAGTGTGAATTTTTACCAGTATAAACTCTGATGTGGATGAACTTATATTGGCATAAAGGTACCTTATATTGGTCTGGATTGTTTTGCTTCCTGAACTGGAATAAACTTGTCAAGGTTCCTCCCCCACTCTGAACGCTAGGGTACAGATGTGGGGACCCGCATGAAAACCTCCTAAGCTTATCTTTACCAGCTTAGGTCAAAACTTCCCCAAGGTACAAAATATTCCACCCTTTGTCCTTGGATTGGCTGCTACCACCACCAAACAAATACTGGTTACTGGGGAAGAGCTGTTTGGAAACGTCTTTCCCCCCAAATACTTCTCAAAACCTTGCACCCCACTTCCTGGACAAGGTTTGGTAAAAAGCCTCACCAGTTTGCCTAGGTGACTACAGGCCCAGACCCTTGGATCTTAAGAACAATCCTCCCAACACTTGCACCCCCCCTTTCCTGGGAAATGTTGGATAAAAAACCTCACCAATTTGCATAGGTGACCCCAGACCCAAACCCTTGGATCTGAGAACAATGAAAAAGCATTCAGTTTTCTTACAAGAAGACTTTTAATAGAAATAGGAGTAAATAGAAGTAAAGAAATCCCCTCTGTAAAATCAGGATGGTAGATACCTTACAGGGTAATTCGATTCAAAACATAGAGAATCCCTCTAGGCAAAACCCTAAGTTACAAAAAAGATACACAGACAGAAATAGTTATTCTATTCAGCACAATTCTTTTCTCAGCCATTTAAAGAAATCATAATCTAACACATACCTAGCTAGATTACTTACTAAAAGTTCTAAGACTCCATTCCTGGTCTATCCCCGACAAAAGCAGCATATAGACAGACAGAGACCCTTTGTTTCTCTCCCTCCTCCCAGCTTTTGAAAGTATCTTGTCTCCTCATTGGTCATTTTGGTCAGGTGCCAGCGAGGTTACCTTTAGCTTCTTAACCCTTTACAGGTGAGAGGAGTTTTCCTCTGGCCAGGAGGGATTTTAAAGGGGTTTACCCTTCCCTTTATATGTATGACAAAGCTATATTGATATATCACTTTTATTGCATATAAATGAGTCTACAATTTTTTTTTATGTTGATAAGCTCCTAGAAGAGGGAAAGACAAAAGAGCATGGTTAACTATCAGTTATAGCTATGTGAAATTTTTGGAAAAAAGATTGAAATATGTAAAATGTCTGCTTTCAAATCTTGATATGAAAACTAACTGTTCACAACAATCTAATGAGATAGTAGTTTCACTCACCTACTGATATTTATACATTGAACTTTTGGCCCTGATCTTGCAGTTCATAGTGTGTGGGCAGGCAGACTGTATCCATACAGCACATAATTACTAAGACAGTTCTCTAGTATGTTTTTAGTCTCCTAGTATCCTTCTATCCCACCCCCCAAAAAAGCATATTATTTCATTAACTCATTTGAATTTAGAGAATTCCAACTAAGCTGGTTGTCAAGGAGCTTTATTTATCTGCATAATTAGGCTAGTTTCTCCCAATTTTCATGAGAAAGTTCTAGTGTTTCTTGCTTCACTACTGTGAAAAATCAATACGTCTAGGGAACAGGGAGGGTGGAAATCCCTATACAATATCTTTTCTTCTTCTCCAGATAAATCACTGCCTAGAATTTGAGGTTCTACAAACTAGGAAATCACATGATTATCACACCCTGAAGACTAATATGAAACAGAAACGTTGCCATTTTCCTCTATTTGATATCTAAAATTTCTATTTTTAATGTACTAGGTGGAATGTGATTTAATTTTTAGAAAGACAGGGCTAATGTGAGTTTGTGTCTGTATAAGAACAATAGGATCAGGCCCTTGCATTTATGTATCTGTCTAGGTATATGTAGCCTCCATTACCACAGTATATCTGAGTGCTTCTGTGTGTTTCAGAAATCCCAAGTTTCCTCTGTTTTTATGCATATCAACATCTGTTACACCAATAAAAGTCTACTAAATAATATTCAGCCAGTGCCAGCATCTACTGCCATGTCAATGCTTTACTTGCATAGATATTTCTAACTTAATTTATTATTAAGCTCATTCTTTTTTATTAAACTAAGATTGCTTTAAAATTCACTCACCTTTTTTTTTGCTCGCAGGGTGAATTTCAACTAAAACAAAGGAAGAATGTTAAGTTAAAACTGTGAAATATAAAATAAACCCTGATCTAAGACCTATTGATTTCAATGGCCTTTGGTCATATCCTAAATTCCAAAGATTGAGAATAACTTCCATATGTAAAAATATTAATTTGTACATAGTATCACTAATCTATATATTTGAAAATTAACTTTAAATTAGCCTTATGTAAACTATTATTCTATTCTACAGTTCTAGAATGTTGAAGAGTAATAACATTGCTTTCTCCCCCATCCCAAAGATTCAAAAGATTATCAGTCTCATTTTGCTTTCATCAATAAATATCCTCATAGAAACAGACTATGATACCGGGCTTAGACTGCAGAGGCATAAGCATATAAGACGCGATGAATAAAACTCTCCTGTTATAACAAGAAATTTTAATAAAAGAAGCATACAAAAAAACTAAACATACAGTTGTCAAATAAATTGATTTGTCCATAAATGTTTTACTAACCCTGAAACATAAATCAACATTATCAACTATAACCATTGATTTACAAAAATGAAAGCTAAAACATATTAAGTCTTGTAGAAACCATTATTAGACTTCTGAATAGTTTTCATGGAAACGCTGAACAATTTTAGCATGCACTGAGTACACATTGTTAAACATTGCAAAGCTCTTTACAGAATACTTTTTCACCATGTCACCTGATGGTTACAATTTTTTTTCTGCACAATATAAATGTTCAGTCTTCTCCAGTGACTAAATATTTGATAATGCTGAAGAAATTAATTTTGGCAAAGAATGTACTATGATAAGCCTTTCTAGTGGCTACTGACACCAATATTAGCCCTGTTACATGTACCACCTTCATTGTCATTATTTGTATCCCTATTATCTTTGCCTGCAATTTGCATCCGTGTCAAGGTTATCTTTGCTTTCTTCAGGCTCATAATTATCATTATTATTCTTCCTTTCTTCTTCTTTCCTTATCATTACTGTGGTGTCCTTACTATTCCCTTGAACATTTTCTCAGTAAATAACTTGACTGTGGTATCAACCAACTTTTAGTGTGTTTGCAATTATGGTACTTCCAAGATAGTGAGAATTTTGTGTAGACTGTTAGTGCACACAAAATACGCTGGCTGATAGACCTGAGAACTGAAGAATATTCAAGGAGCTCACTGAGAAGATATGTGAGCCATTAGCGAGTGTCTTTGAAAACTCATGGCAGACGGGAGAGATTCCAGAGGAGTGCAAGAGGGCAAACATAGTTCCAGTCTATTAAAAAGGGTAATAAGGACAACTCCTGGAATTACAGACCATTCAGCTTAACTTCAGTACCCAGAAAGATAATGGAGCAAATAATCAAGCAATGAATTTGCAAACACCTAAAAGATAATGTGATAAGTAACAGTGAACATGGATTTATCAAGAACAAATCATGTCAAATGACCCTAATAGCTTTCTTTGACAGGGTAACAAACATTCTTTGTGGATGTGTGGGAAGTGGTATATGTGGTATGTCTTGACTTTAGGAAGGCTTTTGATACAGTCTCACATGACCTTCCCATAAACAAACTAGGGAAATATAACCTAGATGGAGCTACTATAAGATGGGAGCATAACTGGTTGGAAAACCATTCCCAGAGAGTAGTTATCAGTGGTTCACGGTCAAGCTGGAAGGGCATATCGAGTGGGTTCCCACTGGGTTCGGTTCTGGATCTGGTTCTGTTTAATATCTTCATAAATGATTTAGATAATGGCATAGAGAGTACACTTATAAAGTTTGTGGATGATTCCAAGCTGAGAGGAGTTGCAAGTGCTTTGTAGAATAGATTTAAAATTAAAAAGGATCTGGAAAAACTGGAAAAATGGCCTGAACTAAACAAGATGAAATTCAATAACGACAAATGAAAAGTACTCCACTTAGGAGTAATCAATTGCACACATACAAAATGGGATGTAACTAGGAAGGAATACTCCGGAAAGGGATCTGGGGTTATAGTGGATCACAAATTTGTAAGTGTAACACTGTTGCAAAAAAAGCAAACATCATTCTGGGACGCATCAGCAGGAGTGGTGTAAGCAAGTCACAAGAAGCAATTCTTCCACTCTACTCCATGCTGATAAGGCCTCAACTGGAGTACTGTGTCCAGTTCTGGGCACCACATTTCAGAAAAGATGGGGACAAATTGGAGAAAGTCCAGGGGAGAGCAACAAAAATAATTAAAGGTTTAGAAAACAGGACCTATGAGGAAAGATTGAAAAAAATGCGTTTGTTTAGTCTGGAGAAGAGAAGACTGAGGGGGGACATGTGTGTGCTGATGTTTTATTTTGGTAGAGTTTGGGGATTTTGTTTCTAAAAGTACATGCTATTATGTGTTTATGTTAGAGAAAGCAGGTCAAAGAAGCGCATCTTGCACTTGCAGCAGATGGCGAGTAGGTTTCTGATGGTCTTTAGTTTCTGGGGGAGTTCATTCCATAGTCTCAGACCAGCCCCCAAGACTGTTTTGTCTCCTGTTGAGATGAGCTTTATAGCTATGATACAAAGTTCCATAATGCCCAAGGAGCAGAATTGTCTGCCTTTGTCTTCATCCCAGACCTTCTGGCAAATCTTTCAGAAATGCTGGGCCCAGGTCATTGAGCACGTCGAAGATAAGGATCGAAACCTTTAACGTGACTCCATATTCCAGATGAGAAGCCAGTGTAGACAGCAGAGACAGGTACGATGTATTCTTGGTAGACTATGTTGCTGAGGAGACATGCCGCAGCATTCTGCACTGGTTGGAGTTTAAGGGCTTGTGGCTTTGGTCCCAGGTATATTATATTGCTGTAGTCCACACGGAAAGTGACAAAGGGGTACATAACAAAGTCCAGGTCAACATCCACCTGGGACAAAGTCTCCTAGCGAGCTGGAGATGGTAGAAAATATTGTTTGTGGATGCTGCTAGCTGAAAGCTTAGTGTCAGTGAGCAATCCAGGAGCACTCCTAAACTATGGACTGAATTAACTAATTGTGAATATGTCCCCTTCAGCCGAAGAGGACTGCCTGATGGGGTGCAAATGCTTCACAATGCTTTTCTGCACCCACGAGCATTACCTCTGTCTTGCTGGGGTTCAGCTTCAATCAGCTGTTCTTCATCAAAGGCAATGGTGGTAGCGCTATAGTCACATCAGTTGAAGGATAAGTAATGCTGTGCATTAGTGGCCTAACTGCTTCAACTGAAGTCAATGGAATACTTCCCAATGGTTTCATTGGGAACTGAGTTAGTCCAATGCTGAAAAAATCCCACCCATAAATCATAGGTAACAGGAGAGCAAGCTTTCCCACACTGCCTACCAGTTTGCCACAATTTTGACAGGAAGGGATCGCTCATAAGGATGAGTAGATGATCCTGTTCTCCATGCCCATTCAGTTCTTGACCTCTCTGCTGAGACTGCCAAAAAAGGTGCTAAGGGCTTAATACAACTCCAGGTAATTCAGAGAAAGCTGGATTGCACCCTTAGTGTGGCAGTGATAGTTTCCGTGATATGGACATTTATCTATTGGAAATTTGATAGATATTAAACTCTTATCATGTAGATCACGGAAACATCAACAGGTGGTAACGACTTTTGTTATTATTACCAAACTGTGCTCAGTCTGAACAGTAAACTAGAAATGAGGGGCTCTATATCCTATTAACAATATCCTGGGTCTTCCAACAGATTTTCCTTTTGAGTTAACAGAAGCTGAACTTAAGTTTTGTGTTTCTACATGGCAATATTTAGAAAGATTTGTATCACAGTTCTACTTACTTCCTCTTTGTTTTCTACCAAACTCCAGTGGTAACTATACAAGTTATTTTCAGAAGTATACAGACAGCCCTTACTTCAGCTTTTACTATAAATCTGGCCAAGAGGTGAATACTTTTATATTCCCTACTGCTTCCTAACAGGTGTCTGTTCTTTCCAGGCATGTATGCAACACAAATGAACATTAATACAAGTCAATAGGCAGAGAATACATTTAAAATAACACTGTAGTAGTGCTGTTGGGTTTCTATGAGCATTTTTAGGTGCACAGCATAATGAAACAATTAAGACTTCTCCTAAACACGCTGCACAGCAACAAACAATACTTTAAACTGTATTGTAATTTGACATTCCTAACAATTTCAATTTCCATACAGCATATACAGTTAGTAGAATAACAAGCAATTAGTGACAGAACCAGTGGTACAGAGACAGTAGGTTTGTACTAATTTAATAATAAAAGTACCTAATAACATTTAACACATCAAAGCGTGTGTTATTTATAACAATGAAAACCAACCTTTTTTTTTCAATGGAGGTTCCACTTCACCTAGATGGAAAAAACACAACAGTCAGATATAACTGGTAGCAATGCCACTAATTTTTTCCATGCTAGTTTATTTTCATTTTTAAATGCATTCAAACTTTATACTGAACATGTGGAGTAACAAGAACTCTATTCTGAGATTTTAGATTTACACCCACACTTCTGCTTCTATGTGGGCTTTCTAAGAAGAAGGACGGATACGTTAAATGTATTGTAGACACCAGAAAAAGTTCTAGAACTTATAGTTAAACATGTGGCCGGATACTGACATGGGAGTGGAATTTGTTTAGTTATAAACCTGAATCCATATTTTAAAAATGGGCACAGTAATTCCATTTTCATTGACTACAAAGAAAACATTCCAAATGACACTTCTTGCGAAGTTCAGAACAAAAGAAACCTAATAATGCTTTCAATGATGTCAGTGGCAAAAGTCCCATTGACTTCAGTGGGAGCAGGAACAGTCTGTTGCCAAAGTCTAATGCTGTGGCTCCACTTGTGACGTGGCTTTAAGCATTGCAAAGAAGCAGACCCATACACCAGACTCTTAGGGCCTAATACTGTGAGATGCTGAGTCCCTCCTGTGATTCTTGGGAGGTGCTGACTGTTCTCCACCCTGAGTACTGTCAATGGAGTTAGGGTTGCCGAGGTCCTCTCAGAAGGCATTCAGAACCTTGCAATTTAAATGATTTAACTTTTTATATAGGAATTGGTATAGGCTAGCTCATTTTATGATCCTTTCAAATCCTCATGTAGGTGTGTCCACTCTGACTCAATCCACTCTCGTACTCAAAAATGTTTCTCATTGCATGGTTTTGACCACCAGCACAATTTCAAAAAAATTGACAAAGAAACAACACTGCACCCTTTTTATTGCTCAGCAACACAAAGAACTGACCTTATGGTGGTTGTAAATCACATCTCAGAATAGGGTCTCCAAGTCATAAAGCTACATATAATAGCATATCTGTTAGTATTTGTACACAATACTAATATGAAAGCCCATGCAGACATCTTGCAGTGGCAGAAATTAGGTGATACTTCTAGTTTATGAATACAGTAGGTGAATGATTCAGTTTAAGTTCCTGTTGGGTTTTAATCGTCTTTGTTATGATGGAATGCTACACAAAGCAATAGGAATATGGTATGACACTGTTGTGAGCATCATGCCTAACTGCATATATGCGTACATGATGATAAACATAATATGAAGTACTTGTGCATCTGTTACCACACCACATGCTACTGAACTGATTATCTGTTTACAAAAAGATGGTTCTTTCAAAAACTATAAAAATAGACTAACTGTTGGGTGTTTGGTTTAAGGTATCTGACTGCTCCATGAGATGATGCATATTAGTAGCATTTCCAAGACCATACTGTTAAATTATTGATGTTTGTTACCCAAACTTCCCTTCAGTCCAGTTACAGAGTTTTGTCCACCAATACTATCCCCTACTGTTCAAATATCAAATAAAAACGTGTTGTCTTAGATTTCTCAAGTTTTGACTGTACGTTTAATTCTTTCATTTTCTAGATCCTTCCATTCTTATAGAGTAGAGAGAAACAATGTAGAAGAGCTGCTGCCATTCTTTGAAATATCATCTCAGCCTAAATAAGTCCTCTTTACTTGGAAACACCACTAGTAACATTTAAATCTGACATATTTTCTGTAATTGCCTATGAAATGAGAGATGAAAGCTAACAAAAGACATCAGTTTTCTAACCCTAGTAGCCAGCTGATTCCTTATTAGCAAAGGTGTTCACTTCTATTTGCTTTCCCTGACTTCTTTGACTGTGAGGTTAAAAATTAAGTAAGTCAACATAATGCAAGTAAAACATGAGTTAGCACAGTTACACAAGTCTGTATATCACAAATACCTTCATCACTGTCATCATCATCAGTTGATACGATGTCAGACAGTAAAGAAATAAAACCATAAAGCCAATCAGTGGATTCTTCTACGGTCTGATGTATGATTCTCAGTGGCTCCTTGCTGAGCTTGTTAACAGAGCTTCCTGAGTGCATAAGTTAAAACAGAAAACATTTGAAAAGATATTTTTCTGGGGGTTAAAGTTATTCTGCTTTATTTCTTCAAATACAGTGCTAATTATGCCAATTTCTTCACCAAAAACAAAGCTTGTGAATGTTAATTTTGTATTGCTCAAGAGCTTAAAGCATAGCTCTCTTTCCTCTGAAGAATTATGTTCTGAACACTTTCAGAGCAATACTTTCAATTATCAGAGTGGCTCAGGGCCAGGTGGATAACTCAACTTTCACACCCCCTTCTTGTGCTTGTGCGGATTAGATTAAATTTAGATCTGGATCTACCAAATGTTTTCCCCTCAGACTGTCTCTTCCAATGCCTCACCCCAACATAGTCATCCCCTCCATACCATACAAGATCTTTGTCTCCTTCGCATTCCCAAGTCCATAACCTGCCTCTACAGTGTGGAAATTCAGCACTAATTCACAGTCTGCCGATCAACAGCAATTAGTTGTGTGCTGTGCTTCCACCTGCTACTCTGCCTGACTCAATGCTCCATCTGTCTCCACTTCTTCCTCCGTACATCACCACAAGGATCCTGCACTACTGGCCCAGGAACTTGCTGCAGCTTGGTGGCAGTGCAGGCTGGTTGCATCGTTCTTGTGGAGTACACAGAGAGGACTCAAGGAAGAAAGGATGTACATAACTGGGATGAAAAATGAAGATTACAATAAAGAGGAGAGTGAAAGCCCCAAATGCTTCTGGCACATACATACATACATGCACACACACTCTTAATGTCACTTTATGAAGATATAAAGTACTTCCCCTTGCCATATGCACTAGTGTGCAGGGAATCACACATGATAATAAGAATATTTTTTAAATGTTCATCCAATTAAGCTTTCACTGGCTTTCTTTTTCTTTACCCACAATTGTCCTTTTGATCTATTTCAGGAGAACTTTTCAGCCTCTTACAAATCATTCCACCTTCTTAGTCTCTCCAGCAAACCTGCATTATCCTAAGATCTATATCGAAGTATTGTTTAGGAAAGAGAAAGAAAGAAGTGTTTTATGCTAAAACATACTTTTCCATTAGGAGTGTAGCCACAGTCCAATTAAGATGGACAGAAATCCGGTCCAAGCTATTGTCCTCTTTATTTCAAATTAACAGATAGACTGAAAGGTTCCCCTTATCTGCCTGGCACTAGTGAAGACTATTTAATATATTTTACCTAAGACAGTCAAAGTTAAATCATGAACAGGATTGTTATGCCATTTAAATGGATTTGTATAATACGATCCGGCTCCTATTGAGTTCAACAGAAGTATTGCAATTGACTCCTATTGTAAAAAGACTAGGCACCATAGCCTTGGTTACCACCACCTGTTTTTCTAACAGAATTATAATGTTATTATGTAAGTATTTTCATAAGTCAAATTAAATTTAATACAACTCTGTTTACCACCGTTTCTAACTGCAGAGTTTGCTGGTAAGGTTTGTGCTTGCAAAACACAATCAGAAGCAGACTTACATGAAAATTTCAGTTACAAAGGTAGGCAAAGTGCAGGCTTTAAGCAACCTCATTGCTGGCAACAATCTGAACAATGATCTATAAGTGCTACAAATAAAATGTACGAGGAAAATAATTATTTGATGCATAAATAAGACAGCTTTCCCCCCTTATTATATTTATCTTATTACCAATGAATTAATCTAAAAACACGCTATACCACATAGAAGACCAGGACAGCTTTCTATAATTTTAAGTTTGCCTGTGAACAATGTGTAAAAAAAGCTTTTGAGTTTGAGCAGTAGTTAGAAGATTAAGTATATTTGGAGATATATCTAAGTTACATTATATCGCTCATATCATACTATAAATTCAACATGTCACATTGACATGGTATTGCACAGAAATGTGCAACGTTTTTTCACTTTTTGCCCAGTACTGTTTTATACCCTGGGCCAATATAAAAGATTTAAGAGCGAATTTTAGCGGTATAAAGAACCACAAAGTATTTACTTTTGCTCACAAAAATTTCTTGCATCTGCCCCATCCGCCAAGTCTAGAGATTTTTCAAATGAATCATCACAAACATCCCTCTCAATAGTTTAACACTTTTTCTAGACAATCAAAAAATAAACACCAACCTGCCTCCAAATAAAGTAGCCTCTGAAATGTAATTAAACTTCTGGGGCCTTATTGTCATTTACACTGAGACTTACTTTGTACCAGTCTGGCAGTATACAAGAGACTGCAAGTGAGTAAACAATTTACACTGCCAGAGTGGTGTAAAGAGGTTACTGCATACCTGAGAATCAGGTCCTGGTTTTTAATTAAGCACATTTTTATAGAAAACCTTTGTATAATGCTGTAAAAATGGACTAAAAATTTTAAGAGACCAAAGGCAAAATTCCCCATTCTCATCTCCACTATGAGGCACATGTTGCAAATCCTCCTTACATTAAGGTGTGCAAAAAAAAAAATCTATTTGGGTTTGCAAAGATGTTCCTTTGGTGACATTTGTAAAAATCTGAAATTGGGCTGGCGGGGGGAACCACTGCAAGTTTCGCTAATATCCCTTGCAGTGTGATGCTTTTGACACAATTGTGCCAACTAGCCTCCTATACACCTTTTGTTATGCTCTCTGTCATTTAAAAAAACAGTTTTAGCGGTAATTATGCATCTTAATGTACTTAAAATCCCATGCCAGATATTCATGAAGTATAAAGAAATTACTGATCAAATCCTTGCTCTCAGCTTTCCCCAGAACTTTGCCAATATCAGGCTGGTGTCTTCCTATTAGAATAAAATACATATGAAATAAGGAAAGGAAGAGCAATCCAGGGTGAATTAAACAGAGAGGGAGATGCTGTTTGCCTCAAGAACATGCAAAGAATTATGTCTGTTTTCAGTGGATTAGTGTGTTCCTTGCATTCCTGAGCATGACTGACAAAATGCAAGCTCGCAAAACAGCTTAAGCTTGTTATTTTGATATTATTTAGACCATTCTGTCTTTTTTTGGTCTAGCGAGAGAGAATATGTTGATAGTTTATTAGAATACATCTGAAACCAAGTACACTCAAACTGGAATAACTACCCCCTGCATATCACTTGGGAACTTTTCTCTTTGGCCACACACAGAATATACTCATGCTTTAAACCTGTGCTACACAGCACACTACATAATACAGAATGTCCAGTGACCTCAATGGGAGCTGCTAGGTGCTCAGCACTTTTGAAAAATTGGGTCACTTATTTAAATGGCTAACTAGGACTTTAGAAGCTTAACTTCAGGCATCCAGTTTTTTTAAAAAAACCTGGCCAATATCATTCAGGCAGCTTGAACATTTCTCCATTCTATTTCACATGGTCACACTCTTGGTTATCTCAGATAGGGACCAAATCATGGGCCTCTCTTATCTCCTAAAGGAAGCCAATTTAATAGCTGAGTGGGTGGCAGAGTGAATTTGAAGGTGTCATCCTCTAGATTCAGGTCAGTTGCTAGACTTACCATGATTTGAGTACTGAGAATAGCCAGTGTGAGTGCCTTGAATTTAATCTGCATGGTGTCTTTACAGGATTGGAAGGTTGCTCAGGGAGAGGCATGCTTTGAAATTTGGCATTTTGTTGAGCTGATGAACACTTTACAAACTGAGCCAAAAAAAACCTAACATTTTTCTCTAAGACAATTTAATACTGGAACAACTGTTTTCCAACTGTTTTGTTGAGGGGAAAACAAACCCTGTACTGCAGCTGAACTTTGTCTGAAAAGCACATACAATTAAATGTGTAGAGGCTTGTTTTTATTGATATCTGCTGCTGTTTTTAATAAGAAAAACACACACACACACACACCCCTTGGTGACTTTTCTTTTACATTACATTCTCTTTTAATCCTTCTCCTGTTAGGTCCTGATCCTGCAACACTTACACCTTTGAGTAACTTTACACATATGAGTAATCAGAGCTCAATATGACTATTTACATGAGTAAATTAGTCTCATACCTTAGTGACTGTAAGATTGGGACCTCAAATAGAAGCAAACCACAGCATTTGTCCATTTATTGTTTGCTACTGTATAAAGGCTGTCTTTCAATTCATTGAAAGCTTAGTACTACTGGTACCTACATCTCCATTGCTATGAGAATAATAGCCCATTTCACCTATCTTCTCTCAAACTGACCCTAATGAAGCAGTTTATCACTTGCAAAATTGTTTTGCAGATGTTTAAAGCTGGATGACTTCCAGGTGACTGAAGCTAAATCCCAGTCAAACGGGAAGATTTTATACATTACTTAGCAGTAAAACCTTATCTAACCAAAACCCAACTGAATTCTCTAGGAGGGTCTTTGATACCCGTTTTATATATCTACAAGAAATTTGGGAATTTGCTTGGATTTTCTTTGATAAACACATTTAAAATGTGATTAAAATAGCTTGTTTTATCCTCTAAGAAGTGTTGCAGGATTAAATCCCGCTGAGCCCCCCACAGATTTGGAAACTGGTTTTCATGCTTATTGCATCCAAACTGGATTACTATCATTCTTTGTTTGTAGCCTTCCAGCATCAGTGTTGCTGGAATTTCAGTTTGGTCCAAAATGCAAGAATAAGAATTATCGCTTTTACTCATAGGAATCAACAGATTTACCTAACTCTGAATTCTCTTTGGCTTACAATTTCTGCTCTCATTGATTTGAAAATTGTGCTTGTGTCTTTTAAGGTAATTAGTAGCTCATGCCTGAACTATATGATGAAACTTCCATGATGATACTTTGAAGTTGATGAAAAATCTTTTGCTTTCTGAAATCAACCCGACACTGGATTTTTACATGTCCCTAAATATCTTTTCTGTATATCCTTTGGTCATAAAATGCTGTACCTGAAAGTGTTGGAGTAATTTCAACTGTGTCAAAAATTTTAGACAAGCTTTTGAGAATAGATGAAACCTTATTTCTTATCTGAACTGATACTAAGTTCTGTAATAGTGATTTTTCAGTATATGAATGAAGTGTATGATATGATTTGCAGTAATGATTTGAGCATATTTGTTTAGATTTTATGGTTGGTGTTACTATTTATTGCTGTAAAGCACACAAAAGGTACTAATTGACTTGTCTGTGCAGGTTGCTAAACTACTTCCTACTTCAGTTGTTTGTCTAGTTTTAATAACAATGCTAATAACAAGGTCTGTCGTCAGTCCTTTTGCTATCAAGTAGTTGTACCAATCATATTTTAACCTATTGAATGGATTTGTTTACCAGTTGTGTTTTTAATTCAATTACATGTGATGGCTACAACATACTGAATGTAATTTGAAATCACTGTACAAATAAAGGTAATTATCTGGTGTAAAGATTGATTTATTTATGAGATATCTAATTCATTGATAATGACAAGGTACAGGATGTGAAAACTTAGAATTTCTGTCATGTTTGATAATATATAAAAGCCTCACACTAGTTTAAATGCTCATAAAACATATCCTAGTTTGAGTAAAACATATGTACATGTCAGAAAGTACTGCAATTTTACTTCAGAGTTTGCATATTGCCTAAGGGTCTCCAGACTGCTAGTTGTCTTTGAAGGGAACTTTAACTTCAGCTGCTACTGCATACTTCTATTGCTTCTGAAGACCAAAAAGAAACTATATCAAATAAACTCTTAATATAGCAGATGAGACATACACCTTGTTTCCCAACACTAACACCAGAATCCATTCAACTCAGGATTCCTTATGGATCACTTTGGTATTCTAGAGCCCTGATTTTCTTCGCACTTACTCAAGTGTGAGTCAGGATAAACTCTGGTATGTATCAATGATTTACACTAATATAAAGCTGCTGGGAGAGAAAACTCAGACCCTCCATTTTCCTTACATGCCAATTTATAGATATTGAAAATGTAAATATGAAATTAACAGTCTACAGTATAAAACCTTCTCTGGTTACATTATTTGCCTTTCCTACCACCATTGCCCAGTAATTATAAAGAGGTTCAGCTCAAGGATATAGCAAAAACCTCAGTTGAATGTAGAAAGAGGCATTTTCATCCAAAATGAATTGCAAGCAAAAAACCAGTTCTATTACAGTAAAATACACTTAATTTCCCAACTAAACAGTATGTCTGCTTAATTGGGATACTTGCCAGAAATTGAAAAGAGACTAAAAATAATCCTACAAAGTGCTATGCAACTTCAACTATCACAGACTTGGCTCACACTGGCACAACTATACATATATGTTTAGCCTTGACTCTACAAAAATAGTTAAATGACCCTAGGGGACTTAGACTTCTATTGACTTCACTTGGAGTGAGTCAGGTTCTAATTATACAAAGTTTGCTTAAATGTCATGTCATGTATTAGTCACATTGTAGTGAAGCAGAGTGGCCTCTCTGCGAGCCTGAGACAGAGGGACCATTACACTCTTCTTGGTGGGTGGAGCCAAGCTGACCTCCTCCCCTGCACCAAAAGTAGAGGGGAGGGACAGGGAGTATGAGGCAGGCCCTTCAGCTCAGTTGGGCTGGAGCTAGCAAAGGAGGCACATATATCTAGCCCACTGCAGAACTCTGGATCAGACCCTGAGCTGTGCATGCCCTGACCCTGGAGGAGACTGAGAGGGAGAGGAACTGCTGGAGCTGCTGTCTACCACTTACCCTGAGGAGACTGAGAACCTGCAGACCACAGAGCCACACCAGCGGAACCAGACATTAGTCAGGTTGTGCTATCACCTTACAAGTCAGTGTGTTTTGGCAGGATCCTCACTGACCCACAGGCAGGATCCCCTGGCACTGTTAGGGACCTGGGCTGGGACCCAGTGAAGTAGGGTGGGTCCAGTCCCCCTACTGCCAACCCCAACCCTCAGATGGCAGCCTGTTTACCCTAGGGTGAAAGGCCTGTGCCTTGTTTGTGGCTTGCCCCCTGCCAGCAGGCCGCAAGCTCATAGACGGTGTGTGCTGTCTGCCTTAGCCAGGAGGCTAGGCTACAAACTGCTTAATTGCTTATTGCTCTGCCCTGCCCACAGGGTTAGAGCCACTTACTGTGTTTACTGCCTGCCTTAGCCAGGAGCCTTGAGCCCAAAGATTGCTTATTGCTGTGCCCCGCCCAGAAGGTCAGAGCCCACACTGTGATTACTGTCTGCCCCAGCCAGGAGGCTTGTGCCAGAAACCACTAATTAACTTCTGTTTATTGCCTGACACAGCGAGTCAGACAATGGACAAGCCTGATATGGAGGGACCAATACACACATGTTTTTGCATAATATTTTAAAGTTATCAGCTAATGATTTGTACAAAGCTTCTTTTTTGAAGCCATTCATGAAGCAAAAGTGAAGATCTCCCAGCATATCCGAGCCTCCTGAGAATCTGTTGATTGGGACAATATCTTAAACTGACAAAACTGCTTTGACCGGATGCTACTGTAATTAACTTTATTCATTATAGTCAGCTAGATTTAGTTGTTAGCAAAGAAGTGGCGTTACTGCTTGCTGGCGGTCAACGATTGCCCATGCTTTGTTATCCTAGTTAAGTAAGCCACACACAGACACACACACACATATTTAGAATACTGCAGGCAAATGTCTTTACCAGGTGGTAAACAGGGATCATCACAATGTTGTGAATAGGTGGCTATAAAGGATGACAACAAGATGTACCAAGGAATGGCCAATAAAAAAAAAAAGTGAAGAAACATTATTAGCAATAATGAACATTATAGGATGGCACTTGACTAAATAAAGCAGTTATGTCATGAGGATTTATTTCATCCCTGCGTTATGAAGTAGAAATTGGATTTCAGAAAACAGAAAAAAAATACACTGTAAGGTAATACAGCAAGAGCCAACCAGTGTAAAGGTACTATTAAATACTACTGTACAAAATTATTCACAAAGATTACAAAATGCAAACATTCTTTTGCTCAAAAGAAACAATTGATTAATTCTACTGAATTATTCTTGGTTCCCTCACCATCAAAAGACCAAAAAAATTATATCACTGATGATACCTTGTGCAGTTGTTACCAGTGTGACTTACCATTATTTGTTTAAAATTAGAACGTTAATAAGCATGATCAAGGACCTGAAATTTGGTTGGCATTTTGTAGTAATCTGAAACACTTAAGCATGAAAGACTCGTTTCTCTTCTTAGAGCCTTCCCTATTATCCAAGTCAGTTTCTGAAATTTCATGTTTTCGACTTCATGAGGTCTGTCACAATTTATCATACTGTACACCAGACCCACTGGGATAATAGCAATACTAGCTAGCACCACAACAGTACTTCATGGTCTTGTCATTGTTTCCAATATAAACTCCGTTTTACAGGGGCTTATAACTCAGCTGTAAAATTTGCTGCAGGGTGAAACATGGCAAATAACATGTCAGCTGGGCAGCCCTTTTTTAAACCTGAATTTGGTTTAAATCAGTTTGACTGGTTTTAGATTTATGGGGAGGGCTGTAATTTTTGTGGATTTAGGGGACATTTGTGGAGTTCCCATATAACTCAAAACTGTTTCAGTTGAAAACTTGGATATTTGTAGGCTGTTCATTCATGATGTGGACTGGTGACATTGGGTACAGTAAAAATGGTCTTTCAATAGGCTGTGATACTGTGATTTAAAGTTACTGCACACAAATAAGGCCAAACCCTACTGTTCTAACTCAATCCTTACTCCAGAAAAATTGTCCAAGGCCTTCTCTACATGGCAAAGGTTTTCTGTGTGTGCTTTTTTTAACCAGTTTTTCCAGTGCAGTTATAACAGTGTAAGTCCCTGTGTGGACCCTCTTATTGCAGTATAAATGTGACTTTTTCCAGTTTCTTATGTTACTTGGGAAGAGATTTAAGCTAAACCAAAAAAAAAAAAAAAGAAAGAAAGAAAAGTCATTTCTACCAGATTAAGAGTGTGTACAAGCAGTGTTATACCAGTATAACTATAAATTCACATCTTAGTTTATACAAGTAGAACCTTCCCATGTAGACAAGCCCAATGCAATGATCGCAGGCTTTGCCCCCAAAGGAAGCCCATTCTATGCGCATGAAAATGCACAATTTGCCAATCATACTTACCAAAGAAAAATACTTATTTTATTTACTGCTGAATTCAACATATCTTATATTAAAGGACACTTTATGGAAAGCAGCTTCTACACGTTTTCCTGTTATGAACACATGTAAACCGAGGATTCCACAATTCTTAGTCTTTCTGCAATTTTTGTTGTTTTTTTGCGGAATACATGCTTTGGTTAGAAAAAGCTAGATTTGTTTCTTTTTTTCTCCCCTCATTGCCTTATCCACTGTCGGGATAAACTCAGGCCTGCAGAAAACTGTCAATGACTAAACAGCAGCACCAGCGGTGATTGTGAACTAATTTAGGAAGATGTTAACTTCAAAGTGTTTTTGAGTCAGCAGCTGACAGCTGCTATCCTATAGTAGCACAGCCAGGATTCAGCTGCTTTTGCCATTGTACTACAGGAAACACAGAAGTGTCCCCTCTGTGATTGGCTGGGATCCTGGGTATTTCCCATGGTTCCCCAGCATTCTGATGCCTTTTCCTGGCTCCACCCACAGCCCACTCTTCACCCATGCCAGTCACACAGACACAGGAGAACTGGAGAGAATGAATCTGTGCTGTAGTTTTCTTAAGAGCCTCCTCATGCATTTGTACCAGAAATGAATGAATAATTCACTGTGAATAATTTATTCAACAACGATAGGCTATTTTTCTGGTCATGAAACAACCAAAAGAAGATTGAAACCTCTTCACATGTTTTGCTTCTTGAAATTACTGAGATTATTTTGTGAGGTTCTTTTTGGTTATTTGTTTTCTTTATGGATGCCTGAATCACTACCAATTCACTGTGAATATGACACTCAGGAGTTGAAATCAGAGCTGTGCTGATTAGCTGTGATTGGTCACATACATTGTTATTGTTATTATTAGGAATGCTGAAAATATTCAAACATGTTGTAAGTAGTCCATTTATAAATTTGGATCTTTGGCCAATTCATCTTTGTCAGGGTTAAAACAAACTTAAATCATGTGGTCAACTGGACCAATTAAAACCATAACCAATTATTTTGTTTTGTAATGTGTAATACACATTAATGACTTGTAAAACAAGTCAGCAAACTGCACTTTAAAAGACTGCAAAAATCAAGCAGGACAGTGCTACAAGGCTCAGATCAAACCAAAAATGAATAATCATTTTTTACATTTTTGAAGATACAAGTATGAAAGGCAATTCCTAATACAGTACGCTAGTCACTTATTCATATCCTATTCACACACTACATAATGCATGAAATTTGTAGTGTCTTATCTCAGACTCTTGTAGCACATCAGCTTCATATTGCATTAGAAATTTTTCAGTCATGTTTATAACTGTACTATAAAATGTAGTAGGAATATAAGCTTTCATTTTTTCCCTTTCACATGAATGAGTGTAAGAAATGAATCTGAAAGACTGAAAAAATTGAATTCCATACCTTTGGAAAGAAGGATTTGGAAGAAAGAATTTACCATTGATCTAAATTCTTGGGTCATCACAGGATTCTCAAATCACATAGCCAGACACAGTTGACTAGAAGGTGGCTCTTATTTTCCAGCCTCTGCACAAGCCCACTGGTACACATACACTCAAAGGGTAAGCAATTCTATTCATACATACTGCAGTATTGGCCCCCATTAAGGCTATGTCTGTGCTACGAACGAAAGGTGGGATTCCTCTGTTCGTGTACACTTTTGTACGAGCTCTCATTCAGCTAGCACAAATATAAAGAGCAGTGGAGCCTCAGGAGCATGGGTAGCCACAGCAGAGGCTCAGCTTAGCCATGCAGAGTACACACCCACTGGTTTCAGGTGGGTTTATATGTGGCACAGCTAAGCGGTGCCTCTATTGCAGCTCCCCAAGATACCGCGGCTCCCCTATTTATACTCGTGCTAGCACACGTATGTGTACATGAGCCAGGGAAATGACACCTTTACCTCGCAATGTAGATGTGACCTAAAATAATTTCCATCCAAACCACCGGCTTCTGTTGTAGAATTTACAACAAAATTAGTCTTTCTGGATGTATACAATTACAATATACACATATACACGCACACCTGATCCATATGATATGTGTTGGACTTGTGTAATAAATTCCAAAAAAGCAAAAACTTGCTACTTTGCCCTCTAATCAAGGATTCGAGACCATGGTAACCAAGAACAAAGATCTATGGGCATTCTTTTTGGAGAGTTGCAACAAAGATTTTGTTTGAAAAGTGAATAAAAACAATTTTATTAAACTGAATGCCCTGACATTTTCAAAATCTCACTGTTATTTTTCTTCAAGGTACTAAAAAAAATCATGAAAGCAAAATTCAAGTTAATCTTTCAAATAAGAAGTCCTATTAGTTCAAATTTAAACTGCCTGCTACTCCTTTGAGGCTAGATTCTCTTATGATTCTGTTAGTCCCATTAAAACAAATATATCATCCCACTGAAACTAATGGAACTGCTCATAATGTACTACACAATGGGTGAAATCCTGGTGTCATTAAAATCAACGATAAAACTCCCTTTGATGTCAATGGGGCCAGTTTTTTCACTCAATGATGTTTAATGGTGGGAGAATCTCGCTTCTACTAAGACCTTTGGACAAAAGACACATAAAGACATTATAAGGGCTTTAATAGGGCTTTTGCTGCAAAGAGATAGTTTAAACCATCTTTTGGGATAGATGCTGTATATTTGTAAGCTGAGCACAACTCCCAAAGGCAATCTTTGAGTGGATAAGGAAATAAATTGGAGGGAAAAATCCATAAAACACAAAAGGTACTAAGGAAAAAAAGACAGGCAATTGTAGAATTAACTCCATTTTCTACTCTACATTTCATATGTAAGTGGTAGCAAATTAATGTAGATCATGTTTGCAAAGCTAAAGCAACAATACTGAAAATAACAATTCCCATTTTATACCCATGCCTGGATGCTTCAGGCAGAGCCTCAAACCAAAGGGAAAATATAGTGTATATTCCTTAAGAAGTCTGTCAGTGGTGCCAAATTATGAGCCAAATCACAGTACAATAATCCCACTGAAGTCAAGGGGCCAGATCCTCAGCGGGGTAAGTCATTTCAGCTCTGTGAAGGCAAGTAGGTTGGACTATGTGACACCCTTTTTACTATTACGCACAGATTAAGCAGCAGGATTCACTTAGAGAACCAGGCTAAATAGGAGTCTAGTAGTTGAAAGCCCCAGCTCCGGCTGAGGAGAAATATGTACCCATTGTTACATTTCTGTAAATAAAGAAACCTGGTTAATAAATCCATGAGAAGAAGCAAAGGAAGGAGAGGATTCCTCTTCCTAATAGTGCACCATCTAACATCCAGTTTAAAACTTGTGTTGCTAATGAATCAGAACACCAAGTCTCTTCT
Source organism: Natator depressus (assembly GCF_965152275.1). Taxonomy (NCBI): domain Eukaryota; kingdom Metazoa; phylum Chordata; order Testudines; family Cheloniidae; genus Natator; species Natator depressus. The sequence continues at coordinate 95,192,225 of NC_134236.1, forward strand.
GAAGAAAAGAGAAAGACTCATCAACTGGAAACACTAAGGTACCATTTTTCACAGAATTGCACAAAATATACGCAGTCACCTTTCAAATAAAATTTTACATTATTTTATTCCAACTGCCTGAAGATGTCATTTTCCATTAATTCATTTGGAACCACTCACTTAATCAGTCAAGCAGAAGTGTCAGATTTTCATTTGACTGATTCAGCTTCCAGTATGAACACAGTTATCCATGTCTTAATGTTTCTTCAACCAATCTGCCCCCCTCCCCCAGTAGGCACAAACTGGCAGCTAGATCCTTCAGTTCAGTCCTTCAACTTTACTCGAGAGCCTGGACTGAGATATGCTCAAGGACTGCAGGATCGGGACTGCTAAGTACTATCAACTAGGTATATTTAATTGATGATTTATGCAAAAGAAAAAAAACATTTTAAAATAGTGCTTTATGGATAATACTAGTTTTTAGGTTTAGATGAAATTAAATATAGAGACAATCAAATTGTTATGTATCCTTTAGAGAAATCACTCAATAAAGATACTTGTTGGGACTGAGGTTGCCATTGTTTCCGTCTGGAAACCAAGGAGGCCAGATGACAGTCAAGGGATTCCAAAGAGCAAAATACAGTTTCTCTACATTCTAAGCTTATTTGCCATCCATTAATCCAACATTGGAAGGTTTGTGTCAGGCACAAAACCTTTAGGTCAGTAAATCAATATTGATATTTAGCAGGGCAACATCAATATATCTGTCAGTAAACCAATAAACTCTGGGAAATTAACTTTGAATCTTAACTCAATTTGTTCTGAATAAAAAGGCTCAAGTTTGAATTTGAACTCCTAGTTAAAGACAGATGTTGTAACATTAGAACTGGAGTTCTCACTTAAGAAAAATAATTCTTTCACCTTTATTGGTTTTTCTTTCTTTATTCTTATGTTTCCCAACCACACCACTGTATTTACCCCTAAAAGTCTTACTTTTGTAGTAGCTTACTTATCACTGGGACTCTTTAGAACACAAAAAACTTTTATTTTGTTAACAACATATTACAAGAGTTGTCTGTATAAATTTAATGTATTAAATTGCTAAGCACAAACCATAAATAGCAGGAAGTAATGAGTTCAGTAATTCAATACCGCTTCTAGACTTCACTTCCTCTTCTCAACCTCAATTACCATTCTTCCACCACCCTCAGAGGTCATTTAACCCCACCCTCATCTTGTACAACCAGCTTGAGCTTGGACCATACTTGGACCAATACTCTTGAGCTTGGACCACATTTACTGGTTATTGGCCAGATCCTAAACTGGTGTAAATCAGAGTTGCTACATAGAAGACCATGTAGCTACTCCAATTTATGCCAACCAAGGATCTGGTTCTATATGGTAAAGTATTAAAGTTTACATGGCTTGCATAAATTATATTATATTATATGTGTGTTTTTATTGGTTTCTCTAAGTGTCAGATTGCATGTGATTGCTATATTATGTTTTCTGTAATATTAAGGAAAATGTATGTGAATGAATGATCTGTTAGTGATTGTTCTATGTTTCGTAGTAATTTTTATGTAGAACTGAAATTTTAATGTGTTGCATTTATGCTCAGAGTTAAGGCTACACACTGTTTCATAGCTCAGATATACCCATGCTCATGCTGAAGAACCAGAGGGGTCTGGGTCTGCTTTAAATGCAAATCTCAATGCAGCTTTAACACTATCATTGCTAGCAAAGCCTCCACAAAAACAAGGTTTACAAATGCCCATAGGATGAGTACTTCAGCATAAATTAGATGGCTAAGAGAATGACAAACAAGACTTTTAAAGATTACAATTACTTTTTAAAATTTAATCTCCTTGCAATTTAAAAATGCAAAGCTGTATGGAATATAAACTGAATATATGGAATATAGTCTAGCATTTCTTGCAAGATCAGGGCTTTCTCTTTTCACCTGACTGGATCAAAGAAGCTGAGGTGATTCCAAGTGTATATAATATACAGTGTACATAAAATATAAGCAGCACATTTTGGTCATAAATATCTGAGATGTTAAACAGAATTTGAGTGGCCTTACCTGCAAAGGTTTTGTAATCCACCAGGTCAAACATGATAATAGCTACTGCTGACCAGGTAACAATCAGAGCAACAACAAGAAGCCATGCTGCTGGCGAGCTGAATGTCGTCATTAGGTCCTCTGTAACTGACTTCTTTCCCACTTTCACTGGTGGCGTGAGAACTGACCCATTCTTGTTGTCCATCACTGTAGTGGTGGTTGACAAATGTCCTAGTCAAACATTAAAAAAAAAAAGAGAGCAAATAAATATATTAAGCTAGGTACCTATCAGTCTAAGCTAAAGAACATGTGTGTAGCTTCTGGTCTGTTACAGTTGCTATAGCTGTCAAGTTTTCTAACAACTTAGGCCGTCATTCAGGAATGCACCTCTATTCAGAACAGTAGTTAAACATGTACTTTACTTTGCTTACATGCTAATCTGAACAGGGACAGAGTTAAATACATTGAATCCTAAAACAGGGCTTGTTTATTTTTAGTTCATAACAAGATGAGTGGGGGGGTGAGTCCAACCTGCACTAGCCTTCCGGACTGCGTGCGTGCATCCTGGTGAGCTAATCCTCTTTGAAACAGGACAACATCAAAGCACATGAACTTTGCACATTAATGCACGTTAGCAGGGCCCACAGGGACAGCTGGTCCATGGCAGGATAGTGCAGAGTAGATTCACACCCAAGCATGCCTCAGACTGTTTAGAAAAGCCCTTATATTGCTTTCCTGAGCTAGGCCCATAATTAATCATTTAAACATATTCTTAAATCCATACTTATTCGGTACAACACTTAAGCAAGTGGTTAACACTGACTTCCATGGGACTTACGTCTGTTTTTTCATTTAAGCACTTGCTTTTACCTGAATAAAAATGCCTTCCTGAACTGAGGACACAATCAAAATAAGTTAGGAGAAAACATATAATAACCACAGAAAAAAAACCAATATATAGCTTCATTGCTCACCACAAGCCACTTTGCTGTGACTAGCTACACACCTAAAACAGTGGCTGATATAATAGCCCTCTAAAAGACTGACTTGTTATGGACTGTGATGAGGCGTCTGCCCCACACTGGTGGAGAAACAGCTGCATGGAAAACCCCTCCCTGACCTGATGATCAACATCCTCTACAGCAAACAGGGAAAGATTAAGAATGAGCTCTCAAAACTGGATACTCTCATAAAAAACCAACCTTCCACACAAACTTCCTCGTGGCTGGATTTTACTAAAACTAGACAAGCCATTTACAACACACACTTTGCTTCTCTACAAAAGAAAAAGGACACTAAACTTTCTAAACTACTACATACTACAAGGGGCCACAGCAATGGTTCCCTCAACCCACCCAGCAATATTGTTAACCTATCCAACTATACTCTCAGCCCAGCAGAAGCAGCTGTCCTATCTCGGGGCCTCTCCTTCTTCCCCTCTACCCCCACGAACATGATACAGTTCTGTGGTGACCTAGAATCCTATTTTCGACGTCTCCGACTCAAGGAATATTTCCAAAATACCTCTGAACAACATACTAATCCACAGAGGCCTCCCGACCAACATTACAAAAAGAAGGATTCTAGGTGGACTCCTCCTGAAGGTCGAAACAGCAGACTGGACTTCTACATAGAGTGCTTCCGCCGACGTGCACGGGCTGAAATTGTGGAAAAGCAGCATCACTTGCCCCATAACCTCAGCCGTGCGGAACACAATGCCATCCACAGCCTCAGAAACAACTCTGACATCATAATCAAAAAGGCTGACAAAGGAGGTGCTGTTGTCATCATGAATAGGTCGGAATATGAACAAGAGGCTGCTCGGCAGCTCTCCAACACCACTTTCTACAAGCCATTACCCTATGATCCCACTGAGAGTTACCAAAAGCAACTACAGCATTTGCTCAAGAAACTTCCTGAAAAAGCACAAGATCAAATCTGCACAGACACACCCCTGGAACCCCAACCTGGGATATTCTATCTACTACCCAAGATCCATAAACCTGGAAATCCTGGGCGCCCCATCATCTCAGGCATTGGCACCCTGACAGCAGGATTGTCTGGCTATGTAGACTCCCTCCTCAGGCCCTACGCTACCAGCACTCCCAGCCACCTTCGAGATACCACTGACTTCCTGAGGAAACTACAATCCATCGGTGATCTTCCTGATAACACCATCCTGGCCACAATGGATGTAGAAGCCCTCTACACCAACATTCCACACAAAGATGGACTACAAGCCGTCAAGAACACTATCCCCGAAAATGTCACGGCTAACCTGGTGGCTGAACTTTGTGACTTTGTCCTTACCCATAAATATTTTACATTTGGGGACAATGTATACCTTCAGATCAGCGGCACTGCTACGGGTACCCGCATGGCCCCACAGTATGCCAACATTTTTATGGCTGATTTAGAACAACGCTTCCTCAGCTCTCGTCCCCTAACGCCCCTACTCTACTTGCGCTGTATTGATGACATCTTCATCATCTGGACCCATGGAAAAGAAGCCCTTGAGGAATTCCACCATGATTTCAACAATTTCCATCCCACCATCAACCTCAGCCTGGTCCAGTCCACACAAGAGATCCACTTCCTGGACACTACAGTGCTAATAAACAATGGTCACATAAACACCACCCTATACCGGAAACCTACTGACCGCTATTCCTACCTACATGCCTCCAGCTTTCACCCTGACCACACCACACGATCCATCGTCTACAGCCAAGCTCTGCGATACAACCGCATTTGCTCCAATCCCTCAGACAGAGACAAACACCTACAAGATCTCTATCAAGCATTCTTACAACTACAATACCCACCTGCGGAAGTGAAGAAACAGATTGATAGAGCCAGAAGAGTTCCCAGAAGTCACCTACTACAGGACAGGCCTAACAAAGAAAATAACAGAACGCCACTAGCCGTCACCTTCAGCCCCCAACTAAAACCCCTCCAACGCATTATTAAGGATCTACAACCTATCCTGAAGGATGACCCAACACGCTCACAAATCTTGGGAGACAGGCCAGTCCTTGCCTACAGACAACCCCCCAACCTGAAGCGAATACTCACCAACAACCACATACCACACAACAGAACCACTAACCCAGGAACCTATCCTTGCAACAAAGCCCGTTGCCAAGTGTGCCCACATATCTATTCAGGGGACACCATCACAGGGCCTAATAACATCAGCCACACTGTCAGAGGCTCGTTCACCTGCACATCCACCAATGTGATATATGCCATCATGTGCCAGCAATGCCCCTCTGCCATGTACATTGGTCAAACTGGACAGTCTCTACGTAAAAGAATAAATGGACACAAATCAGATGTCAAGAATTATAACATTCATAAACCAGTCGGAGAACACTTCAATCTCTCTGGTCACGCAATCAGAGACATGAAGGTCGCTATCTTACAACAAAAAAACTTCAAATCCAGAGTCCAGTGAGAAACTGCTGAATTGGAATTCATTTGCAAATTGGATACTATTAATTTAGGCTTGAATAGAGACTGGGAGTGGCTAAGTCATTATGCAAGGTAGCCTATTTCCCCTTGTTTTTTCCTCCCCCCCCCCCCCCCAGACGTTCTGGTTAAACTTGGATTTATGCTGGAAGTGGCCCACCTTGATTGTCATGCACAGTGTGGGGAGAGTGGTCAGTTCGGATGAGCTATTGCCAGCAGGAGAGTGAGTTTGTGTGTGTGTGGGGGGGGGTGTGTGAGAAAACCTAGATTTGTGCTGGAAATGGCCCACCTTGATTATCATGCAGGTTGTAAGGAGAGTGGTCACTTTGGATAGGCTATTACCAGCAGAAGAGTGAGTTTGTGTGTGTGGTTTTTGGATGGGGGTGAGGGGATGAGCGAACCTGGATTTCTGCAGGAAATGGCCCACCTTGATTATCATACACATTGTGAAGACAGTGGTCACTTTTGATGGGCTATTACCAGCAAGAGAGTGAGTTTCTCTGTGCGGGGGCGGAGGGTGAGAAAACCTGGATTTGTGCTGGAAATGGCCCAACTTGATGATCACTTTAGATAAGCTATTACCAGCAGGAGAGTGGGGTGGGAGGAGGTATTGTTTCATGGTCTCTGTGTATATAATGTCTTCTGCAGTTTCCACAGTATGCATCCGATGAAGTGAGCTGTAGCTCACGAAAGCTCATGCTCAAATAAATTGGTTAGTCTCTAAGGTGCCACAAGTCCTCCTTTTCTTTTTATCATCTTTGGGGTAACTTCTCTAGCAGCTAAACTGATGCATTATTTATAGTGGTCACCAAAAAAAGGAATCCAAACAGATGTTACATATTTGCATAGTTTGGTTAAATTCATCCTGATCCAATTCTTATTAAAGGGTCCTCATTGAGTTCGGGGGGGCATTGGATCAGGCCCTGTATGATTCTGAATTTCCAAAGAATCCCTTTTATTGCTAAAAGAATTAAAGAACAATGCAAATATGAGAGTGAACTTGTACTCAGTCCCTATTTATCACCAAAGCAAGAGCAAAGTGAGTTTTATATCAGAGTACAGTAGTGCTGCCTCTGTCTGGGTCTTCTCATGCTGATGCTCATAATAACCACTTCTGATGCTATAAAATTGCTGCCTTTCTGGTTGGGTCACTGAACAGTCAGCTAAGAGAGAAAGGGGCATGTGATGAAGCTCTAACTAAACAAAGATAAGCAAACTCAGTCTGTTTCTGACAAATACTGATCTGGAATCTCTACCATTAGAGACAGGTTACAAGAATCTTGAAGAGAGAGTTTAAGAACCCCAGATGTTGTGCACACTGTGAGTAGCTTTTATTTCAGAGTCTATCTTGAGATAACCTATGTATTTATCATTTCTGTAGGTGTGGTGAATGAGATCTTTTGTTTTGTTCATCAATTTATATTTTTTTAAAATTAGAAAAACGAGATGGAGCACAAACTCTTACAAGCCTGAGACTGATGAAAAAACTCTTTTGTTCCCTGTATAATGGAAAATCAGTCCAAGAGTGATGTGATAATGAAATCATCATTACATGTCTTGCAATGATTTGTAATGTGAGCAAGGTCAGTGTCAGCTTCAGCAGTGATATGATTTACACTCAAACACCATACATTAGAACAGAAAGTAAAATAATTCACACCCTTGACTGTTCTACACTTTTTATTCATTGTGATTGTATATAATTTTCCTTATTTTTGTCCCCTTTTTAGATTGCATTCACTCCAAACATCCCTATACTGATCAAGTGTCTCATTTCAAGCCCTAGAAACCTGCATTGTTACATAGTAATGTTGTATAAGCCGCACAAAATTGGCATGTTACATGATTTTTGTAACTTACATGAAATTTGGTTTCATTTATGGATAATGTGTTCAGTTAATGAACAGTGTCATCTGTTAAGATGCAAGTTATACACTTTTCTATTTTAAAAACATCACTGCTTCCATTTCCCTGAACATAAATATTGGATCAAACATCACACTGCACGAGAGAAAAATCAAGTTACAAAGATCAGCTTCCTAAAATCAAATTCCAAATAAATAGCATTATATTATGTAACATTCAAATTCATTCATACAAAAATAAACGAACGTGTGCATGCAACAGGTCATAAATGACACATTATGCATTTTCTTTCCTCTGGGGAGACCAGTAGGAGTTTATGATGTAAGGGAGAGAACAGAAAGGTACTATCTTATCTTGACAAGTCTGATTGGCATCATAACATAACTCAAATGACATACTAATGAAAGACATTTGCACAGTAAAAGCAAAGGCAATTAAAACTACATTGTAATGGGGTGGTCACCCCATATTAGCACTGAAAAGGTTAAGGAAGCTGAGAAAGAACGAGTTAGGCAACACGTGAGGGGACCAGTCTGGAGAAGCAACCCCTGGTGAAGCTGAAGATGAAGCTCCGCTGAGCAGGTGTGGGCTGGACTAGTATAAAGCCAGGAAGCTGGCAACAGAAAGTGTGGCAGTGAGGAAGTCTGCAGTCATCCTCTGTGCATTGGAGAGGGAATGAGAGAATCCAGAGAAAGAGTAGAACCCTGGGACCCTGGCCCTGAGGGAAGGGTGGATAAGAAAGCCCATGGGAGTAGGAAGTAGCCCAGGGAGAAAGCACTCAGGTTTGGGACTGCACAGACCTTGGCTGTGTGTTGTAGGATCCCTGGGCTGGACCCTGGAAGAGTGGGTGCACCTGGGTTCCTCTACCAGCTACTGACAACAGGTCCCGTGAGACACTATACCCTGGAAGGGGAAACCATATAGTGATCTGGCCAGAGGCCTGAGTCACGGAGAGAAAGCTGCAGCTCCTGGAGTGAGAGGAGCCCTGGGGTGAGAGAGAGGATAATGGGTTAAGATATGCAGGGGTAGGTTTCTGACCTGGAAAAGAGCTAATCCCCAGAATAACCCACAATATTATTATATATTTATAGTATATAATTACTATATAAAGTGCTGTTTTACTGGGGAAAGTGACCATGTAAAAATAGCACCTTTTAAATTCAATAAATCTACACCTTTTGTATTTGAGTCATATCTGTTTACTTTAATGACAAAATAGGTTATCAAAACTTCTCAGTCTAGTGAGCCTTCCAGAGCTAGTACAGTTACAGCTGTTATTATGAAAGGGCCTAATGGTTACATTAAGTTTCATTGGTCATTGTTGTTACCCACTGTAAGAACCCCATAGAAAGCAGAGATGTCATACAACCCTGCAGCCAGAGAGCTATTAAAGGGGTATTGTGTGACTATTGATCTGGGTTGACATCACAGCCATCACAGCATTGCAAGCTAAGGTACATGCAGCTTTAGGGTTTCGCAGAAGATTCCTGACACAGGCACTAGTTGTTAGAACCTTCTTCTTGGGTACATGGCTGGCTGGGAGGGGTTTCTTGGGATTTCTGAGTCAGGAAACTGCCTGTGTGGTTTTTGCCCCCATGGGGGTTCACCTAAAATCCATCCTAGGAATGTGAGAACAGTGCAGCTGGGAATAGTGGCAATAAATCAATTTTCCTACTATATATAGGAAGGTGGCTGAAAGTGGTGAAAATCTCATGGAAGGAAGCGGGGTTGGCTGACAGCTGGAGGAGACAATGGAGGACAATTAAAGAAGCTTGAGCCCCTCTGGACAAGACTTGGACTCCCACTAAAAATATCTAATAGCAAGATGATTGATAATACTATCTAAAATACTGAGTCAAATACTCTATTATCTATATTGTGTGGGCCCTAAATGCACATTGGGCAAGATGTATTGATTGCTGAAATTTCTATATTATCTTAAGACATCTTGAAATAATTAATCTATCCATAATTTAAAGATAAAGTAATTAGAATATGGTGTATATACTTGAACCTCTTTCTTGCAGTAAAAAGCATATACATAGCCTTCCCTTTGAATGGTACTTTGCTTTACAAGTTACCAGTGCAACCTTGTGAATGGAATTTCTTTGACAATCTGTGCACATCGCCACCCACAACACAGCCTCTCCACAAAGACTTGTGCTTCTCCCTGACTTCTGCCATACCCACCTCTACAACTGTAGTGTCAGAGGTGCATATATCACATTTGGATCTCACTACCTATGCTGTACATAGCACATAGGCTGAAAATGAAGGAACGGGAACAATCTAGAATGGAGTGGCTCAAATTATAATGGAAATTTCAGGTCTGTTCTGGAACTGTCAAAAAATAGAAATACTGGGGTGTTCTACTCACAGTTAGTTTAACAAAAGCTTCAAGAGAAAAATCCCCCAACACCTGAAATGTTTGTTAGCAGAGAAAGTGGCATAAAAAAGCTGCATAAATATTAAAATAATAGAAAGAGGTAGTGGGCTTGCTTGTGAGGGAATGAATTACAGACTTATCAGTGACTGACAGTTATAAACATGTAAAATTCATTATAAAATAAGGGGGGGATGAAGAGACAATTTCTAAATAACAAAAGAAATAGAATCAAGATTATAGAACATGGAAGAAGATGGTACATGAAAATTAAAGGAACTGAATACCAAAAAAGCAGTGACAACTGTGTACTGTATTATATACTCAATTTCCTATTTTTCTTATTATTCCTGCACTGGTTTTATTTTTGATCAATATAAAATATGTAATGGCATAAAAATTGTATTGTTTATCTTGTCCATTCATACTCAGAGATAATGTACATCAATTTTTAAAAACATCACATTGATTTCAATGGGAGTTTGTGGAATAAAAGTGACATCTTTCCTAAGCATTCCATTAAGACATGCAGTTCAAAGGAAATGGGGAACCAGGTACAATGTTAATAAAAGAGCTACATGTACTGTATGTTATGAATTGGCACAGTTATTAATTCTAGATCCTTTAAACATGTACATTTAAGGATCCCAACAATGGTGATGCTTCCCACAAAGTAGTAATGACTACTCCTGCAGAGTCATTACACAATCAATCACTTAATGTGGAGCAGAGGGGAAGAAACAAAAAATTCTCTCCAAAATAATTGTTTATACTAGTATTAATTAAAAACCCATACAAAAACGTAGGTAAAAAAGAGTATTTCACTGACCCGCAAAGCACTTCCTAATAGTTTATGGTCAGATTGTGACACCTTTCCTTACACTGAGTAAGTACCTTATTACACAAGTAGCCCCGCTGACTTCAACAGGACAGTTCATGGTTTAAGATACTGTTCAGTGTGAGTAATATCACATCACAATTTGGCCCATAGCAAAAATTCTGAAAGTTTTTTTACATACTTTATATTCAGTGTTGCTTCTCCCTTGTACTTTATTTTTAAACATATTTGCATGGAAACAGTGTCTTTCTTCTTTAAGAGTTCATCAGCTCCTGCTGCTTATACCCCACTGGAGTCATAATCCTTCTTTTGTGATATCACAATGATTTCCACATCAATCTATTGTGAAGATTATGATGACTTCAAATGAGGAGGAAGCAGCAAGAGAAGATGAACTCTTAAGAAACAAATATACTATTTTCATGCAAATGGCCTTCATAATAAAAAGAAAAATAAAATATATGGGTGGCATTTTTCTAAAAAGAATATTTTTCAAAGCCTTCATTGAAATGGCAGGTGCTGTTTAAAATAAAAGCAATAAAATTCAGGGAGAAGGCTCACAACTTTTTTTTTTTTTTTAGTTAGACTCACATTCTCGTCAGTGAGTTCTTATGTAAACTAATTTTATCACTGAAATTAACTTTCTGAACTATTTAAACACAAGAAGAACAGTTGTTATTGGCCTCCATTCACAGATTTCAGAGTAACAGCCGTGTTAGTCTATATTCGCAAAAAGAAAAGGCGTACTTGTGGCACCTTAGAGACTAACCAATTTATTTGAGCATAAGCTTTCGTGAGCTACAGCTCACTTCATCGGATGCATACTGTGGAAAGTATAGAAGATCTTTTTATACACACAAAGCATGAAAAAATGGGTGTTTACCACTACAAAAGGTTTTCTCTCCCCCCACCCCACTCTCCTGCTGGTAATAGCTTACCTAAAGTGATCACTCTCCTTACAATGTGTATGATAATCAAGGTGGGCCATTTCCAGCACAAATCCAGGGTTTAACAAGAACATCTGAGGATGGGGGTGGGGAGGTAGGAAAAAACAAGGGGAAATAGGTTACCTTGCATAATGACTTAGCCACTCCCAGTCTCTATTCAAGCCTAAGTTAATAGTATCCAATTTGCAAATGAATTCCAATTCAGCAGTTTCTCGCTGGACTCTGGATTTGAAGTTTTTTTGTTGTAAGATAGCGACCTTCATGTCTCTGATTGCGTGACCAGAGAGATTGAAGTGTTCTCCGACTGGTTTATGAATGTTATAATTCTTGACATCTGATTTGTGTCCATTTATTCTTTTATGTAGAGACTGTCCAGTTTGACCAATGTACATGGCAGAGGGGCATTGCTGGCACATGATGGCATATATCACATTGGTGGATGTGCAGGTGAACGAGCCTCTGATAGTGTGGCTGATGTTATTAGGCCCTGTGATGGTGTCCCCTGAATAGATATGTGGGCACACTTGGCAACGGGCTTTGTTGCAAGGATAGGTTCCTGGGTTAGTGGTTCTGTTGTGTGGTATGTGGTTGCTGGTGAGTATTTGCTTCAGGTTGCGGGGCTGTCTGTAGGCAAGGACTGGCCTGTCTCCCAAGATTTGTGAGAGTGTTGGGTCATCCTTCAGGATAGGTTGTAGATCCTTAATAATGCGTTGGAGGGGTTTTAGTTGGGGGCTGAAGGTGACGGCTAGTGGCGTTCTGTTATTTTCTTTGTTAGGCCTGTCCTGTAGTAGGTGACTTCTGGGAACTCTTCTGGCTCTATCAATCTGTTTCTTCACTTCCGCAGGTGGGTACTGTAGTTGTAAGAATGCTTGATAGAGATCTTGTAGGTGTTTGTCTCTGTCTGAGGGGTTGGAGCAAATGCGGTTGTATCGCAGAGCTTGGCTGTAGACAATGGATCGTGTGGTGTGGTCAGGGTGAAAGCTGGAGGCATGTAGGTAGGAATAGCGGTCAGTAGGTTTCCGGTATAGGGTGGTGTTTATGTGACCATCGTTTATTAGCACTGTAGTGTCCAGGAAATGGATCTCTTGTGTGGACTGGACCAGGCTGAGGTTGATGGTGGGATGGAAATTGTTGAAATCATGGTGGAATTCCTCAAGGGCTTCTTTTCCATGGGTCCAGATGATGAAGATGTCATCAATATAGCACAAGTAGAGTAGGGGCGTTAAGGGACGAGAGCTGAGGAAGCGTTGTTCTAAGTCAGCCATAAAAATGTTGGCATACTGTGGGGCCATGCGGGTACCCATAGCAGTACCGCTGATTTGAAGGTATACATTGTCCCCAAATGTAAAATAGTTATGGGTAAGGACAAAGTCACAAAGTTCAGCCACCAGGTTAGCCGTGACATTATCGGGGATAGTGTTCTACAAGCCGTCCAACCCCTCAGACAGAGACAAACACCTACAAGATCTCTATCAAGCATTCTTACAACTACAATACCCACCTGCGGAAGTGAAGAAACAGATTGATAGAGCCAGAAGAGTTCCCAGAAGTCACCTACTACAGGACAGGCTTAACAAAGAAAATAACAGAACACCACTAGCCATCACCTTCAGCCCCCAACTAAAACCCCTCCAACTCATTATTAAGGATCTACAATCTATCCTGAAGGATGACCCAACACGCTCACAAATCTTGGGAGACAGGCCAGTCCTTGCCTACAGACAACCCCCCAACCTGAAGCGAATACTCACCAACAACCACATACCACACAACAGAACCACTAACCCAGGAACCTATCCTTGCAACAAAGCCCGTTGCCAAGTGTGCCCACATATCTATTCAGGGGACACCATCACAGGGCCTAATAACATCAGCCACACTATCAGAGGCTCGTTCACCTGCACATCCACCAATGTGATATATGCCATCATGTGCCAGCAATGCCCCTCTGCCATGTACATTGGTCAAACTGGACAGTCTCTACATAAAAGAATAAATGGACACAAATCAGATGTCAAGAATTATAACATTCATAAACCAGTCGGAGAACACTTCAATCTCTCTGGTCACGCGATTACAGACATGAAAGTTGCGATATTACAACAAAAAAACTTCAAAACCAGATTCCAGCGAGAAACTGTTGAATTGGAATTCATTTGCAAATTGGATACAATTAACTTAGGCTTGAATAGAGACTGGGAGTGGCTAAGTCATTATGCAAGATAACCTATTTCCCCTTGTTTTTTCCTACCCCCCCACCCGCATCCTCAGACGTTCTTGTTAAACCCTGGATTTGTGCTGGAAATGGCCCACCTTGATTATCATACAAATTGTAAGGAGAGTGATCACTTTAGGTAAGCTATTACCAGCAGGAGAGTGGGGTAGGGGGAGAGAAAACCTTTTGTAGTGGTAAACACCCATTTTTTCATGCTTTGTGTGTATAAAAAGATCTTCTATACTTTCCACAGTATGCATCCGATGAAGTGAGCTGTAGCTCACGAAAGCTTATGCTCAAATAAATTGGTTAGTCTCTAAGGTGCCACAAGTACTCCTTTTCCATTCACAGACTGTCAAGACAAATAAAATACAACTCAAACTTGAATATTCCATCTGTCTGCGTCTCCATATGAGTTTTGGTTGGGTTTTTTGGGGGCGGTGGGGAGAGAATCATTGTTTATGGCAACTGCACCTGTATTTCCCCCTCATGGTCCAGCAAGGGCACTCTCGCCCCGGCTTCCAGCTCCCCAAATGTTGCCTCTCTTGGTCATAGACATGTAAGTCTCCCTCCTGACTGGGGTATTTCCAGGCTGCAAAGTTCCCTGCTTACCCCATGAATCCCGCAGCAAAGTCAGACTGCCTAAGCAGGGCTTCTTTACTTTTCTCCTCAGACATAGTATATGGAGCTATTGCCATAGTTAAATTGTCACCCAGCTCTTTCTTAATAAGCCCATTTATTAAGGTAAAATGATTACAGAGAAAACATAAAACAATCAAAGAAACTTCACGCTTGCTAATAAGCTTACCAGAGATTACCTCAACTCCAGCAAGGGCTCTGGCCTATGAACAGTCCTTCAGCCCCTATGAAGTGGTTTTTCTATGGTTTCCAACCATTCCCAGGAAGAATTGGGTGGCCCTGCCTGAACAGAAGGTCCTATCCACTGGTTGCAGCAGAAAAGGCCTGGAGCCAGTTTTAACTGAAGCTCTTTAACCAAAAGTTTTTTTTTTTTTGTCTGTTGGTCCCCGGAGAATCCAGTTTGAATAAGTGTATGCAAGTTTCTCTCCAGGTGCACATGTTACAGCCTGAGTTAATTTGCCTAACCACTGCCCACTGTTCTGAGTTCCTGGAGCACTGTGGTCCCTCTTCCCCATGGAATTACATAAAGTCCCTGGCCCACAATGATACATAAATTTTATTCAATAAGGTTTGCCCAGAATATTGCATAAAAATGTCATACCTGTCATAGGGGCATATACAGAATGGGTGAATGTCACAGTGTGGGCTAGCCCTTTAAGGGATTTGGCTTCAGCCCCACCTGTGCTTTGTCATGTTGTCCCAAGCCATTGGTTTGCACCAGTGGCTGAGGTCAAGTGATCTGGAAGCATATGATGGTAGCCCAGATAGGAGACTTCAAGCCAGCTCCATCTCAAAGGGGAAGACAAAGAGCTAGAATGTAGTTAGGGGGAAGGCTTCTCCAGAGAAGTCCAAAGTGGATCTGGTTGAGATCCCCTGCTTAGAAGGATCTGGGGAATTGAGAGCAAGCTGGAGTCTGAAGCCCAGATACAAGGATAACTGAGGAGAGAGAGCTGCGGTGGACCCAGGAATCACAGAACACCAGGAAAGTTGCTCTCCACAGCAAGCAAATAATAAGGCCTGCCTGGAACTACCTGGAGGGAAGGAGGTGTAAGAGGAATAGAAACCTGAAGACGCTTGAGAAAATGCCAGCAGCAGATCTTGTATTTTTGGAAAAAATCTGTTACCAGAATAGGTGCTGGAACTAGCATTGCGGGGGTGCTGCCACACCCCTGGCTTGAAGTGGTTTCCATCATATACAGGGTTTACAGGTTGGTTCAATGGCTCTCAGCACCCCCACTATAAAAATTGTTCCACCACCCTGGTTACCAGCCAGGAGCTGAAGAAACAGTGAAGCTGGGGAAAGACTAGTTTTGGTTTAAGACAAAACTTAAACTGTATTATCTAATAGACCAGACCCAAAGAAGAGTCTTGGGGCAGTCTGAGAAACCCAAATTGGCACCAGTTTCCCATGGGAAGACGACTCTACAGAGAGATTTTTCAAGAGTATTCAGCATGAACAAACTCAGGTCCCACTGAATTAACAGGAGTTTTATAATTTATTTAAATGAAAGCAGAGTTAAGTCAATGCTGAGTAGTTTTGAAAATCCCACCCTACATCTACATTGTGGCTGCACAGCTGGTGAAGTACAGATTAAAGTTTCAAATGTGTGTGTGATTTAGGAAATCCCTCTGAAAGTCAATTCTTGAAAATTGGACAGGTTTCTAGCATTCTGAAAATTCTGCCCTAATTCACCACTCTTTCTTGCCTAGTAGCATCCTATATTCTCAACAGATCACCAATCCAGCATATATTCATAAACCCTTAAAACCCTGATATGTTTTCGTGTTAGAAAATAGGGCATACATATTAACTCAGAGAGATGATTTACAAGGATGTCTCAACTTAAACTATGGGAAAAGAAGTCTTGTGTGTCTTGCAAGTGATGGTAAAAAAAATTTAAAAAAATAATAAAAAAAACCCCCTACCCTCCCTTTATTCTGAATTTGTTTGTAAAGGCCATTACGCCTTCAAGACATTTAGCCTTCTCCTTGTGTGGTTGTTTCTATTGTGCGTAATTTTAAAGAAAACTTTTATATGATGCAGCTTATTCAAGCATTATAACTAAGGAAAGCATTAGCATTGAAAAGTCTTCAGACGATATTGTTGATCCTGTCAAAATAAGTCGTGTGTGATTGAGATTGCATTGTAATATCCTACACAGTAATTTATACCTTAAGTCACTGCAGAAAGAAGGAAAGTAGGGAAAGTTGTAAAGGTCAGATTTCAAATTCTTACAGAAAAAGGTAGTGGATTTTAATGGGATATTTTATACAGCATATTAAGTCTACAGCCATATCCCTTTATGCAGTAATTTTCTGAGAATTCAAAAGACCAGCAATATTAACTATGAGAACATAAAAATGGTCATACCGGGACAGACCAATGGTCCATTTAGCACAGTATTCAGTCTTCCAATAGTGGCTGATGCCAGATGATTCAGTAGGAATGAACAGAAGAGCACAATTTATAGTGTAATCCATCCCTTGTCATCCAATCCCAACTTCTGGCAGTCATAGGTTTAGGGACACTCAGAGCATGGGATTGCATCCCTTACCATCTTGGCTAATAGCCACTGATGGACCTATCCTCCACGAATTTATCAAATTATTGTTTTAACTCAATTATACTTTTGGCCTTCACAATATCCTGGCAATGAGTTCCACAGGTTGACTATGCATTGTGTGAAGTAGTATTTTAGGATGTTTGTTTTAAATGTATTGCCTATACATTTCATTGGGTGACCCCTGGTTCTTGTGTTATGTGAGTGATAAATAACACTTTCTTCACACTGTTCATGATTTTATAATCTCTATCGTATCTCCTTAGTCATTTCTTTTCCAAGCTGAAGAGTCCCAATCTTTTTAATCTTCCCTCAGATGGAAGTTGTTCCATGCCCCTATTCATTTTTGTTCCCCTTCGCTGTGCTTTTTCCAAATCTAGTATCTTTTTGAGATGAGGTGACCAGAACTGCATGCAGTATTCAAGGTGTAGGCATATCATGGATTTAGAGAGGGACATTATAATATTTTCTGTCCTATCTTTCCCTTTCTTAATCGTTCTAAGATTGTTAACTCTTTTGACTGTTGCTGCATATTGAGCAGACGTCTTCAGAGAACTATCCACAATGACTCCAAGGTCTCTTTCTTGAGTGATAAAGCCAATTTAGACCACATAATATTGTATGTCTAGTTGGGATTATGTTTTTAAAATGTGCATTACTTTGCATTTAACAACACTGGGCAAGAAAATGGCAGATAAAATTCAGTGACCCAGTTTTGTGAGATCCCTTTGCAAATTTCACAGTCCACTTTAGACCTAACTATCTTGCATAATTTTGTATTGTCTGCAAA
Source organism: Natator depressus (assembly GCF_965152275.1). Lineage (NCBI taxonomy): Eukaryota > Metazoa > Chordata > Testudines > Cheloniidae > Natator > Natator depressus. The sequence goes on from NC_134236.1 coordinate 95,209,979, forward strand.
CTTGCCACCTCACCGTTAACCATTTTTTTCAAGATCATTTATGAATATGTTGAACAACACTGGCCCCAGTACAGATCTTTGGGGAACCTTGCTATTTACCTCTCTCCACTGTAAAAACTAACCATATATTCCTACCCTCTAACCACTTACTGATTCATGAGACGACCTTGCCTCTTATCTGATGACTGCTTACTTTCCTTAAGAGCCTTTGGTGAAGGACCTTGTCAAATGCTTTCTGAAAGTCCAAGTACTCTATATCCACTAGATCACCCTTGTCCACTTGTTTGTTTGGCCTCCTCAGAGAATTCTAATAGATTGGTGAGGCATGATTTCAGTTTACAAAAGCTGTGTTGACTCTTCCCCAACATACCATGTTTATCTGTGTGTCTGATAATTTTGTTCTTTACTATAGTTTCAACTAATTTACCTGGTACTGAAGTTAGACTCACCAACCTGTAATTACCAGCATCTCCTCCAAGCTTATTTAAGCAGTATGTTACATACACCAGCGAGTAGTTCTACAATTTAATATTTCAGTTCCCTCAGAACTCTTGGTTGACCAATATAGAATATGAGACCTCCAAAGAATATCAATACTAGAACTGCGTGAAGTTTTTAAGCCAAAACTCTCCCAACAAAAAAACTGCAGATTCAGGTTGCCCAAAACATTTTGCAAATTTATGTTGATGCACCACCAATATTTTGGTAGGAAAAAATTCCAGAAAAGTCAAAGTTTCATTTTTACGTTTTCTAAGTGAAACACTGATTGAAAATGACTTTTCTTTTTGAAATTTGCTTCAATTTCATTTTAAGTTAAAACTCAAAAAAAAAAAACATTTAGTTTGACCCAAACCACATTTTTGCATTTGTTTGGATCAGTTAGTGAACAAAAAAAAAATATCAGTTATTCACACTGCTCCAATCAAAACAAAATAAGTGGTCAATACATAAGCAGAGACTTTCTAAGAAAAGGCAAGGTGTTGCAGTAAGTGAGGTTGATTATACTGAGTAAGAAGGGTGCCACTTACTGCAAGTATTGAACTGCCCAAGTATGGTGCTAGGTGGCACTGTGCTGCTGGAGGTGTTCTTCCTGTTAAGTCAGCAAACTCCTGACTTGACCAATTTTTTTTTTTTCATTTAAGATCTGAGGAATGGAGTTTATAGCTTCAAATTCTTGGACAAACACCAATGTGCATTATCGCATTGTCTGTCTAAATTCACTCTATAGCTAAACTATATTAAACAGCTTTTCATTCCAGGCCAGACATGGATGCATTTCAGCGATGGATGAAGTGATCCCTGCATATGTTCTGTAAAGCAGTTTGAGCTGATCAGAATGAGAAGTGTTATGTACCTGTTAGATACAAACGGATGAGCACTTTGGGGCAGGAAATATGTATGTGACCTTTGATCATTGTATTTTATTTCATTTTTGTGCACCTGCATTCTTTATATTTTCTATATGCATACTTTACCTTCTTTGAAGTTCTGAAATAGTAACAGGAATACTCTCTCTTAATGCAGATCTTAGATATCTGACATTTCTGAGGAAGCCAAAGGGATATTCAGATGTATTTGTGAGATGATAAAATGTATCTCACTTTGTATCTTTTGAAATGTCAAACTGAATGTTGGAGGAAAGTGGATTTCATTCATCTTTAAATAGCATGAAATCTTTTGGAACAGGGTACTGTATATATTCCCTATGTTACTAATGTGTGTTTGGAAACTAAACTCTATATAACTCCTAAAGTCCATATAATGTTTCGGAGTGCAAATATTTACTTTAAATGAGTCAGAATAAATAGTAGTCTAAAAATATCACTCTCCACATTTCAGCAACAGCCTGGACAAGTAGATAGGGCATAATACAAAGCCAAAGTGTAAAGAAACACTGAGAAGAGATTTTCAGAGACAAGGATCCTCTGCTGGAACTATTCTGCCACCAGTCCCCAGACATACAGATGTAGGGACTGACAACAGGGTCCGGTCACTTGATTTCCACTATTGGGGAAGCAAATGGGGAGAGATGCGGCCTTCCAAGAAACTAGAATCCAAACTGTATGTCTTTAAAGATCAATATTGACACCTTGAATTACATCCAAAAGTAATTGAGTGCAGTGTAAGGTCTGCTGATATAATAGACTCTCCACATCAGATACCACTAAGCAGTTGGTCTAACATACTATGTACCTGCTGAGGCTTCCATGTGGAGTTTTCATGCGGAGCCCCATGTAAAATGTGTTATAGCAGTTAAATCTGGAGGTCACAAATGTATGGATAACTGTGGAAACTCCATATTTGAGAGAAATGGTCATAAATTATTACACTAGGTACAGATGAAAAAAGCCCTTGTGACCCAGTGTGATGCTGTATGATTGCAACAAATCTTGTACAAATTGTCATGTAAGGTGTCACTGGAAAAGTTATGATTTCCTAAGGAAAAAAGAAAAGGAGTACTTGTGGCACCTTAGAGACTAACCAGTTTATTTGAGCATGAGCTTTCGTGAGCTACAGCTCACTTCATCGGATGCATAGCATATCGTGGAAACTGCAGAAGACATTATATACACACAGAGACCATGAAACAAAACTTCCTCCCACCCCACTGTCCTGCTGCTAACAGCTTATCTAAAGTGATCATCAAGTGATCATCAAGGAAGGCCATTTCCAGCACTGTCTTCACTACCTGCTGGATCGGCGGGCAGTGATCGATCCAGTGGGGATCGATTTATCGCATCTAGTCTAGAAACTATAAATTGACCCCTGAGTGCTCTCCTGTTGGCTCCTGTACTCCAGCGCCGCGAGAAGCGCAGGTGGAGTCGATGGGGGAGCGGCAGCAGTCGACTCACTGTGGTGAAGACATTATGGTAAGTCGATCTAAGTATGTCAACTTCAGCTACGTTATTCATGTAGCTGAAGTTGCGTAACTTAGATCGATTCCCTCCACCCCCAGTGTAGACCAGGGCTAAGTGTGTGTATATGCATGTATCATCTTTGTGTCTAATGTTATGAATATTGGCCCTGGACCTGTATCTTATACATGCATTGTATTCCTGGGTAACACCCACCAGCTTAGATTTGCATCAAGGCCAGACAGTTATGTGTTAATGGCCTATTAAGGACACTTCACTCTAACAATGGCCATAGAAGAAACTCATCCCACCTAGTAAGCCTTCCTGTGGATGCCTCAGCAGAATATGGGCAATAGTTGCCCCTGTGAGTCATCAAAGCATGTAAGGACATGTGATATGTTCGTATGACCCTGGAGTTCATCTGGGGCCAGTATCTTTCCACAAACAGAGGCTGTGGACTTTGTTTGGGACAGTAAAATTCCATGCTCATGGCAGAGGATGTAAAAAGACACATGAGACAGCTCTATGGTGTCTTTATTTCCTGCTTCATTTCTATGGACTGGATTTTTAACAATGAAGCTTTGAACAAGGACTGATGTCCCCCTGTCCCCCCATATGTTTGGGTAATTCCAGAGGGACATTTGCAAGATAGCAGTTGATTACATCACTGCTGTGATCCTGATCTATGAACACTAAAAAGTCACTTGTATGTATATGTACCATTAATAACTCTTTTCTTTTATTATTATATCTTTAGCTTTTAGTTACTAAAGGATTGGCATCAGCATGATTATTGGGTAAGATCTGAGTTATATATTGACCTGGCTTAAGTAGCTGATCTTTTAGGATTGGAAGGACCCTATATCTGATTAATTTGGTTTTCAGTAACCACTCATCATGTAGTCCAGTTTGTGGGTGGTGAGCCAAGGGCTGGGATGCCTAAGGAGACAGCAGTTTGGGCCTCTTGTTAACCAGTGTGGTGAGAACAAGTTCACTTTTGTTACTGGCTTGGTATAATCTAATGATAGAATAACCACCAGTCTGGGGCAAGTCTGCCCTATGTCTCAGCAGTTTGTCCTGAATTTGGCATTTTCAGCTCTGACCCACTGAGGCATAGTGACACTCAGGGGGCCATTGGTGCCAACAGTCAGAGTACCCAGGGGTGCACAGAGTTTTACAGTGATCCCCTGGGTCAGATATCTGCATAATAGTTAAAAGGGTGGTCTTTACTGAGTCAGTAGAACCACTGGTCATCAATCACTGCAAAAGGTATGTACAGTTAATATTTAAGGAGACAGATAGATAAAATTATGGTTGTAAGGTCTTGGAGTTAAGGCAAGTTACCAGGAAGTGACATACCTCAAAGATGTTCCCTTCAGGCAGGAGGTAACTGACTCCCATCTCCCTGTCTGGCCATTTGTGTATTGCATGCCTTGTTGCATACTGACCCAGGTGTGAATGGAATGGCTGTGAAATCTTAAAGAGTGGAAATCTGCAGGAAGAAATAAACACAAGGGGCTGTCTTGTTTATGAATAAAGACAAAGGATTGGGCTGGTATATCCTGGAGTGCAATGGGACACTGAATTCTTCACCGAGGAGGCAAACTGACAGAGTGCTTGCCCCTTGCAGCCAGCCCTGCTGTAAAGCACTGCAAGGATTTGGAGTGAGCAATATTCTACAAGATACGAGTATCTCGTTAAGTCTAGGCTCTAGAATGGCTGTTATGATTTTATTTTATATGTAACCATTTATTCCCAGTACTGCTGCTTGGTACTACTTGAATCTCTAGGCTTTGTTAACTAAACTTAGACTTGATTTCACTATAAGCATCTAAGTGCTGTGTGTTTAAGCAGAGAGGTGATCTGAGGTGGAACTGGTAAGCTTGTGTGTACTACTTCTTTGGAAGCTGTGATTCTGTGAATACTGAGTGTGTCCACTGGATCAGAAGGTGGACATTCTAGGGAGACCCTCGGAGGGCTCAAAGGTTGGGTTGTGCCAATTGCTAACCTGTAAGTGACAGTGGGGCTTGAGAGGCCTAACAAAAAGTGCTCGAGTTGCTGTAGCTGGAGGAGTTGGGGATCTGACCCATGGCAGGAATAGGCCAAGGCTACCTAACGCTAAGGTCAGGTGGTGGTGAAGTGCCTCACAACCCTGGATATCCCTGGGAAGTGTAACAGAACTCTTGGGCAACAAAACTACATGAGACTGCAGCAACAATCAAGGATAATATACTAACTATATTACAAACCAAGCTTGTCAAAACCTCTCAGCAGTAGGGGCACACCCACTATCCCCACTATTCTCTCTAGAACCATCCCTGAATCAATTAGCATCAATTCAGTCTTGCCTACGCTGACCCTCAGCCCATCTCACTCAAGACTTTATCTTGGCCACATGCTGGAAAAAGAGAAACACTGTTCAATCCAGGTTTGATGGGGAAAAAAGACTGTTGCATACCAGGCAGGTACAGTGCCACACAGCCCAAAACATCTCACTTTCTTCCCCACTTGCTTCAGAATGCCAAACAAGAACACCTTTAAGAGAGATGAGCAATTGCCAGCAGGACCCTATGGGATCCCTCTGATGGGGGAAATAAAGCAGAATCACGCAAAAAAAAATAATGTTCACCCCGGTAACAGTACAAAATCAGCAATAGAGGGCTGTGAACAGATTTAAGGAATCACAGTGGACATCTGACCTTTGTCCATTGCTAAGAGATCATCAGCAAATGAGACTACCAGGCCATGTGTGTCCTATTCAAACCTGAAACCTAAGGAATTCAGATATTGTGAGAGTTGCATCACTTTCTCAATAAACTTATGCAAAAGGATCGGTTGGTGCAAGAGTTACCAAAAATCAGTGGCCTCAAGAACACTCATTTCAGGGTTGCTGTTACCTGTGTCCCACCCCCAAATATTTCCTCACTTGATTTTACTGGGGCATAGGTCCCACTCCATTAGCAATCTGAAGTTCCTCCAACACATTTAACATCCCAGTAAATTCAACTGGAGAAAACAAAAAGATGCCCTAGTGTGGTGCTACTCGGATTGCAGCTTATGAGCCACAAGTGGCTCTTTAATGCGTCTCCAGCGGCTCTTTGCTCTTTGAGGGCTCATAGTGGGGTTCCCCCTGTGAGTCACTGACAAGAGCTCTCAAGCCTGGAAAGCACTTAGAAGGGCTTCTTGGTGTGGATCTGAGACTAGTCGATCTGCCAGTGCACAGATCCACCATTACAGTACACACAGGACACTACATCCTTGAGGCTACATTAGAAGCAGCAGACTGGCTCTGCAGCAGATAACTTTTGGCCTGAAGGAGTGGATTTATTTTCCATCCCCCATGGCATTTTCATTTTCACAGTTTGAGGCAAAGATTGGTCTTGTAGTCAGTGATATGAGGAAGATGGAGGAACAGGCCTTTTCGTCAAGGTAAACCATCTTCAAACGATCTACTCTTTCAAGACTTTAAGTCCTGGCCTTCACTAGGAAAATAGGTTGGTATAACTACATTGCTCGGGGGTATGAAAAATCCACACGCAGGAGCGATGCAGTTAAACTAACCTGAGCCTGGTGTAGACAGCGCTAGGTCGACAGGAAAATTCTCCCATCAATCTAGCTATTGCCTCTTAGGGGAGTGGACAAGAGAAGCCCTCCTGTCAACATAGGTAGCATCTTTGCAACTGTACTGCCGTAGCATTTCAGTGGAGGTGTAGATGTGACATACCAAGGGTACAATCTAGACTAGTGAGTAGCTCTACCATCCCCACCCTCTAATCTGGGGTGCCCTTTGTACTGTTTTGCTGCTGTAGCCTCCAGTCAGGACTCAAAACAGCCTCCAGCATGCAAGTCACACTCAGTTCCAGATCAGAGGGCAGGGATGGCAGAGCTATTCATTAGTAAGGCTGCGTGTCTGTCACGGAGGTCACGGATTCCGTGACTTTCTGTGACATCCGTGACTTCCGCAGTGGCTGGTGCCGGCTCAGGGGCAGCCCCTGGGCCACCAGCAGCAGTTTGGGTGTGGAAGGGGGCTCAGGGCTGAGGCAAGGGGTTGAGGTGCGGGTGGCGCTTACCTGAGGGGGGGATCCCTGGCTCCCATGGGCATATCCCTGCAGCTCCTAGGCGGAGGGGCCATGGAGCTCCATGCACTGCTGGCACCCGCAGGCACCACCCCTGAAGCTCCCATTGGCTGCGGTTCCCGGCCAATGGGAGCTGCAGAGCTCACACTTGTGGCAGGAGCAGCACGCGGAGCCACCCTGGCTGCCCCCCCCCACTAGGAGCTGCAGGGACATGTGGAGCTGGGTAGGGAGCCTGGGAGCCCTGCCATCCCTCTCCCAACGTACCGGGGGGGTCCCAGGCCTCACGCTGCTGCCCCCCCCCACCAGCACCAATATGGGTCCTGGGCTGCGCACCACCGCCCACCACCCCCGCAGCACCAGTGGGGGGTTCCGGGCCATCCCCCCATCACCCACGGCATCACCTCCCCCCCAAGTTTTAGTTAGGGATATATAGTAAGTCATGGACAGGTCACGGGATGTGAATTTTTTTTTACTGCCCGTGACCTGTCCATGATTTCTACTAACAATACCTGTGACTAAAACGTAGTGTTACTCATTAGTCTAGACTGTACCCTGGGTATATCACAGTAGACAGGCCCTAACATTGCAACTGCCTTTCAGACTGACTGAGTCTCTTAAATTTGGAAGGCAGTCAAGCATTATTTTTATTATCCAAGTTAGGTTTGCAAACCACTTTGCTGAAGTCCACTCAGTAGCTATTCAGTCTTTTGGACTTATGTAGAATGCCAATCTATTTTGTCCAGGGTCTTATTTTTTTATTCAGGTAATGGAATCTAGGGAGGCTATGGATTTCAGAAAAATGCATGTAACTAAAGAGTAAGTAAGTGGATGCCCCCGTTTGTGAATAGGGCAATTACAGCCAGGTGTTGTTTTAAGCATGGAGTTAAAACCTGGAGTTAAGCATGGAGTCATTTTAAGCATGGTCTATGGCCTCATATGCATGCTAATGCAGTTTAGATATACACCTGATGAAGTCAAATAATTAAATAATAATTATTTGGTAAGCTCTCTATTCTGCATAATTATGTAAGGTTTGGATGTTTTCAAATTTTTAAGTAAATCAGTTACTCTTACCATATGAACACTATTACATGAGGATGCCATGTATTTGGCATTATTTACTATACCATGTATGTTGAGAACTTTCTTGGACTGGGGTATACATTTTAGAATCTTAATTCAAGTACTGTATAGAAAGTGATGTTTTAGATATGATATAATCATTAAGATATTCAAAATAAACCATCTTCTATTTTAGATATATTTGAATTCAAAGGATTTTTATCCTACCTTTCACTGAATGTGTTTAAAGCTTTGTTATCCTACCAATAAATCTTCCAGATTAATCTCTTTCAAGATTAAAATGTCACTCTTCTGAGTCACCCCTACAATTAAACTGGATCATAATCTTTCTTTCCTTTCAAAGGACTGAGTACTGTAATGAAAACTTCTTCCTAAGGTAACACGCCTTTTAAATAGATAAATATTTAACTGTATTTTGGAGAAAAAACATACACTGTTTACTTTCTATGATTCAATGAGTCATGACTTTTTGAGAAAGTGAAGATGTTAGTGAAAAAAATTATATTTCTTAGTAGTTCATTGGTAGTTCAGAAGTGCTGCTTTATAACTTTGGCATTCTATTACTTGTAGAATATGTGCATATAATGTCTTGTGACAGAAACTTGTAAAGAAAAATACATTATTTTTAGATTTGAATGTACTCTGAAAGAGCTATGAAAGAGCAAGCAGCGTTATAAATTGGGCAAAATTCATGCCTGGTGTAACTCCACTGAGTTACACCAAGCATGAATATGGCTCTGTGTCCAGGACCTTAGTCATGTTCTCTATAGATCCAAAGGACTTGATGTAGTGTAGCTCAAAAAGTGTTCTACATTAAAATTACAACATGAAAGAGTGAGATGAAACATCTCTGTGCCTTTTTATGCTTTTTATGTATATATTATGGACCAAATTCTACTGTGAATCTCAGGCAAGAAGCTGATTTCTAATGATTTCTCATAAAATGGCATCTCCCACGCATATTTTCACAGGTTATTTTTCACATGTTCTCAGTCAAGTTGGCATCACTATAAAACTCCATTTGTGTAACCTTTCTAAATCAGTAGTTTCAGAACTTTAAAACAGGAAAAAAATTGGACTTCTCCAAATGTCATCTATCAAATTATGGCCCATCATGCCCCCCCCCTCTTTTCTGAATGCACATGATGCAGCTGAACCTGAAAGGAGTAACATGGCTTTTACATTTACATCAGATGGGTAGTCCATGAAGAAGATGTACAGAGTTACATGTTTACATATATACATCTGCTAATCCAAAGTTCCTACTGCTTTCAGAGGCAATACTGGTGCCATGATTTACATTTGTGGATGCCACCAAGCTGGGAGGGGTTGCAAGCACTTTTGGAGTACAGAATTAGAATTCAAAACAACCTTTGCAAATTGGAGAATTGGTCTAAATTCAACAAAGACGAATGCAAAGTACTTTACTTAGAAAGGAAAAATCAAATGGAAAACTGCAAAATGGGAAATAACTGGCTTGGTGGCAGTATTGCTCGAAAGGATCTGGGGGTTATAGTGAATCACAAACTGAATGAGTCTGTGAGGTAAGGAAGTACTATTACCCCCACGTTATTGATGGGGAACTAAGGCACAAAAAGGCTAAGACCCTGTCTACATAGGGACGCTCTGGAAAGTTTATCCAAACTAACTACAGGCGTGAACTAAAAGTGGATTAAACTGCATTAAAACTTTGTGTGCACACACTCATTCAGAACTAAAATGAACTGAATTAAGACTATTTTAAAATTAAGCTAAACTGAACGAAGGCCACTTTCTTTCTAAATAAAAGTCCACACAGTCCACACAGGAGTGTAATGCAGTTTAACTAATCTGCTTTTAATTCACTCCTTTAGATAATTAACTTACCAGAGTGTCCCCATGTGGACAAGCCCTAAATCAGTGGCTCTCAACCTTTGCAGACTACTGTACCCCTTTCAGGAGTCTGATTTGTCTTGCATACCCCAAGTTTGACCTCACTTAAAAAATACTTGCTGACAAAATCACACATAAAAATACACACGTGTCACAGCACATTATTACTGAAAAATTGCTCACTTTCTCATTTTTACCGTTATAAAATCAGTCAACTTATATTATACTTACATTTCAGTGTATAGTATATAGAGCAGTATAAGCAGGTCCATTGACTGTATGAAATTTTAGTTTGTATTGACTTTGCTAGTGCTTTTTGTGCAGCCTGTTGTAAAACTAGGCAAATATGTAGATGAGTTGATGTACCCCCTGTAAATACCCCTGGTTGAGAACTACTGCCCTAAGTGACTTGTCCAAGGTCACAAAGGAAGGCTGTCATTATCCCCCCACATCTCAAACCATTTGTACCTCCCCCATTTTTTTTTACTAATATGCATAGAAGCAATCCTTAAACTTTCTATCTTTAGGATTTTAAAATATCAAAGATACTGGCATGTATTCTTCATTGTTTCAGCAAAGTTTGAAGCAGTTCTCTGAAGTTTCCTTAATATTCATATAACAGTCTCAGGCTCATATCTTTGCCAGTGTAATGAAAACAGATAGATATATCCTTTGCAGATTTAGAAGTTGATAGTCCTTTCTGAATTTTCAAGAAAGCTTCAGAGAGATACTAAGTTATTCAATTATTCAATGTACATCTCTAAAAGATTTCACAGCCTGTTATAGTCTGGTCAAGGGACTATTCATCATCGGACCTTTCTGTATTAATTTCCTTTTCCTTTTCTATTATATAAATAGAGTGCAGTTCCAATGGTAATTAGATAAGTGCTAATAACAAATAAAAAATGCATACTTCCAACTTTATTGAAGCTGAGCATTTACACTACAGTTGTTATTGCAGCTTTTCTTGCATTGACTATAACCATACAGTTACATCACTGACAATTTCTCTCACTAATACAATTCTTCATCACTGCTCCTAAAAAGGAAAACAATTGGGAACTAACAAACACAGCAGATACATGAGTCTTACAGTGGCTGCATGGAATATACAACACGTGTGAAGCAAAAGTACTGAGTGACTAGTGATCTGTACAATAGGTACAGTGTAAAATAACTAAAGAGGTGGGGATTTATTTCCCAAGCCATTGTGTCTTCTTTTATCAGTTAATCCTAGCACAATTACAATCAAAATAAAAACACAAATAACGACTAGCATACAGGGAAGATTTTGATACAGAAGTAATCAAGGTATCTGAGTATAGCAAATCATAATAGAGTGCCACCATTTGTAATTTATAGTTACATATTTTAAGAAAGTCTGGGAATATCAACATTAAAAAAAGATGTAGGGCTTAGGCAAGTATATTTTAGATGATTTTTAATTAACTGATTTGCTGAGTTCCGCACAGAAAGCAGTAGCACATAATTATTCAATGCCTTTAAAGAACTGTTCCTAGATTCTTTATAGTAATAGAATACTACCTGCTGAGTGCTGGCTACTGCAGACTCACTCACCACAATTGCGTTGGATCAGATTACTCTGATAGCTGTGCCTTTTTGAGGTCTTTGTTCTGTCTGGCCCATTGGGTTTTTCTCTCTCACTTTCAAGTGTTACATCTGTTTTGCCTCCTTCAAAGTCTTGTTCTCTGGTCGTTTATTACAATGAGGTCTGCAAGCACATGTGAGCTAGCTGTGAATCTGTAACTTCTCTTATCCCATGACTTAGCAGGGTATTTCTGTTGTTTTGGTGCTGTTTTTTTTAATTTGATCATATCATATGTTAACACCCAGATAAGAATAAGTTATTGATTAAAGTCTTTAAAATGTTTAAAATATATTCTAATATCTGTCCATTTTTAGAACTCAGGTGTAAATTAAGAGTACATAAAAATGTACTAGTATTTTATTTAAACTGAAATCAGAATGAAAGGTACAAAATTGAAAGCACATTAGACTGAAGTCTTCTGTGTCCATGACAGTCCAACCTTCTTTATGCTTCCTCTTAAATGTGCTTAACTGTGACTACAGAAGCAGTGTTTCCAGGGATGAGAGGATAAATTCAGTTTCTACATCCATTTGGCCCTTGTTCTCCCAGCTGAGATTCCAGACAAGATAGCCAAGTCATGGTTTGAGATGTGGACACCTGTCTATAGGAACTTGAATGAGAATTAATACATTTCACAAAGTGATTTTCAAACATCTAGATGGATAAAATTTACTATCAAAGAAATTTGAGCCACATTCAAACCAGTTCCCAACAGCTAAAAGCTGTTATATTCTCTATCAATGTCTTCAAATGGATTTTTTCTACAATGGGAGAAAAATTATATTTGTTCATCTGACTTACTATACAGTATTATGAAAAAAGAAACCATAATTTGGTGCCTCTTCTTATCAATGTGTTTGCAAAAACACATCTTAGGTTTATGTTCCACACAGTGGTCATCAAAGAAACCGGAACACTTGTTCTAGCTATCATTGAAGAACTGCCAATCAGTCAAAATCCAAGTGCTTAGTAGTCAAAGCCAAGACATTCATTAATAAGCAAACTTGTGTTTTCATTGTGAATTTGCATAGATACAGAGAAAAGCAAATTAAAATAATATGATGAAAATGTAAAGAGCAGATTTAAGTGGCTAAAGTCAACTATGGAATAACTGGAAAACAGATGATGATTCAGTCCAGGAAAATTTGCAATTAAAGCTGAAATTATGCCTTTCATATACCCTGTGGTGGTTCTATTTTACAGGGCAACACAGGTTACCTTAGATTGCAGATATCATACAAAACTTGTCATGTCTATGAACAACAGGGCACAGCATGAAAGAAGTTTTAGGCCTTAATCCCGCAAAAATGTACGCATATCCTTAACTGTAAGCACATGAGTAATCCCACTGATTAATTATTTGCAGGATCAGGGCCAAAGTTTCTAAATTCTAATTAAAGATGAACAAAATAGCATTTGAGGAAGAGCTTGGTGGAGCAGGAAGAACAAAGTGATTGCATTAGGATATGGAGATTTTTGAGATTTAAGATTGGAATAAAAATGACATTAACTACTGGAATTGAAGCACCTGGTGATAACCATACATACACACTTTCCCTCTGCTGGAAGGATTGACTTCCCAATGGCAGGACTGACAAATACATGAAGTTATTATTTTTTTATTGTTAGTGGTATGTTTCTATTAATAGGATGTGATCCAGCAGATGTTACCTGCAGCTTTCTAGGTTATGTAACCATTACAAGATTAATAATTTTGCATTGATTTACAGTTAGCATAAATCCTCAGGAACTGAAACCATGTCCCCGTTCTTGAATTCACATGCCACCTCTTCTCATGATATTTCCAGGTCTACTGAAATCAGGGAGCAGTGGAAACTGATAAAAGTCTGTGGTTTACACACTAAAGGCCAGTTTATGCTCCCACTGAAATAAAACAAAACTCCCTTTGATTTCCATGAGAACAGGAGCTAGACCCAGGAAGTTGATAGGACACACGTCTGAATCTCATAAGTAATAAAGTGGTTATTAACAGCAGATCTGCCAACTCATGTCATTTGATCAGGAATAACAAATATTGTTATATATTATTATTTTTATTAGAGACTCAGACCCTGGCGTTCTGTGATTATATGAGGATCTCAGCTTTCACAATAAGTTTCTAGGCCTCACTGTTGCATAAAGATTGAAAATGTGAACTTTATAAGCTCAAACACCAGGTAGGGGGAGAGGGCAAGAGAAGAGACCCAGAATTTATTATTTGTGGGCCTGACTGTATAAAAAGCCAGTCAGCTGCGAACCAGCTGAGCAGCAAACAGCAGAGTGGCTAACAGAGGGAGTTTGCCTGGGATCTCCCTGAGAGGAGGTACGCTAAGGGCTGCATGAAGGGGGCTGTGTTGGTGAGTATCTGAGTGTCTGTTGTGGGGACAGTTTGACTGTGTGGTTTGAAAAGTGTGAATTGGGAGTGCTTGGTTCCAGGTGAGCCTTGAGTGGGCCTGACTGTATAAAAAGCCAGTCAGCTGCAAACCAGCTGAGCAGTGAACAGCAGAGAGGCTAACAGAGGAGTTTGCCTGGGAGTTTGCCTGGGGAGAGCCCGCTGAGGCTTACATCTTGCCGGCTTCTCTGAGTAGTTACTACAACTCCTGAGGAAGCTCGTAGAAGGAAGGTAATATGGATGGGGGGTGTTCAGCTGTTGTGACCTGCACTGGATGTGCCATGTTTGTCTTTCTTCCACAGGACAGAAGCGACTTTGTCTGTACAAAGTGCAAGCTGGTCGCCATATTGGAAGAGAAGGTTCAAGGTCTGGAGAAACAGGTATCAACCCTGCGTTGCATAAGAGAAACTGAAGATTTCCTGGACAGACGTCAGGATATGCTTCTATGGGCACAATGTTCTGAAGATTCAGAGCAGGCTGCGCAGCGGGGACAGGAGGACGGTGAAGAAATTTGGCAGCATGTGACCTCCAAAAGAAGAAAGGGGAGCGTCCATGTACCAGCAATGCAGATACAGGTAAGCAACCGTTTTCATGTTCTCTCCACAGGTACGAATGCAGAGAATGGACTAGATGATACATCTGAGGGAAGGGAACAGAAGGAGACTCCGCCGATTGGAAGGTATGAGATGCACTGTCCTAGGGATGGGGGATCCATGACCACTGCTCCCACGAGAAGGAGGCAGGTGGTGGTGGTCGGGGACTCTCTCCTCAGGGGGACTGAGTCATTTATCTGCCGTCCCGACTAGGAAAACCGAGAAGTGTGCTGCTTGCCAGGAGCTAGGATTCACGATGTGACGGAGAGACTGCCGAGACTCATCAAGCCCTCGGATCACTACCCCTTCCTGCTTCTCCACGTGGATACCAATGATACTGCCAAGAATGACCTTGAGCAGATCACTGCGGACTATGTGGCTCTGGGAAGAAGGATAAAGGAGTTTGAGGCTCAAGTGGTGTTCTCATCCATCCTCACCGTGGAAGGAAAAGGCCTGGGTAGAGACCATCAAATCGTGGAAGTCAACAAATGGCTACGCAGGTTGTGTCGGAGAGAAGGCTTTGGATTCTTTGACCATGGGATGGTGTGCCAAGAAGGAGGAGGAGTGCTAGGCAGAGACGGGCTCCACCTAACGAAGAGAGGGAAGAGCATCTTTGCAAGCAGGCTGGCTAACCTAGTGAGGAGGGCTTTAAACTAGGTTCACCGGGGGAAGGAGACCAAAGCCCTGAGGTAAGTGGGAAAGTGGGATACCGGGAGGAAGCATGACCAGGAGTGCATGAGAGGGCAGGACTCCTGTTTCATACTGAGAAAGAGGGACGATCAGCGAGTTACCTCAAGTGCCTATACACAAATGCAAGAAGCCTGGGAAACAAGCAGGGAGAACTGGAAGTCCAGGCACAGTCAAAGAATTATGATGTGATTGGAATAACAGACTTGGTGGGATAACTCACATGACTGGAGTACTGTCATGGATGGATATCAACTGTTCAGGCAGGGCAGAAAAGGTGGGGGAGTTGTACTGTGTGTAAGGGAGCAGTATGACTGCTCAGAGCTCAAGTATGAAACTGCAGAAAAACCTGAGTGTCTCTGGATTAAGTTTAGAAGTGTGAGCAACAAGGGTGATGTCATGGTGGGAGTCTGCTACAGACCACCGGACCGGGGGATGAGGTGGACGAGGCTCTCTTCTGGCAACTCACGGAAGTTACTAGATCGCAGGCCCTGCTTCTCATGGGAGACTTCAGTCACCCTGAGGTCTGCTGGGAAAGCAATACAGTGGTGCACAGACAATCCAGGAAGTTTTTGGAAAGTGTAGGGGACAATTTCCTGGTGCAAGTGCTGGAGGAACCAACTAGGGGCAGAGCTCTTCTTGACCTGCTGCTCACAAACCGGGAAGAATTAGTAGGGGAAGCTAAAGTGGATGGGAACCTGGGATGCAGTGACCATGAGATGGTCGAGTTCAGGATCCTGACACAGGGAAGAAAGGAGAGCAGCAGAATACGGACCCTGATACTAAACTGGGAGGAGTGGTAGATACGCTGGAGGGGAGGGATAGGATACAGAAGGACCTAGACAAATTGGAGGATTGGGCCAAAAGAAATCTGATGAGGTTCAATAAGGATAAGTGCAGGGTCCTGCACTTAGGATGGAAGAATCCAATGCACCGCTACAGACTAGGGACCGAATGGCTAGGCAGCAGTTCTGCAGAGAAGGACCTAGGGGTGACAGTGGACGAGAAGCTGGATATGAGTCAACAGTGTGCCCTTGTTGCCAAGAAGGCCAATGGCATTTTGGGATGTATAAGTAGGGGCATAGCGAGCAGATCGAGGGACGTGATCGTTCCCCTCTATTCGACACTGGTGAGGCCTCATCTGGAGTACTGTGTCCAGTTTTGGGCCCCACACTACAAGAAGGATGTGGATAAATTGGAGAGAGTCCAGCGAAGGGCAACAAAAATGATTAGGGGTCTAGAGCACATGACTTATGAGGAGAGGCTGAGGGAGCTGGGATTGTTTAGTCTGCAGAAGAGAAGAATGAGGGGGGATTTGATAGCTGCTTTCAACTACCTGAAAGGGGGTTCCAAAGAGGATGGCTCTAGACTGTTCTCAATGGTAGCAGATGACAGAACGAGGAGTAATGGTCTCAAGTTGCAATGGGGGAGGTTTAGATTGGATATTAGGAAAAACTTTTTCACTAAGAGGGTGGTGAAACACTGGAATGCGTTACCTAGGGAGGTGGTAGAATCTCCTTCCTTAGAGGTTTTTAAGGTCAGGCTTGACAAAGCCCTGGCTGGGATGATTTAACTGGGAATTGGTCCTGCTTCGAGCAGATGACCTTCTGGGGTCCCTTCCAACCCTGATATTCTATGATTCTATGACTTCAGAAAAGCAGACTTTGACTCCCTCAGGGAAGTGATGGGCAGGATCCTCTGGGAGAATAACATGAGGGGGAAAGGAATCCAGGAGAGCTGGCTGTATTTTAAAGAATCCTTATTGAGGTTACAGGGACAAACCATCCCGATGTGTAGAAAGAAGAGTAAATGTGGCAGGCGACCAGCTTAACTTAACAGTGAAATCCTTGCTGATCTTAAACACAAAAAAGAAGCTTACAAGAAGTGGAAGACTGGACAAATGACCAGGGAAGAGTATAAAAATATTGCTCGGGCATGCAGGAGTGAAATCAGGAAGGCCAAATCACACCTGGAGGTGCAGCTAGCAAGAGATGTTAAGAGTAACAAGAAGGGTTTCTTCAGGTATGTTGGCAACAAGAAGAAAGCCAAGGAAAGTGTGGGCCCCTTACTGAATGAGGGAGGCAACCTAGTGACAGAGGATGTGGAAAAAGCTAATGTACTCAATGCTTTTTTTGCCTCTGTCTTCACGAACAAGGTCAGCTCCCAGTCTACTGCACTGGGCAGCACAGCATGGGGAGGAGGTGAACAGCCCTCTGTGAAGGAAGAAGTGGTTCGGGACTATTTAGAAAAGCTGGACGAGCACAAGTCCATGGGGCCGGATGCGCTGCATCTGAGAGTGCTAAAGGAGTTGGCAAATGTGATTGCAGAGCCATTGGCCATTATCTTTGAAAACTCATGATGATTGGGGGAAGTCCCGGACAACTGGAAAAAGGCTAATGTAGTGCCCATCTTTTAAAAAAGGGAAGAAGGAGGATCCTGGAAACTACAGGCCAGTCAGCCTCACCTCAGTCCCTGGAAAAATCATGGAGCAGGTCCTCAAGGAATCAATTCTGAAGCACTTAGACGAGAGGAAAGTGATCAGGAACAGTCAGCATGGATTCACCAAGGGCAAGTCATGCCTGACTAATCTAATTGCCTTCTATGACAAGATAACTGGCTCTGTGGATGAGGGGAAAGCGGTGGACGTGTTGTTCCTTGACTTTAGCAAAGCTTTTGATATGGTCTCCCACGGTATTCTTGCCAGCAAGTTAAAGAAGTATGGGCTGGATGAATGGACTATAAGGTGGATAAAAAGTTGGTTAGATTGTCAGGCTCAACGGGTAGTGATCAATGGCTCCATGTCTCGTTGGCAGCCGGTATCAAGTGGAGTGCCCCAAGGGTTGGTCCTCGGGCTGGTTTTGTTCAATGTCTTCCTAAATGATCTGGAGGATGGTGTGGATTGCACCCTCAGCAAGTTTGCAGATGACACTAAACTGGGAGGAGAGGTAGATACACTGGAGGGTAGGGATAGGATACAGAGGGCCCTAGACAAATTAGAGGATTGGGCCAAAAGAAATCTGATGAGGTTCAACAAGGACAAGTGCAGAGTCCTGCACTTAGGATGGAAGAATCCCATGCACCACTACAGACTAGGGACCGAATGGCTCGGCAGCAGTTCGGCAGAAAAGGAGTTACAGTGTGTAGTAACTAGGAATAACTAGGGGTTACAGTGGATGAAAAGCTGGATATGAGTCAACAGTGTGCCCTTGTTGCCAAGAAGGCCAATGGCATTTTGGGATGTATATGTAGGGGCATTGCCAGCAGATCGAGGGACGTGACCGTTCCCCTCTATTCGACATTGCTGAGGCCTCATCTGGAGTACTGTGTCCAGTTTGGGGCCCCACACTACAAGAAGGATGTGGAAAAATTGGAAAGAGTCCAGCGGAGGGCAACAAAAATGATTAGGGGACCGGAACACGTGACTTATGAGGAGAGGCTGAGGGAACTGGGACTGTTTAGTCTGCGGAATAGAAGAATGAGGGGGGATTCGATAGCTGCTTTCAACCACTTGAAAGGGGGTTCCAAAGAGGATGGATCTAGACTGTTCTCAGTGGTAGCTGATGACAGAACTAGGAGTAATGGTCTCAAGTTGCAGTGGGGGAGGTTTAGGCTGGATATTAGGAAAAACTTTTTCACTAGGAGGGTGGTGAAACGCTGGAATGCGTTACCTAGGGAGGTGGTGGAATCTCCTTTCTTAGATATTTTTAAGGTCAGGCTTGACAAAGCCCTGGCTGGGATGATTTAATTGGGGATCAGTCCTACTTTGAGCAGAGGGTTGGACTAGATGACCTCCTGAGGTCCCTTCCAACCCTGATATTCTGTGATTCTATGAAAATATCACAATTTTTAAGCTAATTTCATTATTTGGGGGAAGGGAGGGTGCCCCCATGATATTTGAACACTTGGGTGGGCAATACAATTAAAAACAAAAAAATCACAATGGAATTTGAGTGAGCCAGACACTACATCTTTGAGGACTCCGATGTACCCCAACATAGAAGCATTTTGATTACAGCTGAGGAAACTATGTATAAAAATTTGAGGATTTTTGCCTCCGATCAAAAATAGCAAAATTCTGAAATGTAATCACTAAAAAAAGCTATATGTACATTTCTTGAAAGGATCTTTTGCTTTCCTCATCATCCAAAACAGTTCATTATGAATATTTAAAATTTGTGCATTACTAGTTAGTTACATGTCACATGATATTGTCTTTGTTTGGATGATGTATGCAAAATCATCCAATCACCAGACAGTAAGAGTAACACAACATATATAGAATGAGCAACAGCTCAAACCACAAATATCAGATTCAATTATAAAATTAAAAATTTACAATTTGCACCATGGGCTAATTCTGCAATTCAAAGTTTGCTGTCACAGAATATTCAGGCTTAAAATTCACCTTTCACAAGAGTATGCATGTACAAAGTTTATTCATTAGGATACCGAGGAAGAAAATTAAATACAAGAGGGATGCAAACAGAGTTAAAGTAAATCTGTGCAAAATTTTGAATGAATACTCACAGTGAAGTTTGGTTTTGTAGTACTACCATAATTAATTATGATGCCCTATATGGCCGTGGCCTGTTTTAGGATCTCTGAAGTGTGGTATTTTTTAACAACAAGTTGAATACATTTTAAGCTCTTTAGGGCAGAGCCTGTCTTTGATATATATCTGCCCACCACAACAGAGTTCTGGACTTCTAGGCACCAACATAATACAAATAATATATAATAATAATTTTGAAATGGATCGAGTAGTTTTTGTACTCTTGGCAATTTCTGCCAGGCAATGTTATTTCTACTTATTTTTAAAAAATGAATATAGAATGCGGATGAATGGGTGGAAATGGAGAAGTGCAATTAACTGAATCAGTTAGACTGTTTATATCTTTATATGCAGATGCCTTCAGCACTTCTCAGTGTGAGATGCATTAGCCTACACAAGATGACAAATAGAGTATGGCAAATGTAATTTAGCAGGAAACTTTTTTTTCAGTTTAATGAGAAAAAAAACTAATCCACATCACTTCTTTGTTTCTTAAAACTAAAATTATCTTTAAAAATATCATCATAAGAAAATCATATTTTTTTTAGCCTGAATTTAGTTTAGCTAAAAATCTGGTGCTCATTTAGGGCCGGAGTCAGGAAAGCACTTAAAAACTTAGTCCCTATTGGCAACATGTGCTTAAAGTTAAGCATATTTTAAGTGCCCTTCCAAAATACAGATGTTTTCCTGAAGTAAGGTCTGACTTATTTGTAGTTCTTTTCTTACAGGGATTTTCAAAATCAATAGGGTCCCTATTTGACTGAATTGTTTTTTGTTTTTTAAATAGTTGTTTGCAAAATCTTCCTAGTCCTATATTTATAAACTTATCCTTTTTAGCATACTTCTCTGGTTTTTAAAAGAAAACAAAAATTATCCCACCAGCTGCCTAGGTTTCCTGAGCAATTCAACAACAAAATAATGTATGGAGAAAAAAAAAGAAAGGAATCTTTTTCACTTCAAGCACAGAAAAGGTTATGAAATAACAAAAGAAAATATGAAAATCCTTTTGCTTTATGCCCTTTTACATGTTTACTCAGGTAGGAAATGATTTGTTGAAAAAACATGCTTGTCATTTATTACATCTTTGGCCCTAGCACAATATATCGCCATCTCTGCGGTATAGATGAGTGGCATATAATGTCTATAGCAATCAGTTAGCCAGTAGCTCTCACATTTAGGATTAAAATCATACCACCTCATCCCCATAAATCCTTGCCAAAAAAGATGGTCAAGTGGAGCATAATTCAGACTGCTTAAAAGTCTATGTATTTCATACTGCAGCTAACACTCTGAAAGGTCTAAAGGGTCTGGTGAGGTCTGGTGTAAAGGGTACATTTTAGCATATATGCTTATGGACCTTGAGCCAGCAAGCACCTATCTCACATGGATTGTGTCTGTTTTGGGATCTGGTTGCAGGGTCGCAGTAGCCAGGACATGAGTCCATAAAAATAATGCTTTTGTGGTGTTAGTTTTTTCCACCTAAGCCACAAAACAAAGAATTCCTGAATTTCCTGATGAATACCTTTTGCTACAAAAGCCTATAGTAGGTTTACAAACATTCTATATTAAGATGACTCTCTCCTGACAAGACAATCTCTACCCGCAAAAGGGTACTTCTCCACTGGCCTTCACCAGGCAACGCAGGCTGCGGCACAATGGTCTGTCAATACATCACATTAGGAAATTTCCACTGGGATTAGGATTACAACACTATTTAAAAGACAAAACAACAACATAAACAGTAAAAGGCATGAGTGATGTTATGTAGGTGTGGCTTTGCTTTTGCACTGTAGAAATCCATAGTTGTACACATTTTTGGCTGCTACTGTGAAGTGCACAAAATCTCTAAGAGCATGATTTTTTTACTTTCACTTTTTTCTTAAAAAAGATATATTAATATGTATGGTTGCAGTTTTAAACATTCCAGTTGATTTACCAAGGGTGCGTGACCTATGCTCACATTGTATCATACATGTGGTCTTTTAAATTACTAGTTATACTGTTAAATGTACAGCTTTAAGTCCCATTCTGCCTTCAGATATGCTTGCACAGCAGTTGTAGCAGGAATTGGCAGGTGACCAGATGTCCCAATTTTATAGGGACAGTCCCGATATTTGGGGCTTTGTCTTATACTGGCACCTATTACCCCCCACCCCCGTCCCGATTTTTCACGCTTGCTATCTGGTCACCCTAGGTGAGTCTAAAAGCGAAACTGGGTCCTATATGTAAAACATGTGCAAGTTACAGGCCATATGAGTGCCATAACTTGATATATAGATATAAAATTAGATCTAGAAAACAAGAATGGAATATTTATGAGAAAACATTATGATAGGTTTCTCACAATCAACATAACTATTTGCAAGGATTGAAATGAGATTCAGCTGTTCTGAAGTGCATAGAAAACCACAGCTTAAGTCTAGGTAGTAGAATATAGGAAAGATATTTCATTTACATACCAAAGGATCCAACAAAGGCATAGATTCATTGTGCCTTTGAGAATTTGACTCCAGGCAAAGGTATGGGGATACTTTTGATGTTGAGAGAACACACGCATGTACAGGGAGTAGCCAGTCTTTATTCATTACACATATGCAAAGGATTTCTTTAAACTATCTTTGAAGATAGAAAGCAGAGGCTTCTCCAGATAGAAAGTTTGAGTACATTTCCATTACTTTATATTATCTTTTTTTGGAAAATGGGTTTGAGTAGCACTAAATGGAACTTTAAGTCTAGAGATAAACTCATACTGAGCTCTAGAGCGGACTTCAAGAAGGCAAACTACAGAACTGAACTAGGACTAATTCTTTCATTGCCTGGCCCAATTGGGGGTTTAAACCAAGAGGACAAGAGACTTCCTGAAACCTGGTTTCTAAGGGCCAAATCCAGCACTAGTTGTAAACACAAGCAACTCCACTTGAATGGAGTTGTGCCGGGGCTGAATTTGGCCCTAAATGGGTTTTACCAGATTAGACAGTTTGATGTAGACAAAGGCTATGTAATTCCCAGTATGGGTAGACGTACATGTGCCAGCTCCGCTTAAGCCAGCACACTAAAAATAGCAGTGTGGCCATGGCGGTGGCTCAAGCTAGCTTACAGCTACAACCCTATCCAAGCTGTCACCGCCAAACTGCTACTTTTAATATGCTAGCTCAAGAGGAGCTAGCATATGTATGTTTACCTAGCTGGGAATTAGACCTCCCAACTGCTGTGTAGATATACCCAATGAATGAGTATATTAGCCTTCCCTCGCCCCACAGAGAGGGGTCCCACTCCTTGTGTTAGATCACCTCTATTCCTCAGAGTTTCTAGTGAGTTTGAAGAATTATTCAATTGACTACCACTTGCCCAACCATATTTCCCTGATAATCCCTGTATTTACAACATGCAGCTGTGGTCTTTCCTCTGTTTAGGGAGTTGCACTACTCCCTGTCAAATCCTGGATGGCGGGTCTAGATTACAGAGCAAAAAATGGGAGAATCTTCTATAAAAGAGATCAGAGGAAAAGGAAAAATATAGGGCCAGACCCTCCACTGGTGTAAATCTTTCTACCCCCACTGCCTACCATGAAGCTGTACTGATTGGCTGAGGATTAGTCTCAGTATCCAGAAGAAATTTAAGACATAATCACACATTACATTCTAGTTCTGCGGATGCTTACATGTAACTTCTGTTACGTCCTTTTAGATCAAATTCCACCCTTAGCCCTGGTCTACATTGAGGGGGAGGGGAGTGGAGATCGATCTAAATTACGCAACTTCAGCTACGTGAATAACGTAGCTCAAGTCGACATACTTAGACCTACTCACTGCCGTGTCTCCACCACGGTGAGTCAACTGCTGCCGCTCCCCCGTCGACTTCGCCTGTGCCTCTCGTGGAGGTGGAGTACAGGAGTCGATGGGAGAGTGCTCGGGGGTCGATGTATTGCGTCTAGATTAGACACGATAAATCGACCCCCGCTGGATCGATCACTGCCCGCTGATCCGATGGGTAGTGAAGACATACCCTAAAATGCACATGTGGTGTTAAACAAGGGGTGATGTTAAACCCACACAAATGTGAACGAATGCACGGAGGCAAGTTACTGGATGCAAACATTTACTGATTTATCCTCTTGCCTAATGGACTAATACGTAATCTTGAAATAATCATGATCCCTAATAAAAATATTTAGAGCAGGTCAAGGACCATGAATGTGGGATAAAACAAAGGAAGAATATAACTGACTGCTGATAGTTTCCAGCTAAGTCTTTAGATGCACAGTTCATATCTGCTTACTCACGTCATGTTCTCTGCTACCAGTTTGACAGGTCAATGTAAAGCCAACAACTAAAAAAGGATAAAGAACATTAGGTTTGTTCTCCTCTGTTAGCTTTTGTTGGCCGTACTTTTTAATTGATTTCAAATTAGTAAAACACCAAAGAGCTCATCATTCTAAAGTCTTTAAGGCATGGAACCACTGCTGCTGTCGCTCATCCATCTCTGCATTCTCCTCAGTTTTAAAAGACTGCGGGAGACACCTCTGAATCACAGATTTGACCCTCCTTCATGCACTTCTCTAAAGATGCTACCTTTTGGTTTTACTATTCGGTTGTGTATGTTATGCTATTTGAACTTATCAAACTGCGAAACCCTCAGAACAACTCAACAGGGATGTTGGCAGGGTGAAGGGTTTCTAAATAAAAGTTATTACTATTATGCTATTTCCTAGGAATTAACTTTCTATATTTAGACCATGAGTTTTAATCATAAAACAATGAATAAACAAAAAAATATAAAGTAGGAATGAAATTCTGGTCCTACTGAGGTCAAAGGAAGTTTGCCTTTACTTTCATTGGGGCCAGGAATTAACCTGGAGTGTTTAAAAAGCATTTAGCTGATAAAGTGAACATTGTCCACTTGTTCAATCTGCTTAAATAGAGCAGAAACTAGGCAACATTAGCCTCAAAAAGAAAGAGAAAGCTTCTTTCCCTCTGTAAGCAGCTGACCTGCCTCATCTAGGGCAACTCTGGTTTCTCTGACTTTGATGCAGCCTGGACTGAAGCCAGCCCTGTGTTATGAAACCTGCTTTAAAACAGAACTGATTTTTTTTACTTTCCCAGGTTTTAGCTCTCAACATTGTCACTAAAGCAGCATGGATCAGCTTCAGTCTCAAACCCGTTTATGCTAGGGGCAATGGGTAATCATTTTTTAAAAATGCCTAATGGACAAATGTTTAAAGGTATTTAAGCACCAACAGATTCTGTTAGGGGGGTTTTCAAAAGAGCCTATGCACTATGTTCCACTGATTTTCAATGAGTCTCCTCAGCTCCTAGGGTAAAATGTTCAAAATCACCTATGTTACTTAAACACTGAAATCCCATCAACTTTCTCTCCCTTTTGTAATAGCCCAACTTCCATGTTCAGACTTCTGCCAGCATAGCTAGGTTGATCAAGGGTGTAAAAATAAAAAGTGTGATCCCTAACTGATATAGCCATGCCAGCAGGTGACCCCACTTTTACCAGTATTGTTTCACTAAGGGTGGGGGGGTGGAGGGGAGTTTTACTACACCACTACACAATACAAATTTGCTGGTAAAGCTGCATCCACAGTAGAAGCATTTTGCAGGAATAGTATATTGGTATTTCTATACCAGTAAAGCGCTCCTAGTGTAGACATGGTTTCAGGTTCTGGAGTCACTTAGGTGCTTTTGAACATATTCACCCACTGTGTTTAAAGTAATGCTGGCACCTGGGAGTATCTACAGCCAGTTGCTGGTGAAACTTTTTTTAGTGTCCTTAGTGTAAGGCAATGCCTTAAAAAACAAGCTGGATACATCCTCAGTATGTTTCCACCCAGAAAGAGTAGATTTAGCGTTGGATAAAGTTTATAGCTTTTAACATTTGGGGAAAGGAATTTTTTAAAACTTTATTGCTAGTTATTTTTGATTACTACTCTGAATTTAACAGTACAGACAATTTTACAGTGCATAAATACATTGCTGGTATATAGAAAGAACATGGAAAGCTGCAGGATTAAAGAGCTCTAAGATCTCTAGGGATTTTCAATTAATTTTAAACTAAAATATAAAATTTAAAAGCACTAGGCGAGATGTAGAAACACTGTCCTATGTGTGTCTGTCTGTCCACAAAATGCAGATTCAAGTTTGCAGCTACAATTAGTTTGTAAGCATAATTAGGTGCTTGGAAGGAAGTTAATTGTTCCCTCGCAAAAAGGGAGGCAGAGTCTCTAAGGTGCCACTAGTACTCCTTTTCTTTTTGAGAATCAGGCCCAATATTCCAAAATATATTATTCAGTAATATATATGTTACAATCTGATTAGTCAGACAGAAATATCTGCTTCATCCCTTTGCATGGGCAGGATATGCCATTTGCCTCCTGATCAAGGATATATCAGGTAAATTGAAAATTTTAATAAAGCTAATGTTACAAAAATTATATCATACATAGGTTGAGAAAAGAGTGTCTGTACATCTGGGTATAGTGCTTAGATTATCCACAGATACAAAGTTTGTTTTTAAAGTCATAAGACACAGATAGTGCATAATCAGCAATAACCCAAATTTAGGTGAATGAATTTAAGAATACAGTTTAGATATTTAGCATCCATGCATTCGGGTACATCACTCATGAAAAAAGTTATACAGAGAGTTGGTGGCGGAAAGCAAAATATATCAATGAGTGAAGATTGCCCCTCAGTAATTGAGAATTTAGGATAATTTAGAGAAAAAACAGTCCATCAGGAAAGTATTTGAGTTACTTTCCCAATTGCTCTTCTTGTGATCTTAGCCAAATGAATAAGGAAGCCATTCTTTCATGGTATAAAATATTGTTAAACTTGTTTGTTTTGAACTGAGAACATTTAGAAATGTCTTTTATGCATTTAACACTTCTGAGTGAGCAGTTGTTTGAGTATCCTGTGTGTGAACTTCTGGGCTATTGAAGGTTACGGGTAGCTTCTGGCGTAAGCACACCCAAAGCATGTGTTGCACATCTTTATGGCTCTGTACTCCAGCCCCTCCTGTGTTATTTCTCACGTATCACTGTGATGACCTACATTATTTTTAAAGTGTGCAAACCTTGTTAAACCTGCCTTTTCAAATGCTTTATGACTATATAACTTTTCTTACTTGTCTACTGAACTGAGCACAGAACAAAAATCCAGGAACTAATCCTGATTTTCTCACTGATAAACTGTGGAACCTCTAGTAAATCACTTCAGGCTAAACTGGCTCATTGCAATCTGCCCTAACGGGCAATGTACAGATGCATAGCTGCCAGGAAGACACTAGAGACTGAACTATGACTGAGCATTTGAGCCTCTAGCATCTCAGACAGGTACATACCCAGGGCAGCTAGTGCCTCAGCCGCTGCAGTTACACTCTATTTTTAGCATGTTATCTAGATCAGAGCTAGTGTGGGTATGTCTCCTCAAGCTGGGAATTACACCTCCAACTCCAAGTACAGACATACCATCAGAGAGACAGTTCAGATCCGGTTTCTTACTAGCTCCGTGGCGTGCCTAAACCCAGCGTAGACTACTCCCCCTCTGTGTTGGATCAGCTGTGCTAGCTAGTGCATTGGGAGACCAGAACAAAAGCTCTCTTCATTCTTTAACCATCTGGGGAGGTAGGGACTAAGCTTGTGGCAGCTTCTCTCCCTCCCATTTTATGACTTTTAATGTCACAGTAGTCAGCACACCGGAGTATGATCCCCTTTATTATTCCCCTGAGCATGCTCATAGTCTGGCTCACAACTGAGCCCCTAACCTGTCAGTATATTTTCCCATTTGGAAATGTAAGGTTTACCGTGCACACAGGTGTGTTGTGAGGATGAAATAGTCAATGTTCGTACTGAGCTTTGAATCAGACCTAGGAATGCTACGTATTGCTAAATAATAGATTTTATAAAGTGCATTTCTGTTTCTAATATTGCAGATAAATGTTATTAATTTCAACAGCATTACATTTCTGGGGTAAAACTGAAGTTATGTAGTGATGAATCATACCCTAAACATCCTGCATAATTAACGCTAAGAAGGGCATTATCTTGAAATGGAGTGTCACAGAAAAGATGTCTAGATATTTGCATCAAAATGACATGACCCCAGCCCACCAGATCTAGAGAACCTTTCCTTAGTTCAGTGGGCAAAATGGCAAAGGTAGCATTAAGGCCTTCTCTTCAGTCATAGAACATATGGTTCCATGCTCTCTGGTTGCCATGCAATGCTAACATTTATGTGTGATATTCCATGAGGCAAGTTCTGACTGACAGCCTGGATGATGTGGGATTGTCAGTATAACAAAGATAAAAGGAGCAGAAAGTTTAATACTATTAAGGGCAGGAAGTCACTAGCAGTTCATGCACTGAAAAGTTGTAAGATTTTGTTGCACTGAACTTGCAAGCTCCCTCATTTGCAACAGTAACAACTCAGGAGAGATATACTCCACCATGAAACTTAATTATACCCTCAAATTCAAAATATAGTATGCTGTCATGGATTAAAACTTTACACCACCTAATGAACCAGCTGTAAAAAATCAGATGATCAGTATAACCCTCCTCCACACACAAGGGAGAAGATGGCTTCCACAGCCCTATCAACCTATCTACTTAAGGTCAGTCTGCTATGGAATTGACGTCTATTACCACCTGAAGCTGCCACTGCCTTACACAGGGCCAAAAGATACGCATCATTACAGCTGAATAGAGTCTTTAAGTTTGATACAGGGATGTTTAGAGTCTTCTTAACAGTACTAGGTATGATTTTTTTAAAAGAACTTTTCATTTCAATTACCAGATGCCAGATTCAGCAACACAGAAAAGCTATATAGATGTGTAATACCGCGAAATGACTTATGCTATTGAAAAGCCTTGTGTATTTCATATTAATTTTGAGCCATTCTTCATTAGAGATTGTCAGTTAGGAATATCTACCATATGCAAGGAACTTCCCACAAGAACAAAAAACAAATCAAAAGCACTCAACCAGACCTAAGCACATTCTGCCCTCATGCATACAAGTCCCTTTAACACCTGCAGTACTACCCAGCACATGTCTGAGGACAAATATAATCCTCCAGATAGCAAATACAAAATGAGCAGTGTTTTCACCAAATTTGGATAAGAATTCCTACTTGAACTAGCCCCAGCATTTGGGATAGAGCTGTCTGGCTATGTCACCTGTTTTAGTACTATTTGCTGCCAGGAGCAATATATATACACTCATCCAAGCACTGATGATAAAATAAAAAAAAGCCACATGCTCCTCACCCACATCAGCCTTACGTTTGCTATTGCTAACATCAAGCAAGAACACTGCAAGTTCTGACACTGCTAATTTTGCAGCCAATGGGAAATAGATTCATTCATCAATAGTGAATAATGCCAATCCTCTCAAACAGAATGGTTAAAACTGAAGGATGAAAAGTACAAGTTTAATATACTGAAACACTATCACAAACAAAATACAAATAAACTTTCGGAAGACTGTCAATAAGCCTATTTTTTTAAAAAAAGTCATTATTAAACTTGAAGATGATCAGTAGAGTGATGCACAATGGAAAAAAGCTGGCATGAAATTCCACTAAAAATATTCAATATTTGAGTAAAAACGGTGGAATTTAAAACAGCTTCCTTCTTGCGCTGTTGTTGATAAAATATTGTTGTGCATCTAAAAGTTATTTAAATATGAATGGCCAGGAAATATTAAAGAATATGAAATATTCATGTGTTAGGATAAATGTTTTGTGGTTTATATGATTACTTCTCATTCTTTGGGCCTAACCCTGGAATAGTTACCCAAACAATGCTCTCATGGGCTTCCATAGGAGCTTTACCTGGATAAGGCTTGCAGGATCAGTACTGTTTACTTTCAATTAACATTAAAACATAGCTTACAAATTTAGACCCTGATCCTGCAAGTGTACCCGTGCCTCCACTGAGCCAGATGCAGGATCAGCACCACAGAGCTGATTTCTGATGTTCTGACATGGATGAAACTCTGACAGAGTTCACTGTCAATTTTGCTGATGGGAGATTTGTCTGCATAAGGAGTTCAGGACTGGACCTATTGATATTAAACCCAATAGCTCCAGTTCAGTATGCATTCCCCTTCTTGTATCACTTTAGGATCACTGTATAAGCTATGGTTGCTCAGGTTACATGACCAATGCTATTTTTAGAGGCATGTGGTGATCTAGCTTCACTAACTAGCAGTGGAGTCTCCAGCTGCCAGACAAACACTTCTCACACAAAAACCCACCCTTCAGGAAAACTGCTATTCCCAAAAAAGCAATAAATCACACTGACGTGCTGACTCAATCACACTGTCAAAGTACAAATTGTTTTCAATTAATTATATTTGAAAATAGTTACAGTACCTTCTGTTGTAATCTCAGCCATAGCGGTGATGGTAAGAGATATTCTAAACAGGTCAAGTTATACTGGCAGCTTAGATACTTCTGGGTCACTGACTCTATCAGGAGATGCAGAAATAAAAGCTAGGAGGTCCTCCTCTTTTCCTATTCTGTTTCTTCTTTTGGTGCCTCTCTGAACTTGTCTTCTCTGTAGAGTCCTGGCCCCCCAGAACAACCTAAGCTTTTCTCAAGGCAATGCCTACAGCTCAGACTAAAGTATCAGCTTCTAACAAAAATAGCCCAGCACGAGAACCACACACCCGATAAATAAAAATAAAAATTCCCAGATCCAAAGGGGACAGCAGAGCAGGGAAAGGCAGCAAAAAGCAAAGGAACTGGAAAGAACTGTTTAAAGCCCCTGCAGCTTCTCTAATATAATTACAGTTCTTTGCAGGCGGGCGGGGGTAGGTCAGAAAACATGAAATATAGAGTTCAAAGTAACCTTATCCCTATCCTAGCTCAAATTTATTCTTAGCACACTTAATGCTTGGCACATTCTTCCTGGCCTTATTAGGAATGGGGAGGGTCCTATGATGTCTACCAGTCAACAACAGAGGGTAAATGTAGGTAATTTTCTCCACTTTGATTCCCAATCCTAGTTACTGAGACACAACCAGTAAAGTCATTTTATAGAATAGAATATCAGGGTTAGAAGGGACCTTAGGAGATCATATAGTCCAACCCCCTGCTCAAAGCAGGGCCAAGCCCCAGTTTTTGCCTCAGATCCCTAAATGGCCCCCTCAAGGATTGAACTCACAACCCTGGGTTTAGCAGGCCAATACTCAAATCACTGAGCTATCCCTCCCCATAGCACCTCACCCATTAAAAACTTTACCCTTGGTTTTTTCTTCAATTACTTCACTCACCTCCAAAGTTATCTGAAGCATTACAGAATGTTTGTAAATAAAATACTTGGATTAAAAGATATAGGTTATATCCATTAACCTCCACAGTTATTAAGCAGATCAGATTTTATTTCCCAGGCCTAATTCCAGGATCTCTAGCAAGTCAAATCTGGTGCAAAATGTGTTTAGAAACAAACTTTTACAAAACTCAATATCAATAATTTTTTTAAAAATTTCTAGTGGATTTATTTAAAAAAAAAAAACAAATACACTATCCACTGTGGTGCTTGAAATGCCAAAACTGGAGGATTATACTAGTGGGCGATAACATGAAATTGACAAAAAACTGTCCTCGAACCAGCATTCCTCAGCATGTAGAGACAGAGTCACATGAAATCAGAAACTGACTCTATCAGCCTTGTGACTGGTGAATCTACAGTCATCTCTATTGCAAGGGCTGGCATTTGCACTTCTCATCTCCCCTGCACCTGAAGTAAGCACCTATTTATGTGGCAAGGTGCAAGGAAAGAAGTATGGCATGGTGGGTGAGAAGCAGAAGGGAAGGCAAATGATTTAGAATGAGTAAGTGAGGACTCCAAAGAGGAGTCAAGCTGTCCCAGCCTCATACCTGCTTACTTCTCCTAGAACTGCACTGGCCAGCATGAGACAGGGTAACAAAGTCAAGGCTCTGCCCACTGTCCACCCCTTGCATTGGAGGGGAAGTAGCAGTCCAAGAGAAGCGAGTAAGGGATACATTTGCACAGGGGAGAAAGGAGGCTCTCTATGGCCCCATTGGCCCCTGCATGACCACATACTGCAGATCACAATTTCACTGGAAGTGAGATTCTGAGCAGCAAGTTGTAACAAATCAAGGTAGGTACTTCATTTGCAAAACCAAGGGCTTTTACTATTTGACAAGCTTTAGTATTAATTCCTATTTCAGATGACAAATTTTATTGCTCATATAGTCAAATTACTAGTACACATCTTTCAGGAGCTGATTTCCAGGTTGTCATGACAATAATGCTGAGGGAGGGGGGTGGAGGCAAAAAATAGTTCAGATTATATTGGTGGGGATTGGGAGAAGGGAGAAGAGACTTTCATACTAATTAAAGGAAACATCTGGAGAGCCAATCAAGTCAGTTTTTGTTAACAAGGAAATACAGAATAGGGTTTTAGATTGTCTGCTAACAAATTACACATTTGGAGAATTTCCCTAGTTTTTTCCCTCTTCCTTCTCTTCCTCAAATTATAATCCTGTATTTATGATATCACAATTTCCATAGTATTTTATAGTGATGTCACACAGGATTAGGCCTTCCTGTAAACAAGGAACAGGAGCAGATGAATTCTGAAAACCCAATTCTACAAAATGAAACTAAGGTCAAGCAAAGTGTCTTGTGTTGCAGTAAATGCACAGAAACGCAGCAGGGTCAGAGACAAAAGCCTTAGCCCCAGCTCATGCTTACAAATTTGCACTATAGGAAAACTTGCAGAACTGGTGTAACTTGATGGACCCCGGGACTATATTATCAAAGTCTTACTGCACACTTAGTCAAGCATGTATACAAAAAACAGTATATGTTCATTCTGAACACAAAAGGGGAGTAAAGTGAGGGTTAGGTGGGTGGTGTACATTGGGAGGGACACTAGTAAGTGGTAAATGCATATACAGCAGAAAGAAAACTGATTCGATGCCTTCACTCCTCATTTCCTGACTTTCTAACATTTGAGTTTTCTAGAAGGTTTAGAAAAAAAATGTAAAGAAAAAAAATACTGATTTGGAGAATTAGCTGGATTTCAGTGATATAGGCTTTCAACTTTAAAAATCTAGTGTGTATGTGTGTGAGGTTTTGTTTTGGTTTTTTTGCTAGAAGTACTGCTACAAATAGAGAAGATTTTCCTTTAGCTCCAGGTCCTGGGTTTTTCAGCCATAGGATTGGAATTCCGTCCCTGCTTATACCCATGACTGGTTACAATTAGGTTTTTTGTGATCCTTTTGTAGTCCTTGGTGTCACAGATCCTTAGCTCGTCAAACTTCAACAACATGTACAGAGAAAAATTAAACAGAAAAGGAAAAAGACATAAAGCATGAAAATAATTTCAGTGGTTATTAATTAGGGAAGAAAGTCACTTTTTAACCAGTTTTGATAGCAACAAAATTTCTGAAAAGGTACATTTTAAAAACAAGACAATAGTATTTTCCCTCATTATAATTATTATTTTTCCTAGTCTGAATGCAAGCAACACTTCTGAACCAATCAAGGTCAGAATTGTAGCTGTCAGAGCCAACAATACTTCTCTATTTTCAATGTTCTTTCTGAAAAATCTAAATGGATAGCTTTTTCATTATGCAATCTAGTTTCTTCATAGAGTATGACTGGAAGATATGAATTAGTAGATTGAGAGCCAGAGATGACAGCTGCAACTCCTCTGAAAAAGAAAGAATAAAAATAAAGGATTTTTTTAAAGGAAAAAAGGTTGGAGCATTAATGGCTTTGCCACTCAGCAGATTTGTTACATTAGTTTTCCCTGAACAGTACGTCACCACTTGTCTGTGTCAATCACATTAAATTCCTATCCATGCTCCAACATGTGTCCAGACAAAGTCAACTTTCTAATGCAGACCAAAAAGGTATTTTGCTGTATATGCAGCAGTTACTCCCTGCCCTTTCCATGCTCTCCTCCCCACCTCCCTAAAAATGGGTGACATGGAATGCAATGACCCTAAAGGGAAAATCTCAACATTTTCACTTTTTAATTAACAATTTAAATAAACCAACAAAACGAGCAGCCAGGAGAACACAGAAACAAGTCCTCAACTATGCTCAAAGATCACACAGAGTGCAAAGCAGGGAGATGGAGGGAGAATGCAAAAGTGGTGCAAAGTTCGTCTTTGCACTCCCCAAGTTCTGAGAAAACTCTGTGATTGGTACACTGGTACAAACGACAGCTGCAAAAGATGCTGACTACTAATGGCCCTAAGGCAGTAGGTCTAGTGAACAGGTCACTGGACTGGTGATTAGAAGACCTCGGTTCTATTTTCGCCACTTCCACTGACCTCTGTGTCACCTTGGGCAAGTCTGTGTCTCCCCTTCCCTCTCACCTTTTCTCTATTTAGATTTTAAGCTCTGAAAGTGCAGGCAGTATTTCTTACTATGTGCTTGCAAACTACTTAGCAAAATGGGGACCTGACCTTGGTTGGGACCTATAAGTGCTACTGCAATACAAATAATAATGGGACGGAAATGGTAGAGGGATCCACACAATGTTAGGGTGTCACAACCATACCCACTACACCAGCAGTTGGAAAGATAGTGGTGGAGGCACCCCAACACCATTCCCCTTGCCCTAGGGGGGTGATCCTTCTGGGGCTATGTATGACAGACACAGCCAGAACCAGCCAATTGTGTGGTGCAAGGCATCCACGCTGCACAGAAGGCTCTGGCCAAGAATGTACTCAAATTTATGACAGGCCAGAGCCACAAAATCCAGATCTGGATATGAACCTTCACTACGTCTGCAGGTGTACAGATCTGGGTGTTCTAGTTTGGGATCATCTTTAGCTCACATATGGGGGTCTCTCCACGTATTGCATCTGCGCTCCATAAACTGCACTGGTTTTAAATTCCTGGAACCTACTCAAAGTGTGGATTTTGATCTGTAAATCTCTTTTTGGATCCCAGGTACCTTAGAGACTGCCCCTCTCTTAGTGTTTAGGGTAACAGCTTAGATGAGCTGGGCAACTCAAACTGACATATGTTTGAGGGCAGGGCATTCTCAGTGAAAGCCCTTAACCTCTGGTATTTGTTTTCCACAAGATCCAACAGAGTCACTTTTTGGTGACTTTCTGAGCACATTAAAAGCCATGTTTATTCATTTTCTGAACGGACAGGTGGTTGAGATGGGAAGCTTTTATAAATGGAATGAGGGGGATATGAAAGTTTTGAACTGGGACCTATGGAATGAAGGTGTGATACACAGTCATAAACCCAACAATGTAAGTGTCAAAATAGAAACAAAGAACAAAACTTCGCTCTTTACAGTGCAAATAAGAAACAGCACATGCCAATTAAAGCTCTATCCTTGGGTTCAGCTGCATTAATAGCAGCAGCAATGCATCATCAAGACTACACAAACCCAAGACTAGAAGCACACACAGTCATATGTGCACTTTTCAAACATCACCAAATGCAAATTAAAATTGAGGATCAGATATATAATAGTCCATTGTTTCCTTTCCTGGGTAAAAATGTAGAGCAGAGGGACAGCTGCTTCTTTGTTCTCATGGTGTACTGCACGTGGTGGGAGAAAGAGTATATTGACCCAGACACCTATTATTAATAATCAAGTATATTTCCATTTGAAACTGGGCCAGTTAAGCTGGATTTCTGGTTGTTTTGTGCCACTGCAGCACAGGGGGAAATTAAGGCTTTTACCTTTTACAATGCAGAACCCAATCTTGCAAGGTGCTGAGCAGCCATCAACTTCAATTTGAGTCAAAGAGAACTAAGGATGCTCAGCAACTTGAAGGATCAGGTACTTAAAAATTGTTTTTCCTGAAGTCAAATTATGACTGGAATAGTCTGTTTCAGGAAGATTAATTTAAATACAACTGTCACTCCTAAGTACAATGAAGTTATGGGATATTAATAGTCTCGTGAATTATTTAAGAGATATGACTAATGTTTCATGTACCATAAGACTGTTATCTGCAAAAATAACATCTGTGTCTTTGCTTGGCAGAGCTACAATTTATCAGTATTTCTGAACCCCGGATGAAAAGGATTCCATCAGGTTATGAGTTCTTCATCTCCAGATGTAAAACCCAACTTGTAGATACTTTCACTTTACTCTTTTTGATCTGCAATGACTCAGACAAAGATTCTTTCCTGTTTGGAAACTCATAAGTTCAAAAATATTTCAGAGAAATGTTTATTAAATATTCATTTCCACTCCCAAAGAATACGGCCTACTTGAGTTAGAGATCATAAGGTCATGGTTTAAATCTCCTCTTAAGAAGGCAGAAATTGATCCTACAAAATGTTCAACTGAGGGCCCAAGAGAAGTAATAGTCAATGCAATATCTCAGAGAACTGAGGTGAATCCATTCCTGGAAGGCACCAGCTGCAGAAAAGACCTTTCATAGGTTATATTGGAGAACTTCAATTGATGGCAGTTGTAATTTAGCCGTGAATGTTGCCAGGTACTAATGGACATTATGTGTTATTAGCACACAAACAGTAAATCATTAGCCATGATGTCTGAGAAAAGGACACTATCAAGAATTTATGAAAATCTAATTCCTATTTCTTTTAGTTCTGGCAACATCTACCTGGTTTCCACAGGGAACAATAGCTACTAACCTGATCATATTTTTGCTCCATTGAGTACCCATCAATGGAAATTATCAGTGTTGTATCCGTGGCAATCATTCCTTGGTCTTCGGGAAACAATTCACAAAGGAGATGTCATAGCCTCTAACACCACACTACCAACACAGCATTCCTTTCAAATTCTAACCACCTTTGCACCCAATTAAACAAAATGCGTGAAAGTACATGAAATAGCATGGGGTATGTCTGCAGTTGGAGCTGGGGAATGTAATTCCAAGCTGGAGAAGACACACTAGTGCTAGCTGCCATCCAGTTAGTGTGCTAAAAATAGAGTGTAGCCATGGCAATGTGAGCAGGAGGACAGGCTAGCAGTCCAGAGTACATAGCCACCAGAGATCCTAGGCACATATTCAGGGCAGCTACCCCGTACCACCATTCATGATGCCATGGCCACACACTATTTTTAGCAGGCTAGCTTGATGAGAGCTAGCACAAGTATGTCTCCAAGCTGCAGGTCACACCCCCGCCCCCGCTCTAAATGTAGTGAGGCCCCATGATCTTACAGAGGATATGATCCCTGCACTTTCACCACATAGATGGAAGAGGGTCCTTATTACCCATTACCTACTTAGTGGCCCCATGCACCAGAGGACAGGATTTGGCATTTTAATTGGTTAAGACTTGATCATAAAGCACAACCAGTTAGGGCCGAATTGTCAGAGGCTGAAAACCCACCACCTCAGTTGAAGCAAATGGGAGCTGCTCAGTATTCAGCAATTTTGAAAAATCAGGCCACTTATTTAGATGACTAAATGTGGTCTTAAGAATCTAACTATAGGCATATATAGATTTTTAGAAATCTTGGCCGTGATTTCTTCAATACTCAGATGTATGTGGGTGCACCTCACCATTTATCTTTTAGACATAGCCGTGTTGCTTGTGTATCCAACAGCAATAACCATCTCTTCAAGCTAGACAGCAATGTGTGTCCAAAGCCTTCAAGCCCTTCGGTTTTTAAATGCATCTTTCATTTAATGTACCTCTCTAAATATTACTGCATGAAATAGGAATCTCCCACTGGAACAAGAGGCATCTGAAATCTATGGCTGAAATTCTCAAGATCCTCAAGAACTGAAATTCACACAATCATCTTGTAAACCTTGGGAAGAGTCTGGGACCGTATTTCAGAATTTTACACCTGTGATCACCCATTGTGTTTGTTGCTCAACACTAAAATAACATAGGGAGTATTCATCTGCCAGTATTTAAAAAAAACAGGATTATTAAAAAGGAAGCTCACTATGATAATTTTAAATACTTTCATACATTTTTATAAAAACACTTAACAGCTATTTTTCAAGTGATTAACGTTGATTAATTCACCATTAAAGTGATTATTTGCATAATTTTTGGAATGTATAAATAACCCAGTGATTTGTATGAACACTTTGGTCCCAAAAGTGTTTTTTTAAAAAGGTTTTCCTTTCAAATCAAGCTATTATTTTTACTCTGTGCCCCACAGAACAAGATTAAACAGGTGTATATATAGATGGTTCTTTTGTACTGTCCATATTTATTATATGCAGAGAGTAAGAATGCATTTACAGACCCCGTTAACAGTAGCCACTGATGAGACTCCTTTTCTAGATATTAGACAACTATATACCGTAATGCAGTTCGAGACGGATGAACTCTCCAGGCAACTGCAATGTTATTGGCTGTTAGGACTGCTGCTGACCATTAGCACACATATGATTCAGGAGTAAACCTAGTATTTAGCTGTTCCTAGTTGTTAGTTTAGCTAAACCTCTTGTAAGCTGACTGAGAACTAACATAATAAGCCAGTTTGTTGGGAAGGATGGCAGGTGTAGGAGAATGTGTGAAGAGTCACTCTAGGAAATTTTTATTGCACCTATGCAGTTTCCTTTGATGTCAGTAATCCACTCTGCCACCCTTTTATGGTGGGTCTTCACTTTGTGGGCACCCCCTGGGGCCTAGAGGCAGCATTGCAGGGGGTCATCATCAATGGCACGCCCTGGTGCATGCTTCCTTGGCCCTGCAATGGCCTGTCTGCGTCTCGGTCTTCCGTGACCACTTAAAAGTTCAATCCCCTTCCACGGTAACAAACGATCCCCTTGTAAATCCAAAATAAATCTCAAATAACTTTTTTTCTGCCTTCTCAGACAATGCTGAAGTCCTCTACTCCTGGGCCATACAGAGTTCCTCCTCGGCTGCTTCATCCGCAGTGGGATTCCCCATACCACCTTCCTTCCCCAAGGAAATTTACCGCAGAGATCTCCCTGCCCTTTACAAGCCCTATCTCAGGATCCCACCTCCCCAGCTAACCTAGTCTCTTCCAGACTGACTTTCCCAAACCTTTCCCAGAGAGAGACACCTCCTTGTTTCTATATTCTAGGTTACCTCCCTCTGACTGAGTTTAAGTCATTCTCACAGCTTGGACCAACTAACACAATCTCACCCAGCTGGGTCCACTAATTGCCCCTAAATGGCTGGATCATGGGCAAAGCTGAGGGGCAACTTCTAGGTTACAGGCAAGGCGAAGCCCAGCTTGCCTTAAAGGGCCAGCCAGTCAGTGACACACCTCAATCACTAGAGAAGGGGAAGCTATCATCATGATTCACCCCAAAGGCTCCTGGACCCTGCCAAATTTCACAACTGACTAGTAGAATCCTCTTCTCACCCCCAGGGAGAATTAAAGAAGCAATACAATCACATGCAATAGATACTTTGGCATCAAAGCACCCCCTTCTACCACATGCCCACACACATCTCCTTGGCTCTCCGACCACCTGTGACAAAATAAGCAGGAAGGAAGAGAACTGGGGGAAAAAACTGCAGTCTGACACTGACACAAAGATTTCTCCCTCCAAATTTATGCTCCTGTTCTACTAGAAGCTAAAACAGCTTATTTCTCATCAGCTATAGAGGCAGAAATGTCTTGCCTTTCAGAGCTCTTCTGAACGGTAAACCACTCTGTAAACTCAGAAGGCCTTCACTCAGTCCCAGAATATAGCATTTTTCATGAGGAATTGCCCTCCTGTTTTCCTACCTGCATTCAAGACCACCTCACAGATCTCCACAAGCAAATAAAGCCCAGGACTGGGGACACCGTGCTGCCTTTCCTGTCCATTCATATAAGATGTGATAATTCTGGATTTTGTCAGTGTTTCTGTCACCTGCAAATCTGATCCTTGCCCTTTCTGGCTGCAGGAAAGAGAGTAGCAAACACCCAAGACCAATGCTAATAGATATCATCAACAACTCCTTTTAAGAAGATTGCCTAACCTCCAGCGATAAAATTAGTGATTCTATCCATTTCCAAAGAAGCCATCACTTCATGCCAGCAACCTTGAAAACCACCCCCCACTTTTTCAACCTTCCATTTCTAAGCAAGCTAATCACAAAGTTAACTAAATATAATTTTCAAAACCACATCTCTGCAGCCACCATCCTGGGGCTGGCTTCAGGCAAAGACTGGGATAGCACTGATCACCCTGGTGCATGACTTCCCTCTGTCCACTGACAGGGAAAATATATTCATACTAATCCTCCTGGACTTTTCAAGAGATAAAATGGATCTCCTAGCTCTCCTGCACCAATTCCAAGAGGAGGTAGCAGTTAACAGAAATCCCCCACAGCGACCCAGGTCTTTCCTTTCAGACCAAACCCATGTGAAACTGCTCCCTTTCCTCCAGACTCCTTATATGCAAGGCTCTCTGTTCTCTCCCCTTCCTTTTTTCAACATCTGCATAAATCCACTGAGAGAGCTAATGAGACAGCATGGGCTGAAGCCTCATCAGTACCACAGACAACAACCAATTCTACATCTCCTTTGTGTCAACTGAAAACACCACCTTCTCCAAGCTTTCTGACTGCCTTTTTGAGATCAGCACTTGAATGAAGAGCAGATGACTGAAACTGGACAAGACTTAGGTGATGCTAGTTGGAAGAAGGGGAAAACAGCGTTGGGGAATTCTCTTTCATATCTATTCCATTCATTATAGACATTTACCTCAGATTGTCAAATTGGTTCACAGCCTTTCAGGTTCATCTATACTTGAAAGTTAATTTTGATCAGGTATGGTGTGAATTTAAAGCACAAGAGCTACTCCAGAACAGCTCTCCATGTGGACACTCTTATTCCAGAATAAGTTTCCACACAGAGAGCTATTATGCAATAACTATTCTTGTTAATATCCCCATATACACAATCCCTTATACTCTGCAATATACTCAAGTAGCTACAGTTGCCAAAAACCTCTGTGGCTGGCCTGATCCTAATGAACAAAGATATGGCCATATTAAGCCATGTATGTGTAGGCTGGAAAACTGCAGTTCTCTATAGCTAGGAAAAAAGCC
Source organism: Natator depressus (assembly GCF_965152275.1). Classification (NCBI taxonomy): domain Eukaryota; kingdom Metazoa; phylum Chordata; order Testudines; family Cheloniidae; genus Natator; species Natator depressus. The sequence continues at coordinate 95,250,678 of NC_134236.1, forward strand.
CTCAGCAAGTTCCACCTTATTCAGATTGCAGCCGCCCAGGAGCTCACCAATGAAGATCAAAGCACCCCAACATTCTGCTCTCTGCACTGGTTCCCCACTGAATTCAGAATGTTGTCTGAGGTGGCTTTCCTGTGACCATGACTTGTCACAACAGCTGTGTTCCACTGGAAAAATATAACCATCAACCCACAGAGGAAGACTCATGAGACCATGGGAGGCAGAACCTTCACAGGACTTGAACTATGTTTATCATCAACTTAGTTTAGGACATATTGCTTGTGCATTGTATTCCGCTATTTAGAAAGTGCAAAGGCTTTAAAATAAAATTGGATTAAAAAAACAGAAAATGACAGTCTGCATAGGGAGCTCTATTATTTCTTCCTTCTCAATACTGAGTCTGTGTCTCTCAGTAATGGTACAGAACCTGGGGAAGAACATTAGATTTTTCCCTTTATAAGTTGTAGAGATTGTACTTTAGCCCCAGCTGAGACGCATACGGTGCAAGATGTGTGTACATATATGACAATGTAAAGCCTACCTTTGCACTCCTTCAATTGTAGGGCTGCTGCATACAGAGCTGGTGCCTCAGCATAAGTGAGAACAGCCTTAAGGATTTATTTAAAATGCTAATAGGCCCAAGAGGCAAAGCTGCAGCAGCAGATCAGCACAACACAGGGGAGTGCTGGCTATGCTCTGTTTCCTCTGGCCGTGTCAGCAGAGGAAGGAGGGTAGCAAAAAAAGGCTCTATACCACTACAATTTCCTCTGATTGAGATGATCTTTCCAGGGGTGGATACACCGTTCTATAGCCAGCTTCTACCAGCACAAAGTGACAGCATGGCACTTTAAAATCTGCCCAATAGATTTAAATTTGGCTAAATTTAAAACCTTCTTTTCCTCTAAATTTGTCAGCAGGAAACGTTGGTGACAGGCTCTTTTTAATTCAAAGACAGGCTCAGAGGTCCTTTATTGCTAAGTTACTTATAAATGACAGCACATCTTCTCCTTTCTTCCTGTAAGTTTTTCTTCTGACCGTTGTGTCCCCTTGCATCAGGATATTGTATTGCATGCATTCCCTGCTTCTGTTTACATGTGAGGCAGCCAATCTGGAGGAGCACAGCCCAGGTGAGCTCCCTAATCTCTTTAGGATCCCTTGATAAGGGGTGGGGTTAACTTCAGAAGAACAGGGCTTTAAAAAGCCAGCTTCTAAGCAACCAAAGGAGCTAGTGAACAGGGAGTTTACTGAGGAAGTATGAGAGCCAGATACACCTAACAAACATTCTCCAAACTTAGACCAATGAACCCCACCCACCCCCTCAAAGACAAAGAACAAACCATGCAAGAGTAAAAAAGTACAGTCAGAAGTCCATCAGCAGACTGGGAGCTGTCCAGTTTATTGTACTGAATGCAACATGTATTATTACCTCCCTTGTGGGCAGGTGGCATGTGTTTATTTGGTGCAAGCACCTTATGACCCTCAGAAACCAAGTATGGGGTCTTCAGATTTCAGAGTGGCTGAACTGGAAGAGCTAAGTGAGCAGGGGTACATAGACGAGACCCTCCTTTCAGATGATGTCATGGTATCCTCTCACACTGAGGATACTCCAGGATAGGGCACATAGCTATTAGGAAGAGACAGGTAATGCTAATGAGGGATTTGATTATTAGAAATATAGATTGTTGGGTTAGTGATGACTGGGAGAACCACATGGTGAATTGTCTGCCAGATGCAAAGGTGGTGGGCCTCTCGAGACATCTAGACAGACTTAAGTGCAGTTCTGGGAAGGAGCCCATGGTCATGGTACATATAGGTACTGGGGACATAGTGAAAGTTAAGAGAGAAGTCCTGGAGGCCAAATTTAGACAGTTAGGTAAGAGATTAAAGTCCATGACCACTGTGGTAACATTCCAATTCCGCACACAGGGCCAGTTAGACAAGCAGAACTGCAGGGTCTCAATGCCTGGATGAGATGATGGTGTTGGGAGGAGGGATTTAGATTTATTAGGAACTAGGGAACCTTTGGGAAAAGAGGAGCTGATACAGGAAGGATGAGCTCCACCTAAACCAAAACAGAACCAGACAGCTGGCATGTAAAATTAGAAAGATCATAGAAAGAAAAGGAGTACTTGTGGCACCTTAGAGACTAACAAATTTATTTGAGCATAAGCTTTCATGAGCTACAGCTCACTTCATCGGATGCATTCAGTGGAAAATACAGTGGGGAGATTTTATATACACAGAGAACATGAAACAATGGGTGTTATCATACACACTGTAATGACAGTGATCAGGTAAGGTGAGCTATTACCAGCAGGAGAGAAAAAAAACCTTTTGTAGTGATAATCAAGGTGGGCCATTTCCAGCAGTTGACAAGAAGGTGTGAGGAACAGTGGAGGGGCGAGGGGGGGGGATAAAGAGGCTCTTTCACCTGCACATCTACCAATGTGATATATGCCATCATGTGCCAGCAATACCCCTCTGCCATGTACATTGGCCAAACTGGACAGTCTCTACGTAAAAGAACAAATGGACACAAATCAGACGTCAAGAATTATAACATTCAAAAACCAGTTGGAGAACACTTCAATCTCTCTGGTCACTCGATTACAGACCTAAAAGTGGCAATTCTTCAACAAAAAAACTTCAAAAACAGACTCCAACGAGAAACTGCTGAATTGGTATTAATTTGCAAACTGGACACCATTACATTAGGCTTGAATAAAGACTGGGAGTGGATGTGTCATTACACAAAGTAAAACTATTTCCCCATGTTTATTCCCTTCCCGCCCCCCCGTTCCTCACAGGTTCTTGTCAACTGCTGGAAATGGCCCACCTTGATTATCACTATAAAAGGTTTTTTTTTTCTCCTGCTGGTAATAGCTCACCTTACCTGATCACTCTCGTCATAGTGTGCATTGTTTCATGTTCCCTGTGTATATAAAATCTCCCCACTGTATTTTCCACTGAATGCATCCGATGAAGTGAGCTGTAGCTCACGAAAGCTTATGCTCAAATAAATTTGTTAGTCTCTAAGGTGCCATAAGTACTCCTTTTCTTTTTGTGGATACAGACTAACACAGCTGCTACTCTGAAAGATCATAGAGGCGTTTTTAAACTAAGGGCTGGGGGAAAGCCGATAGGTCTAGACAGAGTTCAGACAGAGACATCACTTAGGTGAGGAGGATTTATTAAAAGAAGAGTCTCAATAGTCCAGCAAAGAGGAGAGAATAGAAATTGATAAAGTACAGCAAGGAAATGAAGAGAAACAGTCAAATGAAAAAGAGTCCAGTTCAATTACATCACATGAGGGCAGACAATTAAATATTGACAAATTCTGGAAGTCTAAATACTAAGATGGATGAATTTGAGTGCCTAGTTAAAATGAGGATATTGATATAATAGGCATCACAGAAACTTGGTGGTATGATGATCATCAATGGGACATGATAATACCAGGGTACAAAATATACAGCAATGACTGAGTAGATTGCTCTGGTTGAGGAGTGGCACTATATGTGAAAGGGAACAATCACAAGAGTGACATGCCTGAAAGATGCATGGAAACTTCTTAAAAACTTCATAACACTTGTTCAAACTAAATGTACACTGAATTTTTTAAAAAAATCAATAAAAGGTCCAGAAAAATGTCCCCTTAGCTAAAAAACAGAGTAAAAGAGGAGATTAGAGACAAAAAGACTTCCTTTAAAAATTGAAAGTCAAATCTTACTAAGGAAAATAGAAAGGAACATAAACTCTGGCAAGTGTAAAAGTATAATTAGGCAGTCCAAAAAAAAAATTTGAAGAGCAACTAGCAGAAGCCACAAAAACTAACAGAATATTTTTTAAGTACAACAGAAGCAGGACAAAGGCAAAACAGCAGGCCCACTGGTTGATCAAGGTGCTAAAGGTGCATTTAAGGAAGACAAGGGAGTTGCAGAGAAACTAAATGAATTCTTTGCATCAGTCTTCACTGCAGAGGATGTGAGGGAGATTCCCACACCTTAGCCATTCTTTTTAGGTGTCAAATCTGAGGAACTGTCACCGACTGAGGTGTCAATAGAGGAGGTTTTGAAATAAACGGATAAATGAAACAGTAATAAATCACCAGGACCAAATGGTATCGAACCAAGAGTTCTGAAGGAACTCAGCTATGAAATTCAAAACTGTGGTATGTAACCTGTCGCTTAAATCAGCCTCTGTACCAAATGAGTGGAGGGTAGTGAATGTAATGCTGATTTTTTAAAAAGGCTCCAGAGGCAATCCTGGAAATTACAGACCAGTAAACCTAACTTCAGTACCAGGAAAATTGGTTTTAATTATACAACCTATCAGAAACCTAGGTGAACAGTATGGCTTTTGTAAACAGAAATCATGCCTCGTCAATCTATTACAATTCTCTGAGCGGGTGAACAGACATGCTGACGTATACATATAAAATGATGGGCTCTAAAGTAGCTGTTACCACTCAAGAAAGCATTCTTGGAGTCATCATGGATAGTTCCCTGAAAACATCAGCTCGTGCAGCAGCAGTCAAAAAAGATAACAGAATGTTAGGAACTGTGAGGAAAGAGATAGATAAGACAAAATATCATAATGTCATTATCTAAATCCATGGTACACTCACACTTTGAATACACCATACAGTTCTGGTTGCCTCATGTCAAAAAAGATATATTAGAACTGGAAAAGGTGCAGAGACGAGCAACAAAAATTATTACGAGTATGGAATAGCTTCCATATGAGGAGAGATTAAAAAGACTAGGACTGCTCATCTTGGAGAAGGGATGGCAAGGGGGAAGATATGAAGGAGGGCTATAAAATCATGGTGTGGAGAAAGTGAATAAGCAACAGTTATTTACCCCTTCACAAAACACAAGAACAAGGGGTCACCCCATGAAGTGAATAGGCAGCAGGTTTAAAACAAACAAAAGGAAGTATTTCTTCACACAACACACAGTCAGTCTGTGGAACTCATTGCCAGAGGATGCTGTAAAGGCCAAAAGTAAATCTGGGTTCAAAAAAGAATTAGATAATTTCTTGGAGGACAGGTCCATCAGTGGCTATTAGCCAAGATCATCAGGGACGCAACCCTATGCTTTTGGTGTCTCAAAGCCTCTGACTGCCAGAAGCTGGGACAGGATGACAGAGGATCGATCACTCAATAAATTGCACTGTTCTGTTTATTTCTTCTGAAGCTTCTGGCACCAGTTACTGTCAGAAGACAATGTATTGGGCTAGATGGACTATTGGTTTGGCCCAGTATGGGCATTCTCAAGCTTTGGCATAGTTATTAAACAGTTAAGTAATAACCAACTCAGAATCCAGAAGTCTGCGCCGTTAGACAAACAATCAAATGTAAAAGCAGGCGGTTGATTGCAGTGCTTTAAACCCAGGACCCAACCTGGCCTTAGGATTCTCGGTTAACACTGGGACTACCTCCTCTGTCCCAGACTCATCCACCACTCCCATCAGGAGAAACAGGCAAGCTGACAGTGTTGACAGGTTTTTCCAGAACGACAAGACCTACTGGGTCTCGAAGCAAGCCCAAAACAAGCAGCAGAGAAGCGCAAGATAATTATGTTTAAAACACAAGCTTTGACACGTCTCATCTGATAGCAGGAGGGCATATATGGGATGTGGGGAAATTGAGTGTATGAGGCCATATATGGGAAACTGAGGGCAGAGGAGCATATATGGGACAGGGACAGCGGGGTGTAGGGAAAGGGTGACATATGAAACTGTGTTTCTTGGGGCTGCAACTAGTCAGTGGCCCTCAGCACAACATGCCCAGGCCGGCCCAGGCAGCTCCCACACTCTGCCCAGCCCCAAGATAGTCCCCTCACTCACCTGATGTATGGGGAAGGAGTGCAGAGAGGCTGCCAGCCCTGTTATTTCAGTGATGGAGTCTCCATCTCCAAACAGCACAATGTTCAGACAGCCACCTCTGCCACCTGGTCACTGACCAACAACCACACGGTGCCTGCCTGCCTAACAGCTGCCAGTGTTGTTGTAGCTGTGTTACTCCCTGGATATTAGAGTGACAAGGTGGGTGAGATAATATCTTTTATTGGGCCAACTTCTGTTGGTGAAAGAGACAAGTTTCTAGCTACACAGCAGAAGAACTCTTTTGCCAACAGAAGTTGGTTCAATAAAAGATATTATCACTCCCACCTTGTCATTCTAACAGCTGCCAGGCCATCCTACCTTAAAAGCCTTCTTAATTGGCCTCCTATTGGTCTATGTCACCTCCTGGCCCTTCCAGGACTAAATCTTACTAGTAGTCCAGCCTACGCTGGTTTTCCTCAAGCAGAGGTGCGCAGAGTGGTGATGCCTCCAGCAGGGGCTGTGATGACCTGACCTATACTGCTCCTTAGGAAGACTCACCATTCTCAAATTTAGTCTTGCTTAGTCTCCCAGATCTTCAAACTTCTCCTGAATTGTTACACTATCACATTAATTTCTATTCATTTGAGTTTGAGCAGTACTTTGTCACCTCAATGCTCCCATGTTGATCTCCACCTAAGAAATTCTCTCTTAGAAATACAGTATACCAAGCTTCTGGTCCTAGTCAGAACCTGACTGAAAGGCTGAAAAGCTATCTTAGACCCAGGAGCCAGAGAAAGCACTATAGGATTAGATTTTGAAGGATTAGATTTTTATCAGTAAATGTTAGTAAAAGTCAATGGCATCAAACACACCCAAACTGACAAAAAATATTTCTACAGATGATCATCAAAATTTACAAATAGTCAAAGCAAGAAAAATGCTTCTTAAGAGCTTATTAGTGTTTAATTTAAGGTTATTTACTTTGAATATTTTGACCTTTGATGCTGACAATTTGTATTTTAACAGTTATACAGTGATAACTTTTAAATCTTAATGTTTACTGTTACTAAATATTTATGGTCTGAGCCCTTCATTGCCTGACCCCCCCATCATTTCCCACAACTGTGAAAAATAAAATTGATAAAATTAAAAAAGGTGTTTAAAAATAAACATTGATTTTATCATTGAAATTTTACAAAAATAAAATCAAACTCTGCCTAGTCTAACTATAAATATTACTCACTGCTAATTCGTCTATTTTGATTAGCAGTAACCAAGGAGCTTCTTCAAGGTAAAGATGGGAAGCCCAGTTTTCCAACATGAGTGTCTAATTAGGACATCTGAGAACTCAATTCAACATTTAAGTTTGCTGGAAAGGGAAAATTACTTACCTGTACCTCTGCTTCTCTGGAGGTACTGTAACTGACCCCATAGGTCGTTGGGAGTGCTCTGGCACACCCTTGAAATCTGGTATTATGCACCACACTCTCAGAGTCAAGCACTGTGGGTGTTCCTAGCAGTAGGCCCTTCAGGCCCTGCCGCTTAGTGGGTGCCCACAAACACTCACAGATGCTAATGAACAGCAAAGGGTTGCTTTCCTAGGGCTGCCAGAAATAAACAGTGCAATTACCCTAGGCATGATTGCTTAAACAAAAGATGACAGCACAAGAGTCCCAATCCAACCACCAAAGACAGCTCACTTGGGGAGTATGTTGGGCTCCTCAGACCTACTGCCAGGGATACGCACTTCTAAGTTAGTCATCTCCCTGAGGCAATCATGCACTGCCCTGCAGATACACCAGTCTCTTTGCTCAGCACCTGCAGTCTCAGTCAAACCTACCTACACAGCCCTGTGACTGCAAGATACTCCTGGCTATTTACCTGCCATAGCTACCGCTAACCACTGGCCTTCTCTCCACAGGCAGCTCCTCCATTGCTGCCTCCAACCTGACTTTGCTGCTCATATGCATTGCAGCCTTCTGCTCCCTCCTGAGCCAATCTCCGTTGGGCCATGGGCAATACAGCACTTTCTTTTCCTTTCAACCTTTCCTTTTCAGCTCTAATGAATTTTGGCCCTGAGAGTACAGCAGTGGCATAGAACATGAGCAAAGCTGCAGATAAATACCATTCCCACAGCCTTCTAGGCTGTTGAAAAAGGAGCTTCTGGTGTCACAATCAGTAGTGTAGTCATGGGTAAACTCTTACCCACTTCTCATTTGGAGGATATACAGTTTAGTTTAGGTTAGTTTATCACTTCTTTCTTTACCACTATACCACTGATGACAAGCACTGATGACAAGCACTCCTCCAGCACTATGCATTTTTTATTATCTTCTCACATTAACCCATTTCCAGTCAGTTTAGTAGGTTGCCTAATTTAGGAGGCAGTGGCCTCGGTACTTCTGTACTTTTTACTGTGCTGCTTCAGCACACCTCAGTCAAAAAATATCTTTAGAGAAAGCACATTTTATTCACCTCATTGCTGATCTAAACACAAAAATGAAAGATTGGAACTGCCTCATATTTCAAAATTGAGTCTAAAATGGAAAAAATAAAGAAACAAAAAAAACCCCCACCTTTCAGAATAAACAAAAAATACTTTAAGATTAAAGATCTGCCATGCTGCCTGGGGTAGAGGCCAACATGTATTACTACAGAGGAAGGTGATCTCTGCACTCCTTCTAATAACGATAGACAACTGTGCAAAGCTATACTAATTCCTCCATTTCATTATCTGACTGCATTTTATTCTTTGCAATGTACAACACTTTGCATGCCCATTTAACTGCACTTCACCAAAGGGACCTATTAACCTTCTGCTGTTCTTGATATGGAGTGCTAAAAATAACTCTTCCCTTTAATGTGGATGAGTAATGTCAATAGTTTACCTTTGCCACTCTTATGGTGCAGTCAGTCATTTGGGTTAGAAGGAATACCACAAGCTTTCATGAGGAATTTTGTTGATGGAAAGATTCCCTTCAAAACATATTCACGAGTTTGTCCCTCTTCATGTAAAATCTTCTTCTCTGAGTTGTCTGCTTCATCACTGTTGACCAATAACTCAAATTATGACAATTAATGGAAAATACTGAAAAATCTAATCTTGACACGGTGCCTATTTGAATCCATATAGTATTTTATTAGATATTATGGTAGCTTTTCCCCTATCATTGCTGAATGAATAGGTATTTTTGACCTGACAAGCATTCACTGATTTGGAATGCTTTTGTAAGCCAAATTGACTTTGACAGCAACTTTCTAAAACAAAAATTTACAACTCCTCTCTATTTTCCCTCTTAAACTCTCACAAAGATCATTTGACCAAAATAACTTGCGATATTTCAGAATCTAATTACAAATATTTTCTTAATTCTCACTGGTACAATTCATAGGGCCAGATCATAGGATCCTCCTGACCCATGCACAGAGGGACCGCTGTGCACAGCTCTCACTCCTCCTGTGCAGAAATTGGGGTGCAGTTACCTTTGTAACACTATTCCCACACCCCCCACTTAAGATCCCACAGAGGGTTTGAGAATCATGTAGAGGGAGGGAACAGAAGCTAAGTGGGGTGAGGGAAAGAATGGGAGGTCCCACAATTGGTGGAAAAGAGGCTAGAGAAATATACATCATCCTCCATGTGTCCGTACTAAGATTACCCAGAAAATATACATCCTGGGGGCTGTATTTCCTTTCCTCAGGAGCACCGTCCATGGTGGAAATCCCATTTGAGGGTGAGGTCCCTGGGCAGGGGCACTCCCAGGAAGTTGGGCTACACTCGAGCCAGGCTGGCGTGGAGTTGCCGTTGGGGGTACAGAACTGGTGCTAGGATATCGTACCTCCTCACAGAAGGTCAAGGTCTCTTTCAGCTCCCACATTTGGGGCCTAGTGAGGGAAAACCACAACACTCCTCATATCCCCAGTAGAATCACTGCAGGGAACTCTGTGAGTCTGTAATGGAGATGTTCTTCCACGGGTGTTACCATGGCAGGGGATAATCTGGCCACTAGTTGTTAGGTCAGTTCACTACTAACTGCTCAGACTTATCTCAGATTAGCACTAACAGGAATTAGGTACACATCAAAAGGAAAAGACACTTCCCCTGAGCTCCAATTAATATTTTAAAGTAACAGTTATATGATTCTCAAGTATTTTAAAAGTGGACAGTTGTGTGTTTAAAAGCAGTACTGGGACAAAGTGGGGAAACATAAATTATTTCAGTGTACCAGTAATTACACAGCAGACATCACACGGAAACTGTACTTTTAGAAAACAGTGGGCAGTACCAATGGGAAATGCAACAACCGGAGAGCAATGAGAGTTCAATTTGGAAGAAAGGTGCTGTATCCTCCATCTGTACTTCCATTAGAGAAAGCCCATTTTAAGGTTGTTTACCAAGAATAACTCATGCCTGCAAATTTTGAAAATATATACTGGAGCAGGAGGGTCAGACACTTGTTAGGATGGATCTAAGGGGAAGATTTTACTGCTCCTCACATATGGTTTGAGATTCCAGGTGTTTCCAAAGTGAATTCTTTTACATCATGAATTAGATTACAAATTATGGTCTTCCACCAGGCATTTTGGTGATATTTTTCGATTTTCCAGTTAAAAAAATGTTTACAGTTTGTGTAATGAGAAATTAATTTCTCATTTGCTAGTGGCTACCAGATGTTCAGATGTAGCTGAAGAAACAAGAAGATACAATGACATGAGTGAAGAAACTTACACAAATCCTTAACACCCTTGATTTTGTTGTTTTGCATGAAAATCAATATTTCTTTGACATACATTTGTCAGTTGTATTTCTGATACAACAAAAATAGAAAACATTTTATAAAGCGTATATAAGGGTGCAATAGAACTATATCTGGATACTGAAACTGGAAATGTTCTAGAATTCATTTTATGAATCCCATTTGCTTTTGCAAAACACACAATTCCTATTATCTTTTTTCCATTATATTAAACAACTTGTCAGCACTATCTTCCTTTGATAATTCTAGCTACAAAACGCTTGGCCATTAAAATCCTGTATGCAAGAATCATGTAATTAAAGGCCTGATTCTGCCCTCAGATACAAAGTCTAGTTCTAAGGAATCAGGTGACTAAAAGAAAAGGTAAAATGTGAAGAATATAAAACAATATTCTGTATATATGACCTCTTGCTTGCTGATGATTTCAGAGTTCTAAATTCTAAAACTATTTCAGTATTAAATGTTTCTTTCGCATTAGATTTAAGTTAGTACATATATCTTCTGAAGGTTTCATTCAGAGCTAGAACATAAGAGTTCCCAAGAGCTGAGTAAGGATCAGTATATAGTTGCACTGCCCCAGGACCAGACCAAGGACCAAATTATTACTTTGACACTCAGTCACTGTTTTCCTGCTGTGCCAGTTCAACTGAAAAGGTAGGCAAGGAGTGGGCAAGGAGCGGGCAAGGCCTTGGCTAAATCCCTTCAACATGCCAACCAATGCTGCTGAGCTGGCACAGAGAAGAAGCAGTGACTGATCATCACAATCTAGTAGAAAGGGGAGTATGGGATGGAGACTATTAGGCCTCAGCAGCTGTCCCATCCTGCACACAGGCTAGCAATGCAGATAAACCACTAATTAAATAACCCTTGATGTTCATATGCAGATTCCTCTGTTGTATGGGAATCCCTGGGTGGTGTAAATCCAGCATAGGTAGCTCTATGCCACCTGCTCTCCCTACTCCTTGCTGAGCGTGTAGCTAGAATGTACTGGACTCTGGTGGTTCCCAACCAACCGAGTGGTCCCTAGGCAAACACTCCGTTGGCATAATTTAGAACAGCACTTGGTCAGCCCCATGACCCTGGGGGAATTGGATCTATGTAATAATAGAATTATATGTAAGGGGACTGTTGCCCCCTTACTAACATTCAGTGGGGGTGTTTTAGTTGCTAGCTCCCAGTACTAAAAAGGGGGAAGGGTGAATGGGGAACCAGGACCCTGAGACTGACACCCCCAGGAGCAATGGGGAGAGGCCAACGCTCCAGGTCAGCCTGAATGACAGGACGAGCAGGCTAATCAGGGAGTCAGGAGGCCAGGGAGGTCCCGTCTTCCGTGTGAGCTGGATTTGCCTGGGTCAGACAGAGTGGGGCCGAGCTATGGAGAAAGCAGGGGCCCAAGCTAAGCTGGGGAGTCCAGAGAGAGCAGACCCTGTCCTGGGAGCAGAGCTGCAGCCCCAAAGCCAGAGGCACAGCCCAGAGAGAGCAAACTTGCCCTGGGAGCAGAGCTGCAGCAACCAGAGCCAGAAAAGCAGCCCACGAAGCAGGTCAGTGCTGGGAGCAGAGTCACAGAAGCAGCCTGCAGAGCAGCCCTGTCCTGGGAGCAGAGCTGCAGCAACCAGAGGCAGAGGGGCCAAAGAAGCAGCCCAGGGAGCTGGAGGCAGAGCAGCAGTGCAGAGACAGAGTGGTGGAGCTGGGGCTGGAGCAGTCGGGAGCTGGGTGCGGCGAGCAGCTGGGGAGAGCGAGGGGGACCCTGGGCAGCAGGCCTAGCACAGGGAGACGCCTCAGCCAAGGGGCTCTGCAGGCTAGGCTTGGATCGTAACCCTGATGGGGCAGGGGCGACACTGGGAAGAAGGGTCCTACCACTTAGAGCCTGAGAGTGTGTGGCCACCACCAGAGCAAGTGTCCAACCCACAGCATCCCTACAGCACAGCCAGGGCCTGAGAAGAAGGCCTGGGACTTACAAGGAACAGACTGTGAACTGCCCGGATATTCCAGAGACACGGTTTGTGATGTTCCCTGCCACAGAGCGGGTTGATGTGTTTCCTTTAACCTTTCCCATTTTCCTTATTCTTTTTAAAATTAATTGTTGATTAAATAACTTGCATTTGCTTTAACTTGTATGTAATGGCCAGTGGGTCAGAGAAGTGCCCAGTGCAGAGAGAGTACCCCGGAGTGGGGACACCCTAGCCCCTGTCCTAGGTGACCACAGCAGGGTTGGGGGTCAAGCCCCCCAGGAATCCTGGGCCCAGCCTTGTTGGGGTTACGAGGACTCTGCCAGACAGGAGAGTGGAAGGGGAGTCCTCAAGGGCAGGGAGGCCACCAGGTAAAGGAAGTGGGAGCGAGGACTCAGATCCTTTCGCTAGCCCACTTCACCAGGGCAGTGCAGAAGCCAGGAAAGTTCCCAACAAGAGCAGGACTATTCCCCCGCTTACATATACAATCCCTTTGGAGAGATAAGTAGTCCCTCCCATTTGGAATAGGTATCAGCATCTGTCACAGGGTGGTCCCCTGCGCATATTTTCTCGCCACAAGTATAGCCCACATCCATTCCAGGCCACTCCACCACCATGCTTTATTATAGCATTCTATCAGACCATTGTCTGTAGTACTATTAATATATTTACAAGTCCCAGTCAGTTCCCCCTCTTACTTCTGGGAAGAAAGGGAGTGGTATTAGTAGCAGCCAGGTCTGCCTTCCTTTGGGCTCTTTATTCTCCCCCTCCCCCTCTGCATTTATCAGCTCCCAGCAGCTGGGATTGCTTCCCCTCACTAATTAGACATTCCGCTGAGGCCCCACTTGTTAGTTGATTCTCTATTTAGGTTCAGATTAACCTATATTGCTGGGGATTTGAGTGACAGGTACTGAGTCCCTGCTTGGCTGACTCTCGCAGCATCCATGTTCATGAAGATGCTGCAAGCTGTTTAGCAGAGGATAATTTGAGCTGCATAGAGCTCTTATTATACCAAAACATTCTTTTAAAAAACCACTGCTAGTAGTAAATGTTCTGAAATACTGTTCTATGTCTAATTCAGTCACCTGTTAATATTACAAAAGCTATTGAAATGCTTGTTGCTGCTGTGGTCCAGATTCTGGGGAGGCTACTTTTGCACCTGCCAAATTCTGGGTTGTGATGGGACCTGAAATAGTCACTGGTATAATTTAGGCAGCCCTGGAACGTGGCCTAAATTATGGCAGCCCATCCCCATCAATCCCCAAAGCATGTAGTGCCATTGCCCCAACATGCCCAATACATACCTCATGCCCTTCCCAACTACACTGGGACTTGCATGGGAGTCCTTGAAATATGTCTGTCTTCGTGAGTACCTGCACTACAGGAATTCTTCCCCTGTAGGATCTGAGGCTTTTAGAGCCCCTTTATACCACTGCAGCCCTAATGCCCTGAATAAAGGAAGAGTGGATGTGTGACATTCTCCCCAAAGTCTAAAGATCTGTTTTTTTCCTGTCTGTTTTGCTTGGCTGAATTTTCTTTTCTCTTGTTGCATGAAAGGAGTATTGTTCGTAGCACTGAAATATACACCCCAAACCTGGCTTTCATAGTAATTAAGTAGCGTAGCTTTGCTGTGGCATGATATCACTAATACATTCATGTATTGACCCACACATTCTCAGGCACCATTAATATTAACTCTTAATTAAGAAAAAATACACATTCAAATGTAGGGAAATCTGGAAGACTAGGGGAAATATCTGAAGTTTGGGCGTTAAAAAAAAGAAAATGAGAATGCAAAAAACCCTTGGAGAAATACATTCACTTTAAATATCAGAAAGGGAAAAATAATTAAGCAATAAAACACAACAGGGAGTGCAATTATCACATGATAATAATTCCCTTTCCAAATGGTCTTTAATCCAGGCTATAAATAGCATAATAGTAAGTGCTAAAGACTGATTTTCACATTCATTTTCAGTGTTATCACTGTGCAGTTCTTAAGGGATGCAATCCTGATAATATCCATGATGCCCTTCTCAAAAATGAGCAGGATTACAGACACAAGGACTGAACAATAGATTTTACAGAGACTGACTGAGAAAATCCATTTTTTTAACCAATCTTAATAGGTTTTTAGAATTGGTGTTGCAGAAAATCACATCAATGTCTTCATACGCAAAGTGGAAGAAATATCTTCTTTCTTAGTTAGGTTTATCAGAACAGCTAGTGGAGAGCACACTAGCCTGGGACTCAGGAGACCTCAGTTCTTTCCCTAGCTCTACCACAGGCCTGCTGAATGACCTCCAGCAAGTCACTTCAGTGCTCTGTGCCTCACAATATCTATCTGTCTGCAAAATAGAGATAATGATGCTTACCAGTTTTGTAAAACAAGTGGGATCTACTGCTAAAAAGAGTTAGATATGAGACGGGTTATTATTATCGGAACAATGCATAGGGCTGTTATGTAAGATGTGTTGGATTTCAACTGATTTAGACAATATGGTGGGGTAGGGAAAGGAGTTTGTCAACTGGATATGTTGGAGGTGGTTGTCATTAGAGAGATGTAGGGGGGTTTGTTGCAAGCAAGCAGGTCAGTGGTGCTTGCTTCCGATGTACGTTTGGACTGCCAAACACAAATTTTAGGGGAAGGAGATCATACATACATGTTGGGAGGAGGGGATGACAAAATGGGACACCTCAACAGTATGGTGCTCTGTGTAAGGGGGCATGGGCATGCTGAGGCAATGTTATGTACGACTTCATTGCATTTTCCTTCTTCCTCTAGCTTAGCTTAACTCTTTGCTGAAGCACAGACCAGACTTATGTCTTTTTAGGACTCAACTTCAGGCCTATTGTACATAAGACCCTAATAAAGAAGTGCTAATAGTTACCAGTCAGTTTCAAAGACAGAGTGCCATACAGTTTCTTAATAAAACAAACACATAATGCTCCCAGAACACATTGTCAACAGTAAAAAAAAAAAATCTCTTTAAGCTGTATTTGGAATATTATGGATGACTCTTAAACAAAAATTCTTAGATTGTAATCTACTACTGTTCTTCATACAAATTCCCCCACTTTGTAACTGTAACATACATTCAAATATAAGGTTTCAACATGACATTCTATACTTCGATACTTTTGCAAGCACACAGGCACAGACACCCTAGGACATGAGAGACCCAATCTGGTAAGGCCCCTAGAAAAGTATAGTTCCCCCTTGGAACAGGAAGCGACCTCTGTCACTGTTGAGTACCAGAGCCAGGCTCATTACGCTTGCGAAGTTTTTTGGCTATATTAACTGTATGTGGACATCTACATAACTCATTCCCCTCTGATCTTCTCTCGGAGATGATTTCCCTGTTTTTATTAGTGTGGCCATAGACTGTTGTGCATGCTACCTGGATTCTTCAGAGCTTAAGAAAGGTAGTATCAGTCACATGGTCCCTGTGGGGAAGATGGCTGCTTAGTCCCAAACCTACTCACTCCACACATATTAATTCGTCTCTATAGTTACTTTCCTAGCAAAATGGCAATAAGTTTCTGTCTTCAAAGTTTAAATAATCCCCTGGATAAACTTCAAACTCTTGAATATGGATTGCAATGAAAAAAATGAGAGGCAACAAAAGACCTAAGCCTGAATCACCCAAACAGCTAAAGGGGAAAACTGCAAGGCCACAGCAGAATGTAGCCCAGGATATTGTGGCACAGAAAGCACTTCTCACAGACCATGTGGATTCCATCTCAAAAGATATTCCTGGCCTCTCTAAAGATGTACATGATGTCAAATTCCAAATGGCTCACTTGGAAAATGAGCTACAAAAGACTGCCCTTGAAATCAGTGAAATTAAAGAAGAAACTGCCTTCTTAAATCTTAGACTAGACAAACTGAAAGAAAAATAGATCTCAGAGGAGCAGTCTTCACCTCCTGGGCATTACTGAGGGTCTAGAGGAAAAAGATATTATCAGCTTTGTTCATAAGCTGCTCCCTGACATATTTAAATTGGATCCAATATCTACTAAAATCCCAGTCTCCTCCTCCTTTCCTCTGCTTGTCTCCCTTTCTTTGGGCCAAACAAAGTCAAATGTTGCAATATAAAGCATGTGGTTTACATATGGTCTTGCTTTACATATGTCTAAGTGCTTATTATCAGGGACAGTCTTTATTTCCTCAAGACACCAAAGTACTATGACAGGGTTCAGTAATCCTGGAGTTATCTCCCTACTTAGATTTGATGCATGCAGTGACATGAAATAGGTAGTCCCACTTACCTTCTGGAAAGTTCCCCCTCAAACAGGGAGCTCATTCATGAGGAGAGTTGTGTCAGATTAATGAAGGCTACTTCTCCCTATTCTAATGTTCCATTTTGGTTGCAGAAGAGACGGCCATCCCAAAACTATCTTTCACATATTGTTTCAAGTGTAGCTGCAATTTAACTGTTACCCTTCTGCCAGGTTTTGTCAGCACCAAAAAGTGCCAGGTTCCATTTTTAGGAGATTCTTTAAAGACTTCACTAGCACTAGCTCCAGCCCCCAACCAGATACCTGGAAAACTAGATACACCACCCTGGGCGCCTCTTGCAAGCACTGAATCGGGGATTACAACAACAATAACTTTGTTGCGGGGGAGAAGGAAGACAGCATAATGAATTTGGAAAACCAGAAATTAACAAATTTTACGATGTAAGACTCCCACCCCCACAAGGTGTCTTATCAGTAGTCCCAACCTCACTACTTCTTCGGTCACTGAGTGGCTGATGTGTTCTGGCCACTTCCTTCCTCACCAGCTACCCACTCACAGTTAGCTGTCATGCATTGGAGCAGTCCAATGATTCTAGGAGGTCAGTGCTATCTGGACACCTCTGGGTGCTCTACTACCTAACCCAGCTGGAGTGATTTTAGCTTTAATTGCTGGGTTAGGTAGTCCAGACCAGAGTCCCTTGGGTAGGCTGCTCCTCTCTATGAGGTTTCAGCCCAAGCTGCTTAGTTCTGCCATTGCTCTGCACCATCCATTTTCTTGAAAATGCTGCTGCCACTCTGCGCTGTCCATTACCTGGAAGAAGCTGCTGCTGCTAATGCCACCATTCCGCACTGTCCATCACCTTGGAGCTGCTATCATTACTGCTACTATCTTCCAGATCTCGCTCTCTCTGACAGGCACACACCAACCCCCAAGTCCTCAGTATGTTCCCTGGAGCTTCCAGCCTCTTATCCATTGAACACTCACAGAATTATCAGGCCTGTTATTCCCAGAGCAACAGTACACACCAGCTTGTAAGATTCACCTGAGGACCAGCACTTTGCTTAACATCACAGCACTTACATATATTTGTAGTGAAAACAGGAATGACCTTATTATCAAAGAATAGAGGTTCAAGTGATAGTGAATAAGACTATTGGAAGCAATTGTTACATGTAAAACAAAGTCATACCACCCTTTCTAGAGACTAAACTTAACTAACAGGTTAACCTCCTCCTTAAGAAGTTCATCTCACCCAAAGTTCTCTTCAGCACTTTCAGCCATGCGTTGCTGAGACCACATTTTCATGAAGCAAAAACGATGTCCTTTTTCTTCCTCATGGAAGGGTGCCATGGTGTTTTCTTTGTCTTCAAAATATAGTGGAGCAAACCTTTCATGTTTACCTTCAGATAGGTTTTTGTGTTTCATTTTGAAATTATTTTCAGTATATATCTAGATACAGAGAAAGAGAGGGGGGGGAGAGAGAAAGATGGGTGGAGAGAGATGGAGAGAGAGCGAGAGAGATAGGTAGACATAGAGAGAGAGGGAGAGAGATAGGTAGGTAGGTAGAGAGAGAGTCAGAGAGAGAGATGTATATACAACTCCTTACATACTATTTGTACATACATTCCACAATGATATTGATGACTAGTGTGACACCAACTTTTATCCGAGACCCCACATGGCATTCTTTCATGAACCAGAACGTACATACCAGAATCGGGAGATTCCTGTAGTACCTCTGCATCCCCTTTTCAGTTGGCATTAAGAGGTTCTTGGGTCACATTCTCCCATTTCATCAACAGGTGAGAATGTGTGCCCTTCTCTCTGAGGCTTCACGCCACAGAATTCACATAGCTATTATTATGAGGAAACCTAGGATACTTTGGATACTTGGTTAACAAAAAGCGATCAGCTGCAAAAAATGTGTGAGCAGCCTCTTATTTTATTTCAAGTAACAAAAAATAAACATAAGGATAATGCCTAGCTCTTATATAGATCAGTAGATCTCAAAGCATTTTACAAAGGAGGTCAGCATCACCATCTCCATTTTACAGATAGGGAAACTGAGGCATGGACAGGTTAAGTGGTTTGCCAAAGGACAACCTGTGGCAGAGAAGGGAATAAAAACCAGACTCCTGAGTCCTAGTCCAGAGCTCTCTCCAGTAAGCCACACTTCCTTTCTCAACTGTCTTCTCAATTTTTATTAAATATTTTGAAGAAACTCATTCAGGGTTTTCTCCTCTATGGTGTTAAGCCCCTTCACCTGCCCAGTTCTCACTGATACCAATGGGAATTGAGGTTGTTTAGCACCTCACAGGGCCAAATCCACAATCAGGTGATTTCCATTTGTACTTTCTTTAATGCACATATTCAATTGCTCTTCTAATTTGCGAAGGAAAACAATTCGACAATAATCTGAAAAATAAATTTAAATAATCACAGGATGTTAGCGGTTGAACATAATTTCCTGTCACAAACACACCCACTTAACTTCAATCAGTCTTTCATTGTTTTGCACCACCCCAAAAATTCATTGTTGAAAACCCACCAGGCAGTGCCATTGCTGCTTGAGTTTAATGATTAAGAGAGCCATTATCTCATTCGGGAGCCATTTTACTAAGCTGGAGCTACACAAATTGGTAGTTTGTAATATGGGCACCAGTGGTTTTCTATAAAAATTGAGCAAAGTGGTGCCAGCTCAGGCAACACACTTGCTGCCCTTCAACTTGCAAGAATGCCAGTAAACTTAATAAAATAGCTTAGCAGTTCTTTTCCACTTCCACAGAAAGGGTCATTCATCATTTTCACCATAGAACAACACATTTCCTTTTAGCTTCCTCCTATTCCCAAAAATATGTTTAAAAAAAGTCAGAAGAGATGGTCTCCTGGCAGCAAGATATTTTCCTTTTAGAGACTTGTTGACACTAGGAAAATGACCTGTTGTTGATAACTTGTCCCGGCTGGCTCCTCTATACGTGGTATTGAAACTGATTTGACTGCTAGGAAGGACTGCTCCATTTTCAGTGCCCTCTATAGCAGTGGCTCTCAACCTTTCCAGACTACTCCTTTTTGGGAGTCTGATTTGTCTTGTGTACCCCCAAGCTTCACCTCACTTAAGAACTACTTGCTTACAAAATCAGACATAAAAAATACAAAATGACAGGTTTCAGAGTAACAGCCGTGTTAGTCTGTATTCGCAAAAAGAAAAGGAGTACTTGTGGCACCTTAGAGACTAACCAATTTATCTGAGCATAAGCTTTCGTGAGCTACAGCTACAGCTCACTTCATCGGATGCATCCGATGAAGTGAGCTGTAGCTCACGAAAGCTTATGCTCAGATAAATTGGTTAGTCTCTAAGGTGCCACAAGTACTCCTTTTCTTTTTAAAAATACAAAAGCCTCACAGCACTCTACTACTGAAAAATTGCTTCCATTCTCATTTTTACCATATCATTATAAAACAAATCAATTGGAATATACTGTACTTACATTTCAGTGTATAGAGCAGTATAAACAAGTCACTGTCTGTATTAAATTTTAGTTTGTACTGATTTTGCTGGTGCTTTTTTATGTAGCCTGTTGTAAAATTAGGGAGTTGATGTACCCCCTGGAAGATCTCTGCATACCTGTTTCGTACCACTGTTTTATAGCACATGTGCTAGACTCTCCGATGATGGAATATGTTGTGTAGTATATTTTCAGTAGTGAGTGCTGAAAACAGTTTAACTCCACCAATGCTAAGTCACAATCTGAGGGAACCTATTGTTGACAGCAATTCATTTTCTTAACATATTTGGGGACAGAATGTGTATATTAACCATGGATCGCTATCCTCCTTTTTTATAAAATGATGGGGGAAATGTAAAGCTTCCAATGAGAAGTACAAAGACCTATCATATATGACCATATCCTCCAGCAGATACCAAGATGCACCAAGGTATTGTAGATAGAATACTATAAAATATTATTTATTTTCCTAGGACACTTTTTAGTTTCAGAAAATATCAATATAATCTACACCTGGTGGAAAAGTTATTCACATGTCCACATGTAGTTATTATGCTCATGAAGTTTTTTTGGATATATTGAACCTGGCTCTGGTACTCAGCAGTGATAGAGGTCACTTTCTGTTCCAAGGGGGAAGTAACCTTTTCTAGAGGCCTTGCCAGATTTG
The DNA here is from genome assembly GCF_965152275.1 of Natator depressus. NCBI lineage: Eukaryota > Metazoa > Chordata > Testudines > Cheloniidae > Natator > Natator depressus. Next base: position 95,271,626 of record NC_134236.1, read on the forward strand.
GTCTCTCATGTCCTAGGGTCAGATTCCGTGCCTGTGTTCAACTTCATTTTCATCTATGGCAACCAGGGTCATAAGAATGATACTGAGTGAATAAACATGAATTCTCTGACATCCTGATGTTGGAGTGAATAGATTCTCACCCAGTTGTCCAAAGAAGAGTTTTAGGAGCTCAGAGAGGGCTCTTTATGGCTGTTTCAGAGCTCAGCTTGCTACAATGAGAAAGTATGTCAACTGAGATTTCCCCATACTCCATATAACCTATTTTGAGGAATTCTGCAACTCCCTTCCCTAGAGGGGGTGGCCTTTTTATTTTTTTCTGGTGGGAGGAGTTTCTGTCGCAGGCCAACATTTCAGCTGCACTGGTCCCAGAATTTATAAGATAGTCTGTCTGCTAAGAAAAAAAGATTTTTTTAAAAAATAATTGCTTTCAAGTAGCATTTGACATCTTATTATTACAGTCTAATTGTTACAAACATTCTCAGTGACCTAAAGTGCATGCCATTAAGTTCTGCTGGCAAGTTCATTGTGATGTAAGATGTACAGAAATATAGGGTATGAAATAACTGTAGTAAAATTACCACAGCATACATCCTAGCTTTTCAAAAATAATAGGAACATGTGGCACTGTAGAAAGAACAGGAGGACTTGTGGTACCTTAGAGACTAACAAATTTATTTGAGCAGAAGCTTTTGTGAGCATCTGATGAAGTAAGCTTATGCTCAAATAAATTTGTTAGTCTCTAAGGTGCCACAAGTGCTCCTTTTCTTATTGCGGATACAGACTAACAGGGCTGCTACTCTGAAACATGTGGCACTGTGGAATTTACAGGTAATCAAAGCTTGTGCTGCTTTCACCAATGTCATAGAAGGGGATTTTTATTAAAGCTTCTTTTTTAATGAACTGGAATAAGTATGTTCTGCTGCCCTACAGATTACACAAATAACTGCACAAAAGCCAAAATAATGAGACACATTAAAAAAAATTACGTTGGTTGTATAACTCCGCCTTCCTCCCCCAAAAATATGGAGATAGCCTGCATTTTATTATAGGTTTCATCAGTAGATTCAGATCCAGAGCTGTGATTAGGGTCTCAAAGTCTTGGGCTGAAACTGAAAGATACACTTCAGCTGCAAATATGTAGCAATTATCATGAAATGAAGTTCATTCCACATTTTAGCAAATCACCATGGAAACCTGCATTCATTGGATTCTAATTGGAAACATTGCAGACTTTGAAAACATTTTAGGTTTAGGACTGAATAATTTCTTATTTGAGCAATCATACTATTATTTTCAGGATGTGGCCATACAGCATGGTGGGGATTTTTTGACTATAATCTTTGCAAAAATATACTCCTATAATTACGCTCAGGACCTCATCTTGCAGTCTTTATTCACGCTTCAGTGGGACTTTTGCCAGATTAAGGATTGCTGGATCCGGCCATCGGCATGCTAACAAACACACACACATACACCATGAGAGGAGGCAGTATTGATTGTTATATAGCAGGTTTGACTTAAAGTTAACCATTGATTGTCTGGATATTTCCTTCTTTAAAAAAAAAAGATATTAAATTGCCTTCCGACACAAAACATTATGCACAGAGTATATTCTCCTCCTGAAAACAGGAGGAAGTTCCTTCACATTCTGTACAGTGTTCAGTATCATTATTCAGTATCATGGACCGACAAAAGTTTATATATTTATGAGATATGATCTATTTCAACCACAAACTATAGGGCTGCATAGTGTTCATTACGTAGTAGGAAAGAATAATTCCCTCCACGGAGTTACTGAGCAAAATGCAGTGGTCTGTGTTATGCAGAAGGTCAGATTAGATTAACAGAGCACAGTGGGCTCTCCTAGCCTTAAAATCAATGAATCTATATATCTATATCTATCCCTACATTTAACCCTGTGTGTATATATAAAGAGTATGTATAAAAGTAGTACAGAACAAGATTCTGTAAGTACATAGCACCAGATAATGTTATTTACTCCTGTGTGTGTTTATATCTATAACTCTGGATATTATACACATACCTGATGCCTTCAAGAGCCCACACTGTTATACATTTATCCAACTCTTTTCATGAATTAGCCCCAAATTTTCAGACTGAATCCAGTCTTCAGGGTATGAAAAAATTCTTCTGGAGAACACTGTGGGTTGGACAAATCAACATTTATTAAGCAAAAGCAGGAAGGGAACACAAAAGCAGGAAAGTAATGTTAATGTGAAGGCACACTATGCTTAGCCTCTCTATTAACAATAAAAACTTGGCAAGAAATGCTTCATAGCATCCACCAAACTCATGATTACAAAAGCACGCAGCAATATTAACATGTGCACAGTCCCTTCCTAGTGTACGTAAACATATAATACGGTAATAGCCATAAAAAGTCAACATCTGCCAACATTTGCCATTTAGTTATCACACAGTTGTAACTGTAGAGAAGCAATATGGTATCTTAGGCCCTGTCTACACTACAGAGTTAAGCTGACTTAAGTTATGTTGACAATCATAAGCCACTTTAATTATTTAGGTTGTGCACATCCACAAAACACTTTTTGTGTCAGCAGAGCGTGTCCACAGTTGGTGCTCTTGCATCAACAGAGAGAACTTTGCATTGTGGGTAGCTATCCCACTGTGCAACTCGCCACCCTCTGCTGCTGGGAGCTCTTGGTATGGATCATGGTACATCAAGGGGGCATCCCCACCATCCCATTAAGCAGTTCTTTCTGTCCCATCATTCCATGGGATTCCAACTTTGTTTCGTGCCATTTTTCAACAGCCCTTTTTAACTGTGCGCCCACCATCTCCTCCTGAAAACATGGATCCTGAGCTGCTGACCAGTCTGGTGATGAGCATTATTAACACAATGCAGCTGATCCTGCAGTATCTCAACAGCTCCAGTGTACTCCATGCAGGAGCACATCTACTGCAGAAAGCCTGCACGGTCAGCTGGGAAGATGCTGTGTGAACTGTCCATGCCGAGCAAACAGGAAGAGGAATTTCAAAAATTCCTGGGCCTTTAAGTGGGGGAGGGGCACATGCCTGTGTACCTTCAGGACAATGGAGTTCAAACTGCTGACCAAAGCAGTCATGATGGGCATTGTGGTATACCTCCTAGAGGCCAATTTGAGTGACATAAGCAAGTGCAGTGTCTACTGTATTTTCCACTGAATGCATCCGATGAAGTGAGCTGTAGCTCACGAAAGCTTATGCTCAAATAAATTTGTTAGTCTCTAAGGTGCCACAAGTACTCCTTTTCTTTTTGCGAATACAGACTAACACGGCTGCTACTTTGAAAAGTGTCTACACTGACACTCATCAATCTAACTTTTTCACAAAAAGCTCTATGCCTCTCATCAAGGTGGTTTTATTTTGTCGGTGGAGCAGGAGAGTTAAATTGGCAGGAGGAACAGTGTAGTGTGTACGCCGTCACAGTTTTGTTGATGAAAGCTGACTTTTGTCAACAAAACAAGACAAGGTCTTACATACCACGAATCTTGGTCAACCAGTCAAACAGGTTCCAGATGATGATTTTCTAGTCAGATGTCCTCCAGCTGCATGTTGAAGGGTTGTCTGCCGTCAAGCGAGAATTTATTAGTGTTCTGGCAAAGGAAGTTCTAGCTGGCATTATTTGTCTACAAGAAACTTACATCACACTGAATGAAGCTCATCAGTTTAAAATAATTGGTTTTGCTCTATTAAGTCACGACCTTTATGTGAAACATGGCTGAGCCACGTGCATCTGTAGTGATATTTCAGACGTCATATTGAATCTTCACCCTTTTGCAACATGATTGAAATTGGTGGGCTTCAAATACAAATGTATATAAGCCATCAAGTGAAACACCCGGTCCACAAGTTCTCCCAAGGATTAAGCATCCTGCAGTGTACGTTGACGACTTTAATTAGTGTGACTGCAGAATCAACCAGTGAACAACTGTTGGAGCGAGCAACAAATAATGATCTCGTACTGGTCCATGACTAAGCAGCGTGGTACCTTCCATTCAGCACATTGGAATAGGGACTACTGCCCAGACTTGTGCTGTGTCAGGTCGTTTTGTCATTGAAATCTACTCCTCTTGGTTACCAGTTCTCTGCAATATTGTTTCACCCAGTGTTCACAGAGAGGAAAGTGTAGCAAAGCTTGTGACAAAATTGTGTGATATACCACATCTGCTGTTAAAGACTTGATTAATCCATCACCTGGTCATCTGCTGTCATGGTGCCCATTGTGAATAAGTTTACTGGGTGAGGGATTTATGGCGAGCATCATGGTCTGCAGAGAAAGTGACAAATAATTATCTTGTCTTGGACCCCATGCAGAATCAACCCAGGTTTGATTTACCACAAAAGCAATGGATCCTTCTGAACCAGTTTCGTACCGGACATGGAATTTGTGCTGCAGCAGAATTTCAGTGGTGTTTTAGAGACAGTCCACTACGTCAATGTGGGCAGCCACAAACCATGACACACATTGTTGAAGTCTGCAAAATGACTCAACTTCCTGGAGGTCTTCATGGCTTGAACATTGTTGATAAGAATGCGGTGGCTTAGCTTGACCAGATTGCATACACCAAATAAATAACCATTCCCATCAGCAGGAAGGATGATGCTGCAGGGCTCTGGATTTTAAACCTTTCCTCTGTTTTGTAGATCACTTGTCTTTCCACCTCTGCCTTCTATATTTTTCACTTATATCTTGCTGAGTGTATTCTTGTGTTTACTTTGTTAACAGCTGGTCTCAGAGAATCTCATTGTTGCCTAGTGATTTGTGGCATGGATTTTAGTCTCTAGTTTTACACTGGATGTTATCTCAAGTAGCTAAGCTACTTCACTTGTTCCTATTCGCTTCAGGGTTTTATTTTTACATGCTGGTAAAAGGCAGAAAAAAACACTTCTTTCCTATCTGACCTTGTAGCAATGCAGTTGTATGCTACCGACATTCCAGTCAGCTAGTATAAACTTTAAAGGAATATAAGCCTTTTATAAACTATATTTTGCATTAACTTTAATAGAATTTACAGCGGTTAGGAACCATACCTGCAAAACATCTCTGCCCAGAATATCAGTCTAGCTGACTGGTATGTGCCTCTGAGTACGCTCTTAGGCCCGGATCCAAATAGGGACTTAGGTATTGCAATGCTCAGTGTGGGCCATTATCTCTGAGGGTGAGCTTTTATCTGTAATCTGTTCCTTAATGTATTAGGCTTAGACTTGCATGATTTGTTTTATTTTGCTTGGTAACTTACTTTGTTCTGTCTGTTATTACTTGGAACCACTTAAATCCTACTTTTTATATTTAATAAAATCACTTTTGCTTATTAATTAACCCAGAGTAAGTAATTAATACCTGAGGGAGCAAACAGCTGTGCATATCTCTCTATCAGTGTTACAGAGGGCGGACAATTTATGAGTTTATGCTGTATAAGCTTTATACAGAGTAAAACTGATTTATTTGGGGTTTGGATCCCATTGGGAGCTGGGTGTCTGGGTGCTGGAGACAGGAGCACTTGCTAAGCCATTTCAGTTAAGTCTGCAGCTTTGGGGGCGTGGGTCAGACCTGGGTCCGTGTTTGCAGCAGGCTAGTGTGTCTGGTTTAACAAGGCAAGGTTCTGAAGTCCCAAGCTGGCAGGGAAAACGGGCTGAGGCAGTCTCAGCACATCAGGTGGCAGTCCCAAGGGGGGTCTCTGTGACCGAACCCGTCACACATCCCTTATAACCTTTTGCCCTGTCGTTAGAGCACTCATCTGCAATGTGGGAAACCACTGGTTCAAGTTCCTCATTTGCCTCATGAGGAGGAGTGATTTGAACAGGGATCTGCCACCTCTCACGTGAGTGTTCTAACCACTGATCTATGGGATATTCTGAGGTGGGCCTCTTTAATCTCTCCTATTGAAGTTGTTCCCTTTAATTAAATATTTTAATTAAATGTTAATTGGACAAGAAAAATAAGGAGAATGACTCAATAGCCCAATTCTACTTCTTTCATGCAAACATTTGGTCGACTTTAAACGTTTTGGCTTAATATTACATTTAATTGTGCTTGATAAGAGTTGATAACAGTAGACCCTAAGTGTTATCACTATTCCCCAGCTTCTTTGTTTCCCTAAGGATAATCACTTTTTTTCCATTAAAGTACTTACTTCAGAAATGAATGTAGTGGCTTTTTCTGGTTGCTTTACAGAAGCAAAATAGAGCCAAATTTTATGTCTATGAACCCAGTCAGTAGATGTTTTAGATTCTAATTCTCTGACATCCACTCACATGCATGAAACTCCAGAAAGACTTAAAGTGATATTACCACGCATGTCTTGTTAGAAATCTTACTGCTTGCCTGATAGTTATGCATATAATGTATAATCAATTCCATAATCATTGTGCTTGCCTGAGTTTGGTAATTATTTGACTTAGACTAAGCAGTGCTTCTTCCAAATCCTGAAACTTTACTGAAAATCAGCCTTTTACAATTTTATAGATTAAAAGGATGGCATGTGGAATAGATACGCTGCATCTAGATATACTAAAACCTTTTCCATCTCTGGTGGACAGAGGCCTGTAGAAAGAGGTGTTAATTCTGATATACTTAGAAAAGCAAATGTAATTAAAAACTTTGCAAGGAACAGATAAGAGAAAACACATATTGGTAGAATTATTAAGACAGTGAGGTACTGCAGTTTGAAAAACTTTAATGCACATGTTATAGGATTAATTCATAGACAGCACATTATTAAAGTTATTCAATGTCACTTTTTTCTTACAAAGAACTTTTAGGAGCTCAGATGCTACAGTGGTGGTTGCCAATGTAAGAGGATAGATTGATAGAAACCCTGGTGCTAAGATTAAAAAAAAGCCCCTCCAAACCACTTGATAAAATTGGCTCGACAATTGTCTATATGGTAGTGGTGTAACAATATCTGTTTAGTGAATATTCATACTGTCACAGTGTTTGCATAGTAAGCTAATTGGGATTGTTACAGTGGCAACCGAAACCACTAATACGGGAATTTGTGTTTAAGGATAATAACTAATAGAATGCCTTTATTTCTAGTGAGATTGTTTTTTGTAAAAGTAAATAGTTCTAATGGGCCTGTGAGATGGGCAGCAGGGCTGGTAATTCAATTTAAATTCTATGGCTCAAAATCATTATTCTTCACAGATCCAAAGGGAAAAGTATCAAAGGTTGCATAATGTTGACTCTTCTACCCTTGAAACTGTGGTGATTGTCTTATCATTAGTGAAGCAACAGCTAGCCGGTTAGTTAGTGTCAATCAAAGCTTGTGAGGCATTTTACAGATTAGTCCTTATTGATATATAATGATATATGACTCAAAAGCAAGAGATGGAGCAATTTGTCATTGTAGCAGCCAGGTTCCCAATTAGCCTTTTTAGCTATTATTGTTGGATATGCCCTGTTTTTTTTAATGCTCAGTGCATTTTAATTGCATAACACAAACGCTTGAAGGAGCTGACATTAATCCAAAATCTTTGTTTTATAATCTAGTCAAGGGAAAGCACATGTGGAGAAGAAGGAGGAGGGTAGATTTTCTTATTTTATTCCTTACCTCATCTAACCTATGTTATTTACTTCTGAATTCTTGACACACTGAGGAGCTTAAGTTATAAGAAAAACCCATGAGATTCTGGCAGCATTTCAGGATTGATTTCTGCTACAAGGAAAGTAACAGAGAATTCTGTGGCAAGGGTAAACTAGTAACATGGGGCTGGATTCTGATCTCAGTCATGGTGGTGTAAATCCAGTGTAACTCTGTAGATTAAAGTGGAGTTACTCTAGTTTTACACCATTGTATTTGAGATCAGGGGCTGCTCATTCCCTCCCCGACCACTCTGAGCTCCTGGGGAGCATGAAGCTACTAAAGGATTGAGGAAGGACAAGAAGCAGGTAGGGTCATGGCCTCACCCCCTCCTCGCTATACCACAGCATGGTTCTCTATTCACTGGACAGAGAACAGTTAGACCAAAGAGAATCAATTCAGCAGTGGCTGATAAGCCATGCAAAGGAGAATTGGTGCAATGTCAGGAGATGATCTTCTATAGGTAAAAAAGGATAGTAGTACTTTAATTACCCTGTGTCCTCCAGGGTTATAACCAGTGGAATAGCAGACTATTTTGTTCTTCTCTTTTTAATTTATAAAATGTAGCTTTTGGGGCTTATTATATTCCTTATTGTATAAGGCCAGTAAATCCTGCAAAAATTATTCTTGAGTTGGTATCTTCATTATAAATTCCAGTTTTTAGGTTTCAGATCTCAGCTATTCAATATCACACTGATCTGCCATTTGGCTGGCAGCTTGGATTCAGAAACTATTGTAGCTCCATTAAGCGACTTCTAGAGGATTCCATATTTTAAGGCAACATAATGGCAACACTGAATAAGATGCTTTTCTCAGAATAAGAACAAAGAAAACTTAACAAAAAATAAATGTAAGCTATGGATTTCACATAATTAAATCAAATATTAGCACAAATCTACTAGGATATGGAAGAATAATCACAAAATATAGACTAGGGAATGGTGACAGAAATTCTGTTCATAAAGACCTTGGCTCTGAAGAAAGATTCTTTCAAGTGTGGACCATGTTTTTATCAGCTTGCATGGGATTTTCAGAATTTAAGAGAGTTAAGTGCCCAACCTCCTGTCAGAGTTCAGGGCAGCTGCCCCTGTATCCCCCCTCTATGGTCCAAGAAGGACACCCACTCTTATACTTCTGGCTCCCCAGCTGTGTCTCTCTCCCTCCTGACGAGGTTATTTCCAGGCTGCAGAGCTCTCTGGCTTTGCTATGAATATCCCTGGCAAAATCAGGCTGCCTCAGCAGTCCTTCTTTACTTTTCTCCTCAGCAATGGTTAACAGGGCAATTCCCAACACTTTAAATTACCACGCACCTAGTTCTAAGCAAACCCATTTATTCTTAAGGTAAAGCATTACAGGGGAAACCTACTGAAACCATTGAAAGAACCTACACACACACTAATAAGCTTACCAGAGATCACCCCAACTCCAACAAGGGCTCTGGCTGTTGAACAGTCCTTCAAACCACACTCTGGGGGTTTCCTGTGGTTACAAATTCATAACTCCTTTGGCTCAGAACAAGAAACCCTAGGAATCTATGAGATACTCCTTTGTGCCATTTGGGCCTTTTGATCCTGGGAATAGGTAATTCATAGACAAAGGTCCCCTTCCCAGAGTGAAGCTTCTAAAGATCAGATCCAGAAGTGGGCATTTGCATCCACTCCTCCCACATATTTCCTAGGAAACTAACAATTCATTCTTGTCCCAAGGTTTATTTACATTGGTCACATCTCCCACCCAAGTTACATATAATCCCACAACAACACATAAACATTTGCATTGTTAATACAACGAGCTCCTAAGATGCTTGAATGATCAATCTTAAATCAATATGATTTAACTTAATTCAATAAGGTTTGTCCTGGATATTGCAGGAACTTGCCATAGCTGTCACACTCTCATTAAAACTCAAAGGAATTGGGACATCTATTTGTGCCTTTGAAAATCCACCCAAAGAAAATAGACTGTAATGCATTCTACATAGGGATACATCTGGAGAACACTTGGAAGCTGAAGTGGTTGCAGAATAATGTGGCCTGCATATTGACCTTGATCCTGCAAAGTCCTTATATGTATGCTTAACTTTAAGCACATGCATAGTCCCCAGTTTTTATTATGCCAATCATGGAAACCTTTATTGCTTGTTAGTCAAGTTTTCCCTCCTACACCTTTGTGCTTTCCCCTGTGCTGCCCCATAAGCATAGGCATTGCTCCTTGTAAAAATCCACAGTCACCACATTATTTTCCTTCAGATCCCTCCTTAAAGTTCTCTTCTTTCATGATGCTTATGAAGCATCATCAGCCACTGTGCTGTTTATTGCACTAATCATAATAATCTCACTATTATCTTGTCCTGTTTTATCTCATCATATACTTAGACTTTCATGTCTTTGGAACAGTGACTGTCTTGATTATATATGTGTGTACAGTACATAGCCTAGTGAGGCATAGATCCAAATACAGCTACTGAGTCCAAAGAATAATAAATAAGATTAGGGTTGGGGGAAAAGTATTTTTAGGGGAAAGACTAAAACATGGCACTCTCTTCCAACCATAACTTATTCACATCTGGTGGGGTTGTGTAAGTGTAGGAGAAATATGGCCAGGCTAGAAGCAAGTCTGTTGGAGCAAATAATCTCTAAGTAGGGAGAAAAAGAAGGTGGAGTAATCTTTTGGAAGGGTGGAAGTGAAGTTGCTGAAAATAATGTTATTCCCTTTCAGCTCATGAAGTTACTTACAACAGTGCAGATTTGTGTAAAAACCATCTAGTAAGCCACTTTGCACAGATATAAATGACTACATTAGATGTAAGTCAGCAAGGAATAAGCTCTAGATCTACATAAATCATTAGGCATAATAGAAATAAATGCACTTACATAAAACTATGTAAGGTATCTTCCTTGAAAATAAATGTGTGTGCCTTCAGTATTTTTTTTCCATAAATGTCTTAGCATTCATGTAGAAGCAAGAGACCATTATCCTGTGACAATGTTCTCTTCAATTCATATTATCTCTTAATTAAATTAATGTATGCTGTATTTCAGACACTTATTAAACTAATCACTTGCATAAAGCAGAGATATAATAAATATAAACATTCCAGTAACTGTTTCCTTATAAATCAGAGATCATTGCTTGCTAGAGTAAAAATCTGGATTTGGTTTAAATTCTGTTATAATATTATAATTAATATATATTAATATTATAATATTAATAGTATAATATACTATTATAATTTTAGACTGTATTGGGCCTAACTCTCCATGCCATTACACCACCTTTATACCAGGTTAGTTCCATGCACTTCAGTGGAATTTCACCAGTATAAAATGGCATAACAGATTGGAGAATCAAGCCCAGGATTTAAGAGTTTGTCTAACATTAAGAAAATTTGCATCTGCGTAACTATATTAATGGAGTTACAGCAATGCAACCAGCTAATGTAGACATGCTAACCTGGTGTAAAGTGGTGCTTACACTGGTGTAACTTCAGGAATTTTCCCCAAGTTACTCTCAAGGGGAAGTTTTCTGAAGGCGCGAAGGACAGGAAGCTGGGCAACTACCTGCCCTTTTTGTCTTGGAAAATGGCCCCTTTATTCTTTCAATTGTCCCAATATACAGCTGGGCATTTTATGGTTTGTAGAGTTTATGTTTAACTACTAAGAAATTTAGAGAAACAAACTTGTTTCTTCACATATTAGGGGTATTTTCCCCCAACAGTTTTCATGTATTACTTGATATTAACTGTAATAAGTCTAATGAAATAACTAATGAAAGGTTTTTAACTGTAAAACTCTGCCAAATTATATTTTACTTAAGAGATCAATGGTTTTTTGCCTTGTGAATTATCTCAAGAATCTACAGTGTATATTAATTATGAGCCAAATTCGCCCTTTGAATGAACACATTCTGCTCCCACTGAAGTGAATGGGAGTCATATGGATTCATGAATAGACTGTGCCATTTCTAATTTCCCTGGCAACTGCATCAAAATTCCTTCAGTGAATTTAGGCCCAGATTTATGCACCTACTCCCGCTGACTTAAGTGTGAGTTAGGTACCTACATACCTTTGAGGATCGGGACCTTAATCTTTTCCTCTAAATTAAAGATGGGCCTGAACCAAAACCTTATACCAGAACATCCTAGACATGAACTTCACAGGTAGCCTTATTATAAAGGTTGTCCCAAAACCCACCCTCAAATTTGGGGCAAGTTTGGATCTGGAATCAAATTTTGAGCTTCATATCCACCTATACTCTATAAAAAGCATTATTCACTATAAACTTTTATACTCATATTGGGGAAGGGTATTTCAGTAGCTAAATACCAAGGAGTTAGGTAGGCACTTTCAGAATAATGAAGATAGGTGATTATCTATCTTTCTGTAAACTGATATAATTTACCCTGATGTGTTTCCAGGAAGCTTAAAGATTTTGCAGAATGCCAAACCATCTTTGAAAAATATAGCAGAAAAGAATAGACTTGAGTGTAAATTGAGGAGTAGGCTGCCAACCCAGCAAGGGATTGGTTGCCATGGCTGCTGGGTGTAAAAGCAGCTAGCTTCTTGAGCATCTGATTATTATAATATATTAGGTAGCAATCCACATGTATGAGAAAGTAAAAATGATATAAAATAAAATCTGCATAAGCAGCATTATGAACAATATGATGTACTGAGTCTTTTGTGTCTATCCCTGTAAGATTTCAGGTATTGGTCACAGCAGACATGGGATTTTGGATTTGATGGACAAGTGAGCTGATTCAGTATGCTAAATTCTGTGCTCTCACATCTGATAAATGCAGGCTGATGCTATGATATTTATCTTCACTTGTGAGGATGGGTGGGATAATTAATTCATGTCTACACTGCTTAATTATTTCTTTTCCTTCTCACCATGAAACTGGAAAGGAAAAGGGAGAGAGACAGATACATCTGTATTCAAGCTTTATGTAGCCATGATTTTCACACAAATATAGAATTGGCTATCATCAGGATATCTTTTATGATTCCTTTTGTATACCATTGTAAAACAGCACAGCCAATTTTTCTTTTGGTAATTTTATGTGGCATTGAATTAGCTGCAAATAAAAATGAAAAAATAAAATAAAACAAACTTACAAACTTCTAATTCATAATTCAGTTACTCCAAGCCCTTTATTTTTATTTTTCCTTGTTCTTAGAATGTAAATACAGGTATTTGATTCTTTGGTGCACCAGTCATTACTGATGCTTGTGTGATGTCAGTTTGCTATAGTATAACAAGAATTTTAATGTTCAGCTACAATGACTTTCAGAGGGAATCAGTTGTTTCCAAGGCTTAAGCTGCAATTGGAAAGGTTCCAAATCATTACCTAAATTTACATTCCACTGATGTTCAGAAATGTATCTTTATAACTAAGGGCTATGTCCTACTCCCATTAAAGCCAATGGGGGAGTTTTGCCATTGACTTCAGTGTAAGCAGACTCAGGTCCTAGCTTTTTAGGAATAAACAAAAAGTTCTGTTCTGCCAATATTATTGCATATATTGTATGTTTGTGTATTAAAACAAAAGAGTGGCACAAAGTCTGGTAAAGAACTGGAAAAGATCCTTTGTAGAGAATGGATGATTATGGGAATAGCACTAATATCCCTGCCGAGAAATATATTTATATACATGTATTGCTGAGACTTTTTTCTTATCCTTTAAGGTGTAATGTAGCAGCTTGTACTTGAATGTAAAAGCTCTGAGAAGGGAGTTTTGCAAGACAGGTGGGTAAGGCTCTTATTTACCTTAATCATCAGTTAAAAACCCTTATGATGAGACAACCTGGCTGCTAATTATGGAAGGGAAGGCTGGGAAATAGGAAGGTTTCACCACTTACAAGAACAGGGATATATTGAAGAACAGGGACATAATGATATTGACTTCCTTGGAGTTTTAACATTTCCATTGTTGATACGGTTAGGTGAAATATAAGAATGTATTTGAATTTGGGAATAAAACATGCTGAAAACTCACCTGTGTAACATCCCAGCCCAGCAAAGAACTTAGGCACATGGGACTACTCACATGCTTAAAGTTAAGCTAGAATGGGGCCTAAGTGAGATCAAATCCTGGAGTCCTAACTTGGTCCTTACTTGGGCAAAACTCCCATTATTCAGTTGAAGGATTAAATGAGGTTTGAAAGATTTAACTGATGGGTTGTGTAAATGTGACAGAATGAGGAATGTATGAGTCTTCCTTCTTTTTGTGATAAGTCACATTACATCTTTTCTACCAAGATTCATAGATTATAAGGCCAGCAGGGACCGCTGTGATCATCTAGTGTGACCTCCTGTTTAAAAGTGCTAGCCCCAGAAGCAGAAATAGGCAAACAAAGACAAGGTGTTGTGTTGGTAAAATGTACTGTGTGTTTGGCTACACAGAAAGGCAAATAGATACAGCAACTTAAAAGTTTTCCCTGCAGTAGGAATTCAGTAGCCCAGAACTGCCTGCCAAAACACAGCCTAATTGACCATTGGAACATTTTATTAATATTTGCAGTGGAGTCTCCATCATTGACAATTTTTCTCAAGATTGAATGTTTTTCTAAAAGATCTGCTCTAGGAATTATTTGGGGGAAGTTCTATGGCATGTGTTGTACAGGAGGTCAGACTTAGAGTGACCCAAAGTAAACATTTCCCAAAGTAAAAACAAGACACTGTGTGGGGCTGGCCCGAGCCACTTGGTGCCACCGCTCGCCAGAGCCCCACCACCCGGCACCTTGCATCACCACTGCCTCCCCAAATGTTCCTCCACACACCCCCTAAAAGGGTGCACCTCACTTTTTTGGCAAAACTGGGCATTTGTTCCATTTGCTCTTGCCAACTGATAATCAATTGGCAAGAGCAACCGGGATGACAAATACTCCTTTTTACAAAAAAAAGTCGGGACAGCTGGCACAGGGCTTAAAAAGGGGACTGTCCTGGCCAAAACAGGAAGTTTGGTCACCCTAGTCAGACTACATGATCATAGCAGTCCCTTCTGGCTTTGGAACCTATGAGTCTATGAAATACCATGCTATACAAACCTAATTTGTCTGGGGAGCTCTCAGAAATTATGGGAAGTGTTATTAAAATTAGATGATAGACAGCTAAGTTTTACAGTCCAGGAGTGCTTGTTGGCCAGTTCAAGGCATCTCTTATTGAATTGAGTTCTTTGTAAGCAATACTGTAGCAAATGTTGTCTGAAGACAAAAGCTATAATACACCACAATGGGCTTCCTCTGAACTCTTCTATAATCCTGTCATGAAGAAATGCTTCATTCTTTGATAAATGTGCATCCCTGAAGCAATAGCCACATGAGGTCACTGTTGTTCATACATGAATTATAAATTTAAACCTTGATGGTTTGAGTTGACTGATGCCAAGATGTGAGACTGAGAAAAAGCAAAGTGCTATGCACTATACACTGATAAAAAGTATAACTCAAGAATTAACAGCCACTGGTGATATTTATTTTAAATACAAACTTTAACTCTGAAATATAAGAATATTATCAATTGTAAATACATTCTTTAGTTAAGGTTTTAAAAATGATCTGAAAAGTTTTTTATATTGGCCAAAAACCAACTAATGACATCATGAAACATATTGTATTGTTAGAGTCATTTGGGGGCTATTACCATGTATATCTGAGTTATATTTTAATTGATGAGCTGTGGTGGCACATGAATACCAGCAGAGCCCTGAGAATGAATTATAGCCTTATATTCTGTGATTACCTTGTGCTTTTCATAAGACAGATTTTTGGTTTTATATTTAAAGTTCCATGTCCGGAGAGGTGTGACTTTCCACAATGCCGCATTTCTTCTCTACCTCCCTGCAAATTCTGCGTACATGGTAAGAGGGTCTGGCATTAGAGGAGATTATCACAGACTTTACTAGTGCATCCTATGCACTGATTTGATGACTGATGTGAAGGCAGCCTGACTGTAAATCTACTTATTGGATTCTTTTCCTTAGACTCCTATGAAAAAAATTCTACCTGTTCTCTATTAGACTGATATAATTTATGTGATTGGCTCCCCTCTTACACAAAAAGCTGCCTTCATGTAATATTGATAAGTGAATTGCACAAAAGTCAAGAATTTTTCCTTTTATTTATGTGCATTACACTAAGATCTTTCATTAAGATACCAGGCAGTATATATGCAGTAATACAAAGAGTATTATGAGTGCACCTGACATTATAATGGAAAGTAAATGCACCTTTTCTGTATTGTATTAATTGGAGTCCATTGTTGTATGGTAATATAATGAATGACCTTATTGTAATGATACAATCAAGAGGACAGAATTAATTTGGCAATTGAGAATCTCAACTCTGAATTTCTAGAATGTATGATTTATTTATATGATTAAATATATATTTATATGATTAAAATCTTCATTTCTAACATGGAATCAAATTCATTATTACAATATTTCAAGAAAAATTGCTTAAATAGTTGTGTTCATCAATGCACATTTAAACACAATGATTTGCACCATTCCTAAAATAACCAGTAAGTGTATACAAAATGAATTAATTTTACAGCATATTTCATAAAATAATTTAGTTATATAAACCTCAATGTGTTTTACAGGATTATAAACAAACTATATAATATACAAAAAATGAAGAACATTAAAATGGCAAAGTCAAGCATTCAAAAGTAAGGAAATGCTAAAATAAAAGTCATGCATGTATCCTTAACTCTATTCCAGACATAAGCATTGAAATACATTCTTCATTTAGAATATAATATATTTTTCAGATGACAGTTATTTCATCAAGCTTAGACTAATATGTAGGACAGCAGAGGACTGTGCACTAATGTCGGAAGGTAAACAGAAATAAAACACATACATCACTGATACAAAATATACACAATACAATAATAAAACTTAAATAACATAGCGCAGATGCAGTATAGTAAAACTGGTAAATAATAGGTTAACAGGGGACAGCGTTGTCAATTTTCATCTATAGTGTATTGGCTTAGAAGAATTGCAAAAAAATGAACTATTTCCATAATTACGTAACTGTGAGCTATAATTCTATAGTATATATCTTACTGTTCTCGCTGTGCCTCAGTGTTCTGTTACTATAAACATTACTATGTAATACAATTAACTATACTAATACAGGTAGGCCACACTAACGTTTGAATGGCAGTGTAAAGAACATGCCATATTTTTCAATTTAGTTTAGTTTGTGACTGTGAGGGAAGTCAAGATGATGAATCTTGAAGGAGAAACAATTTACTGTCTCACTGAGGTTCGGTTTCTTTCTTTCTTAAAATAAGACATCTAAATTGAAAATATATGCCCTTGATCCTGTAAATACTTAAGCACCTGTGTAACTTTACATGTGAATTTTCCCTGTGATAGATTGGATCACAGAAACCCCCTTGGGGCATCCACTGATGTGCCAAGACTACTTCTGCCCCTGCTTTCCCTGCCAGCTTGGGACTCCAGAACCTTGCCTGGTGGTGTTAGACATGCTTGCCGGCCACAAACACAGACCCAGGTCTGAACCACATCCCAAAAACTGCAAGCTTAACTGAAAACGGTTTAAGAAGTGTTCCTGTCTCTAACACTCAGATGCCCAACTCCCAATGGGGTCCAAACCCCAAATAAATCCGTTTTACCCTGTATAAAGCTTATGCAGGGTAAACTCATAAATTGTTTGCCCTCTATAATCTGATAGAGAGATATGCACAGCTGTTTGCCTCCCCCTCCCCCTGGTATTAATATATGCTCTGGGTTAAATAATAAGTAAAAAGTGATTTTATTAAATTCAGAAAGTAGGCTTTAAGTGGTTCCAAGTAGTAACAGACAGAACAAAGTGAATTACCAAGCAAAATAAAATAGAACATGCAAATCTATGCCTAATACAGTAAGAAAACTGAATACAGATAAACCTCACCTTCAGAGGTGTTCCAGTAGGCTTCCTTTTACAGACTAGTCTCCTTCTAGTCTGGGTCCAACAATCACTCACACCCCCTGTAGTTACTGTCCTTTGTTCCAGTTTCTCTCAGGTATGCTTGGGTGCGGAGAGGCTATCTCTTGAGCCAGCTGAAGACAAAATGGAGGGGTCTCCCAGGGGTTTAGATAGAATTTCTCTTGTGAGTGTATACCCCTCCCTCCCGCTGTGTAGAATTCCAGCTAGAAGATGGAGTTTTGGAGTGACGTGGGCAAGTCACATGTCCATGCATGACTCAGAACTTACAGGTAGCAGCCATGGTTTACATGCTACCTTGAACATCATCAAGTAGACTTCTTATGTGGACTAGAACCTTCCAAGATCCATTGTCCGTTAAGCGTTTCTTGATTGGGCACTTAATTTGCACATTCCTTTCTCAAGAAGCTGACCAAATGCCTTACTAAGGTTACTTAAAATCAAGCAAGCATACAGCCAATATTCATAACTTTGAATACAAAAATGACATGCATACAAATAGGATGAATAGAGTCAGTAGATCATAACCTTTACAGAGATAGGTTGCATGGCATATGTAGCATAAAACACATTCCAGTTATGTCATATATACATTCATAAGCATATTCACATAAAGCATTATGGGGTGCAACGTCACAGTCCCATAGACTTGATGGGACTACTCCCATGAGGAAAATTATGACCATCTTTAACTGCTTGCAGTATTGGGGCTGAGACAGAAAGTTTATTTTTTGCTTTTAGTGGAAGAAAACCAAAGCATTGCAGACTTAAATTATCTAACATGCTCTTTCCATGTGAGTATGTTACAGCTCTTTATAGATGTTAATGAATTAAGCCATCTTAAAACAAAACACATGGGCCCAGATTTTTGAAAATATGTAGGTGTTGCTGCACTCAATGCCTAAGTTTCATTTTCCAAAGGGATTTAGGCACTTAGGAGCCTATATCCCATGGTGTGTCAATGGGATTTTGGCTTCTCGGTGCTTAAATCCCATTTGAAAATGAGATTTAAGCTCCTCAATCAGTGAGCATTGCAACGCTGAGGGTAGCAATGCCTGTATACCTTTGAAAATCTGGGCCTTAAACATAGGTTTAACTTTACTCCCAGGGAAAGGGACTTCAAGGGGATCACTCATGAATTTAAGGTTTGAGTGCTTTGCTGGATTAGGGCCTTGATCCTCCCAACACCCTTCTGAGGTAGATACTTATTATTTTCTCCATTTGTTACAGTGGAAGATACTGATGCACAGAGAGATTATGTGGCTTGCTCAAGGTTCCACAAAAAGTGTACAGCAAAGCCAGGAATAAAACTCAAATCTACTGCTTTCAGTACTGTGCTTTAACAGTATTTTCTCATACTTCAAGACAAAAAAAACCAAACCTGTGTGTAAGAGCTCTATGGGTGGTTGAAGGGTGTGGACTGATCCAGACTTCCTGACCCCGACCAGACTTGTTTCCTTTGAACACTGTATTGATGCATGGCAGTCCTGTGCTGGAGAGCAATTCCAGAAGATCCATGTTAACATGTCTCCACCAATTTGAAGGGAAGATTTGGATGATTGCCCTGCCTCATACTGAGTCATTCCCTCTCTGGATACTAAGTCATCCCTGCCAGAGAGCTCATAAAATACTTGTGAAAAGCAAATTTTATCATCTTTGGAAAGGACCAGATTTAACCCAATGACTGGTATTTTAAAAATAAAAAGTCTCCATGAAGGATAACTCCAGACTTCTCCACAGTGTTTTCACTGCACACCCTGCCCTTTCAAATTATACAAGATGAACACAATGGTATTAAATCAATATATTAGGTATATTTTCTGGATCAAACCTTATGGCAAACATTTTCAGTTTACTGCCGCTTAATCTGTTTGTTTATGAAGTAGTGTTGCGTCTTTCTTTGGTTATTCTTGTAAGAAAATATTTCTGTCTAAGGGAGAAAACAAACTGCATTTTCCCCAATCTCTTACCTTTCCTTGTTGCAAGAACAAGCACCTCTGGTGCAAAAAGTTTATTGCAGGGTAAGAAAGATTTTTTTCTTTTACTCCCCTTATCTTAGCAGGGCATTACTGCAGCCCTGGAAGAGGTTTCCATCCTCTTTACTGAGAAAAATGTGTCTTATTGGAGCCAGCCACTACCATTCTATGAGATCAACAACCCAATAAAATGCTTTTGATACTTGTGGTCACTGGGCATTGCTGCCCAAGTGTATCAACCAGCTAGATGTGGTTGAAATTGCTGGAGGGGAGTTCTATTAATTTCATCAGGTAACATTAAATCAGTGGCAATGTCTAATTACTTCTTACCTTTCTTCATGGAATCCCACAGGTGTCTGTCAGTGTTGTTCAATGTGTATGTGAAACCACTTGGAGAACTGATATGTCAACATGATCTTTTGTATCACCTGTATGATGACCAGACCTATACTGCTGTCTGATCTTATCACAGTGCTTCGATCTCAGAGTAAATTTTATCAGTAGTAGTTTGTAGGATTCATAAAGGTTTATGTGCTTGGCAACATTCAGGGCACACCCGGAGTGTTGTGTAGGAGCAGTGCACACACTGCTCCATCCAAGGGCATCAACCTTGGAATCTCGCCAAGATGACATGAACCGTGGGAAGCCTCTCAGGACTGGGCTCAAGGCCCGAGAGCAAGGAATGCGGTAGATAGAAATTGGTAAATAAGAATGTTAAACAAAGCCAGTGTATTCCTTTTATCTGTTGGAGAATGTAATGCGCGGGGGGAGAGAGAGAATAAAGGGGAAGGTGGAAAGCTGACAGGCGAAAGCCTGTTAGCAGAGACCAGCCTGCTTGCTTGCTAAAAGCTGTGTTCTGTCTTGTCATTGAACCGCCACAGTAGTTAAACCTTTAAAAATTTCAGGACTAGTCTATTTGAGGGACCCATGTGCCATCAGGGACGTTAAAATCGGTGGGGTTGGAAATTCTCACTGTTATCCAGATAGGACAAAAGCAAGATCCTGCTTTTTCATGGGGCCAAAATTCTGGATTGCTCTTGCCTTGGATCCATTACATCTGTGGTGTCATTCAGGGCAAGGCTCAGAACTTTTTAGTTTCCATTTTTGATTACTTGGGTTATGTTAATGGAATATAGGGTGGCATGTGGGGTTTTTGTTTGCTGGCTCTTGGATTCTTTACAGAACTTTCACCCTATGTGATGGCAATTTTCCTTTTATGGCCAGATTCAAACACCCATTAAACTTGGCAGAAAGATACACCCTGATTTGAATGGGTGTTGAGTCCATATTTTAAGGCATTCAGAGGTCTTTAGGCATAGATATCACAGAATTTAATAATAATAAAATAATAATTAATTAATAATGTTGATCTTTAAGTTGTGCATTTCAATAAATGAATATGGATTGTTGTGTATGCAATAAGGACAATTCTCTGGATTATGAAGACACATATACATTTTCACTCCTGAGCAAGAAACATTCTCTTGATTCATTTCAATCATCATTAGTACAAGTTACAGTCAAATATAAAAATCTGAATGGACATAAATTATGGCATCTAAATAATCTGATAGTTTACTATTAAGTAAATTCTGCAAACTGGCCTTTCAGTTCTCATTCAAACATAAATGTTACCCCCAATATCTTCTTATATATTTTGTTGGGATATATAATCAATAGTGATAAACCCATTTAGGCACAGAGAAATTGCTTTTATCAAATTAGATAGTCTTAGAACATTCTTTTTCAAAACCATGGTATTCCCCTTTCCCCATCTATAAAAAGAAAGCCAATTAGGTTTACTGAGAGAGTTGAAGGTACTGGAAACAAAAAGCCCCCCCATACACACCACACACACTTATTTCAACCTCTTGTAACAGATGTATCATATATTATGAGATGGACGCTCTACGTGACATTTCGAGAGCACATCGGTTGCCCTTCACCACATTTTGTATCAGCTTCACAAGTCAATGCTAACCTGGTTGACATCTAATTTAGACACTGCTAATGAGGCTGTAAAAATTGGGGTCTCTAGAGACACTTGATTACTGACATATACTGCTCTTTTTAATCCAAGAATTATATAGCTGTCTGTCTTTGGTCATTAGACAGGGAGAAACATCCCTGAGTGAAAGTTTCAATGTTCTTAAATAGGTTTTCAAGAGCACAGCTTTCTGTTGTAAGTAGAAAACAAATGTACTTAATCGTGCAGTTTTCAGCAAATCTTGGCGCATTATGCATTTGTATTCTTACAGGAAGAAAATGTGCATCATGTAGTTGCTGCAGCTTTATAATGGCTTAACAGAGCCAATATTAGGCATATTCAAATAACAGAATATAAACAAATGTATGTGCTGTCATTCTGAAAGCTTTCATAGGGTAGCAATTTTCAAATTAGCAAACTGAAAGTTATCTAAAAGGCAACATATTGTTATATTCTAATGGACCATTATGGCATAACTTACTTACTTCTGTAGCTATCTGCTCAAGCTTAAATTTGATTTCTGCAGTTTTGGACACAGACGCCCCACAGGGCTTTTACAATTTGGCTGCTGTTGAGCCGAATCCTGATTCAAGAACCAGACGTTTTTCTGGATTATTCCAGTGGAGTTTACACTTCAGTGTTTGGCAATGCATCTATCTAAAATAATATAATTCTGTCTAGGCATTTGTACTCTGTTCATTAGCCCTAAATAGTACAGTGCAAAGAATCACATGTCCTAACATCCCCTCACATACAATGCTGAAACAAGCCTGACCTGAGAATATTTAGAAAGAATAACTTTTCTCAACAGTGAGAGGTTGAGTGAAGCCAGATTGCAGCCAACTGACCTGAAGAAAAACATCCAAGGTTTTATATATTGGTTCTATTGCTCCACTGACTGACAGGCATTTAAATACTCTCATGATCGTTTTCCTTGACTTTTCCTTTTGCCTGGCTCTCAAACAGAGAACATGAATAAAGTCTGCTTTTCTTTCCCCATCCCTAACACATACTGCTGCTATCCTCTCAGGTTCAGCCTCTTAATTTGGCTTCCAGCTCTCTAGGGCAATTACACAACTGGTCTCTTAGCCTGTCTCATAATCACTCATTTCTCATTAAGTTCAACCTGTAGGACAGTCACAGAATCATTGTAGGAATTAAATATGGAAAGTACTTTGAACATTTTGTCTATCCCTCCTGCCTCTAAAGGATTGTTCCTTTAAATGAGCCAGATCCTTAGATGGTCTAAATCCAAGTAGCTTCATTGAAGTCATGAAGCTATGCTAATTTACACTACTGACAATCTGGCCAATATATTTGTGAGTGCTTTGACCTGTGCTATTTTAAATGTTTCAAGCTTCCTTGACCTGTGCTATTTTAAATGTTTCAAACTTTTACTATCAGGATTTCTTTTCTAATATTCAACCTAAACTTTGCATTTTTCTGTTTCTACATTATTCCTCTCCATCCTGATCCAAAGCCCACTGAAGTCAGTGGAAAGACCCACACTGATTTCAATAGGCTTTGGATCAGGACTGGGTTAGGTTCCCTCTCTAGGTCCTCAGTTAGCCATGCTAATGGTATTCAGGATAGGATTTTCAAACCTGCCTGAGGAATGTGGATGCCCTGTTCCCATAAGCATAGTATACAGGCACCTTTAATTTTTTTTCTCATGGAACAGTCTTTCAAAGTCCTCTGGATATTTTCATTGCTCTTCTGTGAACTGTCTCCAATTCCACAATATATTTTTAGTGTTGAGATGCCCAGAGATGACCACAATGTTCCAAGTGTGGTCATCCCAGAGCTTCATAGACAGGAACTGTTATCTCCTTGCTCATTTATAGGCTGACTCCACATATGCAGCTTAATATTGTGTTGTCCCATTTAACTGCTATATCACTAATGCAAATACTTGTCTGATTTGCTGCCCACTATCATTGCTAAGTCCCTGCAAGAGTACTATTGTCCAGAGTTTTCCCTTCCATTTAATATCTGTGTTTTGTATTGATTAGCTTGTATTTTTCAAAGATGAATTTCAATTCAGCCCATATTTCAGACCTCTTTTTGTCTCTCTTTTATGTGTCCTCACTAGTGTTTGCAAGTCCTGTGCATTTCATTAACATGCCATTTACTCCAGATCTTGAATGAGAAAGTTAAAGCAGAACAACCTGTCACTGACTCCAATCTCACTTCTTCCCCACGTGGTACATTTCAATTTGCCATCACCCTTTTTCTGCAGTAATTCAGCTGGTTTTCAATCCATGTGATAATCCTATCTAAGAGTTTGAATTAATTTGTGTAGGATTTTGTGAACATTGACTCAAACACTTCACTAAGACCCAATCCATCTATCTAAGTTTATATGGTGATTTGTGTGGTCCTCATCACAGTAGTATCTGAGCATCTCCACAGTCTCTAATGTATTTATCCTGTGAGTTAGAGGAGTATTATTATCTGAGGCACAGAGAGACTAAGTGACTCACCCAAGGCCACACAGGAAGTCTGTGGTAGAGCCGGAAATCAAACCCTGGTCTTCCAAGTCTCAGGCTACCATTCTAACTACCTTACTCTTCTTCCTGTCTCACATCTACTGCATTCCCTTCATCCAGTAATGTTATAATTCTATCACAAAAGCAATCAACTTTTTTGTCTGGAATTATCTGCTCTTCATAAACCCATTGTACTTGTTCCTCATTGTTAGAACATGGCCTCCTTTGGAAAAGAAAAAATCTATCAGAGAAGCAAAAACAGCACACAGGGCACTCTGAGTTACAACGCGGAGTTCCCAACTTGTCACCCCCTTCTTGGAATTGGTGGAAGAGACAAACTGTTTTCCAGCCAGTGGAAGCAACCAGCAGTGAGAGTATAAACTCTTTGAAGAACCGGGAATGTTTATATAAAAGATTGTATTTTAAAAATTAAAAAGAAAAACAATGGCCAAACACAAATATAAGGTAGATCTCATTTTCAAAAGGGATTTAGACCCTCAAGAGTCAAAATTCCATTGACAGTTGATATTTAGGCTCATAAAAGAGGTAGGCATTATAGCACAGAGTGCAGCAACACCTAAATATCTTTAAAAATCTGGCCTTATGTACGAATTTAAAACACTAAAAAGACTAAATTCTTCTGCCCTAGAGATTACAACCAGATTCAGATATCTATCTGATCCCATGTTACCTTTGTAGCCTTCTTTGGGTCTTCATACCACCAAAAACAATTAAATCCCAATCAACCTCCTCTTTCCACTCCCAAAGTACCTTCCTTCCCCTCCAAAAAACCAGTTAACTTCACATGACGAAAATAGATCAGGTAAACCTTTGCCCTCATTAATTCAAGAAATCCCATCGTATTTATTTAATGTAACTAAACACAACCAACAATGCTGGCAAAAATGGCTACCAAATTACTAACCTACATTTCCCAAAAGGCATACATAGGCTAAAGGCAAATTTCATATTTGCCTCCCAGGTCTAAGAAGCCAGTGGTCACATCTCCATTTCAATGAGCATCACACTTTGAGGAAGACACATAAGGTAAGTAGCATCTTCACATTCCAATGGCCACATAACTGCCTGGGAAAATACACAACATATTAACCACAAGATAAAGTCCCTCAACAATACATAAGTCATTAACGACATCCTATCACTCTGAGGTTTGCATAATATAACATTCATTTTATAATCAGCTGCATGTTTGTTTTCACATTCCTTACCAGAAAGAACTCCTGAACACAGAAGTCCTCTCAAAGATTCTTTTAAATATGTCTTTTACCCAATGGGGCTGAATTAAAATATAAAACAAATAAACAAACAAAAACCCAAACCCTGAATCTTGTAAAAAGGCTTTTGGCCTATCTGCATAGGTACAATACTACATAGGGTATTTTACTGAAATTTCCCTCCGCAGCTACACAGAAGTAACCAAAACAAGCTTCTGCTACCCATGTGTTTTCTGACTTTTGATTGAATAGATTGGAAGGATGAAAAAGCCCGTTCCATAGAAGAAAGGCTGTGAAACCAATCATGGAAAGGTTTCAGAGTAACAGCCGTGTTAGTCTGTATTCGCAAAAAGAAAAGGAGTACTTGTGGCACCTTAGAGACTAACCAATTTATCTGAGCATAAGCTTTCGTGAGCTTCATCCGATGAAGTGAGCTGTAGCTCACGAAAGCTTATGCTCAAATAAATTGGTTAGTCTCTAAGGTGCCGCAAGTACTCCTTTTCTTTTTGCAATCTGGAAAAGAGACATTAAAGCATAATTTTCTGAGATGTTCTGAATCGTTGCATTATTGTTATTAGGATACAAATAGAAAAACTGGTCTTCAAGACAAATTTAATGGCTACAGACATTTAAATGGCAGGTGAAAAGGAAAAAATATTCTGTTTTTTTTTAAAATAATGATTACTTCTTATAACTGAATTTTATAGCACTTCATATTTACAGAGCTTTGGACAGACACAGTGAAATAGTCATTACTAAAGAAGGATTCTCCTTTCATTCTGTCTCTCTTCTTCCACATTAAAGAACAAATTGCAAATGTAAACACGTCAAGTGAATATGTACAGTATTTTTAACACTGTCATTTTCCAGGTAGAGGACGAGCTCTTACATCAAAAAATAAATTGTAAAAATTGTTCTATTCACATTTACTGATACTCGTGTTTCTGATATGCATACTGCCTGCTTGAAAGTGCAGGCCCAACATCTTTATGTATTGTTGGCCATTTACATTTTAAAACAATGTCAGTTGGATGTCTGATGATTTAAAAAATCTGGTATATGGAATGTATATGACTCTAAATGCTGCAACCTAAATTAACTCAGGACATTATTAAAGCTACATACATAGAAGCCTGTTTGTTTCTATATTCCAGCTTGTATCTGCATACTGTCCTGGTGTTAACAAAAAAAGGAAGAACATACTCAAAACTAGGCTGAAAACTAGCATGTTGAAGTGAGATTATGAGTATAGGCACAGATCTGACTAAGATAAACCACAGTAAACCAGCAGCAGCCCCAGGAAATATTGTACCTCAGAGATACCCCTCTGAGTCAAAATTCCCTCCCTGCTTCCTCTTTCCTCCAGGAGAAATGGGTTAGAAATTTACTGCTGGCCAATAAATTGCTGCACAATCTTTCCCCATTCCTTGGGAAAATAAGTTATCCAAAAAATGGGGAAGTCAAGACTCCACTCTGTCCCCACCCACCTGTTCCAGGAAGAATATAAGTAGGTACATAGACCTGTTTAATCCTACATGTCTGGAGCCAAGGATAGCTTGTGAAAGTGGGGGAATTCTTACTGCCTTGTGAAGGTCCATAGTTCAGGTCAAAATTTAGTTTTAAACTATACAAATAAGTCACTCCCTGGTCAATGTGTGTTTGTGTTTGATCCATAGAAGATATGAGTCCGTTATAAACTCCACCTACAAAGCTCAAGCTGTACAGATTTATGCTTTCAGCTCTGGGGGTGAAGGGTCTCAGTTCAATTCCTAGTATGTTGGCCAAGATGGCCAAACATACATTACAGAAAGTTCACCAAACAGGTGTGGTGTACAGACCTCAACATTAATGCAAAATTATATTAATAAAATTATTATTACTATTTTAATATTATGTCATTACAAACTTGTTTGCACCTTTACTAAATATTAAGATATAGCTACATGTATGTTATAGCCAGGATGCTTGAAATATAACAATATCTATGTATGTAAAAGTTAGTTATGATATAAAAGGTTCAGGATGGTTATGGAAATTGCAGGAGGCTTCTGTTTTGCGTCATGCAAACACAAGCCAAATGTCAGGAAGACGCTTCTTAGCCATGAAACCATGTTTATCACCCCTAAGAGTGTCTTATCTAGACCAGGACATCTCCTTATGTATAAAATACCAGTTTGGTACAAATGTAATCCTTATCTCAAGAAAACAAAGTACGTAAAACATTTATGTTTTAGAAAAAGACCCAACTGTGAAAAAGAATGTACAGTTGTATTTATCAGAGCAATAAATATATGTGTTAAGTGGGCTTTTCACCCTCTTGAGAAAAACTTTTAAGTAAACCTACACAAACAATTCTAGAAATATCCTTGTTGAAATGAATTTTCTAATTACTCTAAAAACTTCCTTCAGAAAAGCCTCTGGGGAAAAACATGTGTAGTTGCAAATGTTTTAAACTTTTGTTTATTTCTTAAAATGACAAATTATTTCTACTGTCATAGTTGCAAGTATTGTTTAAATGCAAATTAGATAAGATTTGATGCTCTTGTACCTTGTGACACATGAGGCAACACAGTGTTTCCACCTCAGTCTGTCTAGTGCAGGGATTGGCAACCTTTGGCCCGCGGCCCGCCAGGGAAATCCTCTGGTGGGCCAGGATGGTTTGTTTACCTGCAGCATCCTCCGGTTCGGCTGATCGCAGCTCCAACGGGCCGGGGTTCACCGTACCAGGCCAATGGGGGCTGCGGGAAGCGGCGAGGGCCAATGGAAGCAAAATACTCCACTTAGGAAGGAACAATCAGTTGCACACATACAAAATGGGAAATGACTGCCTAGGAAGGAGTACTGCAGAAAGGGATCTGGGGGTCATAGTGGATCACAAGCTAAATATGAGACAACAGTATAACACTGTTGCAAAAAAAGCAAAAATTCTGCTGTATTAGCAGGAGTATTGTAAAGTGTGACAGGATTCAATCGGTCCACCGAGCCCCTAGGGGGCGATGGAGAGCTGTGGTCCCACGGGCAGGCCTTAATCACACCTTTCAGGCACTGGGGAATTAGCGGAAAGGGTGTGCCAGCACGAGTTGGCAGCACGCCCCTCAAGCCCCAGGGCACGCCGGCACGAGTCGGCAGTGCACGATTCTGCTACCCAAGGCGGGTTGGCCGGGGTAGGGGAACGCAGCCCACCCAACTCCACTGCGTTCCAGCCCAGGGCCCTGACAGTGGCAGGAGGCAAAGGTCCCGCCATTAGGTCAGCAGGGGGGCCATTCGCGCCCCGCTGACCAAATACATCCACCGCACGGTGGAGTTCTGCCCCTGGGCTACTTCCTACCCGGTCTCTCAAGCGGGCCTCTCTGGTCCCTCCAGCTCATCTGGGTATTCAGCTGCTGGCAGCTCCAGCTCCCCTTCTATGTCGGGCTCACGCTGGCCCGGGTTACCGCCTGACCCCTCCAGGTCCTCCGGGTACTCAGCGGCTGGCAGTCCTGGTCGCCACAGGCCTTCCTCCCAGTCAGGTTCCTCCTGGGTCGGCAGCAGTGTCTGGAGGGAGCAGCCTGTGTCTGTCTCCCTCCCTAGTGCTCCTCTCACTGGGCAAAGGGCCCTGCCCTTTGTACTTCCTGTCCCACCCCTCCCCTTCCGGGGATTGGTGTAAGCTTGGTCTGGCCCCGCCCACTCAGGCTGAGAGGGTGGCTCTTTACCCTCTGGTTCGGAGGGAAACCACCCTGGCTCCCTACAGTAAGCAAGACAAGAAATAATTATTCCTCTCTACTCTGCACTGATTAAGACTCAATTGGAGTATTGTGTCCAGTTCTGGGGGGCCACATTTCAGGAAAGATGTGAACAAATTGGAGAAAGTCCAGAGAAGAGCAACAAAAATTATTAAAGGTCTCTAAGGGAGGACTGAAAAAAAATTGGGTTTGTTTAGGCTGGAGAAGAGAAGACTGAGAGGGGACATGATAACAGTTTTCAAGTACATAAAAGGTCGTTAACATAAGAACGGCCATACTGGGTCAGACCAAAGGTCCATCCAGCCCCGTATCCTGTCTACCGACAGTGGCTAATGCCAGCTGCCCCAGAAGGAGTGAACCTAACAGGTAATGATCTAGTGATCTCTCTCCTGCCATCCATCTCTGCCCTCTGACAAACAGGGGCTAGGGACACCATTCCTTACCCATCCTGGCTAATAGCCATTAATGGACTTAACCTCCATGAATTTATCCAGTTCTCTTTTAAACTCTGTTATAGTCCTAGCCTCCACAACCTCCGCAGGCAAGGAGTTCCACAGGTTGACTGTGCGCTGAGTGAAGAAGAACTTCCTTTTATTTGTTTTAAACCTGCTACCCATTCATTTCATTTGGTGGCCCCTAGTTCTTATGGGAACAAGTAAATAACTTTTCTTTATTCACTTTCTCCACACCACTCATGATTTTAGATACCTCTATCATATCCCCCCATAGTCTCCTCTTTTCCAAGCTGAAAAATCCTAGCCTCTTTAATCTCTCCTCATATGGGACCCATTCCAAACTCCTAATCATTTTAGTTGCCCTTTTCTGAACCTTTTCTAATGCCAGTATATCGTTTTTGAGATGAGGGGACCACATCTGTACGCAGTATTCAAGATGTGGGTGTACCATGGATTTATATAAGGGCAATAAGATATTCTCCGTCTTCTCTATCCCTTTTTTAATTATTCCTAACATCCTGTTTGCTTTTTTGACTGCCACTGCACACTGTGTGGACATCTTCAGAGAACTATCCACGATGACTTCAAGATCTTTCTCCTGATAAGTTGTAGCTACATTAGCCCCCATCATATTGTATGTATAGTTGGGATTATTTTTTCCAATGTGCATTACTTTACATTTATCCACATTAAATTTCATTTGCCATTTTGTTGCCAAATCACTTAGTTTTGTGAGATCTTTTTGAAGTTCTTCACAGTCTGCTTTGGTCTTAACTATCTTGAGCAGTTTAGTATCATCTGAAAACTTTGCCACCTCACTGTTTACCCCTTTCTCCAGATCATTTATGAATAAGTTGAATAGGATTGGTCCTATGACTGATCCTTGGGGATCTAGTTACCCCTCTCCATTCTGAAAAGTTACCATTTATTCTTACCCTTTGTTCCCTGTCTTTTAACCAGTTCTCAATCCATGAAAGGATCTTCCCTCTTATCCCATGACATCTTAATTTATGTAAGAGCCTTTGATGAGGGATCTTGTGAAAGGCTTTCTGGAAATCTAAGTACACTATGTCCACTGGATCCCCCTTGTCCACATGTTTGTTGACCCCCCTCAAAGAACTCTAACAGATTAGTAAGACATGATCTCCCTTTACAGAAACCATATTGATTTTTCAGCAACAATTTATGTTCTTCTATGTGTCTGACAATTTTATTCTTTACTATTGTTTCAACTAATTTGCCCGGTACTGGTGTTAGACTTACCAGTCTGTAATTGCCAGGATCACCTCTAGAGCTCTTCTTAAATATTGGCGTTACATTAGCTATCTTCCAGTCATTGGGTACAGTAGCTGATTTAAAGGACAGATTACAAACCATACTTAATAGTTCCGCAGTTTCACATTTGAGTTCTTTCAGAACTCTTGGGTGGAATGCCATCTGGTCCTGGTGACTTGTTACCGTTAAGTTTCTCAATTAATTCCAAAACCTCCTCTAGTGACACTTCAATCTGTGACAATTCCTCAGATTTGTCACCTACAAAAGATGGCTCAGGTTTGGGAATCTCCCTAACATCCTCAGCCGTGAAGACTGAACTAAAGAATTCATTTCGTTTTTCTGCGATGACTTTATTGTCTTCAAGTGCTCCTTT
Organism: Natator depressus; assembly: GCF_965152275.1. NCBI lineage: Eukaryota > Metazoa > Chordata > Testudines > Cheloniidae > Natator > Natator depressus. The sequence goes on from NC_134236.1 coordinate 95,302,710, forward strand.
TGTATCTCGATCGTCCAGGGGCCCCTCTGGTTGTTTAGAAGGCTTCCTGCTTCTGATGTACTTAAAAAACATTTTGTTATTACCTTTTGAGTTACAAGAAGGAGGGAGACAAATTGTTCTCCTTAACCTCTGAGGCTAGGACAAGAAGCAATGGGCTTAAATTTCAAACAGGATGGTTTAGGTTACACGTTACGAAAAGGTTCCTAGCTGTCAGGGTGGTTAATCACTGGAATAAATTGTCCAGGGATGTTGTAGAATCTCCATCATTTGAGATTTTAAGAGCAGGTTAGATGAACACCTGTCAGGGATGGTCTCAATAATACTTCATCCTGCCGGGAGTGCAGAGGACTGGATTAGATGATGTCTTGAGGTTCCTTCCAGTTCTACAATTCTATGATTCTATGAAAATAGAATTTAATTTCCCATTGAACCCTAATAAAATTGAAGGAATTCAATAAAAAGAAGACATTATTCACTAACTTTAGAAGGTTTTCTGGGATTTTCCTGACACAAGAACAAAGCCAATTAGAAATGTTGCATATTCATGAAACAGACTGCATATTCAGAAGCTGAAGGTGTCACCCTAAACCAACCCACAACAGCTTGGAGCCAATGAAGGATGACAGCAAACATCTCTGAATCTAAATAAGCTTGAAAGAGATTCCTGATTTCATGAAAATAGGAAGGAGAATAATATAAAACTCTGAAGTGAGCAGCCCTCTCACTCTCTCTCTGCTATCTTGCTTAAACAGCAAGCACTCCAAAACTCATCCTGTCCATCTCTGTAAGCGAGCTACCACAGACAGTTAAGAAAAAGAGAGAAGACTCAAGAAGAAACCAACCCAAGGAAAACTTTCCCAATACTTCAACATGGATTGGTAAAAGGCAATTAACTAAGACACTGCCAAGGGATTAGTTTTAAAACTCTTGTAATGATTTTATTGGCATATGGAAATACTGTTGTAACCTAAGATACTAACAGTTTCTCCTGTTAATCACCAAATGATTAGACTATGTATTCCTAGAGAGGAGACAGGGGCTAAACATTGGCAAACAGAAATAGCGAGCTTTAATTGAATTTAAGTTTCTTAATATTTACAATTGACCTGTCTCAAGGCAGTTCCTTAAATGGCTTCTTTTAAGTAAATGATTTAAATGTTTTCTTCAATTTCATAGGATTTAATTAAGATTGCTTACTTTGCCCAGTTATGAACTGTTTAGGTTATCAATGATATACCAAACAGGACCTACCTGCTCTTCAGTGAATTCTTTTGCTCAATTATAAACAGTTTCAGAATCTATGATATACTAAAATGACTCTCAATAAATTTGGGAAATACTATACTCTTGTCTTGATTTACCAAATGAAAGAATACCCCCAAAGGCAGTCCACTCTCAGAGGTGTAATCTCTGGTGAAAGCTCTCCACAGAGAGACATACAGACAAGATTGTAATGGAAATAACCAGTTTATCAGTTGTATTCTGTCATTTGTATTGTTTTGTTTAATGTTTTCTTTTCCTTTCTGTAATAAAATAACTCTGGTTAATAATTGTGATTATTTTCCTTTCTTTTAATTATGGTGTCCCCTCAGGTTTGTTAAACAACCCCTGTTACTAAAATAGTGGGAGTCACAATCCTGAGTTAGCAGTTAGAGAAACAATCAGTTAGAGCTAACCTATCATTTCTTATTTCTCTAAACTAACTATTTTAAGTATTTTTAAAAATAAAATTATTTGGGACAGGCCCTCACACAGGCAGAGAGGACACTAATGAGCTCCTCTGGGCCAGTTCAACACCAATGAGGGCACCTGCAAGACTTGTTCTGGCTGGGGTAAGAAGAGCTTAAAGAGAAAACCTGCCTCAGGGAGGAGCAGTGAATAGGAAGAAGGCTGCCCTGCTTCAAACAGCTGAGACAAGCTTGCTGAGAGGGAGACAGCAATAAGTCTTACTGCTCCCCAAACTGTAAAATGCAGCCTCGGAGCAGTATGCCCAACGAGGAGGGGCTGGAGGTAGACCCCATTTTGGACTAAGCCCAAAGGGTTGACCCAGCAAGACTGTCTGAGATCCAGGTCACCCTTCCTTCTCTTTATTTTCCTATGGGCTCCCCACTCCCATAAGGGAAGAAAGACGGGAGAGGACTTTTGTTTGTTGGCTCTAAGAATCCCCTTGTGCATTTGCTGGGGAGTGGGGGAGAGAAAGACATTATGAAGGACCTGAATTGTGCATGGAGATGAAGATAAAGAGGAATGCATACAATCACTTCCATTCAAGTAGGTGTTATTCTATTCCTTTATCTAGTATGATTTGCATTATACTCATCAGATGTGCCCATTCCTAGACTCTTGCTTGATGTAATAAAGTAGCTTTAATGTTACAGTTTATGGAGGGCATAGAGAACAAATATGTTTGTTCTTAAATTATAACCTTATTACTCATGGAATATTTATAAGAAATTTTCCTCACTATAAGTAGAGAAAATGAAGATTTTACAGACTTCTTGTATTTAATTTATTGAATTTAAATTTCACGTCCCATAGGATTTTTAAATTCCTTTTTAAAAATATACAAATAAAATCAACTAACATGATCTAAGAAGCACTTAAGGTTGGAGATTTTGGCAATGTCAAAAACTGCATGGTCAGAGCATCTTCATTTCATGATTGTACTTTCCTGTATCATATGTTTTATAGATAAATGGCAGGAATAGATAACCAACCTTTTAAATTCAGAAGAGTGCTTATAATATATCTATTGGCATCCTCTTAAGACAGCTGACTTCCCCTGAAGGGTCAAGATAGATCATCACAATTTTAAAATGACAGCAAAATCATGAAAAAGAAAACCCTTAAAAGCTTCAAAGTGCTTAGATCAGGGAAACTGGGCAACGTTTAGTCCAGAGTGTTGAAAGGAAAATAACGTAAGATATTTCTTGTTGGTTATAATTATGGTCTTAATATTATGACGTTGCAAGTAAAGGTTTTAATAATAGTCAGCTTTTATGGAGCCAAATCCTCAATAGTCTTAAATGGAAATTTTGATCAGATCCTTAGTAGTTACCCAAAGTCACACAGTGGGCAAATAGTCAAAATGAGACTATAACCCTGGGTTCCTGACTCTTAACCCTATGCTTTATCCCCTAAAGATGTGCGGGATACACTGGAGTGAATTTTTTCTCAAATTGTGTTTGAACAGCAACCAGAAACTTTTGAATTATGTCTGTGGGCTAGGAAAATAAATAACTGTAATTGAAATTAAGAGAATAAGGACTGCAGGAGTTAGCTGAGAGTGAGCTGGAGAATTCCCAAAAAGTTTGGGAAATAGAATGGATTTTAGCAAGTGGGGAGAAGCAGAGTGAAGGAAGTCCAACAACAGCAGCAGGCTCTACAGATAGTGAGCATTAAAGGAAACAGGTTAACATGTAAAAAGAAAAGGAGTACTTGTGGCACCTTAGAGACTAACCAATTTATTTGAGCATAAGCTTATGTGAGCTACAGCTCACTTCATCGGATGCATACTGTGGAAAATACAGAAGATGTTCTTATACACACTACACGGGTAGTGATCAATGGCTCCATGTCTAGTTGGCAGCCGGTATCAAGTGGAGTGCCCCAAGGGTCGGTCCTGGGGCTGGTTTTGTTCAATATCTTCATTAATGATCTGGAGGATGGTGTGGATTGCACCCTCAGCAAGTTTGTGGATGACACAAAATTGGGAGGAGTGGTAGATACGCTGGAGGGTAGGGATAGGATACAGAGGGACCTAGACAAATTGGAGGATTGGGCCAAAAGAAATCTGATGAGGTTCAACAAGGACAAGTGCAGAGTCCTGCACTTAGGACGGAAGAATCCAATGCACCGCTACAGACTAGCTGTGATCGGACAAATCTGTGGACGCTGCAGGTAAACAAACTGTCCTGGCCCGCCACCGGATTTCCCTGATGGGCCACGTGCCAAAGGTTGCCGATCCGGGAGGGGGTGGGGAGAGGGGAGGAGGAGAAGAAGAAGAAGAGTGGTGGTACTAAGGACTACCTGATGAAATGGAATCTTCATTAGTGAAAGAACACACCAGGCTTTGATAAAATAATTCCAGGGTCCAGACTGAATGAAAATTCTGTGGTGTATAACACAAGAAGATATTAGAAATAGTATTGCACCTTTCATCCTTACCAATCAATAATCTGTTCTCCAGCCTTTGCCGTTAATACTCAGTTAGTCTCAGCCTTTAAATGAACTTTAAAGGCCTGTTGAGGTATCTTAAATATTTCAGGGGTATTATAATGGGAAATACTGGTGAAATTAAAATTACTGCTATAATCCCTTCTTGGCTAAATTCATCTGAAGTCTCTTCAAGGCAGTGACTGTCTGCCTTTGTTTGTAGAGCACCTAGCATACTGAGGCACTGATATAATAATATTCCATACAGTACATGTGTGAAGAATATTATAATATAGCTAGCTCTCTGAATCCTGGGATGGGAAAGTCTGGCTAGAGTCTTTAAAGTCTCTCCCCTGCTGATAGGGGCTACTCTGTTATGCACAAATGCATCTTGATATAGTTATGGAAAATGGAGACAACTAGGTGATTCTGAGGCTACTAAAAATGAGACATCCTTACCTGAGGATGGCTGCCTCTAGAGAGGATAGCAATTGGGGATGCATACACTGGAACTTCAGTAAAATTTGTATCAAGACAAGGGAAGGAGCCATAAAGGAAGTGCTAAAGAATCAGAAATTGTGTCAAAATCCCATGGAATTATTGATAACTAGATAGAAACTACTCTAATAAAGGCTCAGCTCTGGTGGCTGCAGGAATTGACAAACCTTTCTAGTTCAAATCTAACCTTAAGGCAGGACATGAAAAATTGGAAAGAGTATTAATTGCAGCAGATTAGACAGTACTGATACCTGCCACTGCTGAAGAAAAATGCACATAAAATCACTTTGAAAGAATCTGTGAATATTAAAAGTAACCAAAAAACCTGAAATAAATGTTAATGAATGACTGAAAAAAGGCAGAGGCAATATCTAGTGTTTACTCAGTGTAGGCTTGTGTACAGCTTAATGGTTCAAGAGGAGGGAGTTATACTTGCATCCTGTAAAGAGAATGTCAGAAATTAGTTTTGAGGAGTGATTTGAATGAGGGAGAAACTAAAATTAAGAGGTTAAAGCAGGTATCCCATGGATGCAGAGGGGAATAGGGATATGCGAAGATTCATGCAATGGTTCAAATATTCCATGGGTCTCTAAAAGAAATTAAAGTCAAGATAGCTGGTCTCAGCAGATCTGATCATTTTGACATTAGACGAGTCTATTATTCTAAAGACAAAAGAATCATGATGAGGGATCAAAGCTTGCTGTGATTCCATGGCTCACTATGTTACCAGTTAGTGTTACCAGTTGAGAAGTTTACTTCACAAGTATTATGAGAAGGTAGTAGCCGCTCCAAAGTTATGATTGCAACCAGCTTCTATTATAAGAACTTATTTGTGCCTCTCCCCTGAAATGTTGACCTGGTAAATTGTTTGACTTGAACATTCCTGTATTTTACTTTAAAAGAAAAGGAGAATGGTTCTGTAAAGACTGAAGAAAATTCATCACACTATTTTTTGAGTTATAGGTCACTAAAAATTACTGATCTGAAATTTCTTTCTCTAACATTTTTGTCTGTCTCTAGCTCAAAAATGGCTTCTTACGACTATATCTGTATTTAAATCCCCTTTCAAATCCTGTATGCCAGATACCTGTGAAGAAAATGAAAATCCAAGGAAGACAGATAATCCTTTTTTGGGAATTCTATACTAAGCAGAATAGAAAGGACATGCTGCAAGGGATAAGTGGACAACAGTATGGTGTGCTGTCTTGCTGAAGCTAACACACAAGATGTGACTAAAATGGCTTCTGAAGTCAGTGGACAAGAATCCACTGGTGATGATGCATAATGGCCCTAATTATGCTGCTTCACGGGACATGCACAGAAGCAGCTCACTGGCTCACACCCCTTTGTGGCTTGGTAAAGGGTTGCAGGGTCTTTTCCCAGTCACCTCCTCCTTTTGGTTACCTCTGCCTGGGTCTTCTGTGGCCTGGTCCTCCAGCCACGCTACTTGAAAGTTCAATCCCTGGCTGGGGTATCCAGGTCCAGTTGTAACGAGTTGGGACCCAAGCTGGCTTCTCGCAGCTGGCCTCTTCAAAGTCCCTTCACTCTGGGGAGGGACCCTATGACAACTTGGTACAAAGCGTTGGATTATAAGACAGGGCTGTGTAGTTTGGATGACCTCCATCTAAGTAGAGGAGAAACCAGTCTTCTAGGGGATAGGGTGGCTAAACTAGTCAGCGTTTAAACTAGGCTTGTCAGCTGGCTGGATTTTAACTGGTGTGGCCAGTTTTTATAGTGCTTTGCTGGTTGCAAGTTGCTGGTGAAAATGTGCCTGTCTTTTTCCCACAGCATCAACATTCCCTCTTGAGCTACGTGCATGCATGGCAGCGGCCGCACAGCGATCTTGTAACTACCAGCACGCTCATGTCACATGGTTGAGAGGGGAGCATGGCCGGTGCAGCATCCCGGTCCCATTCCATATGCCGGGCCCGCAATCTGCTGAAGCTGTGGCAGCACCTCTCGACACTGGGGAGTGGGATGGACCCAAGGGAGAGGTAAGTAGTGAGGACCAAGATGGGGAAGTCAAGAGCTTCTAGAAGGGATGGTATCGGGGACTCCCTCAGGGGCTGAGGCTCCTGGGAGGGGGTGGGTATAGGAGGGTCATAGGAAGGTAAGAGGCAAAGAAGACTTGAACCACCATTTGTGCCCAGCCTCCACCTGCACTGCTGCCTTCATGAGGGGTGCATAGGGGGTGTCAGTCTGCTAGTGTGCGGGCACCTGAGAAGGGAAGAAGAGGGTCAAGCAGTGGGGGGAGGGGGCAGTGTCTCGCTCTTTCTGTGTCTCAGTGGCAACCTTATGTTAAACTAACAACAAGTGGTGAGGGTGAAAAGGGGAACTAATGAACACTTGGTTAGCACAAAAAACAAGAAGCTCAGAACAAAATTAATCAAAGCTCCAAAGGATGAAATTCTTTAATTGCCTGTACAGCACTGCTAGGAGCCTAGGTAATGAAAGAGTAGTTGGAATTGCTCACTTATGAGCATAAATTCAACTTATTTGGTGATACTGAAACTTGGTGGGAAGCATTGCATGAATGGAATGTTAAAATCAGCAGTCTCAACCTATTTAGGAAGAAAGTTTGATTGGTCAAAAGGGGAGAGGGAATAGCACACTAGGTCAACAGTGACATTACCTATTTCCAAGCCACTGACAACTCAGACTTAGCAATTGATTTTTGAATGCTTATGGATCAGTGTCCTAACATATAAAACACAGATGGGTGTCTGCTACAGACCACCAAATCATACTAGAGAACAGGATGACCGTCTCCTTAAGCACCTAACTATGGTGGGAGGGAAGCTGTGTTATCATGGTGGACTTCAATCTGAGTGACATATACTGGAGGTCTCAAGCTGTCAGTACTAAAATATCCTCAGAATTCCTAACAATTTTAAATGACAAATTTCTAACTCAAAAAGGGTTGCATCCAGTTCTATAATAGACCGGATCTTGACAGACAAAAAGCAATTGATCACAGAACTAAAACTTAGTGGTTGCTTAGGTGCAAGTGAATATGACACATCTGTTATGTGCAAATTGAATAAGGTCCAAATCAGTAATATATAGACTTGGTGCTTTAAAATGGTCATCTTTGCAAAGCCGAAAACAATTATGAACTAAATCAGGTCGGAGACAGAATTTAAACAAAAATGTGAATGAAAATTGAGAACTGTTTAGGAACATTGTACTAGATGCCCAAATAACCACAGTTAAAAAGGCTACACTGGTTTAAAAATGTTTGGCTTAGAGGGGAAATGGAAGTAGCTATAAAAACTTTTTAAAGATATATAACAAATGGTGTGGGGAGGGATGCTGATACCAATTAATATAAAGTAGAGGCTAGAAATGATAGAAAATTGATAAAGGAAGTAAAAGGACGCAAGGAGCAATCTATAGCCAGTAGAATGAAGAACAATAGAGTTTATTAAATATACTAGGAACAAAAGGAATCATAACAATGGCATTTGTCCACTGCTACACAGAAATGGTAGAATTTACAATAATAATGCAGAAAAGGCAGAAGTGATTAATAAATATTTCTGTTTTACATTTGGGAAAAAAGCCAGATGGTATAGTCAATCATCTGATGAAGAAATTCTTTCCATTACAATAGTAACTCAGGAGGATGTTGAACCGCATCTACCAAAGTAAGACATTTTCAAGTCAACATGCCCAGATAACTTGCATCCAAGAGTTTTAAAAGAACTGGCCAAAGAGCTATCTGGACCATTAATGTTGATTTTTTTCAGTAAGTCTTTGAACTCTGGGGAAGTTCCAAGGGACTGGGGGAAAGTGAATGTTGTGCCAACATTTAAATGGAATAATCCAGGTAATTATAGACCTGGCAGCCTGACATCAATCCTGAGCTAAATAATGGAACAGATGGTACAAGACTTAATTGATAAAGAATTAAAACAGTATAATATAATTCATAGATTATAAATCCAGAAGGGACCATTGTGACCATCTAGTCTGGCTTTCTGTGGAAGGGACAGATGATAGGACTTCCCTGAACTAACTGGTGTTTGAACTAGATCTTATATATTTTAGAATTCGTTGGTCTTCTATTCTGATAATGGCCCTTACCAAGAAAGCTGCTAAAACCGAACCAGTATATGGCTGGCAATCACATGACTGCCAAATGCTTTCGTGGTATGAGATTGCAGTGATGGCCATAAACTGAACATCCAGCCAGGCCACCTTGAGATCCAGGTGGCACTCGATCTGCAAGGAGGTCACATCCCTTTGGGATTTTTCCATGATGATGGTTATATATATTTTAGAAAAACATCCAATATTGATTTAAAATTTTCCAGTGATGGAGAATCCACCACAATCCCTAGGTCAGGTGTTCCAATGGTTAACTTACCGTCTAAAAAGTGTGGCTTATTTCCAGTCTGAACTTGCCTAGCTTCAAATTCCAGCCTTTGGATCTTGTGAGACCTTTGCCTGCCAGATTGAAGAGTCCTTTATTACTCGGGGGGTTAGGAGGGGGGGTTGTTCCACATACAGGTATTTATAGACTGTAATCAAGTTACCCTTTAACCTTCTCTTTGTTAAGATAAACAGACTGAGCTCCTCTCATAAGGCATTTTTTTCCAATCTTTTAATTATTTTTCTGGCTTTTCTCTGAACTATCTCTGATTTATCAGTATTCTTGAATTGTGGACAGCAGATTACAGTAAACCAGTAGCGCTTTTGTTAGATACAAAGTAAATATTATCGAATACCGGAGTGAGAACCTCCCTACTCCTTCTTGAGATTCCCCTGTTTATAGAACCAAGGATCGCATTAGCCCTTTTGGCCACAGTGTTGCACTGGGAGCTCATCTTCAACTGATTATCCGCCACAACCCCCAAGTCCTTTTCAGAGTCACTGCTTCCCAGACTACAGTTCCCCATCCAGTAATTATGGCCTGCATTCTTTGTTCCTAGATGTATGACTTTACATTTGGCCATACTGAAACACATATTGTTTGCTTGTGTCTACATGATGAAGTGACCTAGATTGCTCTGTGTCAATGACTTATCCTCTTCCTTATTTACCCCAATCTTTTCGTTATCTTCAAATGTTATCATTAATTCACCAAAAAAAAAAAAAAATATATATATATATATAGTGTAGAGCCAAAAACCAGTCCCTGTGGAATTCTTCTAGATGCACACCTGCTCCACAATAATTCCCTGTTCACAATTACATTTTCAGACCTATCAGCTAGCCAGTTTTGTAATGTGTGCAATGTTAATTTTGTATCATTCCAGTTTCTCAATCAAAATGTTGCATGGTACCATGTCAAATACCTTACAGAAGTTTAAGTATATTATAGCAACACTGTTAACTTTATCAACCAAACTTGTAATCTGATCAGAAAAAGTGTCAGTCTATTCTTGGTTTCAGAGTAACAGCCGTGTTAGTCTGTATTCGTAAAAAGAAAAAAGAAAAGGAGTACTTGTGGCACCTTAGAGACTAACCAGTTTATTTGAGCATGAGCTTTCGTGAGCTACAGCTCACTTCATCGGATGCATAGCATATCGTGGAAACTGCAGAAGACATTATATACACACAGAGACCATGAAACAAAACTTCCTCCCACCCCACTGTCCTGCTGCTAACAGCTTATCTAAAGTGATCATCAAGGAGGGCCATTTCCAGCACAAATCCAGGTTTTCTCACCCTTCCCCCCCCCCCAATACACACAGACACACATACAAACTCACTCTCCTGCTGGTAATAGCCCATCCCTCTTTGAAACCTCTCTTTATAATGCGCATGATAATCAAGGTGGGTCATTTCCAGCACTAATCCAGGTTTTCTCACCACCCCCCCCCACACACACACACCCCCCTCCAAAAACCACACACACAAACTCACTCTCCTGCTGGCAATAGCTCATCTTACAATGTGCACAGCAATAATCCAAGTTTAACCAGAACGTCTTGGGGGGGGGTTTGTAGGAAAAAAACAAGGGGAGATAGGCTACCTTGCATAATGACTTAGCCACTCCCAGTCTCTATTCAAGCCCAAATTAATAGTATCCAATTTGCAAATGAATTCCAATTCAGCAGTTTCTCGCTGGAGTCTGGATTTGAAGTTTTTTTGCTTTAAGATAGCGACCCTCATGTCTGTGATTGCGTGACCAGAGAGATTGAAGTGTTCTCCGACTGGTTTATGAATGTTATAATTCTTAACATCTGATTTGTGTCCATTTATTCTTTTACGTAGAGACTGTCCAGTTTGACCAATGTACATGGCAGAGGGGCATTGCTGGCACATGATGGCATATATCACATTGGTGGATGTGCAGGTGAACGAGCCTCTGATAGTGTGGCTGATGTTGTTAGGCCCTGTGATGGTGTTCCCTGAATAGATATGTGGGCACAGTTGGCAACGGGCTTTGTTGCAAGGATAGGTTCCTGGGTTAGTGGTTCTGTTGTGTGGTATGTGGTTGTTGGTGAGTATTCGCTTCAGGTTGGGGGGCTGTCTGTAGGCAAGGACTGGCCTTTCTCCCAAGATTTGTGAGAGTGTTGGGTCATCCTTCAGGATAGGTTGTAGATCCTTAATAATGCGTTGGAGGGGTTTTAGTTGGGGGCTGAAGGTGACGGCTAGTGGTGTTCTGTTATTTTCTTTGTTAGGCCTGTCCTGTAGTAGGTGACTTCTGGGAACTCTTCTGGCTCTATCAATCTGTTTCTTCACTTCCGCAGGTGGGTACTGTAGTTGTAAGAATGCTTGATAGAGATCTTGTAGGTGTTTGTCTCTGTCTGAGGGGTTGGAGCAAATGCGGTTGTATCGCAGAGCTTGGCTGTAGACGATGGATCGTGTGGTGTGGTCAGGGTGAAAGCTGGAGGCATGTAGGTAGGAATAGCGGTCAGTAGGTTTCCGGTATAGCGTGGTGTTGATGTGACCATCGTTTATTAGCACTGTAGTGTCCAGGAAGTGGATCTCATGTGTGGACTGGACCAGGCTGAGGTTGATGGTGGGATGGAAATTGTTGAAATCATGGTGGAATTCCTCACCCACCATCAACCTCAGCCTGGTCCAGTCCACACATGAGATCCACTTCCTGGACACTACAGTGCTAATAAACGATGGTCACATCAACACCACGCTATACCGGAAACCTACTGACCGCTATTCCTACCTACATGCCTCCAGCTTTCACCCTGACCACACCACACGATCCATCGTCTACAGCCAAGCTCTGCGATACAACCGCATTTGCTCCAACCCCTCAGACAGAGACAAACACCTACAAGATCTCTATCAAGCATTCTTACAACTACAGTACCCACCTGCGGAAGTGAAGAAACAGATTGATAGAGCCAGAAGAGTTCCCAGAAGTCACCTACTACAGGACAGGCCTAACAAAGAAAATAACAGAACACCACTAGCCGTCACCTTCAGCCCCCAACTAAAACCCCTCCAACGCATTATTAAGGATCTACAACCTATCCTGAAGGATGACCCAACACTCTCACAAATCTTGGGAGAAAGGCCAGTCCTTGCCTACAGACAGCCCCCCAACCTGAAGCGAATACTCACCAACAACCACATACCACACAACAGAACCACTAACCCAGGAACCTATCCTTGCAACAAAGCCCGTTGCCAACTGTGCCCACATATCTATTCAGGGAACACCATCACAGGGCCTAACAACATCAGCCACACTATCAGAGGCTCGTTCACCTGCACATCCACCAATGTGATATATGCCATCATGTGCCAGCAATGCCCCTCTGCCATGTACATTGGTCAAACTGGACAGTCTCTACGTAAAAGAATAAATGGACACAAATCAGATGTTAAGAATTATAACATTCATAAACCAGTCGGAGAACACTTCAATCTCTCTGGTCACGCAATCACAGACATGAGGGTCGCTATCTTAAAGCAAAAAAACTTCAAATCCAGACTCCAGCGAGAAACTGCTGAATTGGAATTCATTTGCAAATTGGATACTATTAATTTGGGCTTGAATAGAGACTGGGAGTGGCTAAGTCATTATGCAAGGTAGCCTATCTCCCCTTGTTTTTTTCCTACAACCCCCCCCCCCCCAAGACGTTCTGGTTAAACTTGGATTATTGCTGTGCACATTGTAAGATGAGCTATTGCCAGCAGGAGAGTGAGTTTGTGTGTGTGGTTTTTGGAGGGGGGTGTGTGTGTGGGGGGGGGGTGGTGGTGAGAAAACCTGGATTAGTGCTGGAAATGACCCACCTTGATTATCATGTGCATTATAAAGAGAGGTTTCAAAGAGGGATGGGCTATTACCAGCAGGAGAGTGAGTTTGTATGTGTGTCTGTGGGGGGGGGGGAAGGGTGAGAAAACCTGGATTTGTGCTGGAAATGGCCCTCCTTGATGATCACTTTAGATAAGCTGTTAGCAGCAGGACAGTGGGGTGGGAGGAAGTTTTGTTTCATGGTCTCTGTGTGTATATAATGTCTTCTGCAGTTTCCACGATATGCTATGCATCCGATGAAGTGAGCTGTAGCTCACGAAAGCTCATGCTCAAATAAACTGGTTAGTCTCTAAGGTGCCACAAGTACTCCTTTTCTTTTTTCTTTTTAGTCTATTCTTGCCACATGTTATTATGGAAAACAGATCATGACATACTAAACTGCTATCTTTTCAATGAGATAACTGAGAACCAGAATGTTTAAATGACTTGCCAAAGGCTATAGAGGAGGATTATAACAGACCTAGTAACAAACTTCATCTTGAATCCTTTAAATGACTCATATTTTACTCACTAGACCAAAGTGTCTCTCATACAAATTGCTTCAAATCTCTGCATTTAGATGAGGTGAAACAGGGGACCAATAATGCTCACCCATTTTTGTATAATGCTTTAAGAGCTACAAATGGAAAAGACCTAGTTTAATGGAAAGCATTATTATTTGCTATATCTTTCAAATATGCTAAGGCACAGACAGGTTTAGGGACTCACTTTGAGGCACAGCAGTCTAATAATGTGTGCATTAAGGGGCCTGCTCCAAAGCCCACTGAACTTAGCAGGAGTTTTTCCATTGACTCCAGTGGACTTTGGATCAGGCCCTAGCTGTAATACCAAACAGATTAGGCTCTAGATGTGGGTCTAGCAGTTAACTTACTATGACTCTTTGCCAGCATTCTGAATGTTGGTATGCTGTGTGGTGTAGGCATACATGGTCGAGTTACCTACCTAGTAAACATATGTAGATTGCCAGGTGTGCATTGAGGTCTCCATGGGAGCCATTAACTTCTTGGGAAGCACCACTCACTCCTTCAATATAATCTAACAATCTGGTGCTCTATTTCATTCCATTTCCTTTTCATTTTCAAACCTGTATTATCAGTTACCACACAGAAGAAAAATGTGTGTTTAAAAACAAAACAAAACCTACACTTGGGAAATTCCCACAACAAAAAAGTTATTTCAGAAACCAGTTAAGATTGCTAAGTAACAACAATGTAGTTTACCTATCACATCACTTACAAAAACCTGTTTGCTCAAAATCAAGAAAATGAATAGGTAAGGATGTCACATGTTAAACACACTATTCTTATTACTATAAAGAACTTTATATATTCATCAAAACCTGCAGGTTGGGCAGGAGGTGGTTTAATAGAAAATCTCCATTACGTTCGCCAGAAGGTAGGTGTAAGGCCAGAGTAGTGGAACCCTACTCCCAACAGCCAAATGGTTCTAGGTGGCAGAGGAAAGAGAGAGCTCATTTTTTTCCTCCCAGCAGCCAGAGTGTGGTATGAGGAGACTTTAAATTCTAGGCCATATGCTGATGGGATTCCCCAAAGAAGGTCTAGTGACAGGCAGCAAACACCTTACTCTCTGCAACAGCTGGGAGTGTCACTTGGCTTCACACCAGAGCACTGCCTTTTTGTTTCACTGATGGAATGATCCCACTCATCCTTTGGATCAGCCTCTGGCAAGTTAATGTGATGAATTTTACAAGCTTTGATTCCATGCATAGTGGGATCATATAGCTCTTGCCATTTAGCTAAAACAGAGCCTTGCTTAAGAAACTTACATATTTATATCCATTGCAACGCTCTGAATAGCATTAATTTCAATAGAAACTGCTTCTTCGTGAAATGGATTTCAGGCATCAGACTGTTATATGACAGATGATTTTGTCACTATGCAAAATGTGAAACCTGTAATCAACGTGTTATGGCATTTCAAAAAAGTATGTGACAGTAAAATAAGTAAACTGTCATTTGGGCAATCAAGTCTTGAAATCCTGCAGAAGGGAAAAAGAGTGCTTGACATTCAATCTTCATGGTAGGGATGAGGTTCAAAAAATAGTTTAAAATTACTACAGCCTTTCAGGTTTCAATAGAGTTCTTGGTGAAAGGTATTTAAGCTTAGAATAATTTTCTGTTATGTATAACATTTGTTTGTTCTCCTTATTGATTCACCCCATCCCCTGGTAATACATAAAAGGTCTATGATTTTAACAAGTGCGTTAGTGAAACTGAAGTGATATTTCCTTCTCCCACCACCACCACCACTACTGCATTTTATATATTGCCAAAACTAGTTTGAAACTAGGACAAGTATAGTGGACAGGTATCTATATTGATTTGCTTAGACTTGTGTCAGACTGTATATAGACATGATGTTAATGGATGGACATGTTTAGATATGGATGGACTGTTGTGTACATTTGCAAAATTGCTTGTGATATACATGTCCAGAAATATTACCAAGGAAAATAGTAACCAATGTAAAGTAGCAAAATTCTGTTTCTGTTCATTCACCTGGAAGCTTCACCATTTGGGCTGACATCTCCCCAGTTTGGTCTTTGCTAGGGCTGTCAAGCGATTAATCACACGAATAAAAAAATTAATCACGATTAATTGCGCGATTAGTCATGCTGTTATCCAAAAATATTTAAAATAAATGGTATTCTATTGTTGCTTACTACATTTTAAAATATATTAATTTCAATTACAACACAGAGTACAAAGTGTACAGTGCTCACTTTATATTTATTTTTGATTGCAAACATTTGCACTGTAAAAAACAAAAAACTATATTTTTCAATTCACCTCATACCAGTACTGTAGTGCAATCTCTTTATCATGAAAGTTGAACTTACAAATGTAGAATTATGTAAAAAAAAAAAACTGCATTCAAAAATAAAACAATATAAAACTTTAGAGCTGTGGAGGAAAAAATCAGTGGACCCAAGTAGGCCTAAACTTCCCAAGTAGACCTAAAACTTTGGTCACGCTAACTGTGCATATAGAGCATAAGAGAAGAGTGAGGAATATTCCATTGTGGGGCAATTGCAACAGCATAGCTTAAGAAATGTAACCCTAAGAGCTAGAAATTAGGAAAGACCCATTAACCACAAAGAACAACCTGTCAATAACAGGAAAATCTTGTTCTGCTATATTCCAAATAAGGCAAAACTACTGTGAAGGCTCACATTATATGCCAAATAAGGGAAAACTCCCTTGGTGGAAGTGTGCTTGACCAATTGTGGTTTTCAGCTATGTAAACTCCTGTATTTTCTGTTTACGCCAGAGCAGCTCCGGCTGACTCTCCCTGTATGCGCATGCTTGAATAAAGGAGCCTCAGGCTTTGTTCTGATCCAAACACGAGTGGTTAATTTTCCCACGACAGAGACTACAAGTCCACTCAGTCCTACCTCTTGGTCAGCCAGTCACTCAGACAAACAAGGTTGATTACAATTTGCAGGCGATAATGCTGCCTGCTTCTTGTTTACAATGTCACCTGAAAGTGAGAGCAGGCATGCACCTGGTACTGTTGTAACTGGCATTGCAAGATATTTACATGCCAGATGCACTAAACATTCATATGTCCCTCGTGCTTCAACCAGAGGACATTCCAGAGGACATGCTTCCATGCTGATGATGGGTTCTATTTGATAATGATCCAAAGCAATGCGGACTGACGCATGTTCATTTTCATCATCTGAGTCAGATGCCACCAGCAGAAGGTTGATTTCCCTTTTTGGTGGTTTGGGTTCTATAGTTTCCGCATCAGAGCGTTGCTCTTTTAAGACTTCTAAAAGCATGCTACACACCTCGTCCCTCTCAGATTTTGGACAGCACTTCCGATTCTTAAACCTTGGGTCGAGTGCTGTAGCTATCCTTAGAAATCTCACATTGGTACCTTCTTTGCATTTTGTCAAATCTGCTGTGAAAGTGTTCTTAAAACGAACATGTGCTGGGTCATCATCCAAGGCTGCTATAACGTGACATATATGGCAGAATGCGGGTAAAACAGAGCAGGAGACATACAATTCTTGCCACAAAGAGTACAGTCACAAATTTAATTGAGACTTTTTTTTTTTTTAAACAAGCATCATCAGCATGGAAGCATGTCCTCTGCACTGGTGGCCAAAGCATGAAAGGGCATACGAATGTTTAGCATATCTGTCATGTAAATACCTTGCAATGCCGGCTACAAAAGTGCTATGCGAACGCCTGACCTCACTTTCAGATGACATTGTAAATAAAAAGCAGGCAGCATTATCTCCCGTCAATGTAAACAAACTTGTTTGTCTTAGCTATTGGCAGAATAAGAAGTAGGACTGAGTGCACTTATAGGCTCTAAAGTTTTACACTGTTTGTTTTTTGAGTGCAGTTATCTAACCAAAAAAAATCTCCATTTGTAAGTTACACTTTCACAATAAAGCACTTCAGTACTTGTATGAGATGAACTGAAAAATACAATTTCTTTTGTTTATCATTTTTACAGTGCATATATTTGTAATCAAAATAATAATATATAAAGTGAGAACTGTGCACTTTATATTCTGTGTTGTAATTAAAAGCAATACTGGAAATGTAGAAAAACATTCAAAATATTTAATGATTTTTAATTGGTATTCTATTGTTGTAAGTGCAATTTAATAGCGATTAATTTTTTTTGAGTTAATCGCATAAGTTAACTGCCATTAATTGACAGCCCTAGTCTTTGACCATGACCATAAATGATTTTTGGGAATATGAGTATAATCGGTTAAGCTATTTCTTAGAGCAAGGAGAGTGGGGAAAGAACACACTCCTCCCTCCCCCTTGTGATCATTTTTATGTTACGAACCTTTCAGTGGAATCACTGATGTCTGAAAGTTAACATTTTGTGTAGTACGATCTTCAGTGGGAAGCAGTCTCCAGCCTAGTTTCCAAGGAAATCAGTTTTGATCTAAGCATTTGAAAACTGCTTGCTGAATACACACAACAGATCCTAAGTTAATTATGTTTCAACCAAAGAAACAAATACACTATACATATGTGCACAGCTGACTTTTCTGCACAACAAACCACATGGGCCATAGAATGGATCCAAACTGGCCTGGGGAAAGACCGGAGTGTCTGCTCTACAGCTCTTTCAGACTAGCTCCACCCTGGCTAATGTAAAGTGCACAGAAGTGAGCCTCACAATGTTAGATATGGGGATGGGGGCCAAGGATATAGTTCGCCCTCACTCCATGAGGTTCATCAGAGCATAAGCTTTTTTATTTTTTGAAATAATATTTTATGATTGTAAGGAAAAACCTTCCAAAGATGAAACAAAGGCAAACCTATGCTGTGCCAAGTCTGTTACAGACTACATAGCTAAACGAGAGGTGTGAACTCTTCACAACCATCTCAGTGAGGGTTAACAGACTCCCTCCGGAGAACAATGTAAAAGTCAACATCATTAACAATATTTGACTGGCATTGGTTAGGAAGGAGGGACATGTGCCTAGCTCTTCAAATCCGAGCTTGCATGAGAACAGGAATCCCCATGCTGTTTGCAGAAAACTGGAGAGATTCTGTAATAAATACATAGGTCATGTGATCTTCACTTGACCTTAACTACTCATCTGACTGCACAGCAGTGCCCCAAGGATTCAAGAATACTCACAAGATGAGACAGACATAAGGATTTCAAGCAAGTCATCCAAAGCTAAGACATACAGTTGAACTGGCATGTTTATATTCCTTTTTTCTGCTCTGCTAGCTGATTTTCTTTCCTCCTCAGTGCAACTGCTGGTGGAGAGCAGCTGGGGCAGAAATGGAGGGGAATGGCTGCAGAGGCAGAGAGTAGGCTCTAGCGTGGTGATGCAGGGAGCAACAGGCTACAGAGCTCCCGGGGAAGAAGCATGTTCCGGGGAATGTGGAGAAGGCAAGAAGGAGAATGATCCAAGGGAGTTAAATAGCATGGAAAGAAGCACAAAGGATTAACATGGAATGGATAGAACAAGATAAGGGCAAAGGGGGTGAAGGAGGAGAGGTGGGAGAAAAGGGGAAGTGGGAAAACAGAGCAATGGAGACAGATGGAAACAGAAGAATCAGGGGAAGGAGGGAACTATAATAAAGGGGGGGGTAGGAAGTGGAAGGTACAGAGCTCCATGAAGGACTGTACTCTGTCTGGGCTCTGTTATCATTTTCATTGTAAAAAATTTACCATGTAATAAATGTGTAACACACAGGAGTTCTAGTAAGAGGTAACTGTCTCCCAGTCATCTGTCTTGGGCTAGGGTCACAAAGGTCACTACCCCATCACATGACAATGGTCAGTCTCCAGCAATTCCAGGAGCTTCTGTTGCATTGTCTCTATTAAAAAGAAAACCAAATTAAAATCAAACATAATATGAACCAAAATAACAAGTACAAATCAATGACATCAGTTAATAAAACACACATATGGAGATGTCAAGGGTGGTGCTCAAGGTAGACAACCAGAGTTCTCTGGTAGATGAGAACTATTCTGCTTCTTGCTGGGCATTTGTAATCACTGTCTCTGAATCTCCATGGCATTCTGATCACATGGCCTCTTCTTGTTCTCCAAATAGCTCTTTCTGCAGTGACTTCCTCAGCTGCGGAGGTGGATTTTCAACCTGGAGCCTGTTTGCTGTTCTTGGTGTCTTTTATCAGTGACTGGCAAGTATGTGTTACTTCTGTCAGCACCATCAATAGCATGCTGGGTGTCCTCAAAAACCAATCTGACTTTTTGGTTTTATTTAGATGTCTTCTGTTCCCCGCATGGCTGATCCTCAATGGCAGTTATACCATATGACATTGTGGATGGTATAGCTGTTACTTTGGCAGGCTGCCAGCAATTTTGTGTTCAGAACTGGACAGGGTCTATCACTTGCAGTGGGAGTAAAAGTTTGACCTTCTTGTTGAAATGTTTCTTCTGTTTTAGTTTCTTGCCCTATAGTACTTCTGTTGACTTGGTTTGAGGTTGACTGGGTTATGAGCCCAGTTACATGACTGGGTAGGGCTGGCCAGAGCTCTGAGCATTCCCTCTCTCAGGTGCTTGGCTGGCTGGTTCTTGCTCATATGCTCAGAGTCCAACTGATTGCCAAAAGTGGGGTTGTGAAGGAATTTCCCCCCACATCAGATTGGCAATGACCTTTGGGGGTGGGGAGTGCCTTCCTCTGTAGTGTGTGGGTACAGGTCTGTGATGGGGAGTTCATGTGACAGCACTCCTGAAGAAGTTAAAATGGCTCAGAAGGGGGCTACTTGACAGGATGAGCTGCACATGGGTGAAGTGTAGGCTGGATATACAGTGCTAACTGAACCTGAACCCCAGCCTGGCAGGAAAAGGCTAGGCTTGTATAAAGCCAGGGAGAGGAGAGCAGAAAGAGGCTGCAGGGGGAGTGAGTTAGCAGTCAATCTTGGGATTGAGAGAAAGAAGCAGGAAAAAGTCTAGCAAGAACTGCAGCAAGGATGAGACCACAGGGCCCTTAGCTGCTTATTGTAGGGTCCCTAGACTAAAACCCGTCGTAGAGAGTGGGCCTGGGTTCCCCTACCAGCCACTGGGAGTGGCATGGACAAGGCAGTGGACTTTGAAGACTGCCTGAGGCAGTTTGTTTGGAGATACTTGGATACCCCAGAAGTGGGGAGACTATAGTGACCTGGCTGGAAGGCCAAGCCATGAAGAGGAAGTGCTGCAGCTCACAGAGAGTAAGAGAAGCTACTGCGTGAGGGATTGGGACAATTGAGGTCTGGGGAACTGCAAGAAGAGACATAAAACCAGTGGTGAGATAATCCCCAGATGAGCCACAAGAAGGTGTCACAGCAGTGAGTGGAGTGAACCCTGTGACAGGGTTACTTGTAAGGATTATCTGGATATATCTCACTAAATAATTTCCCCGCCATTGCAAGGATCTTGAGCACTGGCGCACCTCGGTCCTTCCTATTCTCTGTCTATGGCACATAACAGTCTAGAGACTCTTGTGGGTCTCATTTACTTTGGTTTAATTTCTGTTGTTGGGTTTAGTGTGCAGCTGCTGGGTGGTGGCTTATGATATACAGGAGATCAGACTAGATGATCTAGTGGTCCCCTCTGGCCTTAAGCTCTATGACTGAATGAGGTGTCAGGACTCACTCAAGGTTACTATTACAGACACATATGATCTCAGCAGGCTTGTAGATTTAGGCTTTGATAGTGCTCACACAAGAGACCCACTTCCTGGACACTAAAGTGCTCATAAGCAATGGTCACATAAACACCACCCTATACCTGAAACCTACTGACGGCTTTTCCTACCTACATGCCTCCAGTTTTCATCCAGACCATACTGCACGATCCATTGTCTACAGCCAAGCTCTACGATACAACCGCATTTGCTCCAACCCCTCAGACAGAGACAAACACCTACAAAATCTCTATCAAGCATTCTTACAACTACAGTACCCACCTGCTGAAGTGAAGAAACAGATTGATAGAGCCAGAAGAGTACCCAGAAGTTTCCTACTACAGGACAGGCCCAACAAAGAAAATAACAGAACGCCACTAGCCATCACCTTCAGCCCCCAATTAAAACCTCTCCAACGCATCATCAAGGATCTACAACCTATCCTGAAGGACGACCCATCACTCTCACAGATCTTGTGAGACAGGCCAGTCCTTGCTTACAGACAGCCCCCCAACCTGAAGCAAATACTCACCAGCAACCACACACCACACAACAAAAACACTAATCCAGGAACCTATTCTTGCAACAAAGCTCTTTGCCAAATGTGTCCACATGTCTATTCAGGGAACACCGTCATAGGGCCTAATCACATCAGCCACACTATCAGAGGTTTGTTTACCTGCACATCTACCAATGTGATATATGCCATCATGTGCCAGCAATGCCCCTCTGCCATGTACATTGGCCAAACTGGACAGTCTCTACGTAAAAGAATAAATGGACACAAATCAGACGTCAAGAATTATAACATTCAAAAACCAGTCGGAGAACACTTCAATCTCTCTGGTCACTCGATTACAGACCGAAAAGTGGCAATTCTTCAACAAAAAAACTTCAGCAACAGACACCAACGAGAAACTGTTGAATTGGTATTAATTTGCAAACTGGACACCATTAACTTTAGGCTTGAATAAAGACTGGGAGTGGATGTGTCATTACACAAAGTAAAACTATTTCCCCATGTTTATTCCCCCCCACCCCACTGTTCCTCACGCGTTCTTGTCAACTGCTGGAAACGGCCCACCTTGATTATCACTACAAAAGGATTTTTTTTCTCCTGCTGGTAATAGCTCACCTTACCTGATCACTCTCCTTACAGTGTGTATGGTAACACCCATTGTTTCATGCTCTCTGTGTTTATAAAATCTCCCCACTGTATTTTCCACTGCATGCATCCGATGAAGTGAGCTGTAGCTCATGAGAGCTTATGCTCAAATAAATTTGTTATTTTCTAAGGTGCCACAAGTACTCTTTTTCTTTTTTCTGGAGTGAGGCATTCATTCACAGTGAGTATCTAGTGGCACTGCATATCCATTGTGCAAGTCACTGTCTAAATTTGATTAGTAAACCTAGTGAGATTCCTGCCATTCATAATTGTTGGTATAATTGCTAAAACAACATCATTAATCAGTAACCCAGCCAAAAGAGTGACCTCCCTGGAACATTGTGTCGAGTGTTTCTGATGACACAGCAGGTAAATGGCTTTGCAGTCTTACAGATACCGGATGGTTTAAATGACATAATGCTGTGATTTCCCCCACAAACTTTACCCACATATTTTGGACACCTTGGAAATCAAAAAGACTGGAACGCACCAGCCAATGCAAATATTTTCCATAGTGCTTCACAAGACACTGACTTTATCTCTTCCAACGTTCTTGAAGCAATTTTGAGTAACATCAGAAGTTGTATGCAGTGCGCTTATAGCTGTATCAGTTCCAGGATATTGGAGAGACAAGGTGGGTGAGGTAATATCTCTTATTAGACCACCTTCTGTTGGTGAAAAAGATCTTTGAGCTACACAGAGCTCTTCTACAGGTCTGGGAAAGGTACGCAGACTGTCATAGCTAAATACAAGATTGAAGAGATTCTTTACCATAACCACACATTCTAAGGGACCATTCAAGGTAAAGTGGCCTGTTAACACCCCTCCAGTCATAGGACAAAAAAAGGGAGTTAGTGGGTTACAGATTGTTATAATAAACCATAAATCCAGTGTCTTTATTAAGACGATATCTTTTAGTGTCTAGCAAAGTTGTGAATTTAAACTCCCAGACTCATCTTTTGAAAGTGTTGTACAGATTTCTTTTCAGGATGAAGACTGACAAGTCAGATATGGAATAATCGCTTTGTGAAAAGTGTTCACCCATAGGGGACAGGGTGTTGTTGTCTTTTATCATTTTCCTGTGAGTTCATTTGAGATCATAGTGATTGTCTGGTTTCACCCACATAGTTGCTACTGGGGCTACACCACACGTTGTGATAGGCATGTGTATGAATCCATGGAGCTTGAAATGTGTGCTGTGCAGTGAGATGTCGATCAGTGCAGCAGTGGAGATATATCTGCAGATCCTGCATCTGTTCTGGCAGGATCTGGTGCTGCTTTCAGTTGATGTGCCCTGGTCTGTGGGGAGCTTGCTTCTGATGATGAGCCCCGCGCACGTGTGTGTTGGGGGAGGAGGTTCAGGAAAGATTTCCCATTCTTTTGCTCCCTCCACCAGATCTGCCCCACCATCCAACCCACTCCCCATTTCCCAAGCCCCTCTCCTCTTTCCAACAGCCGCCCCCCACAAGTCACCTTCCAGTCAACCTTCTCTTGGGCTTCCCTCCGCTCATTCCTTCCATCGCTTTTGAGCAAGGAGAGCTGGGGGCCCCAAGGGAAGCGGCTTCTCTTTCTGCAGGGACCTGGGACGCGCTCCCGGGCGGCGCCCCTCCAGCTGGCGTGGGGCGGAGGCGCCGGGGGCCAGGTCCCAGCCAGGTCCCCCCCCCCGTGGCATTGCCCACGTTTCGCGCCGTTCCTCCCGCGGTGCCCCGGCAGGCGGCAGCAGAGAGCTCTTCCCGCGCCCAGTCCCTCGCTCGCTCTCTGAGCGGCAGCCGCCGCCGCCCCTTCCAAAAATGGGAGCGGGGGCGGGGGTCTGGCCGAGCGGGGACCTCGCAGCCTCAAATGCCCCCGCGGCTCCCGGAGAGGAGCCGTGTCCCCACCGCAGCCGGCACCTCCGCCCGCCCCGGTACCTGACCCAAAGAGCTGCCCCCTCCTCCCCAGCGTCCCCCCGACCATCTGCCGCCAGAGCGCGTGTGGCAGCCACAGCAGCTCCCCCCGCCGCCCATCGCCAAGGCCGCCCGGCTGCGCGGGCAGGGGGAGCTCGGGGAAGTGAAGCTTTCACTGCTGGTGGGGGGAGGGGGGCAGCAAAGTCTGTTGCAGAGCCCGAGCCCTGAGGGGAGTGGGCACCCCTCCTCCCTTCCCCGCGCCTCAGCCGGGCTGCGCTGGAGCAGGCAGAGCAGCAGCAGCCCCCACGTTGCGAGCCAGCCCCGTGCCATGCCGCTGAGCAGCCGCCGCCAGCTCCGTGCCACGCTCTCCTCCAGCTGCTGCTGCGCGGGGAGCCCGGCCGGCGCCGCATGGAGCCGCTGAAGCCTTCGCCCAGGGGAGTCGGGAGACCCGGCTAAGCCTCCCAGCGGAGGGGCGGCCGCTGCTGGCGCTGCCCGAGACCCGGCTGGGGAAGAGGAGGAGGAAGGGGGCGCGCTGCTGCCCAGCATGAACTGAGCTCGGCCCCGCCGCCTCCCCGCACAGCAGCGCCGCCGCCCTGGAGGCTTTGCGAGCTGAGCTGGGGGGCAGGCTTTGAAGCCCAGATGCCTCTGGGGCTTCGCAGCACAGCGCGGCTGCTCCTGCTGGCACCTGGCGCAGCATTGCCCCCCGCGCTGCCGCCGACGCGCTCGCTGGAGGCTCGCTCCGTGGTGCACAGGGAGAGCGAAGGGGGCAGCGGCTGCTAACCCGGCGCAGCGGGTCCTAATGCCTGTCGCTTCCCGGGACGCGCTGGCGGCGGCAGCAGGCGAAAGCCCCCGGAGCCCCGCTCAGGTGTGCCTGGCCTCTCCCGCCATCTGATTGGATCAAGTTGGGCTCTACGTGGCGAGGGCTCTTGGAAACCATGGGTTATTGCAGCGGCAGGTGCACGCTGATCTTTGTCTGTGGCATGCAACTGGTAAGTGACACGGCGCTGTGTGCGGTGCCTCTCGGCAATAGTGGCAAAGAAGTGCAGGGCAGAGGCTGACACATGGGCTGCAAGGGGGAGGTGGAAGGTAAAAAAAGAGAAAAGAAAAGAAAAGACTTTTCAGTGGATCATTGACACAAGGTATCATTGATCACATGGAGCTACTGTCCCAGCTGTCTTAAAATAAACCCCCCAAACGAGGGAACTCCCTGAAATGGGAGAGATCTGGTGGTACCTTTGATATGCATTGGAAAAAAGGGTCCGTTACAGGTGTTGCTTAGAAAGCTATAGAGTTTTGTACATACAGTAAAGTTAATAAAACAAAACCTCAGGACAGTTTTGACAGGCATTGGCTAAACTTGGTGTCTGGTTTTTTTCAACAAACTGATATTTAGTTCGCACTCAGGGATGCCATTGTTATTAGTCATGAACAGCTTGCCACACAGGTGTGAGTGAATTTACAACTGACTTTTTCTGCAGTTATGTTTCTTCTTTCAGTATTATTAACTGATGTTTAATTGCATTGCATTGTTACAGAAGTGAAAACAAATGCAAGAATGCATTGCAGATATTGTATTCATAGCCATCAGACATAGAAACAGTACTGAGTTTAGAAAGTATGCAAGAGAGGTACAATAACTTAGAAAAAGCTTAAAGATAGATCTACTTATCAAAAATATGGAATAGGTAAACATACCGTGGCACTCTAAAGTGACTGCACACTTTTAATGAACGGCTAACAAGCTAAAGAAAATCCATTTCCTTTTCTGTATTATATATGAGAATTTCTATCTGGATTATTGTCTGATTTGAGAGGATGGTGGAATTTGTAGAATTCAAATTAAATGCGATGCAAGTACACATCACTAAGGACCCAGCCACAAAAAATGCCACCTCTCTGAATTTCAATTGTCCAAGTGTGGAACATGTGGTAGAGGACTTCTTTAAGCAGTTAACCTTGATCAGGAATGAAATAATTAACATTACCTACTCCCCTGTATCTCTTATTATATAGTCTTGCTGGAAAAAGCCTGAGCTGGTATCAATGGCAACCAGCATTACCACCAATTTTTCCAATGGAGATAGGTACTAAGAAGATTGCAGAAGAAAACAATGGATTTCAGAGTCCTAAATCAAATCTACTTTTTATGTACTATCAGTAGAACTGAAGCACAAATGTCTGTGGTCTTTATATATGTTGTGATTAATCCTTCATCCTTCTGTGTTGTGGGAAGCCTTCTATTTGTACAAATGATGTTCTCAGAAGTTATCTGATCCTTTATATTTGGTAAAAAGAAAAGGAGTACTTGTGGCACCTTAGAGACTAACAAATTTATTTGAGTATAAGCTTTCGTGAGCGAGCTGTAGCTCACGAAAGCTTATGCTCAAATAAATTTGTTAGTCTCTAAGGTGTCACAAGTACTCCTTTTCTTTTTGCGGATACAGACTAACACGGCTGCTACTCTGAAACCTGTCATTATGCAAGGCTTTGTATTTGGTATATTTTAGTAGATTTCATTTATTCATATGCAGTCTAAAAAGAAAAACTTGAATAGAAGTCTGTAGTACATGAGGAATGTAATCTTTTCCCAGCAATTTGGAAACATAAAACACATCATTTAAGTTTTCCAGATCTATTTAAGTTTCAGACCCATGCTTTTCATTTTCTGTGAAAAGGCAACAAAAAGTTTAAAATGTACTTCATATGGACAAAAGATCCCTTTGAAGAAATATTAGCTGGAGTGAATTAGCTTCTGACGGTGCAGAGATGTAAAAAGTTTCTTGTTCTTAGGGTCTGCACATTTGCTATCCGTGTGTTTATGTGTGTGTAAAAACAAACAAATAAAAACACCTCTCAGGGATATGTGAGTAAGTGAAATAATGCAGGATCTTGTTTCATATTATTTTACTTTTTTATTTTAACTTGGTAGGGTCCTAGAATGAGTAAAATATAATCTAAGTACTGTATTCCACCATTGCTTACAAAACCTTTGAGAATCAATATATTTCAAATAGACTGCAAGGCACTACTGTTCCCCTTTTTGACCCGAGCTACTCAAAAAATCAGCGTTTAGTTGGTTGGTCCAGTTAGGAGGAGAAAGGGTAATAGGTACTTCTCTGATGCAGTTTAGTTTGTTTACAAGGATTGTACAAAGTCCTGTGTCTCTGAATGCAGAAGGAATCAAATAGCAGAAAACAGCTTCTTTTGCTCACAGCACCAAGAGTACTTTTAGCCTGCACCCCTGACCCCAAAACATCTCCCCATATATCTTCCAGGGTCAACCTCTGTCAGCTGTTTCTTCAGGCTCTCTCCCTGTCTCCTGTCCTTATCCCAGTTTTTTCTTTTGTTCTGCCTTCTCCCACCCCCAGCCCTATCTAAAACAGTATTCAACAAAAGCTCCTGGGTGAGTTCACATACTCCTTGTCTTAAGTGGGGGCTTATATTTACAGTTATGCTAATTGAAAGATGTATTCAGACCTGTCAATCTCCATGGGGTTTTTAACTTGACTATAACTAGATTTGAGCGAGCTCATACCATTACATAGTGTCCTGACAAACCGGAAAGCTTTAATTTCTTTACTGCACAAGAAGAGGCACATTACTTCTAAACCCCCCCCCCCAACCTCAATTATACTGTATCTGTGTGGTGACATTTCAGTAGATCAAAAATATAGTTGGCCATACAATAATACTCTTCTTATTTTACAAAGATCGTGTCCCCCCCCACTTTATGTGCCGTCGCATTGATATAAGTCATGAGCCTTCAAACCCTTTCTCATATGAGTACTTCCATTGATTGATTGGTGTGAGTGTGTAACTGATTAGGCGTCAGCCCTGATCTACACTAGAAAATTAAGTTGGCTTAACTGCATTGCTTAGGGATGTAAAAAATCCACACCCCTGAGCTGCGTAGTTAAGCCAACCTAACATTTATGTAGACAGTGCTAGGTCGATGGAAGACTGCTTCTGTTGACCTACCTACTGCCTCTCAGGGAGGTGGATTACCTACGCCAATGAGAAAATTGCACTGAAGAGCTACAGAAGTGCAGGTGCAGGGGAGTAGCAGTGCCACTGTAGCATTTCGAGTGTAGACAAGTCCCTAGCTACCATCGCTTGGGGAGATGGTGTTCCTACAGTGATGGAAAAACTTCTTCCGATGCTATAGGCTGTGTCTATATACATGTCTGTGCTGGCATAGCTATGGCACCAGAGCTATGCCACTGTAATCTCTGTAGAGTAGAATGGCCTAAATTTTCAGGATTCAGCCCATAATTAGCAGCCATGTTGATGCAGATAATAAAAAAATGAAGAAAAGTCAACTGGCATGATATTGTGAAGCAGCATTACTTGACTGTTGATAATTTTTTTGTCCACATTTTTAACAGAGAACATTTTTATTGAAAACCAATGGTTTAATTTTAAAAACAATTATAAAATATAGAAAATACACTTTTAAGGAAAAAAGTTTCCGATTTTAAGAAAGGAAAGGGGTTTTGCACTTGTATTTGTGTTAGAAGAATTTTTGCATATTTGCTTAGTATAGATGTAGTGATTTAGTTAGTCTTGGCAGGATTGGCAAAATATGTAATACAATGGTATATTGTTGAGCATTAGAAAAGTTGCTGCAGGCTTATCTGTACAGTGTATGGCCAATCTCCGAAATGGACCATAAAGGCTAAATTTTCAAAGAATGCATCAGGAATGCTGTTAGATACACTTGAGAGCACCTGCTCAAACACAGAATTCCAACTGCACACTGATCAGTGCTCCCTTGCTTAACATACAGAGTCCCTCCTATTTGTGCTCTCACTTGTATTATGCAAAGCAGCTTCTGACAGTTCATTTTCTTCTGCATTATTAACCAATAAGAAAAATTAATGCTGTTGTGACTGAGGCTGGAATGCTGTGTCCAGTTCTGGTACCCAGCATTCAAGAAGGATGTTGATAAATTGGAGAGGTTTCAGAGAAGAGCTACGAGAATGATTAAAGGATTAGAAAGCATGCCAAATAGTTATAGATTGAGCTCCTTGAGTCCATTTAGTTTAGCAAAGAGAAAATTAAGGGGTGACTTGTTTGCAGTCTATAGGTACCTACATGAGGAACAAATATTTAATAATGGGCTCTTCAATCCAGCAGAGAAAGGCAAGATTATCCAATGGCTGGAACTGAAGCTAGACAAATTCAGATTGGAAAAAAGGCAAAGTTTTAACAGTGAGAGTCATTAATCACTGGAACAATGTACAAAGAGTTATAGTGGATTCTCCAGCACTGACAATTTTTAAATCAACATTGGATGTTTTCTCAAAGGATCTGCTCCAGGAATTTACTTTGGGGAAGTTCTGTGGCCTGTATTATACAGGAGGTCAGACTAGATGATCACAATGTTTTCTTCTGGCCTTAGAATCTGTGAACCTGTAGCAAGTAAGAGTTAATTTTGCTGATGTCAGGTCCAAACTGTTAATTAATTTAGTATATGAAAATAATCCCAGTATACCTCTTAATTCTTCAAAGATATTAAACTGATTCTTTGTAAATTTATCTCCTCCTCCTCAAGAGGCCACCAAGCATGGATGTGTGTGAGTTGTGGTCTCTGTTTCTTTCACTTCTGACCCAGATTCCATGTTGCTTTCAGAGGGAGTCTCCACTATTCTATCTCTTCCCCAACCTCTCGGCCTTTTTTTCTTTTGGGTCTCCTTTCCCATTAATAGCTCTACTGGTCGCCTATGCTGTTGCTTACAGTCTTCTCAACCAGCAGAAAAATGAAACTGACAGTCTTATTGTCAGTTTCGGTGCTGTCCATAAAGGTCAGAAGAGCAGTAATGAAACTGGCCACAGCCTTTTCAGTTTCCCTCTGTTGCTGTGAGGGAAAACTATGAACAATGGCAGAAGCACTGAGCCGGTCAGCAGGAAATTCAGGAAGACGGTACTTCACTTTGTCAAACTTGGAAGTTATCGTCATAAGCAAAGGCTAGAAATTTTAAAGTGGAATTTAAAATTCTTCAGAAATTAATAGCTTATCACTCCACTTCTGTTCACTGTGGAAAGGGTCTCACTTCCCAGAGGCAAGTAGGTGAATGGTATTCTCCATCTCATGCAATATTTTATACTATTTTTATATGTCACTATTTACATTTTAATTTGTGTTCTATACTGTCATGAGGTCCATTACTGGTAGGGCACCTTGTCCTGGCTGGTCTGGGGATTAGCTCCTTCCAAGTCCGATGTCCCTTTCTTCGCATTGTGGTACCCCTCTCAATCTGGGACTCAGCTACCCCTTCTTAGAGACTCAGCCCTCCAGCCAGGTCACTAGGTCCTCTCCTTCTTGGGTAGCAAAGTCCTCAGATGCAATCCCAAGCAGTCTTCTGCTCCATGTCCCAGTCTGTGCCACTTCAGCGGTTGGTAGAGGAACCCATCCCCACCCTCTACTCCAAGTTCCAGTCCAGGACCCGTGTCTAGCAACTGTGATCTGCTTGCATCCAGAGCCTGTTGCTGTTTCCGCTGGACTCTTTCCTACTTCTCTGCTCTTATCTTCTGCACACACACACTCTCCCCCACTCTGGATTTATCAACCCAAACTCTCTGCAGACTACCTTAATCTGTAGTCTTAAACACATCTTCCTTCTCTCAAGATGTGACTGCAAACTACTTCCCCTGTAGCCCTTTCCTGCTGCCAGATTCCTGGCTTTATACCAACCCTGCCTGTTTCTTTCCAGCTGGACTCCATCCTCCATCAGCTTTTCAATCCCTGACTCTCCCCTTGTGTGGGGTGGACACCTCGTCACATATAGCTGATTGGTTATAATAAATTGTACTCATGAATGTTAGGCAGAAAATTTATAGATACACCTAACAAATAGGCACCAAGTTTTTGAAATGTTACTAGTCATTGTGGGCACCGCAATTTTTGGATGCTCAACTTCAGTTGCTTTAAAGGGGCCTGATTTTCAAAGGGTATTTACTCAGGACTTTCTGAAAGTCAAGACACCCAAAAAAACTGATACAGCCAAAATTACTAGTCATTTCTGAAAATGTAGCCCAGGCATGGGGAACCCTTTTTTTGTATCAGGGGCCATTGACCTACCAAAAAAATCAATGGCGGGCCGCGCATGTTCAACTCACGTGCCCAGGGGGGCGCAGAGGCTCGGTGCTTGTGGCTTCAGCTCCTCGGTGGGGGGTACTGCGAGCACTGGCTCGCCCGCCGTGGGCGGGAAGCCTCAAGCCTCGGGAAGCTCCAAGCCTCAGCACCTCTCCCCCCCCACAGGGCTGGAACCACAAGTGCTGGCTTGGCCTCCGCAGGGCTGGAGCTGTGAGTGCCGGCTTGTCCCACTGTGGGAGGAGGAGTCTCTGCGCCCCTCCCCCGCCCCGGGGCAGGTGAGTTTAATGTGTGTGGCCCACGGGCTGGATGAAAATGAACAAGGGACCAGATCTGGCCTGCGGACTGTAGGTTCCCCATCCCTGATGTAGGCTTTAATTCTTATCTGTGCTTTATGCTGGTTAAAGTAGTGATCAGATACTTAATGGATTCTGACAGCTTGCTTCAAAAACTCCCTTGAGTTTCATGCCCTTGCACAAATTATTAACATGAGTGTAGAGAAAACTCAAACAATTTATTTCAGAAACAACACCAATTGGGGTAATTTCTATGCTTATCTGTGATATTGATGTACTGTATGTGAACCCATACTTAGTTATACTGTTGCACCTGTATGAACATATTTGTTCTGCTGGAAATAAAGCCCTGTAAACTTTCAAATGGTGGAAATGAATTACATAGAATCAGAAAGTAATATCTGCAGTATGCCTTTCATGGTAAGAAGTACAACTAAGCTACAGTGCTAGCCTTCATACTTACAGAATTTTCTCTTCCAATTATTGCATAAACTGTAAAACAATGATACATTTAACCACGCAGAACCAGAGCTTTATTCTTTGGAGAACAAGTGTGCCTTAGTGATAGGTTATATTTCTTACTTTTTACAAAAAATTATCAAACTTCGGCTTGAACAGCAAGCAATCTTTATGCTCATTTTTATCTGTCATGAACAGAATATTTTAAATCATCATTACTGGAAAACTTGTAGATTCTGTCATGCATTGTGGTGTAGGCTTTTCATGTCAGAAACTGAGGTTGGACACCAGCTTAATGTCTGAAATGGGAAAGGTGATTTCAGGTCTGTAGCAGTTTATATCACAATTCTACCCCACTTGATTTTGCACAGTTTTGTATCATTAGTATCCTTATTTTAAGAGAAATCCTTGTCTGAATAGCTTGCAGATTGAATTATCAGCAGTCCTCCAGGGAGCTATGGCTATCCAGGTTAGAGCTGAGGTCACTTACAGAGCAGTATCAAAAAACTCACAGGGTTGTGCCTAAGCAATATTTACCAGATAGTTTTACAGAATAATTAACGTTCCATTCTAGATGTGTTCTTACACCATGCCTTCACCATAATATCTGACTGCCTTCCAGCAGTGCATTAAGGTATGTAACTGACATCACGTTTGTGTTTGTTCTTTCATCCTCTCCCCAGCTGGGAGGTGTGTACAGGGTAGTGTTTTTTTTTTTAAATTCTTTTGATAATGACACATATGTTGCTATATTTTTATGTTAGAGGAGGCCATGTCAGAGAAATGTGCCTTGTACTTAGAGCGGAAGGTGTTAGGTTTGTGTGGTCCTTAGTTCACAAATCCATAGGCTTTTTAAAAGTACAAAGATTCTTTTTTTGCTTCTAGAACTGGGTCTCTGGATGCCTTCAAAATTGTGTTTGGGTTAAAAACAGGTTGTTTCTTCTTAAAAATTCTTTGTAGTTTTGTTTTAATTTTGTGAGAAAAAAAATTGAATGGATGTAGATGAGCATCCTAGCCTCTTTCTGTTCCAAAATTTTCTGATGGCACTAACTCTACAAAGGAAGGAAACACAGATTTACCTGCAGCAGACATTCAACAAATGTATATTTTTGAAAGCTGCTGTGTAATGCTGCAGAGTGCATTTGAGGAGTTGTCAGGATTATATAAGTCAAGGATTTGAGCTAGAATTCAAAGAACTAACATCTTTTGTTGCAATGGAGGAAATGTGTAGCCAATCTGTAAGATGAGTAAAAACTTGAGGGGGTGGGGGATACACAGTATATTTCTGTGCTGTTATTCAGATGAAATACTCCAAATTGATAACTAAGATCTTTATTTCTTAATATTTTTCAGGTTATGCATGGTAACAGGTACAGAACTTCAGTATTACTAGAAGTAAGAGCTGTTATGTAACTGGATTGTAATGGGTTGAGTTCCATGTAGTAGTGAATATGTAGAGAAATTCAGTGAAGGTACAAAAGTTTTTAACCATCAAAGATGTTTTATTCTTGTTCTAATGAAGTTTTGTTGTTGTTGGTTTTAAATATGGATAGACTAACATCGCTCTTCTAGAGGGAAATAATACTGCTTTCAATATCTGGTGAGTCAGAGGATGGAAGATCTAGTTCCTTCTAACTTGTAAAGTGATAAAGAGATATAGTGGCTTGAATGGACACCTCCTTGCCAGAGCCAATAAGTAGGTCCCAAGCTACTACCCAATTTATTTAAAAAAATATGTAATATACCATTGTCTTGATGGTGTTTGAAAATATTTCACATTCTATAACTCTCTAGAAATGACATCTAGAGGGGGAAACTACTGATCTCTGTGTTCACTAAAAAGTAAACATGCATATCTAATAGTTCTATTCAACAGACATCATACTTATGCATTTTTAATTTCAAATATTGCTTTGAATTCATAAATAACTTATGAGAAATGTTTATCAGTTTAAGACTATCTGTTGATTCCTACTAAAATGTGCACATCATATACTATATCTCACAAGTGTCCTTCATTTTAAACTCATATTTACCTTTCATGCACAAACCTGCTGCTCTTCTATATATGTAATTGTACGTTTTTAAAATGAGAAATACTGGAGTGGGAAACTAAAGTCAGAAAAATGTTACTGATGTTGAAAAAAATTTACTCTTACATTGTTTTATGTTTCTTACACTGATAGCTTTCTAGTGCTCCTCTTTTTAGGCCATTTTACCTACATATGCTTTAATTCTGCTTTTATTGAAGGAACTGAATAAATGACCAATGACATCAGTGGGAGAAGGATTGGAGTCATCATATCACTTATTTGCACCTGAGTAGGTTAAGGTTCAGGGTTTTGTTTCGTTTTTTCTTTCTTTTTTTTTCCCCTTCA
The DNA here is from genome assembly GCF_965152275.1 of Natator depressus. Classification (NCBI taxonomy): domain Eukaryota; kingdom Metazoa; phylum Chordata; order Testudines; family Cheloniidae; genus Natator; species Natator depressus. Next base: position 95,337,019 of record NC_134236.1, read on the forward strand.
CATCACAAGGTCTTGATGGTAGAGTTTAGTAGAGAAGACACCAACGTGAACTTAATGATATCACTTCTAAGGGGAACTCAGTGTTTCTTCCAATATAACAATACCTACCACATTTATATTTTGTACCCCCTTTATAGAATTACAATGCTCTAGTGGGAAGGGGGTGTGTGTGTGTGTGATTGCGGCCTAGTAAACAAATCCCTGAACTGGAACTCAGAAGAGCAGGATTCTATCCATAGCTCTGTCCATGGCCTTCTGCAATGACCTTGGGCAAGTCGTATCACCTTTCTATGCTTCAGTTTCTGTATCTGTAAAATTGGGATTTGATGATACATACTTCCTTGGAAAATCACTTTCAGATCTATTGATGAAAATGCTATAAAACAGGTTTAAAACATTGGTCAAACTGGACAGTGTCTACGCAAAAGAATAAATGGACACAAATCTGACATCAGGAATCATAACATCAAAAAGTGGTAGGAGAACACTTCAACCTCTCTGGCCACTCAGTAAAAGACTTAAGGGTGGCAATTTTGCAACAGAAAAGCTTCAAAAACAGACTCCAACGAGAACTTGCTGAGCTTGAATTAATATGCAAACGAGATACCATCAACTTGGGTTTGAATAGAGACCGGGAGTGGCTGGGTCATTACCCATATTGAATCTATTTCCCCATGTTAAGTATCCTCCCACTTTCTTGTCAACTGTCTAAATGGGCCATCTTGATTATCACTACAAAAGTTTTTTTCTCCTGCTGATAATAGCTCATCTTAATTAATTAGCCTCTTACAGTTTGTATGGCAACTTCCACCTTCTCTGTATGTGTATATATACACCTTCTTATATCTGATGAAGTGGGCTGTAGCCCACAAAAGCTTATGCTCTAATAAATTTGTTAGTCTCTAAGGTGCCACAAGCACTCCTGTTCTTTTTTCATAAAACAGGTAGGTATTCATCTTCTTCTTTCAGAAGACATTACTACAAAATCCTTTGCAGACTCTGCATCTATAAGGATCACATCACTTTCTTCTTAAGTCCAGCCACTTCTGGTGGTAGCATTGTCACAGCTGTTTCTTAACAGCACAGCAAGACACAGCAGAGTAGGACAGAAGTGAACAATAATTTCTCTTATTAAACTACAATGGAAATTGAGACAGAGCAGAATATAGAACTGTTAATTGCAATTTCGCTGACATAAGCATAAATAGTACGTAAAATTTCATCTGTCCTATATTTAATTAATGTTGCAGACCTAACAAAAGGGCCAGATTCTGGAGTAGTATATTACACCTTCCCAAATTCTCTCACAGAAAACAGTTTATAGAATAAGATACTATTCACTAAGAGGAAGGATAGTGAATCTGGCTTAGAGACAAATGTTGGCTAATATTTGTATCTGAACTCTTAACTGCTTTCTGAATTAAAGTAATTCTTTCTCAGGTGACTCATACTATGGTTCACTTTACTAATTAAAAATTCTTTTAGCATTCTCCACAGAAGGGCCTACTAATTGGCTCTCAACAATTATTTTCCTTTTAACTTTAAGATAAAAAGCTTTAGTGCAAAAAGGAAGATAGATACTATGATGTCTCTTTAGAACAATGCATGGGGGTATGAAAAGTAGTTATCCAATCATTCATAACAAAATGCGAAGCTTACAGATGTTGGCCATGACTAACAATGGCCCTGAGTTTTCCTTTATTCTCTGGTCACAGATTGAACAGACTATCACAGAAACTATTATAAAGCATTGAAACAAAGGAGAGAAAAAGCCAGTTGTATATCATTGCTGCTTTCACAAATAAAACCACAAATATGTTATGCCTAAGAAGACCCTGTTCAATGTTCATTGGAACCACCAGTGACATGGGTTTTTATGAATAACACTAGTTACTGGCCAGTCATGTCATTGCATCATTATTCAAGTTGGCAGTGCAAAAGACAAGAAAACATTAGGAGTTAAGGGACTACTAAAGAGGAGGAGGCTGATCTGGAAAATAATTTTAAATACAGATGCTGTATTTCTTGTTAATGATGTTGTAAAGCTTTTAAAAACAAGGTGCACAACCACTCCCATCCCATGTGTTTTAGGCCAATCATATTTTTAGTTTCTTTGACATTATCAGTTACTAGTCACGACAGCCACTCGTGATAAGCCAGGTGATGGCACTAGTAGCGTTGATTGTAAGACTCTGGCTCAAATTTACTGTATACTGAAAAGAGAGTTCATTGTCTTGTGTTTTCCATGGTAAGCAAAGCCCTCATGATAACTGGCAGTAAAACTGGACAGTAACTGGGACTTGCAAAAAGAAACCACAACAAACTGCAGCTGGATGTAGCATCCAGGAACACACCAATAATGTTTTGTTTCAATTTTTGGCAGCCTCTAAGAATAGTTAGGGGCTCAGCCATCTAGTGCAATGCATTTACTTGTAATGAATGCTATAACCCATAGTTGGGGCTATTATAGTAGGTAAAGAAGAAGAAGTTCTGAAAGAGATTTTGTGCTGTATAATGCTCAATTGTTCCTTTCCAGATTCAGAGTAAGAAAGTTATTGATACCACTTTATCAGTGTGCATTTGTTGTACAAAATCAGATAGGCATATGAACAGTACAAAAAGGCAGCTAGTTTAATGAGTCCTATTTGCTGCACACATGTGCTGTTCTCATGAATTTGAATAAAAATGCTTTTTGTGGTTGCTGGTATTTGCAATCATTCTTATTTTGTAGTATACATAAAAATATCATCATGTGGGTCCCATGTCAGTATTATATCTGTCATGACTAGCTCTCTGTTAGGGGTCAACTATTCCTCTCCATACAAAACATGCATATAACTTCCACAGATAATAAAGTTCTGAGTGTAATTCACCACAGCATTACTCTAATTTATGCTTATATAACTCTATTGGTTTCAATTAAACACTGATATAAAACAGGAATAGTACAATTCTGAACCAAATCAATGCAAATTATTCAATGGAGACTAGACCCTTATATTTGTATAGTTAGAGTGTGTTTGCAGTGCTGATGTTAGAGAATAAAAGGCCAGTGGTAACATATGCTGGATAAGACTCCTTGATCTTGACTTTAATACAGGAGACCCTTATAAAAGGCATGTGCTGGAAAATAGAGTATATTTGGACATCAAAATCATATTAATTGCCTTCACTAGAAAAGAAGGATCAGATTCTTAGGTGCTCCAACAGCGCAAAGCAGGTGGGAAGCTGGTTTAACTGGCTCCCTGAGGATTCTCCTTGTGTAAGGGAAATCTGAGTTGTATAGAGCCAGCATAGTAGTTCTACACTGACACTCACCATAAGGGGCATTCCTGGAATAAAGGAGGTGTGGCTGGGGCATTCCTATGACCCAGAAATCCAAAGCTGCCAGGGGCATCGGACCTGGATGGCGCTAATCCCCAGACCAGCCAGGAGGAGGTGTCCAGGAATATATTCTTGAGAGAGCCATCTACTGACACCGTATCTATTAATAGCTAACTGTTTACACATGCAGACACAGAGCTCTCCTTTAAAAAGTGCTCCCCTAATTCTGTGCAGAGTGAAGCTCAGTCAGACTAGAGTATTTAGCGAGATGTAGTCCCATGTTTATGTAAATGTTTCCTATTTTTTTTTATATAAAACCCTCAAACCGATTAAAAGATTGTATACCATATTTGGAATGAGGTGTATGTTTTTAAACACTGAACAGAATAGAACACTCTTTAATGAGAGCAGGAACAATTATTACTAAGACAGTGACCACTATTCCAGACAATTTTGTTGAGGATTTCAGTGGTCTAAAGTGATCTAAAACTTCTGTACTGAATGGATTGAATGGACTGATTGAATGGATACGCTTTTGTATTTCATTATTTGAGAATTTTGCCATTGAAAAAGGGATGTTTTGTTGGCTTTTGACACCCTGGTAGCATGTTTTTATTTGAACTAGAGAGCCTGGGTTTATGATAGGGATCCTCTTATCATAAGTTTTTTTGGCCTCTGGAGGAAGAATGGATGGAAGAATGGAAGGCCCCAGCAGCATTGATCAGTCAGCACTATTATTAACAGGTTCAATAGCAATCTCTCTCTCAGTAAGGTGATCAGGTGGGAATTGGGAGATAAAAATACAGCTGGTTGGAAACACCAAAGAAAAGTCACTTTTAAAAGAAATTCATGCCTGACAAAAGTAAAAATTGATAATGCTGGCAAGAATTAGGCAGAGGCCATGCAACCTGCCTCAAAGAGTTATACCAATGTACTTAAAGCTTGAGTGTAGAACACTGTCGTCACATTACTGCATCTGTCTTTGAACAGACACGCATTACTTTAGCTTAGGTGACATGGCCCCAACCCCACATCCTGGATCTTAGTATTTCCAGACTTTGGGAAAGTTTGATGCCAAACTTTGCATCCAGGCCCATCCCTACAATTTAGGACTCAATTTTGACTAGTCATATGATGGCAGGACAAGAGAGTAAAGCCCCATCCCCATCTGTGCTCACAGTAGGACAACTCAGATTTTGGCTGGGGCTTGGGGTAGACTGGGGGCTACACACCCAATATTCTCCCTTTGAGTATGTGGATGATGGGAGGGAACGAGGGTGGAGCCAGGACTGCACCACCCTTACTTCTTGCAATGGTCTGACCCAATCCAGGGGAATTAGCTGTAGCCTGAAAAGGTGAAGTAACCTATTTCCTCTTTGCCCCAGGGCAAGAAGGAGAAGAGGGAAGGAATTGTGACTTCTTTCCTGGAGTGGTCTTTCATACATGTGACCCCTTATTTAAAGGATCAATCTAGTCCTCAGTGATGAGGATGAATATTAGGTTCATTTCTACTAAAACTGTTCTATCTGTCACCAAAGCTATGCTAAAACCCAAATGGAGATAAGTGTAAGGTCAGTATATTAACATTCAGCCACCTGAATCCTCGGGAATGTTAAAGTTGATCAAGATAAAGCATAGTTCATGAATTGTATTTTTAAAAGGTCAAGAAGTGAAGACGATTTACTTATTTCAGTTGAAATTCGCCAGGTCTGGGGTTAGGGTGAAGGGAAAAGGAATTAAAACTTGAGAGCTATTTATGTGTTTAGATCAACAATTGTGTCAACCCCAGCTGTTTGTGAATATTGTCCACGTCTACATAAATATTTTTCAATACTAGTTCCTTTCAAAGTAATGATGTGCGTAAGACACACTTTCTGCATTTTGGCTTTGAATTAGTGTTCCAGGAACATGGAAAGTCTTACTTTTTCCACAGATAATTTTCTAAGCAACTTAATTTGAGTTCCCACAATGTTAGAAAGAAAATATTCTGCATGCTGTTTGTTTGACAAACATCATAAGGAGGAAATAGCATGGTGAATTTTGAAGGTAGAATCTTTTCCCATTGGGATTAAATATCTTTAAGATGTACCCCCGAAAAGTTGTCTTGAAATACTGTAATTGCATTCAACATGTCATTAAGATCACTCCGAAAGGGCTTCCCAAAGACATATGTCTACAAAGTTATTTACTTAGTGCCAAACAAAACAAAATCTTCACACCTGGGATATGGTGAAGGATCATTCAATAGTACTGTGTTTTTTCTTACTTTGTCTTATAAGCCTAACAGGAGAGAGGTGGTTATACAATCTGTCCACTCTTGCAGAAGCACAACAAATCCTTTGACTAGCCAGCTAGTATAATCTTGTAATTATTTTTTCTCATGGAGTTAGTCAGAACTTTTACTACTGAGGTCCTACATTATTTACCTGTTTCCCTTACTTTATCCACTAGAAGCTGCTTTCCCTGCCACACTTGCTCTTCACTGTCTTAACCAGAGCAGCTTCAATTCTTCAGAACTTAATTTTTGCAATGGTTGTCTTGTATTTTGTGCTACAGTTGAAATTACATTCCCTAATGACCCCTTAGTTATAGTGAATTTTGCATCTAATAGGCAAACTTTAAAATGTATATATTAAGATACATTTAGCAACAATAAAAAGGTTTTTCCTCAAAGGTCCTAGTCCCTGAAGCGGTCCTATCACTACTGGTACACACACAAATAAATAATAATAAGTAGTCCTATGACCACTGATATAATAAAAATAAAGTGGCTTTATTATAGAAATCACTCCATTGATGCAAAAGGGCTGGATACCCTGACTTATTAGGTAGTGACGTATTTGCCTACACTGGCTTTACACCATCTGTTGTGATGGAGTGGGAGCATGAGGGAATCCTTTGAGTCCTGGCTGGCACTGTGTCATTTACTGCAGCTCCTAAGCTGCTCTATGTTGTGCCAGGCTGTTTTGGTCCCCAGTAAGGGTGAGGCTTAGGGAAGAAGAACGTTTAGAGTAAACTTCTCCCCCCATCCTTCTTCTCTGGGTCCTGTGGTGAGTACATCTCAGCCAGACCCAGGGTTCTGGCCCAGAGTTGTTAAATTAGAGCATTTATTTACAGTGCCATTAAAGACAAAAACAAACACACAGAATACCCAAAACACCATCACCACTGATACCACTGGGTGATCAAGATGCTAAAGGAAGCATCAAGGAAGCACTCAAGGAAGACAAGGCCGTTACAGAGAAGCTAAATGAATTCTTTGCATTGATCTTCACTGCAGAGGATGTGAGGGAGATTGCCACACCTGAGACATTCATTTTAGGTGACAAAGATAAGGAACTGTCCCAGATTGAGGAGGCAGTAGAGGAGGTTTTGGAACAAATTGATAAATTAAACAGTAATAAGTCACCAGGCGCAGATGGTATTCACCCAAATGTGAAATTGCAGAACTACTAACTGCTGTATGTAACTATGACTTAAAGCAGCCTCTGTACCAGATGATTGTAGCACAAATTTTTAAAAAAGGCTCCAGAGGCAATCCTGGCAATTACAGGCCAGTAATCCTAACTTCAGAACAGGCAGATTGGTTGAAACTATAGTAAAGAAGAGAATTATCAGACACGTAGGTGAACATAATTTACTGGGGAAGAGGGAACACAGCTTTTGTAAAGGGAAATCATGCCTCACCTATCTATTAGAATTCATTGTGAGGGTCAACAAACATGTGGACAAGGGTGATCAAGTGGATATACTGTACTTGGGCTGTCAGAAGGCCTTTGACAAGGTCCCTCATCAAAGGCTCTTAAGCAAACTAAGCAATCATGGGATAAGAGGGAAGGTCCTCTCATGGGTCAGTAACTGGATAAAAGACAGGAAATAAAGGGTAGGAATAAATGCTCAGTTTTCACAGTGGAGAGAGCTAAATAGAGGGGTTCCCCCAAGGATCTGTACTGGTACCAGTGCTATTCAACATATTCATAAATGATCTGGAAAAAGGGATAAACAGTGAGGTCGCAAAATTTGCAGATGGTACCAAATTACACAAGTTAGTTAAGTCCAAAGCTGACTGCGAAGAGTTACAAAGGAATTTCGCAAAACAGGGTGACTGGGTAACAAAATGGCAGATGAAATTCAGTGCATTTCCATACATGCATATTGGAAAGCATAATCCGAACCATACATACAATATGGTGGGATTTAAATAAGCTGTTACCCCTCAAGAAAGAGATCTTGGAGTCATTGTGGATAGTTCTCTGAGGACATCTGCTCAATGTGCAGTAGCAGTCAAAAAAGCTAACAGAGTATTAGGAACCATTAGGAAAGGGATAGATAATAAGATAGAAAATATTATGATGCCACTATAGAAATCATTGGTACACCCTCACTTTGAGTACTGTGTGCAGTTCTGGTCACCTAATCTCAAAAAAGATTAGGGGAGGGATAGCTCAGTGGTTTGAGCATTGGCCTGCTAAACCCAGGGTTGTGAGTTCAATCCTTGAGGGGGCCATTTAGGGATCTGGGGCAAACATTGGGGACTGGTCCTCCTTTGAGTAGGGGGTTGGATTAGATGACCTCCTGAGGTCCCTTCCAACTCTGATATTCTATGATTCTAAGATATATTAGAATTGGAAAAAGTATAGAGAAGGACAACAATCTTCCTATCTTTAAAAAAGGGAAGAAGGAGATCCAGGGAAACTACAGACCAGTCAGCATCACCTCAATCCCTGGAAAAATCATGGAACAGGTCCTCAAGGAAACCATTTTGAAGCACTTGAAGGAGAGGAAGGTGATCGAGAACAGTCAACATGAATTCACCAAGCGCAAGCCTGACCAGCCTGATTGCTTTCTATGATGAGCTAACTGGCTCTGTGGATATGGGGAAAGCAGTGGACATGGTATATCTTGACTTTAGCAAAGCTTTTGATACGGTCTCCCACAGTATTCTTGCCAGCAAGTTAAAAAAGTATGGATTGGATTAATGGACTATAAGGTAGATAGAAATCTGGCTAGATTGTTGGGCTCAGTGGGTAGTGATTAACGGCTCGATGTCTAGTTGGCAGCTGGTATCAAGCAGAGTGCCCCAAGGGTTGGTCCTGGAGCTAGTTTTGTTCAACATCTTTATTAATGATCTGGATGATGGGATAGATTGCACCCTCAGCAAGTTCGCGGATGACACTAAGCTGGGAGCAGAGGTAGATACGCTGGAGGGTAGGGATAGGATACAGAGTGACCTAGACAAATTGGAGGATTGGGCCAAAAGAAATCTGATGAGGTTCCTCAAGAACAAGTGCAGAGGCCTGCACTTAGGACGGAAGAATCCCATGCACCGCTACAGACTAGGGACCAAATGGGTAGGCAGCAGTTCTTCAGAAAAGGAGCTAGGGGTTACAGTGGATGAGAAGCTGGATATGAGTCAGCAGTGTGCCCTTGTTGCCAGGAAGGCTAATAGCATATTGGGCTGAATTAGTAGGAGCATTGCCAGCAGATTGAGGGAAGTGATTATTCCCCTCTATTCGGGACTGGTGAGGCCACATCTGGAGTATTGCATCCAGTTTTGGGTCCCCCACTACAGAAGGGATGTGGACAAATTGGAGAGAGTCCAGCGGAGGGCAATGAAAATGATCAGGGGGCTGGGGCACATGACTTATGAGGAGAGGCTGAGGGAACTGGGATTGTTTAGTCTGCAGAAGAGAAGAGTGAGGGGGGATTTGATAGCAGCCTTCAACTACCCGAAGGGAGGTTCCAAAGAGGATGGAGCTTAGCAGTTCTCAGTGGTGGCAGATGACGGAACAAGGATCAGTGGTCTCAAGTTGCAGTGGGGGAGTTCTGGGTTGGAAATTAGGAAACACTATTTCACTAGGAGGATGGTGAAGCACTGGAATGAGTTACCTAGGGAGATGGTGGAATCTCTATCCTTAGAGGTTTTTAAGGCCCGCCTTGACAAAGCCTTTGCTGGGAAGATTTAGTGGGTGTTGGTCCTGCTTGTAGCAGGGGGTTGGAGTAGATGACCTCCTGAGGTCTCTTCCAACCCTAATCTTCTATGATTCTATGATTCTTCTATGAACAAAACTGATTAGGGGTATGGAACAGCTTCCATATGAAGAAAGATTAAAAAGACTGGGACTGTTTATCTTAGAAAAGTGACGACTAAGATAGAGGTCTATAAAATCATGAATGATGTGGAGAAAGTGGATAAGGAAGTGTTATTTACCCCTTCATGTAACATAGAAACCAGGGGTCACCGAATGAAATTAATAGGCAGTAGGTTTAAAACAAACATAAAGAAGTACTTCTTCACACAACACAGTGAACCTGTGGAACTCATTGCTGTGGGCATGTTGTGAAGGTCAAAAGTATAACTGGATTAAAAAAAGAATTACAGTAGAATTATGAACATCTTGGGAATGGCGGTTGTTTGTAACTCTGAAATGTTCGTAACTCTGAACAAAACTCTGAACAAAATGGTATCGTTCTTTCAAAAGTTTATAACTGAACATAGACTTAATACAGCTTTGAAACTTTACTATGCAGATGAAGAATGCTGCTTTTAACCATCTTAAACGAAACAAGCACAGAAACAGTTTCCTTACCTTGTCCATTTTTTTAAAATGTTCCCTTTGTTTTTAGTAGTTTACATTTAACACAGTATTGTATGGCAGAGTATTTGCTTTTTTTGTCTCTGCTGTCTGATTGTATACTTCTGGTTCCAAATGAGGCGTGTGGCTGTCCCGTCAGTTTGTAACTCTGGTGTTCATAACTCTGAGGTTCTACTGTCGGTAACTTCGTGGAGGATAGGTCCATCAATGGCTATTAGCCAAGATGTTGAGGGAAAAAAACCCAATGCTCTGGGTTTCCCCAAACATCTGACTTTTAGAAGCTGGGACTGGATGACAGGGAATGGATCACTTGATAAATTGCCCTGTTCTGTTCATTCTCTGAAGCATCTAGCACTGGCCACTGCTGGAAGGCAGAATACTGGGCTAGGTGGACGATTGGTATTACCCAGTATGGCTATTCTTATGTCACCCACAAAAAAATAAATAAAACATACAAAGCAAACAATAAAAAACCAAAAATACATGCAGGAGAATGCATTGAAAAAAACAAAATAAGATAGGCTGTTTCTCCAGGCTCACTTATTAAAGAAGATGGATATAATTGTAAATAGGAAAGCTGTGGAATATAGTTAATAAAATCAATCCTTACAAGGATTAGTTACGCTCATAATGGTGACTGAGTTCCTGCTTTTCAAGAGCTGACAGGCAGTGATGGAGTATGTGTCAGTGTTTTTCTTTCATAGCCTCACTTCTGCCACCCTCCATATCTTTTAACTATTTAGGGCTTATGTGCACTGCTTCCTTAAAACTTACTAGGAACAAAAAGGTAGACTGAGCCATTGCTTAGAATCTATCTCATTGGCTACATATATGGTAACAGATTGTCTCCTAAAGTTGAAGTAAAGGGCCAAACTTAAATAGCCGTCTGCTTTTGGGATTGCATCCACTTATAACAGATGCTTCAGCTAGCTGAAAATAAATGTAGGGCCTTTGTAATTACAACCTAGACTGAAACTCATATCTCTGGCCAAGCCTTTGTCATGAAGTGTTACTGAAAATCATTAAGATTCCTTAAATCAGTAACCTATCTAGTCATGAGATCATTTGTACTCTCTTCCCAAATAACCTCTCATATTTTAGACATTGCAGTGGCCAATGTTTTCATTTCTCCTTTAAGACGAGAGTTAAAAATACAAGGGAATGTCATATAATGACACAGACACACTGGATGGACCCTGCTGCAGCAGAACAGAACAAAAAGTAGCAGAGAAATACAATGTAATTTTGCACACTTTAGGAGAAAATTTAAATCTAGTAATTGATTTAAGTGGCTAGAATTACACTAGGGATTATTAATTTGAAGAAGTGCAGTTGTGGAAAGAAGAGCTGGATTGCTGAAATGTTAAGAGAGCATTATAATAGGTTTTTTTGGCAGGGGAGTGCAGATGAGAATGGAACTGATCTTGCGTTTATGGAACTTTAGCATCACAAAGCATTTTTTTCCTCGTACCTCACGTTTTTTCCTCTTTTCTATTGTTTTGAAAGCCAGCAATGCAAAATGAATGACGGAGTCAAAGGGGCTTTCTGTAAGTAGAGAATACACAGCACACATACTACTGCAGTGTTGCCAACTCTCATGACTTTTTTTGCGAGAGATGGGGTTTCACAGGGGGCTGGAGCTCATCTGGTGATTAAAGTTCAACTCTGCCAGAAGCTGGCAGATTTCTGTGCCCTCTGCTTGCTGTTTTCACAGTAGGGGAGAGGGAAGAAGCAAGCAAAGAGCCCAGCACTCAACACAGCTCTGCCTTCTCCTCCCTCCTCCTCTGCTGTGAGCAACAGGGATGGGTCATCTGGTCCTCTCCCACCCCTCCCCCAGCACCTGGCCCGGGAAGGGGCAAAGAGGGGTGAAGAGCCCCTGGAGATGCACCCCCTCAGCCTGGATGGGAGACAGTGGACCCTCTGCAGCCCGTCCCCCTACCCCTGAAGAACCACAAGAGGAGCAGAGGTGAGAGGTTGGAGGGACTGAACTGAGGTGGGGTGATGGGGAGGGATTGAACTGATGGAAAGGGCTGGATGGGGACACAACTGATGGGTGGAGCCCTGCGCAGATACACAAATGTGTATCTACATCCAATCCGCGATCCACAAAAATTATCTGCAGATTCTGCAGATTTGCAGGTCTCTACACCGGGGCTGGACTGAGTCTCCAAGGCACCCTTCCCTCCGGAGCCTCGGGTATGTCAAAGAGCATGTGTGACAACCATCATCTTTGCTGACATTCTAAGGATTCAGGGACCCCCAGAGCTAAACCATGTGAATCTCTACAGTCTGAGCTAAAGAGCCATTTTTTCAAGCTGAAAGCTGTAACAGAGCCATGTCTTCTGTGAATCAGGCACAGTTGGGGACATGTAATACCGTGACTGGTAGGTTACAGATGCATTTTAGGCAAAATATTGTAACAGTCAAAGTGGAAACTGAGGTCAGAGATTGTGCTTAAATGAGTTCACATCTGTTATGGATTTATTAGTGTATTTCTAGTTATAGAGTCAGGTTCTCCCACAGAGTGTAGGTGGTGCTCAAAGCTTTAAGAGAAAGAACAGTAAATCTGTTTTTGATGAAAGTATATTGCTGTAACCTTTAGGAACAGATCTGAGTTTACTTTAAAGCATGTGTTGTTAGTGAACTCATCATTAGAAGTCTATTATGGACAGAATAAGTGATAGATGTTTCATACTTTTTTCTGCTCAATCAAATTAAAAGAATAGTGATAATTTCACATTACCCCTTTGCAATGCTATGATTAGACCATTAATTAAAAAAATAAAAGTTAGTGTAAGTGGTATGTAGCAGGGTTCCAGGTCGCTGGGTATGCAAGACTCCTTTCCTGAGTCACTATAAACACAGGTGCCAGAACGCTGAGTACAAATGGAGAGCATTCACTGCTGAGTCTTGATTGTAAATGAACCTTGTTGGCTCCAACCATGCTATAAAAGGAATTAGAATGTCTCCCTTGGCCAGAGGGAGGCCTGTATGGAAATGGGGAACAGTGAAACTAGGAGAGAAAACTTATGCTGGGCTTTGTTTTGTTATCTGAATCACCAGTAAAGCCAAATCCCAGGAAGGGGGTAAATTTGGACTATGTATGGCAAATGGAGACACTATTGAAGGCATGGTGGGACCTTAATCTGCTTATAGAGTTCAAATATATCGTGGTCTTGCATAAAAGACTGCAGACACTGTACTGTATGTATGTATCTGTGATAGGGTCCGCAGGGTGCAACCTGATTGTGGGGCCGCTAAGTCCCCCAAACCCACTAATCTGGGTTGCCTCTCACACTGTGTTGCTGTTGTCAAGCTGTAAACCTCTGACAGGTACTGCACCTAGACAGACATCCACAGTCAGGCACAGACCCAACTGAGTTATATGAATAATCTCCCAGCTACTCATGAACCATCAATAGGAGGCTCCATCCAGTTCCCCCCAGCTCCCCAGCTTTGTACCCCAGAACTGTACCATCTTGCACTGGTCAGAAGCCTGGTCAGTGTCAGGTCACTATCGTTTGTAAACTGAGCTGAGATTTCCCAAGCACTTCAACCAAAACACACTGTTTTAGGTTAAATATAAAACAGAAATATTAACTACAGAAATATTTTAAGTGATTATAAAGAGCAAGTGTAGAGATCCGTCTGAGTTCTACAAATGTAAAGGGGATTTGAATCAAGCAGCATCTTACTCAGGCAGGCCACAAATCCTCAATACACAGGCTGGAACTGCTTTCCAGCCCAGGACCACCCTTCCCCAGCTCAAAGTCTTTGTCCTCCAGATGTTCCTCCAGATGTTGAGTTGGGCTGGGGTGGGGGCAGAAAGGCCAAGTGATGATGTCACTTCCTCTCTTTTATAGTTTCTTCCAGCTTTCTGGAAAGATCTTTTGCAGTGACCTGGGGATCAGGCAGTCCCCATTGGTCAAAAAGTCTCCATTGTCTACATGTTCTCTCTGTGAAGTCTCCATTGTATACAGTTTCTGGGATAGTGGATTCTTTCCTTGATGGGTGTTGATGAGCCACTAACCCAGAGGTGGGCAAACTACGGCCCGCGGGCCACATCCAGCCCATGGGACCCTCCTGCCTGGCCCCTGAGCTCCTGGCCCGGGAGGCTCGCCCCCGGCCCCTCCCCCGCTGTCTCCCCTCCCCTGCAGCCGCAGCGTGCCACGCTGTGTTCTGGGCTGCGCAGTTGCAGAGCCACCGCCAGCCACTCGCGCTCCAGGCAGCGCGGTAACGGGGCAGAGGGCAGGGAGCTGGGGTGGTTGCTAGAGGGCAGAGGAGTTGGGGGTGGTGATCAGGGGGCAGGGGTGTGAATAGGGGGCGGGGCAGTCAGAGGGTGGGGAACAGGGGGGTTGGATGGGGCAGGAGTCCCGGGGGGGGGAGTCAGGAAGGAGAGGGGGGGTTTGGATGGGGCGGCGGGGAGCGGTCAGGACAGGGAGTGGTGGATGGGGTAGGAGTCCCGGGGGGGGGCATCAGGGGGCAGGGGGGCATTGGATGGGGCAGGAATCCCAGGGGAACCATCAGGGGTGAGAAGCGGGGGGTGGGTGGCACGCCTGGCTGTTTGGGGAGACACAGCCTCCCCTAACCGGCCCTCCATACAATTTTAGAAACCCGATGTGGCCCTCATGCCAAAAAGTTTGCCCGCCCCTGCATTAACCGCTGTCTGGCTACTCCATTGTACCTGAAAGGCTGGTTGTGAGTGTTCCTAACCTCCCAACATATTTCAATAACATACACATAACAAAACTTCATAACTTCACACACAATGATAGCACATACAATCTAGCAGGATAATTATGTTCAACAGATCAAGACTTTTAAAATGATACCTGTTAGAGAGCTTATTCCTTCACTCTCCCACTTCCCTGGTCCTTCTCACATGAACAGAGAGCAACAATACCCGAAGTCCGAAGGTGCAAACAATTCGATGTTTATTGGGGTGAACTTCCAGCAAGCTTAAATACAAGTTCCTTTTTCCTTATTTTCGAATCCCAACTTACTTCCTGTTTGCCCCTAATTTATATAGTAATATTCTTAGCTATACCTTAACCAATCATTCTACTGAAATTTAACTAACCAATCCTAACATATTGTAACATGATTAGCTAACCAATTATATCCCACCACCTTAATTAGATTACACCCAGCAAAATTAATTATACAGCAGACAGAAGCAATCACAGAACCAGACAGAGATTATACAGACAAACAATAGCAAAGTGGGAACTATAATGACAAAACAATACAGAAGTGAGGATTTCACATCCCAGCTATTGATAAGTGAGTTCTTGCCAGACAGGATGCTACCAAACTAAGTTTCCTTTTACATTTTCTAGGCACTTCCCTTTCTCTGGAGGTGATAGGAATTATCAGGACAGGATTGTATTCCTAACAGCCCAATAGCACCTTCTTTCAATGTGACTAGTTTGGAATGTGAGGATGTGACTGTTCGCTTCCTGGCTTATGGCTGCCTCTGCTGCTTAGCCAAAGGCCTTAGCCTAAGCACAGGGCCTCAGACTGTCACAGTAAGAAAAGGCCCTTACACCAGCAGACAGTGATTTTGATTCTTTCTTTTATACCTCTAGAACTAGCCAA
The DNA here is from genome assembly GCF_965152275.1 of Natator depressus. Lineage (NCBI taxonomy): Eukaryota > Metazoa > Chordata > Testudines > Cheloniidae > Natator > Natator depressus. Next base: position 95,352,537 of record NC_134236.1, read on the forward strand.
GTGATAAGAATACCCCTAAATTCTTAAAGTACAGGCCTTTACAGACAGGCCTGAATATCTATATCCTAACAATACCTTGCAAAGAATACTTTGTACAAAACATATCATAATTATACAACAGTGGTGAATATGGGAGTTCCAGGGTGCTGCTTTGAGATAGAGTATCACAGTATAGCAGGTTCTTTCCTATCTTCATAGCTTTCTCAAACTGATTTCTTCTTTTGGGCTGTTTCACCTAAGGCTTGAGATGAATGTTTTAGGAATGTCTGAGCAAAATCAGTTGAACCATTTAAGTCACGAGGACATGAAAAAGTACTCCATGTTCTTATTTTCCAATCACAAACACATGCATAACTCAAACATAGCTGTGTGTGTGCACGTCCAACATGACTTATTTTGTAGGTATTATTCATAATTAATGAATAATCCTAGTTTGCATAAGATTGGCCCAGTAATTGTAAAGCCATGAGAAATACAATTTTTAGAAATATTTGTATGTAGCCACTAGAATTTTGTTATCCATATTCTTTTTTTATCTGTTTCCAGCTAACGAGAGCAGATAACTATGACAGGGAGTTTATTATTATTTATATAACAATAGCCAACAGAGGCCCCAACTGAGACTAGGCCCCCATTGTGTTTGGGTGCTGTATGTGCAAAGAGTAAGAGACAATCCCTGTCTCCAAGATTTTATAATCTAAAGAGACTATACTGACAAGGAGAAGAAAGGAAGTATTATTTTCCCATTTTACAGATGGGGCACAGAGACATGAAGGCCACAATTCAGAGCCGTAGAAATTAAATGACTTGCTTAAAGTCACACTGGAAGTCTGGCAGAAATGGAAACTGAAACCATAATTCCTGAATCCAGCACCTTAACCAAAAGACCACACTGGCTCTCAGTTTCTGGAGTGATTGAACTTTGATCTTTAGTAAGCTTTTGGCCTATTGTTTAAAGCAGCTTGTTTCTTGACCAAGGGTAATTTGGGTTCCAGATGCTCTCAGTCGACAGCAAACCGGATTCAGGAAGCCCCAGAACAAATACCTGCATATCAAATAACTTAAAAGTGCCATTGGCAATTGCATTTTTTAAAATAAATAAATAAAAAAAATTCTAAGAAAATTTCATACAAAGGGAAAATGCAGCGTTAGGATTCAAAGTTCAAGTGTAATTCTGATTCCTTTTTCTTGTGTCTTAAAGTATGTTCTCTCTTTTATATCATCAAAAATAAAATGAATAACTCAAAATGGAATTTCTTTAAATTCATTTCTCATACTAAGTCACTGTTCATGGCTTGATTTGCATCCACTGAGATGTTTAAAACAAGCCCAGGTTTGAAAAAAAAATTAAAATGTTCAGTATCTGCTAGAAATATCAAATAAGTCTGAATCTTGCTTTGTGGCTGTTGTCATAAAAGATCATCCTTTTTGTATTAGTTTTTTCTTCTTCATCTTTTCATCATCTTCATTCTTTTGAGTGCAACAGTTTGTGGCTCATTGCTGATACCACCTTGAAGACTTTAGAATCAACTTCAGGAACTGTTTTCAGAGTAGCAGCCATGTTAGTCTGTATCTGCAAAAAGAAAAGGAGGACTTGTGGCACCTTAGAGACTAACAAATTTAACTGAATCCCAGACATCGGTAACTCAGGGGCAGTCATAGAAGCACCGTGGCTTCATTCAATTTGCTGCCTTTAGTCTTTGAGGACAATCCAGAATACTCCTATGCAGCCCAATATTTCTTACTTGGCCTGTGAACGGCTTGTTCAGATAGTTGTCAGACTTGCTGAAGTTACTCTGAAATCCAAGTTTGGCTCTTTCACTGTCCTTTTTACACCATCAGTTAAATGTGCCTGAGACATATCTTATACAAGTATAGAGCTTTTGCACAGCACTGTTCTAGGTCTTTTGTGCCATTTTTATCCAATCCTTATCCACCCAGCCTTTCGGCTGTGTGCTGCACAATGAATCCAGAAGAGAAGTTTATGGGTTTTGATAATGTTTTGATTATTATTTCTGTAAGCTTCCTGCCATGTGCCAGGATTGACAAAAGCATAGCAAAATGTGACCTTTTGTCATCTTCACAAATACTGTACAGTTTTTATACTGCTAGAAGGATGGTCTGATTTTCAGAGTTCATTGGTGTCACATCCCTGTGAGAAGTCTGCTGCAATACATACACATGTTCTTAGTATAGCCTGATTTTGAACTTGTGAAAACTGTCTGCTTTAAGGCCGAGATTTTCAAAGGTGCCAATGGGATTTAGACACCCAGTTCCCATTAAAATTAAAATGGGAACTGGGCAACTAAATCTTCTTGACAGTTTTTAAAATCTCAGCCTTAATCTTTTGGAAGCTTTTTTTGTAATCTTTGCCCGAATAACAGTCCATAAAATCTGTACATAAGTCAGGATATTATTTGGTAGCTGCCACTTTGTGTTTTTCTTTTTTCCATTTTTAGTGTTTTAAGACTTATACCTATCTGCTACTTTTGCTGTGCTTTAAATCCAAACTATATAGATATGCTTTTGTAACAGTAAAGAGGGAGGATGACTTTGCTTACTAGGCTTCTTGCAGCTCTTCCATTTTTGGGGGATGGGCTTAATTATTTTTTTACATACACAAAATTCATCAGATAATGCTCAATATTTAACCTGCAATGTAAAGGTAGCGTAAGGCAGGGAACTTTTTCACTTCTGAATTGCTTTTTTTTACATACTTCTCCCTTTCCTGCCTCAGAACCCTTATTACTTACCTACTATTATACTGTATTTAACCTGTTTGACTACCTGAATATAAGTCAATTTCTTCCCCGCCCAATGTTGCTCTAAAATATTGACGTATTTTTTTGGCCTATACACAAATATAAATGCCATTTCAACATGGAATACAATACTGGGAACTAGCTAGTGCTTTTCTAGTTTGGGTAATTAAAAGTACTACTTGTCAGGTTCCCCCACCCCAAGAGCATTTAAAGCATGTGAATTTAAAGTATACACATTTTTCTGTAAAAAGTGATGAAATAATTGTATGTAAAGCATACTCTATGGAATCAGACAGACATCTGAACAAACAACATATTGGGCCAAAGTCAAAGTGAACAAATAATTCTGAACATCAGATAACTTCCTATGATGCCTCTCTAGCTGTTAGATGCACACATAATATAAATGTCTATTAGTCCCTGCAGTTATTCCACATTTAAGAACCACTGATGACCAAGAATAGTTGCTATAACAACTTCCATTTGAAGGCAACTAAGAATAAAAATCTGTAAACCTGAAGTGTTTGTTTATATTTAATCCATGTTTTCTTTTCCTTCTGCCTGTACAAATACAAAACCTGTTGATGTTAACACCAGAGCTGGCTTGGCGCATACCTGCACTTCACATTGATGCAGGGGGAAAAATGCAAAAATTAAGTTATAGTGTATTTTGGGGGGAGAAATTATGCTAATGATAAAATAATCAGAACATGACAGGTCTTCCGTCACTGATATATATCATTATTGTCATTTTTATATCTGTATCACACAATCAGAATTCGAGCTTAGTTGTGCAATGCACTGTTTAAACACATCAGATAACACAGTTTCCTGCTCAAAAGAGCTTACAGTCCAGTGCTGGTTGTGATGGCATAAGTCTTTGGATAAGATATCAAGGGTCATATAATTTTCCAAAGTCCTCAGCCACTTGAGGAGATATCCGATGACGTGAGCTGTAGCTCACGAAAGCTTATGTTCAGATAAATTTGTTAGTCTCTAAGGTGCCACAAGTGCTCCTTTTCTTTTTGCGAATACAGACTAACATGGTTGCTACTCTGAGAACAGAGATGATTGATCTTGTGAGCATAAGGAAACAGCTAATCTCCATTAAATTCATTAGAACTATGTTGATTTACAGCAGCTGAGAATCTGGTCCAAAATGTCAAAAGAGCTTCCAGATGTAAAGAATTAGTTGGAGAACACACACATTCTTACTTTGTCTGCACTAGTGTTGTCTCATTTTGGAGCCTCGGGTGAGAAATAAACAGGACTGGGCCCAAACTATACATGCTGAGGATCTGTTTTTTCACACTGTAGAGAGGTTTCTAAAGAGAATTGGTGCTGCCAATGATAATGCCTGCAGAGATGGAAGTTCAGATCCTAGTATTAAACATATTGAAATTAAAGTTGAGAAGGTGACTAGGATTTAAAATTGTGATACTTTGAAGTAAAGCTCCAGTGCACAACCAATCATCCTGCCAGTCCTACTACATGGATAGTTTTCTCTAAAAATGTGCGGAAGGGTCCCAGCTTATTATTTCTAATCTTAGAGTTAATTTTAAATGCTTTTGATTTATTACCGCATAAGTAATATTTCTGCTGACTTGTGGTGTTTAACTGTGACCTCCCATGGCTGATTAGGAAAATTAAAGATTTCAACTGCTCACCTGGCTCTTCCTATATTGGTTAAGGAAGCATTATATCAGTTTTCCATTTTCAGTGTCCTAATAGAACATAGTGTGGTGCATCTTCAAACTGCTTTATAAACATTAACTGAATTTCACTGCAACCTTGCGAGGTAGATATCATCTCTGATCTTTGCAATCAAAAAACTGAGATTGCTATTCCGCCACTGATAAAATAGTAATAAATGTGCTGAATTCTGCTTTCAGTTACATGTTTGCAAGTTCATTGATTTCAGCATCCAACAGGTTTCCATTGCAAAAACAGTTTACTTGTTGATGCATGTTTAATTTGATTTCATATGCAGTCTTCAAATATTGATACTGTTAACAGAGGCAAAGTGAAGAACTATGTGCCCACCATTTTAAAAATCTGGAAACTCTGATGAAATCACTATGACTTTGGCCCAATATGTTAAATTTTTGCAAACAGAATTTTATACCAGCACCACACACATTTGACTATCACTCATAGGAATCAAACTCAAAAGCTGGAATAGCATTTTGGAATAACAACTTTATTTAGAACTGTACTCAATCCATCTTTTTGAAGAGTGCTTGCTATGTAAAAGAATATAAATATGAAATTGCCAGTATGTAGAATATTAGTTTTTTTCCTGGGTTTTAATTAAAATTGAAAGTTTATAGTAGGTAGAGTGAATTTTATTAGATACTTTATGTTCAATCTAATGTATGTGTTTATTTTTGAATGTTTTTCCTTAATATTTTCATTCTTTCTTCAAATTGTCTTAGAAGATTTAATAACACACTGCAAGAATTGTAATTGACTAATGTTGTGTTCTTTTTTAATTACAGTTATTCTTTAAATTCTATTTAGGCAAGTGTTGGTATTCTTACCATATGATTATATACTGTTCTTAAAATATTTACTTTTTGAACTGTAAGGGTTGTATTTAGTAAAAATTTACATATAAATTACATCTCTTCCTTCAAAAAATTGTAGAACACACAGCAAAAAACACCCCAAACCCAAATCCATAGATTTGCCATGCAACCAGAACCAGCTTTGGAAGCTTACAAAATTGCTATTGCAAGCATACCTCTCAAGTGTTCCACATCGGCAGAAATGTTCCACATTTCAGATTCAAAATATATGTTTGTTCTGCATGCTGTTGAAAAAAATGAGCCCACCTATGTTCCAGAAGGTGAGGGTCCCTTAGAATTTTGTGAACACTACGTTGAAAATGGCTTTTGATATGTTCTGATCACATTATTCATTTGTTTGGTGTGAAATCAATCCGGTCCTATTATTAGGTATTATTCTCTGCTCTACGTTAGTGACCACATCAGCAGAAGTGAAAGATAAAACAAAGAGACAATTCAGAGAAAAGACTCCTTATCTTTTAGTTTTACTATTAGCATAAAGGCCCCAATCCTGTGGTGAAACCCTGCAAGCGTACCCTGCACTCACACACTGGATTCAATGGGACTGCCCATGGATGCAGTTCTCAGTGCAGGATTAAAGAACTACTTTGCTTTAAATGTACCAGTAAAATGCAAGGTTCTACAGACTTAAATCCAATGAGTTCCTCTAAGTTACATTTGTCATGTAAAGACATATTTTTTCCTAATAAGATTTTGATTTAAAGTAGCCAGAGCCTTTGGCATTCCAGAATGCAAGTAATAATGGGTTCCATGGTATCCTGAAGCAGTGGCCCAGAATCCTCCCTCCATCACAAGGTATACATGCTGTCTGAGATACAGAGTACATAAGTAAAGTGCACAGTGCTAGATGATATGAACTTTTGTAATTTGTTTAGAATGGTGTAAAGAAAACACAAATGTCCACAAGTAAGGCAATTATTTCTGCTTTTAATTTTGTGGGTGCACAATTTTTATGTCTTTTTGTATTGTTTATGCCTTTTGAAATATATAGTAAAATTCTGTTTGATCATATAATTAAAGACTGTCCTAATACATGCGCACAAGGGGATCAATTAAGGCTACACAGGTAATATGATTTCTGTTATTTTCTAAATTTTGAAAGCTTGATTTTGTTGCCTTAATGTTGTTTTAATGTAGTTTTTCTGGATGTGATTTCTTAATGAAAATATGAAAACAAACAAACCCAGAATGTCCTTCATGTGGACCCAAGTTAACCCCCAGCTTGGTTCATCATCGGCATTTGGACCTTTAGATCCACAGCACAGACCTCTACTATGAGTCCTAACTGAGTAACTGGTAGCAGTAGTAGGCTGTTATCCTCCATTGTATGGACCAGTCACTAAAGGGTGAGACAAGCCCTATGTTATGTTTAAGAAACCTAGTCTTCTCATGTTGGTGAGGCACTGGCTGAGGAGAGAGAAATAGTTTCTCTTGTGGCACAATGGTCTTTGGTAACACTATTTCTTTCTCTGACAAGTGCAACTATGCTGCTTTATAACAGGAAACGCATATAAATTTCAGCTGTGAACATTCTGTACTGCATGCCTAGCATGTGGACAAAATAAAAATGCTGGCCTATATTTTTATATGACTTTATATGATGATAAGAAATCTTTAAATCCCACATTTTGAAATTAAGGCTGTTCTGTCATTTTCCAAATAAATTAAATATAAAATTGGAAAAATCTGATACCATTCTTTTTTGGTAGTTTCTGTGTCCATTATGCTGGCAGTGTTAGTGAATTCACTGCATATTATACATAGTACCACTTTAACTTGGGTAACATAATTTTTTGTAAATGCTCTATTCTTATTCAAATGGAAAATAAGGCTTTATAATTTACTTTATCTCATTTCTTTAAAGCTTGTGCAATTTTTCCTGGCTATTAGTGGTCACAGTAGCATCTGTTGTCGTTATGCCCATGTGCCACTGCCTTTTAGTGGACTGGAATGTCAGACCTACTGAATATTTGTAGTTGTTGCCCTGCAGTATCAATCTTACAAGATACTTAATACTACTGTAGCTGATAGAGGGTTTCATTGATACTTGAGTCTACCTGCTGAGTCATCAGGCCCTGTGCTTTGGGAAAGAAAGATCCTGAGTTCAAATTTAATTAACAACCATGAAACCTGTGGCCACAATATATCAGAACTGACTATAATTTATTGGCAAATGAATCACTAATGTATTGGCCAAAAGCACTATTTCTTGCCCATCACAGAAGAAAACACAACTTTGTTTTGTTAGATCATACCTGACATATGGGTGCTTCTTTGTCAATCAGATGTTTATACTGAGCCAAAGTTCAATTCTGAAAAGAGTCTTCATTTGCTAGTGTGTTGAACAACTGCAAAGCTGATTTGACCAAGTGAAGCAAAGTCTTACTCTGAACTCAGTGGCATTTCTGTTTGTCTGTCTGTCTGTAACATAAGTGGTGTGTTGTTTTTAATGCTGCTTCCAATCAATTCCAAAATTTCAGGGAGTGTTCTGTGCCTCAATGGGCAGAACCCTGTTGATTTTGATGATTAAACTTAGAAGGGGGAAAGGGAGGATACGTGGAGCACCTTGCATCTGAAAGAAAGAAAAGAAATAAGAATGGTGTATGTATGTGCTGGAATGCTAAGCATGCACAGTTTCCATGGGCTGCACTTGGAATTTTGGGTACAAATCAGCTACAAGTTTATTTCAAATTGGACCCTCAGAATCAGTGGCCACTACTAAGAGACTTGCATGATGCCATTGTGGCACAGATTGGGGGGAGCTACATCTCTAGACTTCAGTCCCCGTGCTTTTACCACAAGCCATCCAGAACTTACCATGTATTAAATAAAAAAATATAGGAGCAGTATTGGTAGCATAGTAGTTTACCACATCAGCAGTTTGTAGCAAGACTCTGAGTCTGTGGTGTGTGTGTACACACATATACTTCATACAGTCTAGGAAAGTGGACCACTTGAAAATTGCTGCGGGTCTTGGCGAACCACTTAATGATCTTTCCAAAGGTTGGTTGTACCGTTAGCTAACTATTGTAAACCGTTTTGGATAAAAGCGCTATATTAAAAAAAAACCTTAATAATAATTAACATTTTTGTTCTACAAATAAAAGCACACAACTCATATTTTAATATCAGTAATCTTACCTTTCTAATGCGATGGATGTACCCTCTCTCCCCTGCCGCAGCAGCCACCGAGCTAGGCTGGGAAGGAGGGGGGGTGTCTCCCTCTCTCCCCTGCCGTAGCAGCTCCCAAGCTGGGGCTGTGAAGGAGGGGGATGCCTCTCCCCGGCAGCCACATCCCTGGAGCTGGGGAAAGTCGACCCTTTCTCTGGCCACTGCAGCCCTGCGTGTCCCAAATTCCCCCCAACCCTTCTTCTCACCCCACTGCCCCCTCCCACCTACACCCTATTCCCTCCAAGGCCACCACCTCACCTTACATGTGCGTCTTCTCCAGGGTCCAGGCACCTAATTAGTGGAGCCATGCCTGCACAGCTCCACTAATTAGGTGGGTGGCCCTTCATTCTCTTGTGTGCGGCTGCCCAGGCGTGCACCTTACAAGGAACTATCCGCAGACCACCTGAATGGGGATTGCGGACCACTGATGGTCCACGGACCACAGTTTGAGGACCTCTGGTCTAGGAAGTGGGAAAAGAATTACAGTTCTGCAGTTTTCAACAGGAATCGTTGGTGACTTATTATAAACAGGCTAAAAATTCACTCTTAACTAAAAGCCTATGGCTAACTCAACCTTTTCTCTTACAATGAGAATAAAATCAAAACAATGGGTGGCACAGGATGTGTTGAACAAAGGAGTTAAAATACAAAAAAGTTAGTGTAGAACTGTGCCTTAATATATGAACTGGAAAACATTTAAATAGCAATTGAAAGAAAGGCTGTTCTTGGGTATTATCTTTCCATCTTTTATGTATTTGACAGACAAATAGATCAAATAAGGGGCCAGATCCTGGAGCTACATTGGATTTACACTGGCTGAGGATCTGGTCTATGTTTTTTTCTTTATTTTTGGGGAGTAGGTTTTGCTGATGCTCTCAGAAGACCAGCTTACACTGGACACAAATGGAAGCACCCATGAATCTGGCAAAGATTTGGTAATAATTCTGTGGTTCAATCCCTTTTCTGTCTCTTTGTGATGGCTCATGGAATTCTGCCATTGGCCAGTCATCTCTCGGTTGTGCAAAAGTACCTCTCTTCTACCATGAATGCATGTACTCAGCGTGAAGTTATCTATTCCACTAAAAAGGAGAATGCTACAAAGCAGCTTGTTCCCTTTCCCCTCCCTCCCTCTCTCTCTGACCCTCAGAATCTATGGAGTCCTGTCTTCATAGAGCTCTAGAAGAAGGGTTTTCACAGGATTTAAGGGGTGGCAATGAGGTAGCTTCAGCACCCTTCTCCTCTGTGCCTCATTGGGTAGGATCCAGAAGCATAGATGGAGGGAAGTGGAAGGAACAGTTGGGCCCTTAGCTAAAACATACTTCCTCTTCTCAGTGGCATCCCTTTCACATCTTTGTATTATTGTATATTTAGCAATTATGGATTCAGTTAAGTGTTTTTAAATAGTCTGCTCACTTTATTATACCATATGTATTCATTTCAAATGCAGAATAAACAATGTAAAATCATACTGCAAGAACAAACAAAAAAAAGTAGACAAGTAGCCGGAGACATACTGTTATTAGGCTGTCAGCTTTACACTATTCTTAACTTATCATAGATCCTGAAATATACAGCACAGCCAATTTTCAACCAAATGACCCAGAAAGGAATCTGTTTTATCTGAAAGTCAGTTTATTTGCTGAGAAGTATACTATCACAGTGGTCAGCCACATATTGCTGACCTTGGATAGCTCACTGGGCTACTCAGCCCCACTGTATAAACAAACTGAATAGTTATAGCTAAAATGCACATTTAAGGTATTGATTTCACCATGAAATATTTAATTGACTCATAACTTTTTGGTCTTATTCAGATGCATATTTATGTGTAAGGTTCAATAAAGTTTTATCTCTGTTTTCTACTTAATTTATAAATCAACAGTGCAAGTACAGAAACACTTTCAGTGTACAAGTGAGCTACCTGGATTACAGATCTCAAATCCCACCTTATAAAGATTGCTAAATACTAAAAGCATGAATGGACACCTTTTATACTGTCCACTGAATAAGGCAGGGCTCCTATGAACAAAATAGCATGTGGTCATGTAATTAAAGACTGTATCATAATGCATATGCACAAGAGGGCCAAATTAAGGTTTCAAAGGCATTTCCTAACTTTTGAGTTCTGGACTTGATGTTCTTTTAACAGAGTTTTTTGTGTGTAATTTCCTAGGCTTTTAAAAAAGCAAACGAAAAAACCAAGAAATTCTATAATGTGAAACCATATTGACACCCTGGTGGGTCATGAGTAGGTTTGAAAATTTTATCTGCACAAACCTCTGCCACTTGAGCTAATGGAGTAACTAATAGCTGTAATAGGTTTTCATCCTGTATGTGGTCCAGCCATTAGAGGCGCACACTTTGCTAGCAGGTTTTACAGTTACTAGGATGCAGAACATAGGGTTTCAGGAATCCTAGGTGTTCTTTCAGGTTCTGAGGGGAGTGGGTCTAGTGGTTACAGATCCTTCTGCCCCTGGCCCCTCCAGCTTGTCATGAAGCTATTGGATTTGAAGAAGGTATTATTTCAAGGAAGACCTATGGCCTGTGGTATGCAGGAGGTCAGACTAGATGATCACAACGGTCCCTTATGGCCTTAAAATCCATGAATGCTTTTCCTCCCCACTGCCTTGGTGCCAGTAGGGGAAGCATTGACAGCACAGAAGAGACAGTTTCCTCATGCTTTGTTGGAGACCCAGTGTGTCACAGTGGCCTGCAGCAACTGGGAGCAGCAGTTCAAGGAAAAATCCTGCTCAGCCATGCAGTTCTGTGCTGAAGTATGCTCAGTATAGATGGAACCTTCTGATAATTTAGCTGCTAAACTCTAACATGTCTCTACTGAGCATGCACAAACTGAGATTTTTCATAGTCTTATAACTTGACCAGAGTTGGATGGATTTTCGCAGGGATGCAAAAGGCACATCCCTGATACCAAGGCAAAGCCTTTGCCATATTTCAAGTCCCTGCTCCAAAGTATGGAGGCACCAGAGCTTCTCAACAAAACAGTTGTATGATTTTTTTTTAACATGAGCAAAACTTATTTTTTCCTAATGTCTTTCTCAGAAATTGCTGAACCATTTTTGCTGAAACTTAAAAACAAACAACACCACCCTCCCAGTCTGAAGCAGACGCACAGTATGGAAAATTTTCACTTAAATAGTTAAAATTTGCAAAATTATAAGCAACTGAAAACAAGGTCTTATAATGGGAAATGTTAGGCAACCTTTTCTATGAGCACTGCCTATAATGATTTAGAGCTGATACTATCATTAGATCTTTGCAGTAATTGCATTCAAAAGAGACACTGAAACAAAGGATTAAATTGGGAAGAATATCAATTTCCTGGTTGTTTTGTAACAAGATTAGGGAAAAGTAAGGGATAGGTCAGCCTAAATACTCAAGCTAATGACTGTATCAGATACATTGTTAGTGGGATGGAAAACAATGGGGAGAGAGGGAATTGAACAGCAAAGCATCATATTCCAGTTATTTGTATTGGTTATCAAGCTATTCAATTTATCAAGCTATTCAATTTTTGGATAGAATCCACATGAAGTTTGATTACTAAAGGCGATGTATTTTCTTCAAATATAAAGCTTTGATGTAGGAAATTATTCTGCAAAACTGTGTTTCACTTTTGTCTTGGTTAGTTCTGCATCTCTACAATTTTTTAATGTGCATTATAGCCAAATGCTAGCTCCAAACTGACATTCCCTTATCTCCTCCTTATTGAAAGGCGGGGTTATTACACGAGTCGTACTTATTAAAGGAAACTGAATGACACAGAGCTGATGGTAGAATGAATGAACTGGAGAAGTTCATTAGAGAGAATATAGAAAGAACCTAAGAATGAAAGTCATGGGATCATCAAAAGAGAGACTGTAAACAGGGAGGATAAAATAAAAAGGATAGGGAGGAGAGAGAAGGGGTTTGGCAGATGAAAATGGAAGTGTTTTGTTGGTTAGGGCTGATTAAGAGCTCAGTCCTGCACTACTCAAGCCAGTAAAAATTTTGCCATTGACTTTCAATAGGAGCTAGATCAATCTCTGGGGAGACTGGGCACTTTTTAGGAGTTATAAGAACATAGTTTATTTTGAATATTGGCATGTTCTGTTTCATGTGCATTTTTTATATTTCTGATACATTTGAAAATTATTGCTTTGAATTTTGGTCCTTGGTTACACATTTATGAGATCAGTGCCACATATTAAAGGTAAAATTTTCGAAAGCACTTGGTGTTGACCTAACTGCTGTTGATGTCAGTGGGAAAGTTTCTACTAACTTCAGTGGTTACCCTTCTCCTGATAGTATTTTTGAACTAAACTTGTTTTCATAGAGTGTTTTCCCTACTCAAGTTATCCCACTGCACTTTACAAGGTAAATGGAAATGAAAGTCATGAGAATCATATATTAAATTTTACTGTTTTAAGTTTAGGATTTTTTTTTACTTTAATATTAATCTTGGCCATCCATAAATTGTTTTCTCTCTTACTTAAATAAATGTATGTATAGTGCTTTCTTGTCCAATAATATGCTCCTGGCATAGCATGTAAAGAAAGCAAATTGGTTTACCCAAAACCACCTATCCAAACCTAATTTCAATAATGTTGTTATTAGCTGTTCAAAACATCTAAAAGGAGAATTTCACTCCAGGCTATTTTAATGAAGCCTTGTTTTTTTAAGGCTAATTTTGAACAGGAGATAGTCATATATCTTACAAAATAAGAAACTTAGGACAAGGTAAAAAGAACAGGAGTACTTGTGGCACCCTAGAGACTAACAGATTTTTTTGAGCGTAAGCTTTTGTGGGCTACAGCCCACTTCATCGGATGCATGCAGTGTAAAATACAGTAGGACGATTTTATATACACAGAGGACATGAAACAGTGGGTGTTACCATGCACACTATAACAAGAGTGATCAGTTATGGTGAGCTATTACCAGCAGGAGAGGAAAAAAAAACATTTGTAGTGATAATCAAGATGGGCCATTTCCAGCAGTTGACAAGAACGTGTGGGGAACAGTAGAGGGGGAAAATAAACATGGGGAAATAGTTTTATTTTGTGTAATGACACATCAACAAGGTGTAAGGCATAATTACTTGCTATCTTGGGAGTTACTTATTCTTCAATTTTGTTCTGTCACTTTCTCTATATGTATATATCAACAGCATATATAAAAATCCATATTCTCGTTTCCTCTAGCTTGATGTTCCATAAAGAAAAAGTAAAAGTAAAATCTTTACGTGAGTGGAACAATTTTCTTTTCAAGAGGACAGCAACTCTGCTAACGTGGAAAATAATGAAAACTGCACTTCAGCTGTCTTCTTGTGTTCTGGTTCTATATGCACAGGCATTTAATTGGTAAGAAAGGCTGTGCAAATAAAGACACAGTAAAGGAAAATATTCTCATTCATTATAAAAGTGACATTTGGAAAATGGGTGTTCTATATAAAAAAAATAATGCTGCCAAGGTAACAAGACCTGTTACACCCATGCTAGACACTGATTTAACCAGCAAATCTAGTTGAATTGCATTTTGATACCAATGTAATTTGTTTCCTCCTACTCTATATTTTTACCCAGCAGTGATGTATGACTAACAGTACTATTCAACACTGGATAATTCTATTGTTCAGCATCGACATATTGGTTAGAATTCAACTTTACCATCCATCTTTGTTGTCAGGCTATTATAGATTATCCAGGGTTCCGATAGTGTTTCTGTCACTGAGTGGCATGTGCTATATATGACATGTCTGATGTGACTGAATTTAGACATATACATTTGTGGTTTTGCATTAAACACTGCTCCAGCCTGACAACTTAGCTATTTGTGTATCTAACGTGTAAATGTTATATGGCAATATCTAAATTCATGTGAACCTACCCTAAGTAGATGTTCATATAAATGCCATAGAAGTAATTGCTCTGCATAGAGTTATGACAAAACTATTACAATTACTGTGATGTTTTAGAGAAGCAGTAAGATTAATTTATTACTTGTACCCTGAAGAGTGTAAATGTATGTATAAGAAATTACAAAAGATATATAGTTCTGGAAGTTTAGATATAAGTATATTGTGCCGCCTCATATATTTTGAGATTTTACTATAATATAAAAGTGCCAAGTGACCTGTAATTTAAACTCACCAAGTCAGAAAAGATATAACCATTACAACTTCACGTTGAGACATTCAGAATGAGGCTTCAATTTCTTTAACCTAGTTAGTTTGATAGATTTTTTTTAATGAGTTGTCAAATTTCTGTCATATAAGTGTTGAGCCGGACCCGGAAGTAATTTTTCCCCCACATTCAGAATGTGACAGCAAGACCAAAAAGTGTAAGGACTGCATGTTATTCCTATGCTGTACAAGAAAACCCTTTTGATCACTAAGCCACAACTGCACTTCCTGTACCACCCAAAAATATTCCCCTGATTTCTTCTTGAGATTTTTGGGCATGTTCCTAGAAAACTTAATAGTAAATAAAGCTTTAAGTAGGTTTGTGAAGCAAGTTGTTGTTGTTGTTGCTTGTTCTTTTAAGAACATGAACAAATCACAACCCTAACATGGTCTACATTGAATATAAATGATGGTGAAGAGAACTGAAATCAATCATATTTTTTCACTTGCTTAGGATGATTCCTAGCTCAGAATATTCTTCTACTTGTAAGGGATTTGATTGTGTTTAGTACACATTGCCTTTGGTGGAGCTATGATGATTTACACCAGCTGAGGATCTGCCCCATCAGGTTTTTGTGAGTGAAAAATACACAATTTTCCTTATTCACCATGGTAGCTGTTGTATTACTTACTACACATATAAACAGACATAGTTATGTCAAAGTAGTATTCAAGATAGCCAATGTTTTTAATTTGTCTTACTATATTGCCATCCATACTTGAGTATTCTAAAGAGCTTTATAAAGCCAAAGGTGGCATCTGTTATGTGCTCAGGATTGCTCACCCACAGTTTTGAGCATTGGTGTGTATTTTGCTAAGAGAGATTAGGTTTGCCAACCCTCCAGGATTGGCCTGGAGTCTCCTGGAATCGGAATTGAACCCCCGGTGACTATCGAAAGCAATCTGGGAGATTTTAATAGGCTATTTTAATAAAAAGACATTACGTCATGTTGGGTCGGGGGGGTAATCTCCCGGAATAGCTACAGTCATAGCTGGGAATCCTAAGAGAGAATGATGGCCAGGACATCAGGGTTAAGCCCCTTTCTTTTCTAACTTAAACTTTGTACCTCTTAGAATGCAGCGATTGGATTCCCCCCACCAAGTAAGCACTAAGGCTTCAGTTCAGCAAAGTGTTTTGGTATATACCTAATACGTTGCTTAATTGGGGCCTAAAGTGAAGTATCATGCTTTGGTATGAGCCCGAGCCCTGGTGTGGCTTACCTCTCAGTTTCCTCTCTGCTGGAGGATTTCAGTCTGACCCTTACTATTAATGTAACATATTTTGGGTGTAAGTCTCATTTTGTTTTCACTGCAAATAAATGCATTCCGTAACTATGGGCTTTTCTGCCTGTGTGTTCTTTAGTTAATAGTCTATAATGGCTCCAAAGGAGCTGTAATCATGTAAAAAACGTAATTATAGAATTTTTTAAAAAATATATGTAATTTTTTTAGATAGCCCATAATGGCTGCAATGTGTAAACATGTAATTATGGAGTTTTTCTAAACAGTTACTATTTACTCAAGAGGCTGTGAGAGCTCCAGAAGGAGTTCTTTATTACTTTGTAGATCATTGAACCTATAGACTGTATAATAGCTCCTTTGAAGCCAATGTGTGCTGTTTACCGGGGGTGCTGTGCAGAAGTCTACATGCCTAGAATTCCATGTTAAAAAGAGAATGGTGGAATTAACTTTTGTTTGTAACAGCAAAGCAGTTGTTCCTTATTATGGGAAGCGTCAAAACGTTAAACAAAAGTTCTTTGGGAATGTTAGAGATTTAGGATGTTTTTTATTTTAATTTTATGATTGTTTTGTTAAGTAAATAACTTGTTTATTTCAGGGCTGAGATTCTGCATGCCAAGATTTGATCCAGATTTATTTTTTGCTGCATCTCAGTTGGAAATCTCTAGATATAGAGATCTGCCTATAGAACCTTATGGAAATACTGACATTTTAAGATTAGGCTAATAACACTAGTAACAATCATAGTTTAAGCAACCTGCTGTAAAGAGATTTTCAAGGGCTAAGCAGGGCCTACAATGCTAGGGATCAGGGAGATTCCCAGGAGCAGAGCAAGAGTTTTGCCTGAAGTATATTCCTTTCCACCTCACCTTCCCACTGCTGGAAGTCTTCAGTGATGTGTTTCCCCCCATGACCAATTTAGCAAGTTCTGTCCTAGACCTAATCATTATGTGCCTGATCCATAGCCCACAGAAGTCAATGGAAAGACACCTGTGGGCTTCAATAGACTTTGGTTCGTGCCCTAGGCCAGAAGCCAGCAGGCAGAGGCAGGTAAGGGAGGGAACTGATATGGCGATAGAATGGCTGGAGGGGCAGGAAATCATCTTCATGAAGACAGATCAATTTGGGATACTTTCCAGAATAGGAAGATGGCAGGAATCTTGAATTTTGGGAGAGGTTTGAGTCTGTTGAGGGAGAAGTAAATGAAAAATCAGCTAGTGGGTGGTGGTCTGATTGCTTTCACTTTTTTAAAAAAAAGCTTAAAATCTGATTTTACAGCTTGTGTTCAGTTTACGCTACATGAAAATCTTGTAGTAGTTCTACACAAAAGACAGCCAAGATTAAGGTTATACAAACAATCATTTCTGTTAAGTCTTCAGCATGAGATACAGTATCTTTGTCCAGTATATTGTACTTTACTACCAGTAAAAATAAACAGCGGAACAACACATATCAAAAGATGCATTCAGACAAGACTCTTCCAGCCATTCAGGCTACACATGATGGTCCATTACTTTAAAGAAATAGATAGTCCAGAGAAGACATAAAAACCACAAGTTAAAAAAAACATAAAACCCTCCTGGTTTCACTACGTGATGAGTCATTTGGAGTTATATATATTTTTAGAGCCACTGGGGGCTGAAAAAGATCCTGGTGCTGCCTAAGTTCTCCAGACACTTGACTGTGCTCTCAAAGGAGCTGTACTGGACTAGAAGAATGCTAATACTCCAGGTTTATCTAAGTTAGTCTCAGGACTGCAGCTGCATGTAGGAAACAAGGAATGGCTAAGGCATAAGGATTCTAGTCATGTTGGGTGGTGTGGGGATTGGAGAAGAAATTAATCAGTTCTCAGAGGAACTCCCTTTATACTTCTCCTTGCTCTGAGCTGAGGGTAAATATCAATTTTTTAAACAAACCATTTCCATAGTGAAAGGGAGGGGGGAGAATACAGACTTGTGAAGACATATGTGGTATTCCTGTGCTTATTTTAGGGCCAGGAGATCAAAGCGTTCATTTTCATAATGTCATTGAACCTCTCTAAAATGTAGTCAGCTGTACCCATATGTCGGAGCAATTGTATATGAAGAGTAAAAGTGAGAGAGATTGTGGGCATGAAAAGCTAAATAGGTAAAAGCAGATATGTCATATTTAACTGATGACTGAGAAGTGGGTATATTTCTGTTTCTTTTTTCATGTGAACCAGAGTCTTTTCAGTTGCTCAAAACAAAAACAAATTATCTCCCTCTCCATTGCGCACTAACTAGTCATTTTATGAGGGGGAAGGGCGTAGGTCCCTTAAACAAGTGTAATGCAACCAAATACTCTAATTATGTTGATAAACAGGAAGAAAAGAAATCACCTTAAACTAGTCAAGAATGAATTTGAAAAATAGTTGTGATTAAGAATAAATATTAGCATTCAAGAGGGAGAGTTTAATTAAGATAACTTAAACTGCAGCAATCTGTTAGCATATCTGAGACAAGGGTCTAATCGGAATGAGGAGTTGACTGTAACATCAACATGTATGTTGAAGTTGGATACACCATAAATTAGGAATAGCTAACATTGTCAGATCTTAAGTATGTCTTCAGTTTTGATTTTATGATGTAGTGTAATGATGTGTCATTATCTGACTAACTTGTTGGTGTGATACTGTGTACAAAGGGGCCATTAGAAACACCCAACATAAAACATTTCCTGTCTGTTATTCACAGAAGCAAGCACTTATGAAAAGTAACATTGTGAAATGGATTGGACTTTGAACCAGTTACTAGCAGGTAATGAAAAATACCATTACCAAAGGCACTATTTGGCAGTCTCAGTAGAGATATAATGACCTCTCCACTGAATGGACATGGAGACCGAACTGTTTAGCCAACAGCTTACAGCGGCTAGCCTCTTTGGCCAGCAGTCTTGTTCTCAGTTTTTGTGTGCCTACACCCTCACTCTCTCTCATACACACCCAGACATACACATACATCTGAGCAAAAGCCCTCCTCCCACTCAGTCCAAAACTCCTGGGTGGGTCCATATAACCATTTTGTCTTAGGTATGGGCTTGTTATTAATTTATTCTTCCAGTTATGTTAATTGAAGGGTGAGTACACACCCATCAATCTCAGTGAGGTTTTAATGTGACTCATAAGAAAGATTCACCTAGCTCATAGCAATGACCCACAACTCAGTTTTGGCCATTGTCCCAATGAGGCCTAAAATGATGACACCTAATAGCCCAGGGGTGGGCAAACTTTTTGGCCCGAGGGCCACATCGGGGTTATGAAACTGTATGGAGGGCCGGGTAGGGAAGGCTGTACCTCCCCAAACAGCCTGGCCCCCGTCCCCTATCTGCCCCTTCCCACTTCCTGCCCCCCCCTCAGAACCTCTGACCCATCCAACCCGCCCTGGTCCTTGTCCCCTGACCACCCCCTGCCAGGACCCCCACCCCTAACCTCCCCCTGGAACCCCACCCCCTATCTAACCACCCCTGCTCCCTGTCCCGACTGTCCTGACTCCTATCCACACCCCGGCCCCTGACAGGCCCCCGGGACCCCCATGCCTATCCAACCCCCCTGTTCCCTGTCCCCTGACTGCCCCCCCAAACCTCCGCCCCTACTCTCTGTCCCCTGACTGCTCCCCGGGACCCCCTGCCCCTTATCCAACCCCTGCTCCCCACCCCTGCCCCCTTACCATGCCGCTCAGAGCAGCAGGAGCTTGCAGCCACGTTGCCCAGCCGGAGCCAGCCATGCCGCCGCGCTGCCCGGGAGGAGCAGCAGGCCAGAGTGCTGGCGGCGCGGTGAGCTGAGGCTGTGGGGGAGTAGGGACAGTTGGGGAGGGGTCAGGGGCTAGCCTCCCGGGCCGGGAGTTCAAGGGCCAGGCAGGACGGTCCCGCGGGCCAGATGTGGCCTGTGGGCCATAGTCTGCCCACCTCTGCAATAGCCCATCCCAAACAATAAGAGACTAAACAGTTCAACAATTTACAAATGATACCAAGTTAACTATTTTGTACAATGACAGGTTTCAGAGTAACAGCCGTGTTAGTGTTAGTCTGTATTCGCAAGAAGAAAAGGAGTACTTGTGGCACCTTAGAGACTAACCAATTTATTTGAGCATGAGCTTTCGTGAGCTACAGCTCACTTCATTGGATGCATACTGTGGAAACTGCAGAAGACATTATATACACAGAGACCATGAAACAATACCTCCTCCCACGCTACTCTCCTGCTGGTAATAGCTTATCTAAAGTGATCATCAAGTTGGGCCATTTCCAGCACAAATCCAGGTTTTCTCACCCTCCGCCCACTCCCCCCCCACAAACTCACTCTCCTGCTGGTAATAGCCCATCCAAAGTGACCACTCTCTTTACAATGTGTATGATAATCAAGGTGGGCCATTTGTGAGAGTGTTGGGTCATCCTTCAGGATAGATTGTAGATCCTTAATAATGCGTTGGAGGGGTTTTAGTTGGGGGCTGAAGGTGACGGCTAGTGGCGTTCTGTTATTTTCTTTGTTAGGCGTGTCCTGTAGTAGGCGACTTCTGGGAACTCTTCTGGCTCTATCAATCTGTTTCTTCACTTCTGCAGGTGGGTATTGTAGTTGTAAGAATGCTTGATAGAGATCTTGTAGGTGTTTGTCTCTATCTGAGGGGTTGGAGCAAATGCGGTTGTATCGCAGAGCTTGGCTGTAGACGATGGATTGTGTGATCTACAACCTATCCTGAAGGATGACCCAACACGCTCACAAATCTTGGGAGACAGGCCAGTCCTTGCCTACAGACAGCCCCCCAACCTGAAGCAAATACTCACCAACAACCACATACCACACAACAGAAGCACTAACCCAGGAACCTATCCTTGCAACAAAGCCCGTTGCCAACTGTGCCCACATATTTATTCAGGGGACACCATCACAGGGCCTAATAACATCTGCCACACTATCAGAGGCTCGTTCACCTGCACATCCACCAATGTGATATATGCCATCATGTGCGAGCAATGCCCCCCTACCATGTACATTGGTCAAACTGGACAGTCTCTACGTAAAAGAATAAATGGACACAAATCAGATGTCAAGAATTATAACATTCATAAACCAGTCAGAGAACACTTCAATCTCTCTGGTCACGCAATCACAGACATGAAGGTCGCTATCTTACAACAAAAAAACTTTAAATCCAGACTCCAGCGAGAAACTGCTGAATTGGAATTCATTTGCAAATTGGATACTATTAATTTAGGCTTAAATAGAGACTGGGAGTGGCTAAGTCATTATGCAAGGTAGCCTATTTCCCCTTGTTTTTTCCTACCCCCCCTCCCCCAGACGTTCTGGTTAAACTTGGATTTATGCTGGAAATGGCCCACCTTGATTATCATGCACATTGTAGGGAGAATGGTCACTTTGGATGAGCTATTACCAGCAGGAGAGTGAGTTTGTGTGTGTATGGGGGTGGGGGGGTGAGAAAACCTAGATTTGTACTGGAAATGGCCCACCTTGATTATCATACACATTGTAAAGAGAGTGGTCACTTTGGATGGGCTATTACCAACAGGAGAGTGAGTTTGTGTGGGGGGGGGGCGGAGGGTGAGAAAATCTGTATTTGTGCTGGAAATGGCCCAACTTGATGATCACTTTAGATAAGCTATTACCAGCAGGAGAGTGGGGTGGGAGGAGGTATTGTTTCATGGTCTCTGTGTATATAATGTCTTCTGCAGTTTCCACAGTATGCATCCGATGAAGTGAGCTGTAGCTCACGAAAGCTCATGCTCAAATAAATTGGTTAGTCTCTAAGGTGCCACAAGTACTCCTTTTCTTCTATTTTGTACAATATCTTCCTGTCAAAATGTTTTCACATCACCAACCCAAATTGATTTTTATTGCCACCCAAACCCCTGGGGGATTTTCGCTCCCTGATGGACTTTCTTTCTAACAGCAGTGTGTGGCCCTTTCAGTCAGCCTCTCAGGAATGCCTAGTGTTTCTGTGGAATTTCCTGGCTGAGGCCAGACCCTGCCCATTCTGTTTGAATGGGGATTCACCTCAACTTTTCTAGCTTCAAATTCCACAGCTACATTCTCAGATTGGAGGGGGAAGGGGGCAGCCAGGTTGAAGTTCTATCCCTCAGACTGTAAGCACTAGCATCTGTGTCCAATATGAAAAGAGTTTTGAAACATGGATACGACAGGAGCAGTCCCAAGAGCGCTTTTCAACTGCGAAAATGCTAAATCACATCCTCCTGACCACTGAAATGGTTTCCTTTCTTGACTATTTGCTGCTTGTCAGAAACATTCAGCAAATGAACAGGGATCAGTTCTTGTATCAGATCACAAGAGCTTTAGCAGCTAAGATCCCCCCGAGACCCTGGATCTCAAAACAGGTGTCAACAACTCCCCATCTTTCCCTTTCTGGAAAACTACCACAGCATGTAGCAGTTATAATGGTTTCTGACAACTTGTTCATTGCAAACCAGTTGTCTACAAACCATTTGTTTCACTTTGGCCTTATCTTTAAAGGGAATTTCCACAGACTAAATTTGTAAAGACATTTACTTTCCTGACCTTGATTACACGATCATTAGCCATAATGAAATCCAAGCCAATCAGTAGCGCTTTCACTATTTTAGCCATCCAGGCTTTTTGCTAATTCCAGAGGTCCAGTCCTCAAGCCCAATTTTCCTAGTTTTTGTATGGGTGCCCTTGCCCCAATCTTTGTCTCCATTTAAGACCAGTTAGGTGGTTTAGTTTTGGATTCCCTATTCCCTAGCCTTTTTATTGTTTCTGGTCTAATAACTATTGTGTTGGAGCCTGTGTTAATCACTGCTGTGCTTTTTACAGATCCTATTACCATATCAATAGCCAAACTCCCATTATTGCTGTGAAGTTGCCGAGATGTAAACAAAAACAGCGGGGCTGATCCTTGTACCTCCAACAAGCTTTGCCCCCTCAGTCTGATGTTCCCCTGTTTCATGAACTGGGTGAGGGGCTTTTACTAGACATTTCTGAGATGCTGTCTTGGCCTGCATTAAACTAACTCTCCTTTCTGTGGACAATTTTGTCACAGTACTGGCATTTAACTGAACTGTTTCCTTTTCTTTAATTTTAGCATTTTTGCCAATTTCCCTTCCAATTTTATCAATTTTTCTAATCAGGAAGCTCATGAACCAGATTAGAATCCTCTTTTCCCTTATACATAGTAGACACACAGCTGTACTTACAGAACTCATAGTGATGAATTTCCGTCTTCCTTACTAATGGCTGCTTCCTCTTCTCGTGCATTGCTGCAAAGGAAGATGCAGGTTTCACAGCCTCTGACTGTCTTTGGCCTCCATTTGCTGATCTTGATCTGCAAGTTCATGTCAGCGAAACACCGAAAAAGTTGGTCCATTGCCAGTCTATCCCGGAAGGCCTTGGTGATATCTGGGTATGGCAGGAACATGTCTCCACGGGTCGTCTGCCACTTCAGATGGCATTTCTTCATTCTGTCTTCTTCTAGCTCTTAGCTGTGCCCTTGATCAGTTCAAATTGATGGGTAGATCCAAAACACTTTTCAAGGGCTTGTACCAGGTCTGGATAATGCAGTCTCTTTTCTGGGGGTAAGTTCTTCAGCACCATCAGAGCTGGGCCACCTAAATTCACTGCAGTAACACCCGCTTTCTCTCCATCCTGACAGCCATTAATTTGAGCTATAATGCTGAATTGAGCCAAATAAGCCTCCCAGTGGGCTTTTGCATCATCTGAGCTGGGACAGCCCAACCTCTCTCCTCTGGGTCTCTGTGGTTTACAAACAGCCAGATTGTTGGCCATCTCATCAGTCTGATTTACCATTCCAGTCTGGGTGTATTGCAACTGGGTTACCCATTCTGTATGGGCACTCTGTAGTTGCTGCTCCAACAGGGATCTCATCTCAGCTCTCACATCATCTCTGAGCCCTTTCTGGGAAAGCTCCAGTTCTTGTTTAGGGTTTTGTCTTCATTCCTTTTGCCAAGTCTCTAGCTCCTGTTTTAGGTCTTGTTTTAGATCCCACTAGCCAGTCTTGAATTCTGCAAGCACTTCCATTATTTGTTCTATATTGGTTCAACAGGTAACAGTTATACCAGCTCATAATATCTCTCCTTGGAAACTGGATCCTTACAGCAGTGTTGCCCCTTCCTGACCTGAGTGGCTAGTCAGCATTCGGGGCCCTGGGGATGTTCCAGTTGGAAGTAGAAATAGATAGAATCTGGTATTTTCTTTGAGGCAATCTTGTTTATTTACAGGTGTGTACAAAGGCCTGCTTCTCCAAATACAGGAGGTACCAAGAACAAAAGGAGCAGTTTCTTAGCATGCATCCTAAAGCCTGTAGCTAACAGATCCAAAAGCACTCTCTTCTAGCTTTTTCCAGGGTCAATCTATGCTCACTGGCTATTGCTTGATTTTTCATCTCTGCTACTCTCTCTCTCCTCTCCCCCGCACCCCTCTCCCCGTGATTCGTGTGTTCCCAGTTTCTCATACAGACGTCCCCGACCCCAAAAACACCACTCATCAAAAGCGTTTTGCTCACTCACTCCAAACTCACAACTCCCTTTTGTGTTCCACAGGGCTAGTGACTAATTTATCCCTACATTTATGTTAATAAGTGCACACCCATCAATCTTAGTGAGGTAACTTGACACATAACAAGGTTTCACCCAGCTCATAACAATATGCATGGGGTAGATAGGGAGGGAATAAAAGGGCAGGCACTCAACTCAGTCCCTGCCTGCCATCCCAGAGGAGCTGGATGCATGTTTATGTTGAAAGGATCAGCAGTGAAGTAGTTAATAATGTTGATATTTAAATTGCCATAATTCACCCTCAAGGTCTGTATCTCATTGAGATGAATGGGGGATTTCATATCTCTTGAGACTAAATGTTGTCTCCTTTCAGAGCCATAGTAAACAGACTTTGCCTAGAGGGTCTGAGAAGACACTGGATGTGCCCTTTCCCACAGCCTAGCAGCTTGGTGTACAGTGGACGTGTAGCTAATCCACTGCCTCTATGAGTACCCGTGTGTGTCCCTATATGCAAGGTTTAGCTCTTGGATCTAAGTAACAGCCATTGGGCTGTATTTTTTGTTGTTTCAATTTGAGTTCCTTAATTAAACAAAACCAAATCCTAGGAAGAGCTTAATTTTTTTTACTCACTATAACATATGTGCACTGTGTTTGGAGCGTGGCAGGGAAATTGCCTGTGGACAGTGCCATTGAGGATAATAAGAATTTTGCCAGCATAGGGTCTGCAAACTTGGGCCCCCTGTAGTCAATGGAAGGAGATTTCTCCCAATGCATCGCTTATTAAAAACAAGCCTCAGAAATCTTGGTATTCTCATGTTCAGCTCTTTTTAAACAATGAATAATGTAACGGTTTATAGGAAAAGAAGAAAACCATTGTATGTTCAACATAAAGCTATATTTAATACCATGATTCAAAATGCCTTTCCAAAATACACTACAGTAGAAATTATAGAAAACCTTTTATCCTAGCAACTAACATTTTGCTAATCTGCTGTTTATTTCCAGTTCCTGAGTTTTCACTGAACTTTATGGATAAAATCAGACCCCTTCCTCTCTACTAACTCATTTAATCCCCACCCCCTTTCTTTGGAAACAGAGCTAATAAAAGAGAGAGAGTTTCATTTCAGATGTCATTTGTGTCAATCTGTGCTGAACACTGCTGTTCAGGGACTCTATGAAATCATCTTCAGTAAGATTGCATTAAAAGTTCTCAAGCAGTTGTTGGTTTTAAAATATTCCTTTTTGTAGTATGTTGCCATTAATGGATAGAATTCCTTTAGGCATACAATTTGCAGTTTCTCAGTATCAGCCTGCACATAATGATTGGTAAAAAAGCTTTTGAAACAAACATTGTAATAAAATGTTTGATGGAATGAAAAAGTACAGAAATTATGAGAAAGCTCTAGTTTACAAAGAAAAGCTTAGCACAACATGCAAATTCCTCTGGCACAGAAAGATTAACTACTTTGTACAGTAGCAAGATGATAAAATTCTCACCAAGAGTGAAATTCTCACATTATAGTAATGAGCCACAGAAAGCCACCAATGAGTTGTAGAAGGTGTTTCATTAACTATAAGTGATGCAAAGGCAGACAGAGTTGTTGGAAAGAGATCTTTGTTATATTATTTATTAAGATATATAAAATTAGATTATTAAGTATGATCAGAAAAGCTAAAGCGCAAAATGTGTTACACCTAGAAGAGACATAAGAAGCAATAGCAAGAAGTTCTGTAAATACATTAGGAGAAAGACGAAGGAAAGTGTAGGCCCTCTGTTTAGTGGGGAAGGAGAGCTAATAACTGATGACATCAAGAAAGCTGAAGTGTTTAATCCCTGTTTTGCTTCACTCTTTGCTAAAAAGGCTAATGGTGACCAGATATCAACACAAGTAATATTAACAACCGGGGGAAGGAATGCAAGCCAAAATAGGGAAGAAGGTCAAACATAGTACCTGTCTTCAAAAAACAGAAGTAAAGAGAACCCGGGGAATTATAGACAAGTCAGCCTAACTTCGATACTTGGAAATATACTGGAAGAAAACATTGAACAACCAATTTGTAAGCCTTTGGAGGATAATAGGACTATGAGGAATAGCCGTCATGGACTTGTCAAGAACAAATCATGCCAAACCAACCTAATTTCCTTCTTTGACAGGGTTACTGGCCTCGTGGATTGGAGGGAGCAGTAGATGTGCTATATCTTGATTTTAGTAAGGCTTTTGATACAGTCCCGCATGACATTCTCATAAGCAAACTAGGGAAATGTGGTCTAAATGAAATGACTATAGGGTGGATGCACAACTAGTTGAAAGATTGTACTCAAAAGGTTGTTATCAATGGTTCGCTGTCAGACTGGGAGGGTGTATCTAGTGACATCCCACAGGGGTCAGTTCTGAATCCAAAACTATTCAATATTTTCATTAATGACTTGGATAATGGATGGAGTGGAGAGTATACTTACAAAATTTGCAGATGACAGCAAGCTGGGAGGGGTTGCAAATACTTTGGAGAATCGATACAGAATTCAAAATGACCTTGACAAATTGGAGAATTGTTCTGAATTCAACAAGATAAAATTCAATAAAGACAAATGCAAAGTACTTCACTTAGGAAGGAAACATGAAATGCCCACCTACAAAATGGGGAATAACTGGTTAGGTGATAGTACTGCTGAAAAGGATCTGGGGTTTAAAGTGCATTACAAATTGAGTATGAGTCAATAATGTGATGCAGTTGTGATATCATTCTGGTATGTATTAAATATGGGAGGTAATTGTTGTGCTTTACTCAGAATTAGTGAGGCCTCAGCTGGAGTACTGTGTCCAGTTCTGAGCACTACACTTTAGAAAAGATATGGACAAATTGGAGAGAGTCTCGAGGAGAGCAATAGAAATGATAAAAGATTTAGAAAACCTGACCTATGAGGAAAGGTTTAAAAAAATGGGCATGTTTAGTCTTGAGAAAAGAAGACTTAGCGGGGACCTGGTAATAGTCTTCAAAAATGATAAGGACTTTTATAAAGAGGATAGTGATCAATTGTTCTCTCTGTGCACTGAAGGTAGAACAAGAAGTAATGGGCTTAATCTGCAGCAAGGGAGATTTAGGTTGAATATTAGCAAAAACTTTCTCATAATAAGGATAGTTAAGCTCTGGAATAGGCTTCCAAGGAGGTTGTGGAATCCCCATTATTGGACGGTTTTAAGAACAGGTTGGACAAACACCTCTCAGGGATGGTCTAGGTTGACTTTGTCCTGTGACAGCACAGAAGGCTGGACTTGACAACTTCTCAAGATCCATTCCAGCCCTATGTTTCTATAATTATTAAATATGCTTAGTGGTCAGTGCTACATGATGGGCTCCAGAGTCTTGACACTTCACAGTTTGGACTCCTCTTACATTCCCATGCCCCTTAGGCCATTCCAAACTAGTTCCCTCCTGAAACCCAGCCCTGTTTCTCCAATTCTACTTATACTGCAGAGTTGTGATTAGAGGAGAGACTAGGGAAGGATGTGAGCATATGGCCAGTCAGTTCACCATTACGTAGATTGAGTGGTCTAAAACCTGGGTGCAGGCAATATTCCAACTAAAGGGCTGGAGTAATAGCTGTGGAGAAGAGACTGAGCTTTCTTGCAGTCTGCCTTAAGGAGTCTGTCTTCTTTCCTTCCTCACGCCCAAACTTTCAGACTTCCCTGCACAAAGCCTGTTTAGTCAGACTATTCTCTGGAGTTGAGAGCACCTCAGTACAGAGAGCGAGTTTTGGCTCTATGATTCTCATGATACATTTGCACCATCACTGGCTCTGGCAATTCTGAAAATTCCAGGAGCACAGTATGCTCCAGTCACCCTCAAATACATTCTCTGTTGCTCCTGACCATCCCTTATGCAGGTACTAGGTTGGGGGATGGTACGGGGGCTGGCAGGGTCAGCTCTACAGCACCTGATAGCTTTCCTAAAGTTGGGGAATTCTCAGCAGGGGAGGTCTACCTGTTTGCTAGTTTCCTTGCACCTATTAATCACAAAGCAAAGAAGCTGGGCTTGTATGTAGGATAGGGGAATTAACTCCACAGCCAAGTGGATAATAGCAAATTGTGGCCAACCTTCCTAACCATTTCTCTTTGTAGTTGATAATATGAATCTTCAGAGATTAAGAGTATGGAATAATTTTTAAACACATTTTTAAAATATGCCTCCCAATCACACCCTGCTCAACTGGCAGTTTTGCATTGACGGGTTTCTTCATCAGCTGCAGAACTACCAACAAAGCTTTTGCTGCATTTGAAAAAAAAATGATGAGTAAGGTGTTGTACGATGTGTTATCGCTGTTGTGAAATGAAATGGTCAGAGTACAGAAGCTGGAATAAAAAGTGTCAGATTTGCAAATATGGCTATTTTTAAACACAGGCCACCTACATGAGCATCATCAAGACTGGAAAATGTGTGCCTGAGATTACATAAAGATCGCTGGAGGCGGGTTGCCAGTGGGTTGCCACAGGGATTCATGTCAACCCAAGTTTTAATTTAATGGGCCAGATTCTCTGATGCATTCTCTGGTGGCATGCAGGGGCTGGAAAGCAGCAGAATCGGGACAGCTATGAATTCCCACAATGTACCACCTTCAGTGCTGCTCCCAACACACACCCAGAGTAGGGATTATTTTGAGGGTGTGACAAGAGCACAGTTGGTAGACTGTCACTTGGAAACACTGCTGGAGGAGGAATGGGGTGGGCTTCAGGCCCTGAGCTTCAGCTGAGCTGCAACTTCAAAGCACTGTCTCTACAGCTAGTTTTAGAGTACTAGTGCGAGCCCCACTAACCTGAGTATGTAGACCCGGGCTGCAAAATGCTGCGTAGATGTACCCTTACAGGCTCACTGACAGCCCTCCCTCTCTGCTCCAACAAGCAGAAACTTAGGCAGTAAGATTGTGTGAGCCAGCATCTTTATTAATGACCTAGAATGGGTAAGCAGCTTGTTAATTACATTTTCAGACTATATGAGCCTGGGAGGTGTTGTGAACACCAGCGAGGAGGGAAAAATAATACAAACAATGAGGTTAGCAATATGCAAAGGAAATGAGACTCAATCTGGGAAAAGCTAAGCAATAATGGTAATAAGAGGAATAATAAACTCAAATAGCTATCCAGTCGGAGGGCACTCCAAAGAAAGCAGCAAGACCAAAATATACCTAAGGGTGATGGTGGACAGCAAATAAGCTATGGGGTTGCAATTCAATTTGATAGGAAAAATGCAATGTGTTTTTGAGCTGTGAACATAGAATTGTTGTCATGCCATGGACCAGGAAGATGACAGCTCATCCCTATATGGAGTGTTGTGATAGGGAAGGAATTGATGGAGACTCTTTATTTTAACAGTCTATTTTTATAAGATTGCCCAGGGCTCCCAGAACTGAGGGGGGGGCTTTTTTTTTTTTTTGGCAGCATAATGAAATTTGATATACATAAACAGAGAACACTGAGACCAGATACAGAATTCTAGGTTCAGTTTTTGGCACCTAAGAAGGGGAAATTTGTCAACATACTGGAAAGAATACAGAGAAGAGCAAATTTTAAGAAAAGGTTAAGGGGCTGGAGGAATTAATGTCTGAGGACAGAGTTAAAGTACTGAATGCTGTGAGCCAGATTCTGAGCTGGTGTAAATACATGTAGCTCCCTTGAACTCAATGGAACTACATTGATTTATAACAGCTGAGGCTCTTGCCGTTGTGTACTACTTGGCCAAACAATGGCAAAGCAGCCATGTGATGGTCATCTAAAATGTAATGGTCACTATAAAAGATGAGCATTTACCAACAGTTATCACTTCATACTGGGCTTAGTTGCTTTCTATGGCAATAAAGTGGGGTGGGTTATTTTCCCTTTTTCAAAGGGCTCAAGTGGGATTTATGTAGTGCATAGGCCTTGACCTGGCCCTATACATGGGGTGAATTTCACCATAAGTGTAGGAAAAAGAGGGGAAAGTTAGTAGTCTGATGACACAGCTAGTAGCACATGGCAGTGCCACTCAGAGTCCTGCCTCTTGTATTCCTGCTGCTCAGGCTGGTGCAGATGAGGATCATTGCAGAATGGATATGGCTAGTTCTGTTGAGGAGGGTTTGCTTGTGTAGTCCCCCCCCAAAAAAACAGGGACCTAACCAAGATGGGATGAGCATTTGCTCTCTCTTCACTCTAAAGTACACACAAAAATAAAATGTGTGAGGAAGTCCATCCCCTGTTTTATCTGGTCATTCTAACATCAAACATAAAACTCTGAAGACCAAGCCAATTAAAAAAGCAAAATAGTAAACCTCCAGACAGCTCCTAATTCCAGTGGCAGATTGTAATTTTCACTGTTCTCTGGAATTTACAAGTTTTTGCTCCTTTCAGTTGTAAGATCTTTGGCCCTTTCACATCTTTTGGAGTTTGACCATGGAAACATTTACCTAGGGGTAGGGGAGAATACACTTAAACTGCTTTCTGTGCCATAAAATTTAACCGGAAGGTGCCATTAAACTGACCTGAGCTCATTCTTTAATAGACTTCAGTTGACCAATCCTATCTGAAACACATTAGCATGCCGTGTCCAGAAATACAGTATTCTGCTTTTAGTGAGGTTATTGCACCAGTCATTAGGTATTTTCTATTGAAGAAAGGGTCACAGTTTTTAATCTTTCAGTCTAAACAAACTATCAGTAATCAGAGAGGAGTTTTGCCCTCTTTTACAACTTTACATCTGTGTGATTAGGCCTGGGTTGAAAGTTAAATTATTGTCTGTGGCACTCACATTAAATCTGTGGTTCAGTTAAAACAGAAGGAATAAAAGTAAATAATCCTACACTTGCCATTAAGTCTCATCTCTACTAATATCAGAGTTCACAGCCAATGGAAGCACTGGTTAAGTCACTTTGAATGAGATTTCAGTGAAGTTCTTGAGCAATATAAAATGGCTTTGTGATTTCTGAGCTTTCTGCTGGGATGGGAATTAAGGCAGCAACCTGCCAGAACAATCCACAATCCATAGTATGGTTCAAGTCTGTACTGCCATGGAATTGTAGGACTGGAAGGTACCTGAAGAGGACATCTGGTCCAGTCCCCTGCACTCATGGCAGGACTAAGTATTATCTAGACCATCCCTGATGTGTTTGTCTTACCTGTTTTTAAAAATTTCAGTGATGGAGAGTCCACAACCTCCCTAGGCAAATTATTCCAGTGCTTAACTACTTTGACAGGAAGTTTTGCATAATGTCCAACCTAGATTTAGCCCTTGCTGCAATTTAAGCCCATTGTTTCTTGTCCTATCCTCAGGCGTTAATGAGAACAATTTACCTCCCTCTTCCTTGTAACAACTTTTTATGTACTTGTAAACTGTTATCAAGTCCCCTCTCAGTCTTCTCTTATCCAGACTAAGCAAACCTAATTTTTTCAATCTTTCCTCATAGGTCATATTTTCTAGAGATTTAATCATTTTTGTTGCTCTGGACTTTCTCCAGTTTGTCTACATCTTTCCTGAAATGTGGCACTCAGAACTGAAAACAATACTCCAGTTGAGGCTCAATCAGCACCAAGTAGAGCGGAAGAATTACTTCTTGTGTCTTGCTTACAACACTCTTGATAATACATGTGAGAATGATGTTTGCCTTTTTTTGCAAAAGTGTTACACACTTCAACCACTGTGATCTATTATGACCCCTAGATCCCTTTCTGAGGTACTCCTTCCTAGGCAGTCATTTCCCATTTTGTATGAGTGCAGCTGATTGTTCCTTCCTAAGTTGGGACCCTAGTGGCTGTAGATAGCACAGTCCTTAATAGAAATTGTCCTCCCTGGTAACATGAATGCACTTTCTGAGGAAAGGGTAATGTCTCATGAACAAATGGCTGGTACTCATTTTAGAAGAGATTTATTTTCATTTATGGCTACCTTACTCTAGAACAGAAATCTCTAGCATGGTTTTGTATAAAAATTAACATTTCAATCACAAGTTGCAGTCATCCTGTGCATATCTGCATCTGATTCGCCAGGATCATGTCTTCCAACAGCCTACTTCAGGATGGTGTTATTCTAAGGCCAACACATAGCTGAATTGCTGTTAAGTCATTTAAAAGGTTTTTATTTTACTGAGACTTAAACACGTTATTAGAAAATATTGGACTGTTATGTGAGCAATAGCAGAAGGTACTTTAAACTGCCATGTCAACTCAAAGTTAAAAAATAATATATGTAATATTTGAATAAACTTTCATAAAATCTCATTTGGTATAGCTATTAACTCTTATTACACATATGTATAAGCTGCCCATTACCCAACTATCTGGATACAGTTTACAAACACAATTCTCCACAAATGGAAGGAAAGACTATCCTGTTACCTTTATCAAAATACACTTACTTGAACCAAACCCAGGTGATGACCAAAAACTCTGCAATGCAATTTAGAGGAAAGTTGCAATTAAGAGGCCAGTCTTGCATTGCACCCTAAAAGAGGTAAGGGCTCAGGGTTATCTCTCTAACTGCCACTTGACAAATGGTTGGTCCTCCGTCTTGGAGTGGGGATAAACATTAGCTAACACTGGGCATTGCATTGAAGTTATAAAGCGCTGAAAGTGTAAGTGCTAACTATAATTACGGTGAGGTTCTGCAGCAAGAATAAGGATGTTTAAAAAAACCCCAAATCTTACCTAGATCAGGACAATCAGAAAGATGACATTTGATACAATTATGCATACAGTTAACCATCCCCATCCAAGTAAAATGGATTAAAGAAATGCTGTGTAAAGCTTTACTGCATAGACATCAAGATGTTCACGTGCCAAAGATTTCTCCTTTTTTTTTTTTAAGAGGCAATTCCTCCTTCACCCACAGGGCTATTTTTGTGCTACGCAAGGGACTAAGATAGAATTGAATCCATGATCCATATAAAGAAAACAAAAAAGCAATTCTATTGATTAAGGCTACATTTCCTTTCCTCTTCACGGACTTGAAGTAATTGCCTGTAATGGATTTTTTTGAGAGCGCAATAAATTAAATACAAAAAACTACACCTAAGTAACATGAAATCTGTGACACAAAACAATAAAAAATGGGAAATCTGCAGTGAAAAATAGCTCTCATCCAACTGACTAAACAAGGCACAGGGCTGGGAGGTAAGGTAGAGATGTATGTTAATCTCAAACTCCTTCCAAGAATACTTTCATTGGATTTCATATTACTTATAGTATGTAATGTATAAATTTTTAAAGGCATGCCATTGGATAGACAGAAAACATCCATCAACTTTTTTTTCTGGCTTGCAGGCAATTAAAATGTGATTTCAAAGGGAGTTAAGGGCTAGCCAATTCCCACTGGGATTCCCATGGAATTTCATTAGGAGTTGTGCATCCAACTCTGGTAGGCTTCTTAGAGTATGTCAACGCTGCAGTTAAAATCCCATGGCTGGCCCATACCAGCTGACTCGACTCATGGGACTCAGGCTAAGGGACTGTTTAATTGTGGTGTTGCTGTTCGGGCTTGGGCTGGAGCCCAGACGCTAAGACCCTGCAAGGTGGGAGGGTCCCAGAGCTTGGGTGACAGCACGAGCCCAAACGTCTACACCGCAATTAAACAGTCCCTTAGCCTGAGCCCCGGGAGTCCGGGTCAGATGGTATGGGCCAGACATGGGTTTATAATTGCAGTGTAGACATACCCTTAGAAAATCTCAGCTTTAGCGTGCTTCACTATATTTGCAAAATGTTCCTGCTAAAAATCTTTTGTAAGACACTTACTGCATATTTAAGCATTACATTTTCTCTGTGAAGCCTGTACATACTGAGGCTTTTTTGTTTGGTTTGCTTTTTGTGCAGTCACAATATTAGTGATATTAGTGCAGCACCTGGATTAGGTATATTGGTTAATTGGTGCTGTAAAATGGGCAAATGAAACTCAAGAGCATAAAACATTTCTGTGCTTCTTACAGAAAGACTATTTTATAATAGCTACATTTTTTTAGTGACAGAAAGGTAGATATTTTTTAAAAAGAGTCTGATAGTCACTCTCTCTAGAGCCCATCAGTAGAGTTATCATCCTCTAATCAGAAACATTTTAGTCACCATTTAAAAAGTCAACCTTTTACCTATAATTACCATAACATTTCTGAATGGGCAGAGTCCACACACCGGTCTGAACACAGAACATACACACTGTGTAAATTTCCTAAACTCACCTCCTTGCTTTTGGTTTTCATTTAGTCTAATCTTTAAAAAAAATCACCTAAATCCTTAGTCTGAGACTCTTACTGAGCTGGCTGTCTCTTGGTGTTTTCTCTGTGAGATATTTTGTCTTACACCCAAGAGATTCTCCAGCTTTCATCCTACTGAATTGGTGCTAATAGGACTCACCTGTTCTGCCTACCAAGCTGAGTCAGCAGAATAGCCCTATATCTTAATGCAGATTCCTAGAACCTGTCTCAAAGTTTCCTGACACTTAGCCCAGGATATAAGTAGTGTTTTGGATAGTGTTGCATGGTAACTGTTGATAAATACACTCTTTTAAATGGGAACCCTTATGTAATAATATATAAAAGATATAGCAGAAGCAGCTTTTTTGCAGTGTTCAGTGTGACTGATTGACTTTGTTTTTGTGGGCTGTGAATTGCTCTACCTTTTGGTGATCATATGGAAAGGCAATCACTTCACACAGATATATGCACAGGAATCAATCTCCAATGTTAATTTTTCTCTCCATTTCAGCTTTCACCTGTTTTAACCATGTAATGTGAAATTAGGGGTTGACTCTGATATGATTTTGCTTATAACACACATTAGGAATCCATTAGCCTTAATCATTTGTTTCACCAAAAATGACTTTCCTTTAGTACCCTTTGTAGAATCAAGAATGGGTAAATGATTTGATTGTGAAAGGGAGGGAAACAGAAATTCAGAGAAATGAGTGCTTTCCTGATCTGTGTATCTTTGTGGTCAGCCAACTGAAAAACAGTACTAAAATAAGCATGGCCATTAAAATATCAGGACTGGAAAAACTACTCATGCTATTTTCCCACAGGGCTATACACAGGTTTCTCCATTTAATTCCAAAATGAATTCTCATACAATCATAGGTTTCAGAGTAGCAGCCGTGTTAGTCTGTGTTCGCAAAAAGAAAAGGAGTACTTGTGGCACCTTAGTCTCTAAGGTGCCACAAGTACTCCTTTTCTTCATACAATCATGGAATTTAGAGACTATTCAGTCACCAAGTCTATCCCTCTATTCCAACCCTCTGTCAATGTAGGATTGTTCCCTACAATACATTTTCAGGTGATTTGTGAAGTTTTAGAGGATCCAAGCAATGGGTCTTCAGTCATTTCCTGTAGGCCAGGGATTCTCCAACTTTTCAGTGTGGGTTTTGAACCTTTTCTATTGTAATGGACAGACTGTCTCATTTTTCAGATATGATGGTTGTAGGCATCAATATGATAACCTAAAGAAATAGATGGGGGCCCCCTTCCCTTCTCTTTATTACTTTGCAAATGGATCATCTTCCATCCCATTCATAGTCACACAGCAGCATTGGGCAACTGGAACAATTGCTTACGTGGAACAGTAATATTAGGCAATTTATGCATTGTTGCTGTCTATTAATGTCATTTGGTATCAAGAAGTAAGAAGGAAGATCAGCACCATGTGACCATCCAGCTCTTCATGGACCACCAGAAAGTGGTCCACAGACCACAGATAGAAAACTTCTGCCTTAGGCTATTCCATAGTGCAATAGTTCTTATTACTAAGATGTTTTATATCTAATCTTTTTCTTTGTGTAATTTCATCACATTGTTCCTATTTAAACACTCTTGTACTACCCTATAGTAGGATACAAATTTTGGGAACAAATTTGTCCTCAGACAAGCTCACAAAATACCACTGAAGTGTTGCAGAGAGTGTTTACACACTTCAAATACTTGTGTGTGGTTTTCATGTTACCCTTAGTTGTGTACCTTGAAGTATAGATATTTAGTTCTTTTAATCTTCTCTTCAACCTTTTATGTACTGTCTGTTTTTTTCCTCTTTATTCTTATTAATATATTGCAATATTCTCTACTCAGAATATATGCCAGAACTGAACATAGTATTCGGGATTTATCAACTTCTGTAGAGAAAGAAATCTTTGGATCATGGATCACGTAATGTTTTAGTTAGATAGCCCAAAATCATACTGGTTCCTCCTATCTCCCCTTCTTCCTCTCTGTATGGTGTCACTAACTCATATCTAATTTGATTTCCACTATTGCTACTAGTTCTCTCTTAGAAGCAGTGTAAATAGGGTAAAGAACTGAGACTCAAGAGACCTGGGTTCTAGTCCCAGCTCTGCCACTGGCCTGCTTAATGATCTCAGGCAAGCCATTTTACCTCTCTGCAGCTCAGTTTCTGCATCTTTAACATGTGGGTATTGATACTTGTCCTTATTTTTAAAGTGCTTTGAGCTCTATGGATTAGAAGTGCTGGCTAAGAACTTGGCATGATAGTTATGACTGATTTCCAAGTACCTGCGCAATAAATATTTTCTTTTTCTAAAATTCTCTCTATTTCCCTAATCCTTGAGTTTAGAAATAATTATAAAAATAAGCCAGAGGGTCCAAGATACTTGTTATGCAGTTGTACTGTTTTTGTCTCGTTCTATTAAGCTGTTCATTTGTCTGCCTCTACTGGTGCTTATGTCATCAACATAAGTACTATACAGTAGTTAAGGATTGTTTGTTATCAAAGGTGATATATTTACTATGTTCAAATAAGAAAGCTACAAAGGAGCCGCACACATGGTCTGCTATTATTAATATTCTAGTGGAAAATTATGGATACATTTTTGTAAGAAATGAAAGAGGATACTCCCTTTAATTCTGGTCAATATGCTGTGCATTTATTTCCCTGTTAGCCCTGGAAAAAGTTACTGGAAAAAGTGTTTTGATTTCCCACCAGGAAAGAGGTTTGGGTTGTTTGGACTGAGCTAAGAAAGCTAAGTAACTTTCTTTTAATATATTATTTTTAACATGTAGCAGATTGTATCTCATTTTAGTGGCACCCTTACACTCAAGTGTTCTGTGGAAGCCTCAGAAATGCTACAAATTAAACTTGTATTTATCAGTGCAAAGTCTCTATTGGTCTTGGTCTTTGCGGTCCTCAGCCTATTTCCGAAGATTTTCCATTTTTTTCCTGGGAGGCTTGTTTACCTTAAATGGCATCCCTTAAAACAAGTTGCACTGCCTGTCTCCTCACACATCTTTGCCTGTGTGGAGAAGGCAGAGCTGGGTGAAAATGCCAAGTAAGCCAGCCAGTGCTAAGGTAGAAGAGCTTAAACTGGCAGAAACAAAAGCAACTTTCTCTGGGAGAAATTACTGGCCCTGAAATAACATTTCAGCAATGAAACATTAAAAAGCCATACACAGTGGGAGATCATTAGAAAGTATCCTGTCACTTCCATAAAACCATGGATTGTAATGCAGATTATATTGATTTGCTGCCAATTTATGAGTGAAACTGGAGTTTCCTCCAAGTGAGCACAGATACTAAATCTCTTTGAGTTACAGTGGTGAGAAGCAGGGTAGCTGGTGGGATGCTTCTCTTACCAAAAACTTGAGATCAGAAGGTTATTAGCAGGATGTCTCCAGACTTTCTGAAGGCTTAATAAATTATTAACTAATTGCATTCATACTGTTTGCTGTACCATCAGTGGACAGTTTAGGAAGAAAGGAAGAAGAAAGACCATGCAGTGCTGTGCTGTGCCATGCCTTTATATTGGTTGTAAAGAAGGATACTATTCTTGTTCTTTTCAAAGATTAAGAGACGTTATCTCTGGTGGAAGTAAGTTACACTTTATCAAGATCTAAACTCAAATCTTACATGTCATGGCTCCTTGCAGTTACCAAGGCTTTGAGAAAATTCCTCACTGTTGCCTTTTTAAAATGCTCTAACTTTATCAGTTTCACCTTTCACAGTCACTTTAGCTCCTTCCCTCAATGGAGACAACTGAGCAGGAAATAGGAAACAAACAGCCATATCAGGGCTATAGAATAGGATGTTAGACTTATCCTCTCAAATGATTGCCTGTGACATTTCAAACCATCATAGAATATCAGGATTGGAAGGGACCTTAGGAGGTCATCTAGTCCAACCCCCTGCTCAAAGCAGGACCAATCCCCCAATTTCTGCCCAGATCCCTAAATGGCCCCCTCAAAGATTGAACTCACAACCCTGGGTTTAGCAGACCAATGCTCAAACCACTGAGCTATCCCTCCCCCCATCACATGTGATAGTAAAGTTTCATGAGTTCAGTTAAGCTGCCAAAATCATGCAGAATAGAGGTTTACTACCATTTTAGTAGCATGTCCTCACAGTGAACCACTCACAGCTGGACCTCAGTGGAATTGCAGGATAATGGCTCCCTGTTCCCATCTTGATTCTAAGGAGGTACTGTGGGAACTTGCACAATGGTTAATGAGTTACTCTTGGTGTCTGAGGACAAATGACTGAGTAAATCTACCTCTGTAGAAGGCCAAAGACAATGGGCCTGTTTCAGTTACCCTAGGTCTCTTTATGCTGCTCTGGGACCTTTAAGGATTTGGAATCAGCCAATTGCAAATACCTGCTGGACAAGGAGCCTTCCCAGCCACTGATACCTAGCATTAGGTTTCTACGCCAACCCCGCTTGCAGCCCCTGGAGTAGAAGATGTGACAATGAGTGAATAGAGGGATGTGGTGAGTCAGGGGAAGGACAGCAGCCCTAGGCTGCTCTGATTAGCACTGCAGGCCAGGCATGCCACTGGCTAGCCCAGAATACTAGCAGTGCAAAGCAAACTTCCTGATGGCCAGCTTACATCCATTTGTTCTTGTGTCCACATTGGTACTGAGCTTAAATAATTCTTCTCCCTCCATGGTATTTATCCCTCTGATATATTTATAGAGAGCAATCATATCTCCCCTCAGCCTTCTTTTGGTTAGGCTAAACAAATCAAGCTCTTTGAGTCTCCTTTCATAAGACAGGTTTTCCATTCCTCGGATCATCCTAGTAGCCCTTCGCCGTACCTTTTCCAGTTTGAATTCATCCTTCTTAAACATGGGAGACCAGAACTGCACACAATATTCCAGATGAGGTCTCACCAGTGCCTTGTATAACAGTACTAACACCTCCTTATCTGTACTGGAAATACCTGGCTTGATGCATCCCAAGACCACATTAGCTTTTTTGACGGCCAGATCACATTGGCGACTCATAGTTATCCTGTGATTGACCAGTACTCCTTCTCCTCCTCTGTTACTTCCAAGTAATGCGTTCCCAGTTTATAACAGAAATTCTTGTTATTAATCCCTAAATGCATGACCTTGCACTTTTCACTATTAAATTTCATCCTATTACTATTACTCCAGTTTACCAGGTCATCCAGATCTTCCTGTATGATATCCTGGTCCTTCTCTGTATTGGCAATACCTCCCCAGCTTTGTGTCATCCGCAAACTTTATTAGCACATTCCCTCTTTTTGTGCCAAGATCAGTAATAAAAAGATTAAATAAGATTGGTCCCAAAACTGATCCCTGAGGAACACCACTAATAACCTGACAGTTCACCTTTCAACGTGACCGGCTGTAGTCTACCCTTTAACCAGTTCCTTACCCACCTTTCAATTTTCATATTGACCCCCATCTTTTCCAGTTTAGCTAATAATTGTCCATGTGGAATTGTATCAAATGCCTTACTGAAATCGAGGTAAATTAGATGTACCTTTGTCTAAAAAATCTGTTTACCTTTTCAAAGAAGGAGATCAGGTTGGTTTGACATGATCTACCTTTTGTAAAGCCATGTAGTATTTTGTCCCAATTACCATTGACCTCAATGTCCTTAACTACTTTCTCCTTCAAAATTTTTTCCAAGACCTTGCATACTACAGATGTCAAACTAACAGGCATGTTGTTACCTGGATCGCTTTTTTTACCTTTCTTAAAAATAGGAACTATGTTAGCAATTCTCCAGTCATACGGTACAACTTCTCAGTTTAGTTTCATTAAAAATTCTTGCTAATGGACTTGCAATTTCATGTGCCAGTTCCTTTAATATTCTTGGATGAAGATTATCCGGGCCCCCCGATTTAGTCCCATTAAGCTGTTCGAGTTTGGCTTCTACCTCAGATGTGGTAACCATATCCTCATTCCCATTTGTTGTCCTACCATTATCCCTAACCTCCTCATTAAAGACTGAGGCAAAGTATTTGTTTAGATATTGAGCCATGCCTAGATTATCCTTAACCTCCACTCCATCCTCAGTGTTAAGCGGTCCCACTTCTTCTTTGTTTGTTTTCTTCTTATTTATATGGCTATAGAATTTTACTATTGCTTTTAATTCCCTTTGCAAGGTCCAACTCTACATGGCTTTTGACCTTTCTCACTTTGTCCCTACGTGTTCTGACCTCAGTAAGGTAGCTTTCCTTGCTAATCCCTCCCATCTTCCACACCTTGTAGGCTTTCTGCTTTTTCTTAATCACCTCTCTGAGATGCTTGCTCATCCAGCTTGGTCTACAACTCCTGCCTATGAATTTTTTCCCCTTCCTTAG
The DNA here is from genome assembly GCF_965152275.1 of Natator depressus. Taxonomy (NCBI): domain Eukaryota; kingdom Metazoa; phylum Chordata; order Testudines; family Cheloniidae; genus Natator; species Natator depressus. Next base: position 95,393,556 of record NC_134236.1, read on the forward strand.
TTTCTGTAACTTTGACTTGAAGTAATTCCAGGCCTCCTCCACATTTAGAGCCACAAGTTTTTCAATCCAACCCACTTCCCTAACTAATTTCCTTAATTTTTTAAAGTTACCCTTTTTGAAATAAAAAAACCCTAGTCACAGATCTGTTTTTGCTTATCCTTCCATTTAATTTGAACTGAATTAGCTCATGATTGCTCAAACCAAGGTTGTCCCCTACAATCATTTCTTCTATGAGGCCCTCACTGCTCACTAAAACCAAATCTAAAATGGCATCCTCTCTTTTCAGTTCAGCAACTACTTGGTGAAGGAATCCATCAGCTATCATATCCAGGAAAATCTGAGCCCTATTATTACTAGCACTTGTCCTCCAGTCTATATCTGGGAAGTTAAAGTCTCCGATGATCACACAATTCCCATTAGTATTTACTTCTTTAAAAACATTAAAGAGGTCTCTATCCATATCCACATCAGATCCTGGTGGTCTATAGCACACCCCACGCATTATCCCAGGGCAGGCTCTAGTAGCTTTCTTTCCCAATGTGATTTTTGCCCAGACAGACTCTGTCTTATCCATTCCATTACTTCTTATTTCTTTACAGTCTACCTCATCATTGATATACAATGCTACTCCACCACCTTTGCCTTTATTTCTGTCTTTCCTAAACAGCACATACCCTTCAATATCCGTACTCCAGTCATAACTACTATTCCACCATGTTTCTGTTATCCCTATAATATCTGGTTTCACTTCCTGAACCAGTAGCTCTAGTTCCTCCATTTTATTACCTAGGCTCCTTGCATTAGTGTACAAACATTTTAATTTTTGCTGTTTGGCTTTGCTCACATTCTTTACCCCATGGGGCACAGACATTCTACCTCCAATATTACCTATTAGATTGGTGTGTACACTGCCCTTCCGCCTTATGTCCATTCTCCTACCCATGGCTGTATCCTTTCTTACTTCATTTTCTTCCCTTTCAAAGAGAATAACTGGCATGGAGATTACCTGGACATCTCCCAACCATCTCCCCCGAATTCCTAGTTTAAAGCTCTCTTGATCAGTTGTGCCATCCTAGAAGTCTATTTCCCTCCTTACTCAGGTGAAGTCCATCCCAAGAGAACAGTCCTCTGTCCATGAATGCTTCCCAGTGGCCGTACATCCCAAAGCCCTCCTTGTAGCACCACTGCCTAAGCCATCTATTGAGCATCATAATCTTGTCACACCTTTGTTGCCCTTCTCTAGGAACAGGCAGAATCCCACTGAAGATCACCTGAGCCTCAATTTCCTTTAGCGTCTTCCCCAGCCTGGCATAGTCTCCCTTGGTACGTTCCAGCGAGACTCTAGCCATATCATTTGTTCCCACATGAAGGACAATCAGTGGATTCCGTTCCTGCTCCAGTTAGGATCCTCTTCAGCCTCAGGTCCACATCCCATATCTTAGCACCTGGCAGACAGCACACCCTTCTGTTCTCTGGATCAGCTCTTGTTACAGGCCTGTCTATTCTTCTCAGTAATGAGTCCCCAGTCATGTAGACCTGCCTTTTCCTGGTGATGGTGCGATTCTCCAGTCTATCCCCTGTTCCATCTGGCCGCAAGTCCTCTCAATTCCTATTGTCCCTTGCAATCCTCTGCAACCCATCCTGTATCCTCCTGGGGCTCATATTTGGTGTTGATATCTCCACTGACTCTTGCCCTCTTCCAATAGGACTATCTGCTCTTCTCGTTTTCCTTGCCCTCTCACCTTCAGTGGCCATCTGCTGTGCCCCTTCTTCATTTTTCAACTCTGCAAACCTATTCCTGCGCTCTATTTCTCCTTCACTGCCCCATCTTTTCCTCTGCCTGGTTCTCCTAGTCACATGCTTCCACTGTCCACTTTCCTCACCCAGCAGTATCCTCTCAGAGTTCTTCAGTCCTACTTCCATCTTCAAGTCTGAGCTTTTCCCTTCACCTCCTCATATCTTTGCTCCATCTTGTGTGTGAACCCCCTTCTAAACTCAACCAGAGTCTCCACCTGCATCTCCAATCCTAGGATCTTCTCTTCCATCAGCTCTGTCAGGCGGCACTTCATGCAGATGAAATTCTTTTCAGGTGCCCCCTCCAGGATCATGTACATGCCGCAGCTTCTACATCCAGTCATCTTCATAGTGTCTTCCACTACTTGGGTCACTCCCACTGCTGCCTCTGTGTCTGTCATCGCCTTCTCACTTAAGTCCTGTTAGTCTGGGAAACACAAACCAAACCAAAACACCAGCACCCACAGCAAAAACAAACCCCCAACGAGCCCGAAAACACTGCCAGAACACCCCACACTCCCTTCACTAGCCTGTCTGTTCCTTTGCCTGGCTCTTAGTCTTCCCCCCAAACTCCCCTTTCAAACTCCCACCCAAACTCCCCTGTTTACAGCTCTGTTTGCTGGCTCCTGTGCCGCTGCAGCTGTCTGTGCCGCTGCCTGACTGGCTGCTACCTTTGAGGTTCACAACTCAGAGGCTGAGAACTACTGTAGATTTGCTTCATTTTTCAAAGGAACAACACTCACTGTGTTTGTGTTCCCTGAGTGTATCGTATCAGATATGTCAAGTTTTGTTTCACAGTAGAACTAGGTTTAAAATATTATTTTACCATTTCTTTCCCTGAATGGCTTTCCAGCTGAAGTGGAGGAGTGCACGGTGATGTATTTTTCAGCTTAGTTTACCATTTTGGAGCAGTTTTCCATAGTTAATGTACTGTATGTACATACTACTACTTGTTGCTGAATTTAGCCCTGGGGGAAGTTTAGCTCTGGTGAAAGGTGTCCGTCTAGCATCCCTGGAGACTGAGCTCCTCTGGGTAACATGGGCATTGGCATTAATAATTTCCCTCACACCACTCCCTTAATTTGCTCAGACTGGATCTGAAGTGGACCACTGTAATCATCAATCCCATTGGTACATTCCATCTTGGCATCTCTGCTGAGACATCAAGGGTGCCAGTTGTGGAGGTGGCACTATCTCTTTTCTGCTATGGCAACTTGTCCATTGGGAGCTGGGCTGAGTCTGCTACCTTATGTCATGCAGGCTGCCACACGTGTTTTTTGCAACAACAGCAAGACAAGTGTGAAACTTTCTACAGGCAGGTCCAGACAGCCCACAGCTTTTAGTGGCAAATTACTTTTAGTTCCTCTTTTGTAATTTTAGAATTACCAGTAGTTATTGCTGGCTTGGGAGTTTTCATTATATTAATTACTGGAAAGGTAGGCATACTGTACTGTAAAATGCCACAAAAATGACCTAGCTGGATCCATATATTGGGCCAGATCCTCAGCTAAAGCTCTGTAGATTTATACCAATATGGGGATCTGATCCAACTTGCTGATTTCCTAATTTTTCTCAGGGCAGGAGACAGGCCTGTCAGCCGTTTGATATTGATAAATTGTTGGTTTCAACAGGTTATTGAACATTGAACATTATTGAACATTGGCTGTAAGGAAGTTTGAAAAATATGGTTCAGGGCTACAGGAAACAAACACAAATTGAAGACCTAAAAATAGCAGGCCAGAATCTCAGCTGTTGTACACAGGTGTAGATTTATTGACCTCAATGGAGTTATGCCAGTTTATATCCACTGAGGATTTTATCCAATGAGAATATTCCAGTTCCTGGAAATGTTAGGATGTCAGAAACTGAGACTTTTTGCAACGGGCATCCATAATTTTGACATCTCTTTGTAATGCTATGGCAGGAGTTGAAACTGCTCCCTGTTTATTTCACAATTATTTTCTTTCCTGACATTACTCAAAATCCTCTGCTGCAAAATTTTCTAGATCTTGGCTACAAGAAGTAGATCAGTAGCTGCACCAGATGTTAGATTTTAAGCAAACCACAACATCACTCCAAAAATAAACACTATTCTTTTCAGGGTTTGGAGACTGAATGAGCCATAACTTTATTTATCATTGGCCTGTTTGGCTAATTACGAATACATTTTTAATTACCCAGTGGTGGCTTGGATTATGGTTAAATTCAGGCAAAGAACAAGGAAGAGAGCTAATTGGCAAGAGAAGTCAATGAAGTAATCAGTCTGAATTACAGGATACTAGGGATTATTCAATATGAAGTTTGTGTACATCATGATTGTGAGTGCCAATAGAACAAACTGCATTAAGGACTTGTGTTCAATAAGTCTCTGGTGCATAAAAAAAAGCAAGCTTGAATTGCACAGGATAAGATATAAAGTCAATTCCACAATCAAAATATTTATTGCAACATCTAGTCTTGAAAGTGCTAGACCATTGTGAGGGATGGGTCCTCATTTTAGAACCAAATGTACTGTATCTCATCCCTACCTATTGAGGTCATGTTGGCTTTCTCCTTAGGCATTCTCTGGCTGCTGGTTACCTCACAGCTAATCACTGACATTTCTTTCTTTCTGAGGTGCTGAATCATGGAGCTGTTTTACTGAATATTGTGATGTCTCTAATCTTTACAGGGCAAGGATTTCTAAACCTGTTAAAACTTCTCTATTATATATATAAAACGTTTAAAAATCAATGAACCTGGCATCAGAGCTCTTCGTCTCTAGGTATTTGAGTGTGTCCTTCATTTGAGGTAATGTGTGATTTATGTTCCAGGAGACTGAGAAGTGGTAAGCTTATGTAGCCACACTTCCCTTGTGCCAGCTGTACCATTTTGCTGCAGGAAGAAAATATTAATAAAAGGATGGCCCCAGAATGCTTTTGACCCAGTACTAAATCTGAAAGAGTCGGAGTAGGGGAGTGGAATGTATGTGTTGGGGGGTGGATAGCGAGCCTGCACAATTTGGAAGACCCTACAATAACAATAAGTCAGTGTGGTCACAGGAGAGTGGTTTATCTAACTTATTAATGACACTCCAATAAAAGATTCTGGTAGAGAGTTTGTTTAGAATTCATTGTTCTTTTTGTTTAGAGTGTTAAGTGGCAAAGCCTGTGGAGATAAGGACCTTTACAAAATCATTTTGTTCTCAACAGAAGTTCAGCTCCAGTGATGGCCTTCAGTTCTAAAAGGGATGGTTGTAATTAACAGAGTGAAGGACACAATTTATCAGCAGATAAGACAGATGCTGAAGCTGCCTTATAAAGAGGAAGTCTGTATTAAGAAGGAATTAAGCAGCTTAGTATCTCCACTACACTTGTACATATTTGGGAAAAGATAAGACAGGAGAACTACAAAGACCTTGAATACCTTTACTAATGGAATTTGACAGTTAAAATTACTAGATCCAGAGAATGCCAGTGTACTTATTTTTTCTCTACTCAGGCTTGACTTAAGACTCATAAAATAAGTCTGCATATTGTTAGATAACGAAGCTTACATAGCAGATTCTGGCATGTACTCTATAGAAAAAAACTCAGCATTAGAAATTTGGTTATAGTTGGAAAGCTGACTGTAAAAATGACTTTCCATATCTGTTTTTTTCTATTGACTTTCATATCACATTTGTTCAGTTTTCATACAAGTCACAGTGATATCTTTTTAATAGTCATTAGTGCATTGTCCATTATTCAGGCTTTATTGAAGGGTTACAATCTAGCTCAGCATTACACATCTAGCGGTAAAAGGCTAGAAGTGTAACTGACTGCATCTAGACTCAAGTAATGAAGACAAGGAAAAGGGGCTAAATACTGAAGAAGGGACTACAAACTACGAGTGCATTAAAGAGGCAAGAAGAAAAGCAACAGGGCACAAGCGGGATGAACTGGAAGTGATGGTATATGAAGAAAATTATGACTTCATTGGCATTACTGAGACTTGATGGGGCAATGTCCATGATTGGAGTACCAGCATTGAGGGCTATAGCTTGTTCTGGAAGGATAGATATGGGACAAAAGGAGGAGGCATTGCACTGTACATCAAGAATGTATACACTTGCTCAAAAGTTCAAGAGGAAGTGAGCAGCAGATCTACTGAGAGTCTCTGGGTGAGGATAAAAGGGAAAAGAATAGTAGCAATGTTATGGCTGGGGTCCATTATAGACCATCAAATCAGGGACAGGAGATGGATGAGATATTCTACAAGCAGGGAACAAGATTAACTAACACACAAGGGTTTTAACTTCCCTGATATCTCCTGGAAGAATATTTCAACAAAGCATAGTATGTCCTGCAAGTTCCTCGCATGTGTGGGTGGCAACTTTCTGATCCAGAAAGTTAAGGAAACAATTAGGGGGTTGTCCATTTTGGATCTGGTTTTGCCCAACAGGGATGAATTAGTTGTGAATGTGAAGGTGGTCGGGAACTTGGGAGGAAGTGATCATGATCTGGTAGAATTCAATATCCTATGGAAAGGAGGGCATGAGAACCGCAAAACAAGGACACTGTACGTCAGAAAAGCAGACTTCAACTGACTCAGAAACAGTAGGCCAGGTCTCGTGGAAAGACCAATTAGGAAGAAAAGGAGTTGAAGGAGACTGGAAGTTCCTAAAAGATGTAATACTCGAGGCTCAACATCAGGCTATTCCAGTTCAGAGGAAAGAAAAGAAGAGCCACTGGAGGCCAATGTGGCTGCGCAAGAAACATTTTAGCTATCTAAAAAACCCCAAAGGGATACATACAGGAAATGGAAGGAGGGGCATGTCACCAAGGAAATGTACATGGGAATAGCATGAGTGTGTAGGGACAAAATCAGGAAAGCCAAGGCAAAGAATGAATTACAGCTGGCAAGGAATGTTAGAGACAACAAGAAGGGGTTCTACAAATATGTCAGACAAAAAAGAACAATCAGAGATTGTGGGGGTCCACTGCTCAGTGGAGAAAGTGAGCTAGTATTGGAAGATGATATGAGGGCAGAGCTGCTCAGTGCCTACTTTCCTTCAGTCTTCTCACAAAAAATAACATGCAACCGGATGACTAGCAAAGTTACCATGGACAATAAAGGAGAAGGATGCAACTCAGGATAAGTAAAAAACATGTCAGAGATGTTCTGACCAATTTGAATGAATTGAAGTCATTGGGGCCTGATACTATAAATCCCAGGGCGCTGAAGGAATTAGCTGAAGAAATCTCAGAGCCACTGGCAATAATATTTGCAAACTCATGGATGACAGGAGATATCCCAGAAGACTGGAGAAGGGCTAACATAGTGCCCATTTTTAAAAAGGGGAAAAAGCAGGAGCTGGGGAACTATAGACCAGTCAGCCTGACCGTGATACGAGCAAAGCCACTACAGCAATTTGTAAAACATTCAATTTGTGTTTACCTGGAGGATTACGGTAATCACTAGAAGCCAGCATGGATTTTCTAAGAACAAATCGTGCCAAAGCAGCTTGATTTCCTTCCTTGACAGGGAAACTGGTTTGGTGGGGAGGGGGCATGCACTGGATATAATATACCTGGACTTCAGCAAGGCTTTTGACATAGTCCCATGTGGCATTCTGAAAAGTACGCTGGAGAAAAGTGGGCATGGCGGAACTACCATTAAGTGGATACATAATTGGCGTTAAACAACTGCAAACAAAGAGTAATTGTTAATGGAATAGTGTCAGATTGGAGGGAGGTTTCAAGTGGGGTTCCACAGGGATCTGTTCTGGGTCTGGTGTTGTTTAACATCTTTATTAATGACCATGATGTAGGAATAAAGAGCATACTGATCAGATTTGCAGATGACACAAAGCCGGAGGGGGCGGGGAGGGGATGCCAACATACTGGAGGATAGAGCTAAAATTCAAAGGGATCTTGATAAAGTGGAGAACTGGGCTATAGACAACAAAATGAAATTCAACACAGACAAATGTAAGGTGCTACACTTAGGGAGGAAGAAACAAATGCACAAATATAGAATGGGGAATAACTGGCTTGGCAGCAGCATTGCTGAGAAGGATGTGGGAATTGTGGATCACAACCTCAACATGAGCCAATAGCATGATGCTGCTACAAAATAAGCAAATACATTTTTAGGTTGCATTAACAGAGGTCTAGCATGCAAGTCATGGGAGGTGATAGTACCCCTCTGCTCGGTGCTGGTTAGGCCTCAACTGGGGTATTGTGTCCAATTTTGGTCACCAATGTATAGAAAGGATGTAAAGAAACTGGAAAGGATCCAGAAGCAAGCAAGAAAGATGATCAAAGGGATTGGGAATGTAAGCCATATAAGCACAGGCTGAAGGAACTGGTTTCAGAGTAGCAGCCATGTTAGTCTGTATCCGCAAAAAGAAAAGGAATTTGTTAGTTTCTAAGGTGCCAAAAGTACTCCTTTTCTTTTTGAAGGAACTGGGTATGTTTAGCTTGGAAAAGAGGAGATTAGGGGGGAACATGATAGCTGTCTTCAAATACTTGAAGGGCTGCCATAAAAAAAGATGGGAAAAAGTTGTTCTCTCTTGCCACAGAGGGCAGGACAAGAGGCAATGGGTTCAAACTACAGCACAGTAGATTTAGAATAAAACTCAGGAAAAAGATACCTAACTGTAAGAACAGAAGGACAATGGAACAGACTGACTAGGGAGGTTGTGGAAGCTCCTTTGCTAGAGGTTTTCAAAAGGAGGCTGAATAGCCCTCTGTCTTGGATTTAGACACAACAAATCCTGCCTTTTGGCAGGGGGTTAGACTAAATTACCCTTGCAGTCCCTTAACTCTATAGTTCTATGATTCTGTAACCAAGGAATGATTCTCAAACTGTTACATAATACACAATTTTTAAGGTTAACCAGGTCTTCTCATGAACCACTTGTCCTCCCAAAGTTCCAATCCTAATTGCACACCTTCCCTGTGGCAACTATAGACCTTGTTAAAGAGAAATTAACTCCATAAATGAGACAAGATGAAAATACATATGCTTTAATGTGAAGGATGAGATGGAGTGATTACATTTCTGCCCCTCACCACACATACACCAACACACTTATTGTGCATCTGTGCTGCTTACTTCTCTTCTGTGACATAGGAATTCATGTTTATTAGTCCTAGAGATGTGTGAGCTTTTCCTCCTCTGTGGAAATTTGCTGTGAAAACAATGTGTCTTTTTGTCAATAAAATCAAAAGCTGACCTTTTTTAAAAAGTTTTTGGCAAGAAACCAAAGTTTTCAGTGTGGGATAAGTTGAACATTTCCAAGAAAGCAAATGCTTTTCACAAAAATATAAAAATAAAAACACATTGAGCTGAAAACCTAATTCCTGTCATAAATTAGTTTCCATGGAAAATTATTGACCAGACCTAATCAGTTCCAAGTCTACCCGCATTGTTCATAGCCATGCTGCTTTATTTTCTTCAGATGCTCTGCAATCTGGTTTTGTCCTCCCATGTGTTTGTCCTCCCTTGTGCTGAATTTTGGTGTCATCAATTTGGATCATGGTTGAATTTACACCAAAGTAACTGGAGACAAAAAATATTCCTGGGTAGCAGAGTAAACAGGTAGAGACATGCAAAGGAGCTCTGCAAGAAAACTGATACAAGTTGAATTGAAAATTTCTGACACAGTGGGACTGCTTCTTGTTTGATAGCTCATGTTTTACCGTTGTGATGTGTGTGTGGTGGTGTGTATCTTACGCTGCCATTTACATCACCCCTTAATTTAGCCCCCAAACTCTATTCTTGCTGTGCCCTGGTCTGTCTTAGTATTGTAGCACAGACCGCAGATTGTGCAGTAGTTGGAGATGACTTGAGGCAGGAGGATAGAGGGAGTTTCAGATGTCACTTTAAACTGCCTCATTTTTATGTAATTCTTCTACTATAAAAGAGTTAGTGTACAACAATCGGTTTATTCAGAGGGGAAATATCTGCTTCCTATGCACTCTTCTGTGGCATTCAGAAAACAGCTGTCAGACAAAATAAAAATACATGATAAAACCAACTCATCTTTTTAATTGATTTTAATCTAGCTGCATCCAGACATAAAAAGCTCCCCATTGATGGTATGGCAAATAATGTGAATGCAATTAGTTAGCAATTCAGCGTGCCTGCAGAAAACATTTTCAAAATCTCCTGCAAAAAACTTTCTGGTATTTTAACCAGCAAGTTGTTGTTATGAGCTGTATCAAATCAACTGGTCTTTAGCCCTGCTGATTGCCAATGGAATTAATAAATGCAGTCCAGGTCAAGGGAACACCAAAATTTTTTCTTTTACATTGCAATTTTATTTTAATTGACACAAAGCTATAGTAATACAAATATCTTACATTAAATAGACAAAATACAAAGGGATAGATCCTCAGCTAGTAAGAATATAAGAACAGCCATACCGGGTCAGACCAATGGCCCATCTATCCCAGTATCCTGTCTTCTGATAGTGGCCAATGGCAGATGCTTCAGAGGGAGTGAACTGAACAGGGCGATTTATTAAGTGATCCATCCACTGTAATTCAGTCTCAGCTTCTAGCAGTCAGACGTTTAGGGATGTGCAGAGAATAGGGTTGTGTTCCTGACCATCTTGGCTCATAGTCATTGATGGACCTATCCTCCATGAACTTATCTAATTCTTTTTTGAACCCAGTTATACTTTTGGCATTCACAACATCCCCGGCAACAAATTCCATAGGTTGATTGTGCGTTGTGTGAAGAAGTGCTTCACTTTGTTTGTTTTAAACCTGCTGCCTATTAATGTCATTGGGTGACCCCTGGTTTGTGTGTTATGTGAAGGGGTTATTCACTTTCTCATGATTTCATAGACCTTGATCACATCCACCATTAGTCATCTCCTTTCCAAGCTGAACAGCCCCAGCCTTTTCAATCTCTCCTAATATGGAAGCTGTTTTGTACCCCTCATCATTTTTTGTTCCCTTCTCTGTAACTTTTTCAAATCTAATATTTCTTTTTTGAGATGGGGTGACCAGAACTTCGCACAGTATTCAAGATGTGAGCATACCATGGATTCACATAGTGACATGATATTTTATGTCTTCTTATCTATTCCTTTTCTAATGGTTCATAACATTCTGGTAGCTTCTTTGACTGCTGCTGCAGATTGAGCAGATATTTTCAGAGAACTATATATGATAACGCCAAGATCTTTTTCTTGAGTTGTAACAGCTAAGTTAAACCCCCATCATTTTGTATGTATAGTTGGGATTATGTTTTCCAATATGCATTACTTTGCATTTATTAACGTTGAATTTCATCTGCCATTTTCTTCCCAGTCACCCAGTTTTGTGACCCCTTTGCAAATCTTTGCAGTCAGTTTTAGTCTTAACTATCTTGTGTAATTTTGTATTGTCTCCAAACTTTGCCACCTCAGTGTTTACCTTTTTATTCCAGATGATTTAGGAATATGTTGAACAACACTGGTCCCAGGAAAGACCCTCAGACAACCCTGATATTTACCTCTCTCCACTGTGAAAACTGTCCATTTATTCCTACCCTTTCCCCCCTGTCTTTTAACCCATTACTGTTCCATGAAAGAATCTTCCCTCTTATCCCATGACTGCTCAGTTTGCTTAAAAGTGTTTGGTGAAGGACCTTGTCCTTGTCTTTGGAAAGTCTTGTCAAAGACTTTCTTAAAGTCCAAGTAAACTATTCACTGGGATCGGCCTTATCCACATATTTGTTGAAGTTCTCAGTTAATTCTAATAGTTTGGTGAGGCATGATTTCCCTTTACAAAAGCCATGCTGACTCTTCTCCAACATGTCATGTTTATGTATGTGTCTGATAATTCCGATTTTTTCTGTAGTTTCAATCAATTTGCCTGGTACTGATGTTAGGCTTACTGGCCTGTAATTGCCAGGATCACCTCTCGAGCCTTTTTAAAAATCCATGTCACATTAGCTATCCACTATTCATGTGGTACAGAGGCTGATTTAAGCAATAGTTACATACCAGAGTTAGTAGTTCTGTAATTTCATATTTAAGTTCCTTCAGAACTCTTGGGTGAATATCATTTGACCGTGGTCACTTCTTATTGTTTCATTTATCAGTTTGTTCCAAAACCTCTTCTACTTACACCTCAATCTGAGACAGTTCCTCAAATTTGTCGCCTAAAAAGAATGGCTCTGGTGTGGGAATCTCCTTCACATCCTCTGCAGTGAAGACCAATGTAAAGAATTCATTTAGCTTTTATGGAACTGCCTTGTCTTCCCTGAATGCTGTTGTAGCACTTCAGTTGGCTAGTGGCTCCATTGATATTTTGGCAGGCTTCCTTCTTCTGACGTACTTAAGCAATTTGTTGCTGTTAGTTTATGTGTCCTTCGCTTGTTGCTCTTCAAATTCTTTTTTTGGCATGCTTAATTACACTTTTACACTTGAGTTGTCAGAGTTTATGCTACTTTCTGTTTGACTTCCAATTTTTAAAGATTGCATTTTTGTCTCTAACTGCCTCTCTTATGCTGTTGTTTACCCAGGGTGGTATATTTTTATTTTTTGTCCTCTTACTATAGCTTCATTGAGTTCAGTAGAGTTGAGTTGATTTTCATGACAGTGGCCCAAAGAGAATAACATTTTGTGCTTCTCAAATGAAACCCACCAGCTCATCTGAACATAAAATTACCAGGATACCACACATTCTCACTTGCAATTCAGTTCTGTAATTTGCTCATTTGCATCATATACAGTCATTTAAAGGTCAGGATAAAAAAAGAGATATTCTTAAAATGAAATGATGATAAACACTATATGTAGTTTCAGAGTAGCAGCCATGTTTGTCTGTATCCGCAAAAAGAAAAGGAGTACTTGTGCCACCTAGAGACTAACAAATTTATTTGAGCATAAGCTTTAGTGAGCTACAACTCACTTCATCGGATGCATGCAGTGGAAAATACAGTGGGGAGATTTTATATACACAGAGAACATGAAACAATGGGTGTTATCATACACACTGTAACAAGATCAGGTAAGGTGAGCTATTACCAGCAGGAGAGGGGGAAAAAACAACAATCTTTTGAAGTGATAATCAAGGTGGGCCATTTCCAGCAGTTGACAAGAACATGTGAGGAACAGTAGGCGGGGGAAATAAACAGGGAAATAGTCTTACTTTGTGTAATGACACATCCACTCCCAGTCTTTATTCAAGCCTAAATTAATAGTATCCAATTTGCAAATGAATTCCAATTCAGCAGTTTCTCGTTGGAGTCTGTTTTTGAAGTTTGAAGTTCTCCTACCAGTTTTTGAATGTTATAATTCTTGACGTCTGATTTGTGTCCATTTATTCTTTTACGTAGAGACTGTCCGGTTTGGCCAATGTACATGGCAGAGGGGCATTGCTGGCACATGATGGCATATATCACATTGGTAGATGTGCAAGTGAACAAGCCTCTGATAGTGTGGCTGATCTGATTAGGTCCTATGATGGTGTCCCCTGAATAGATATGTGGACACAGTTGGCAACGGGCTTTGTTGCAAGGATAGGTTCCTGGGTTAGTGGTTCTGTTGTGTGGTGTGTGGTTGCTGGTGAGTATTTGCTTCATGTTGGGGGGCTGTCTGTAAGCAAGGACTGGCCTGTCTCCCAAGATCTGTGAGAGTGCTGGGTCGTCCTTCAGGATAGGTTGTAGATCCTTGATGATGCGCTGGAGAGGTTTTAGTTGGGGGCTGAAGGTGATGGCTAGTGGCGTTCTGTTATTTTCTTTGTTGGGCCTGTCCTGTAGTAGGTAACTTCTGGGAACTCTTCTGGCTCTGTCAATCTGTTTCTTCCCTTCAGCAGGCGGGTATTGTAGTTGTAAGAATGCTTGATAAAGATCTTGTAGGTGTTTGTCTCTGTCTGAGGGGTTGGAGCAAATGCGGTTGTATCGTAGAGCTTGGCTGTAGACAATGGATCGTGTGGTGTGGTCTGGATGAAAGCTGGAGACATGTAGGTAAGTATAGCTGTCAGTAGGTTTCCGGTATAGGGTGGTGTTTATGTGACCATCACTTGTTAGCATTGTAGTGTCCAGGAAGTGGATCTCTTGTGTGGACTGGTCCACGCTGAGGTTGATGGTGGGATGGAAATTGTTGAAATCATGGTGGAATTCCTCAAGGGCTTCTTTTCCATGGGTTCAGATGATGAAGATGCCATCAGTGTAGTAGCACAAGTAGAGTAGGGGCATTAGGGGACAAGAGCTGAGGAAGCATTGTTCTAAGTCAGCCATAAAAATGTTGGCATACTGTGGGGTCATGCGGGTACCCATAGCAGTGCCGCTGATTTGAAGGTATACATTGTCCCCAAATGTGAAATAGTTATGGGAGAGGACAAAGTCACAAAGTGCAGCCACCAGGTTTGCCGTGACATTATTGGGGATACCGTTCCTGATGGCTTGTAGTCCATCTTTGTGTGGAATGTTGGTGTAGAGGGCTTCTACATCTGTGATGGCTAGGATGGTGTTTTCAGGAAGATCACCGATAGATTGTAGTTTCCTCAGGAAGCCAGTGGTGTCTCGAAGATAGCTAGGAGCGCTGGTAACGTAGGGCCTGAAGAGGGAGTGTACATATCCAGACAATCCTGCTGTCAGGGTGCCAATGCCTGAGAAGATGGGGCATCCAGGATTTCCAAGTTTATGGATCTTGGGTAGCAGATAGAATACCCCTGCTCGGAGTTCTAGGGGTGTGTCTGTGCGGATTTGTTCCTGTGCTTTTTCAAGGAGTTTCCTGAGCAGATGGTGTAGTGAGCTGTAGCTCACGAAAGCTTATGCTTAAATAAATTTGTTAGTCTCTAAGGTGCCACAAGTACTCCTTTTCTTTTTGCGGATACAGACTAACACAGCTGCTACTCTGAAACCTAGTTTCTTTTGGTAACCCTCATTGGGATCAGAGGGTAATGGCTTGTAGAATGTGGTGTTCGAGAGCTGCCTAGTTGCCTTTTGTTCATATTCCAACCTATTCATGATGAAGACAGCACCTCCTTTGTCAGCCTTTTTGATTATGATGTCAGAGTTGTTTCTGAGGCTGTGTATGGCATTGTGTTCTGCACATAGCTCTTGCCCTTTAATAGTTATATTGGCAATTACTGCATTTTAGGATTATAAATAATTTTAGTCGATGCATATGCGTTAATTTACTATAAATATAGAAATCTGTTCCTTAGCATTGTTTACATCTATCCATTGAAATTAAAATAATATTGATTAATACAGTGCCTTAGATCTCAAATCATTTTATATCTATTAATTCATTCTCACCACATCCTGTTGGGAGTAGGTTCCACTTTATAGATTTGTAAACTGAAGGCCAAATAGGTTAAAGTCAGTGTCCAAGATCATGTAGCAGATCCATGGCTGAGTTGGGGACAAATGCAGAACCTCGTTAAACAGTGTTCAGCAACACTAGGGAACAAGTGTTTTTTGGGGGTGGGCGAGTGGATATAGGTAGCCAGAATGTAATTATCCAAACTGAATTTGACCAAGACACTGAAGTCAACACCAAAAACAATGAGGAGTCCTTGTGGCACCTTAGAGACTAACAAATTTATTTGGGCATACATAAAATAAATTTGTTAGTCTCTAAGGTGCCACAAGGACTCCTCATTGTTTTTGATGATACAGACTAACACGGCTACCATTCTGAAAGCTGAGGTCAACACTGCTATTCTTGCAAAAAATGCAACTGGCTCCTTAATGACCACAAAATGGTCAGCACAATACCTCAGTTTTACATCTCCTATGGAAGATAGCACCTCTAGAATCACAATATCCCCCTTGTACCAGACTGGGACATTTGATTCAGTATTATCGTGGAAGAATCGTACTAGCTACCTATTTAATGCCATTACCTATGATTCCGAGGATGTCATGAATCCAAGTTCAAAACCAGCCTATTACTCTGTGCAGCCTTTGATGTCTGCCTAGTACAGCATGTTAACCTCTTACATGCTGAGAATTGGCCACTGATTGCCACCCTTTGCTTCCTGTCTCTTAACTGATTTTAATCCAGGACAGCCCTTTATTGCTCACTTTGCGGTCACTAGAGATTTCCCCTCTAGTCTTTTGTTGTTTCGTTTGTGTTAATGCAGAGTTAATCTGCAAAGGCTAATATGGTGAAGGATCCATCTAATTGAGAGATGTTTGCTCTCTCTCTGAACTGTATGTCCTGAATCAGAGGGGTAGCCGTGTTAGTCTGGATCTGTAAAAGCAGCAAAGAGTCCTGTGGCACCTTATAGACTAAGGGTATGTCTACACTACGGAATAAGGTCGAATTTATAGAAGTCGGTTTTTTAGAAATCGGTTTTATATATTCGAGTGTGTGTGTCCCCACAGAAGTGCATTAAGTGCATTAACTCGGCGGAGTGCTTCCACAGTACCGAGGCTAGAGTCGACTTCCAGAGCGTTGCACTGTGGGTAGCTATCCCACAGTTCCCGCAGTCTCCGCTGCCCATTGGAATTCTGGGTTGAGATCCCAATGCCTGATGGGGCTGAAACATTGTCGCGGGTGGTTCTGGGTACATATCGTCAGTCCCCCCTTCCCTCCCTCCCTCCCTCCGTGAAAGCAAGGGCAGACAATCGTTTCGCGCCTTTTTTCCTGAGTTACTTGTGCGGACGCCATACCACCGCAAGCATGGAGCCCGCTCAGGTAACCGTCACCATATGTCTCCTGGGTGCTGGCAGACGCGGCACGGCATTGCTACACAGTAGCAGCAACCCATTGCCTTGTGGCAGCAGACGGTACAATACGACTGGTAGCCGTCCTCGTCATGTCCGAGGTACTCCTGGTCGCCTGTGTGAGGTCGATCAGGAGCGCCTGGGCAGACATGGGCGCAGGGACTAAATTTTTAGTGACTTGACCAGGTCATTCTCTTAAGTCCGGCAGTCAGTCCTATTGAACCGTCTTATGGTGAGCAGGTAGGCAATATGTCCTTCTGCACCGTCTGCTGCCAGCCAAAGATGTAAAAGATAGATGGAGTGGATCAAAACAAGAAATAGACCAGATTTGTTTTGTACTCATTTGCCTCCTCATTCCTCTAGGTCACACTGCAGTCACTCACAGAGAAGGTGCAGCGAGGTAAATCTAGCCATGTATCAATCAGAGGCCAGGCTAACCTCCTTGTTCCAATAAGAATAATAACTTAGGTGCACCATTTCTTATTGGAACCCTCCGTGAAGTCCTGCCTGAACTACTCCTTGATGTAAAGCTACCCCCTTTGTGGATTTTAGCCCCCTGAAGCCAACCCTGTAAGCCGTGTCGTCAGTCGCCCCTCCCTCTGTCAGAGCAACGGCAGACAATCATTCCGCGCCTTTTTTCTGTGCGGACGCCATACCAAGGCAAGCATGGAGTCCGCTCAGCTCACTTTGGCAATTAGGAGCACATTAAACACCACACACATTATCCAGCAGTATATGCAGCACCAGAACCTGGCAAAGCGCTACCGGGCGAGGAGGCGACGTCAGCGCGGTCACGTGAGTGATCAGGACATGGACACAGATTTCTCTGAAAGCATGGGCCCTGCCAATGCATGCATCATGGTGCTAATGGGGCAGGTTCATGCTGTGGAACGCCGATTCTGGGCTCGGGAAACAAGCACAGACTGGTGGGACCGCATAGTGTTGCAGGTCTGGGACGATTCCCAGTGGCTGCGAAACTTTCGCATGTGTAAGGGCACTTTCATGGAACTTTGTGACTTGCTTTCCCCTGCCCTGAAGCGCATGAATACCAAGATGAGAGAAGCCCTCACAGTTGAGAAGCGAGTGGCGATAGCCCTGTGGAAGCTTGCAACGCCAGACAGCTACCGGTCAGTTGGGAATCAATTTGGAGTGGGCAAATCTACTGTGGGGGCTGCTGTGATGCAAGTAGCCCACGCAATCAAAGATCTGCTGATATCAAGGGTAGTGACCCTGGGAAATGTGCAGGTCATAGTGGATGGCTTTGCTGCAATGGGATTCCCTAACTGTGGTGGGGCCATAGACGGAACCCATATCCCTATCTTGGCACCGGAGCACCAAGCCAGCGAGTACATAAACCGCAAGGGGTACTTTTCAATAGTGCTGCAAGCTCTGGTGGATCACAAGGGACGTTTCACCAACATCAACGTGGGATGGCCGGGAAAGGTACATGACGCTCGCATCTTCAGGAACTCTGGTCTGTTTCAAAAGCTTCAAGAAGGGACTTTATTCCCAGACCAGAAAATAATTGTTGGTGATGTTGAAATGCCTATATGTATCCTTGGGGACCCAGCCTACCCCTTAATGCCATGGCTCATGAAGCCGTACACAGGCAGCCTGGACAGTAGTCAGGAGCTGTTCAACTACAGGCTGAGCAAGTGCAGAATGGTGGTAGAATGTGCATTTGGACTTTTAAAGGCGCGCTGGCGCAGTTTACTGACTCGCTTAGACCTCAGCGAAACCAATATTCCCACTGTTATTACTGCTTGCTGTGTGCTCCACAATATCTGTGAGAGTAAGGGGGAAACGTTTATGGCGGGGTGGGAGGTTGAGGCAAATCGCCTGGCTGCTGGTTACGCGCAGCCAGACACCAGGGCGGTTAGAAGAGCACAGGAGGGCGCGGTACGCATCAGAGAGGCTTTGAAAACCAGTTTCATGACTGGCCAGGCTACGGTGTGAAAGTTCTGTTTGTTTCTCCTTGATGAAACCCCCCGCCCCTTGGTTCACTCTACTTCCCTGTAAGCTAACCACCCTCCCCTCCTCCCTTCGATCACCGCTTGCAGAGGCAATAAAGTCATTGTTGCTTCACATTCATGCATTCTTTATTCATTCATAACACAAATAGGGGGATGACTACCAAGGTAGCCCAGGAGGGGTGGTGGAGGAGGGAAGGAAAATGCCACACAGCACTTTAAAAGTTTACAACTTTAAAATTTATTGAATGACAGCCTTCTTTTTTTTGGGCAATCCTCTGTGGTGGAGTGGCTGGTTGGCCGGAGGCCCCCCCACCGCGTTCTTGGGCGTCTGGGTGTGGAGGCTATAGAACTTGGGGAGGAGGGCGGTTGGTTACACAGGGGCTGTAGTGGCAGTCTGTGCTCCAGCTGCCTTTGTTGCAGCTCAACCATACACTGGAGCATACTGGTTTGGTCCTCCAGCAGCCTCAGCATTGAATCCTGCCTCCTCTCATCACGCTGCCGCCACATTCGAGCTTCAGCCCTCTCTTCAGCCCGCCATGTACTCTCTTCAGCCCGCCACTTACTCTCTTCAGCCCGCCACCTCTCCTCCTGGTCATTTTGTGCTTTCCTGCAGTCTGACATTATTTGCCTCCACGCATTCGTCTGTGCTCTGTCAGTGTGGGAGGACAGCATGAGCTCGGAGAACATTTCATCTCGAGTGCATTTTTTTTTCTTTCTAATCTTCACTAGCCTCTGGGAAGAAGAAGATCCTGTGATCATTGAAACACATGCAGCTGGTGGAGAAAAAAAAAGGGACAGCGGTATTTAAAAAGACACATTTTATAAAACAGTGGCTACACTCTTTCAGGGTAAACCTTGCTGTTAACATTACATACATAGCACATGTGCTTTCGTTACAAGGTCGCATTTTGCCTCTCCCCACCGCGTGGCTACCCCCTCAACCCTCCCCCCTCCCTGTGGCTAACAGCGGGGAACATTTCTGTTCAGCCGCAGCAAACAGCCCAGCAGGAATGGGCTCCTCTGAGTGTCCCCTGAAGAAAAGCACCCTATTTCAACCAGGTGACCATGGATTATATCTCACTCTCCTGAGGATAACACAGAGAGATAAAGAACGGATGTTGCTTGAACGCCAGCAAACATACACTGCAATGCTTTGTTGTACAATGATTCCCGAGTACGTGTTACTGGCCTGGAGTGGTAAAGTGTCCTACCATGAAGGACGCAATAAGTCTGCCCTCCCCAGAAACCTTTTGCAAAGGCTTTGGGAGTATATCCAGGAGAGCCGCGAATGCCAGGGCAAAGTAATCCTTTCACATGCTTGCTTTTAAACCATGTATAGTATTTTAAAAGGTACACTCACCGGAGGTCCCTTCTCCGCCTGCTGGGTCCAGGAGGCAGCCTTGGGTGGGTTCAGGGGGTACTGGCTCCAGGTCCAGGGTGAGAAACAGTTCCTGGCTGTCGGGAAAACCGGTTTCTCCGCTTGCTTGCTGTGAGCTATCTACAACCTCGTCATCATCATCATCCCCAAAACCTGCTTCCGTATTGCCTCCATCTCCATTGAAGGAGTCAAACAACACGGCTGGGGTAGTGGTGGCTAAACCCCCTAAAATGGCATGCAGCTCATCATAGAAGCGGCATGTTTGGGGCTCTGACCCGGAGTGGCCGTTCGCCTCTCTGGTTTTCTGGTAGGCTTGCCTCAGCTCCTTCAGTTTCACGCAGCACTGCTTCGGGTCCCTGTTATGGCCTCTGTCCTTCATGCCCTGGGAGATTTTGACAAAGGTTTTGGCATTTCGAAAACTGGAACGGAGTTCTGATAGCACGGATTCCTCTCCCCATACAGCGATCAGATCCCGTACCTCCCGTTCGGTCCATGCTGGAGCTCTTTTGCTATTCTGAGACTCCATCATGGTCACCTCTGCTGATGAGCTCTGCATGGTCACCTGCAGCTTGCCACGCTGGCCAAACAGGAAATGAGATTCAAAAGTTCGCGGTTCTTTTCCTGTCTACCTGGCCAGTGCATCTGAGTTGAGAGTGCTGTCCAGAGCGGTCAAAATGGAGCACTCTGGGATAGCTCCTGGAGGCCAATACCGTCGAATTGTGTCCACAGTACCTCAAATTCGACCCGGCAAGGCCGATTTAAGCGCTAATCCACTTGTCAGGGGTGGAGTAAGGAAATCGATTTTAAGAGCCCTTTAAGTCGAAATAAAGGGCTTCATCGTGTGGACGGGTGCAGGTTTACATTGATTTAATGCTGCTAAATTCGACCTAAAGTCCTAGTGTAGACCAGGGCTAACAGAGTGTCCTGAGTAACTCTTCCTTGGAGTGGGTTTAACTCTGCAGAACTGACAAGGTGTTCTTGGGTATGTCTACACTGCAGTTAGAGGTGTGAATGCAGTTTGGGAAGGCATAATCATGCTAGCTTTAATTTAGCTAGCCCAACTAAAATAATAGTGAAGAAGTAGTGGCACCGGCTTCAGTGTGAGATGTGCTAGCCCACCTGGTCCCCCTGGGTACATACTCGGATAGATAGCTCATGCTGCCATCACATCTCTGATTGCAGTGTAGCTGTCATAAATATAAAGGGAAGGGTAAACCCCTTTAAAATCCCTCCTGGCCAGAGGAAAAATCCTCTCACCTGTAAAGGGTTAAGAAGCTAAAGGTAACCTCGCTAGCACCTGACCAAAATGACCAATGAGGAGACAAGATACTTTCAAAAGCTGGGAGGAGGGAGAAAAACAAAGGGTCTGTGTCTGTCTGTGTGATGCTTTGGCCGGGGACAGAACAGGAATGGAATCTTAGAACTTAGTAAGTAATCTAGCTAGAGATGCGTTAGATTATGATTTCTTTAAATGGCTGAGAAAATAGCTGTGCTGAATAGAATGAATATTCCTGTCTGTGTGTCTTTTTTGTAACTTAAGGTTTTGCCTAGAGGGATTCTCTATGTTTTGAATCTAATTACCCTGTAAGGTATTTACCATCCTGATTTTGCAGAGGTGATTCCTTTTTACTTCTATTAAAAGTCTTCTTTTAAGAAAACTGTAAGAAAACTGAATGCTTTTTCATTGTTCTAAGATCCAAGGGTTTGGGTCTGTGGTCACCTATGCAAATTGGTGAGGATTTTTACCAAACCTTCCCCAGGAAGTGGGGTGCAAGGGTTGGGAGGATTTTGGGGGGAAAGACGTTCCAAACTACGTTTTCTCGGGAACCCAGATAAAGTTTGGTGGTGGCAGTGGAAGTCCAAGGGCAAAGGGTAAAATAGTTTGTACCTTGGGGAAGTTTTAACCTAAGCTGGTAAAAGTAAGCTTAGGAGGTTTTCATGCAGGTCCCCACATCTGTACCCTAGAGTTCAGAGTGGGGAAGGAACCTTGACAGTAGCCATACCCTTGGAGCCAACACATCTGGCACCTACTCTCTCTGGCAGTCTGTTAGACCATACGCTTGGCAAGCTTCAAGGTATGTTACAACACATACCTCTATGTTCAAGCTTTTGAATGACCTCCAGACCATTAAATCCAGAATGCACAGATTTTAAGTCACTTTAGACCTATATTTTGTGAATTTCATATTTAGTTTTAATTACCATAAGGAACCCAGCTGCTGAGGCAAAGGACGCAATTTTCAAACAGGTAAATAAATAATATATATACACCTATAGGTATATATGGTACATATATATATATATACACACATACAGGTATATATCATACCTGCAGGCAGGCTCCTTGACATGATTCAGCAAGTGAAAGGGGGAGGAGGGGAGAGGAGTGAGCAACAGGGGAGGGCCTTGGGGAAGAGGCAGAGAAGGGGTGGGGCCTCAAGGAAAGAGGTGGAGCAGGGGCGGGGCCGGGTCAGGGCTTATCAGCTTTCTGATCAACATCATTAGTTCAAGTCATATAAGCCTCCAGAGAAAGAGCAATGACAGAACTGTAATAGGCTAGTCTCTTCAGTAGCAGTGTAATGTAAACAGAAATGCAATACAATGCAGTTATAATACTGTGCCCTTAACATCCACAAATCCTGGCAAATGTGCTCTGTCAAAGACTTCGTAAAACATGCACTGAAGAACAATAATGATTCTATTCACATCAGTACTAAAGGCACGTCTGGCACAATTTAAATATAAAATGTTACTTTTGTTTATATTTTTGTGTACTGCTATTAAAAGGAACCAAAGTATTTGTTAAAAATTAAAATACATTGATAAAAACAAGGAAACTCGAATTAAGGTGACTCTCTCTCAGCTCTGATGTAGTGTCTTTGTATGATCTGTAGTACTTAAGTGCAACTGGACAAACTGTTTAGAGTTCAAGCCTTAACTGAATTTCTTGGCTTCTGATATTCAGAATAAGGGCTTGTCTACATAGTGAGGTAGTGTGCACTATAGGGGTGCAATTTCTAAAGTGCATTAATGTGTTGCACAGTAGGTGGTCCTTGTAGATCCTGCTGCTGTGTACTAAGTGTTCCCTAGTGTGCTTTAATGTAGTGCTGTTTCAGATATTTAGCACATACCAGCAGGTCTGCATGGGCAAATTAATGTACAGCATATCACTGAGCTTTAGAAATCACACCCCTATAGTGTGCATCACCGTACCATGCAGACAAGCCCTAAGATCAAACTGGTTCTACAGGGAATACTCCTATCTTAAGTAAAAAGAAAAGGAGTACTTGTGGCACCTTAGAGACTAACCAATTTATTTGAGCATAAGCTTTCGTGAGCTACAGCTAATCATTGGTGACCTGCTCCTAAACTCTCCCTATATGACAAGTGATCACTTTCCCTTAACTCTTTTTAAACTGTCATTTGCATTTAGAATTAGTGTTGTTATTCCCCCCTTCTAGCTAGTGGTATGGCTAAGGACTTCTGCTCTCAGGCTGGTGAATCTGGGATCTCAAATGAAACCAGAGGGATATCATGGCCAATGTTCCACTCCTCTTTTTCATCTAGGTCACCTTGCGCCTGTAACTAGTATTGTCCTTGTATAATACATAGCCTCTTACCTGAAGGACACAGCAGTTAACTTTCTATGGATCTTTCTTTGATAATGGTTGTCTAAAAAGTTAGATCCCAACGAGGGAGAAGTGAACAGCGCCATGAAGACATTAGAAATTAATGAGAATTAGGCACCCAAGTCCCCTTGGTGGTCTTAAAATTCTCATCCTAAAAGGCTTATAACTGTGGCTCCAAACTGTCAGCTCAGTATATTCAGTCTAGTAGCCTGTGGAATGACCCTATTTCATTTTCCCTTCTGTTAGCACATCCTCTTTTTAAGATTCCTTGTGCTCATGACCTACGTCACCTAATTTTTCCATCTAGAGTCAACTAACTACATTCTCCCCTAAACACTGTTGTGTAATTCCCATTGATCCCAACAGAAGTTACACATGCATAGCAAGGGCAGATTAGACTCCTAAATTATCTTTATGAGAAAGAGGAGTGAATTACTTTTTGTACTGCTATCATATTGCACATTTTTCCTCTGAAAGAAGTTTGTTTGAAAATATACCTATAGGCACAATATATTATGACTCTAAGCATAATCAAATATCACTTTAAGAGAGAATTATTTTCTTAGTTGTCATCTAATGATCCCCACTTTTATTTTAAGTACTCTCTGTGGGATAACATGAGACCATTTCTGCCTGCAGGATAACTCTTTATTATGTTCAAGGAAAATACCCATAATTTATATAAGCTAGCTTGCTAGCTTCTCTTCTTATTAATGATTTTTGCCTATAGTGGTTTTATTACCTTTATATTTCTTGCATGTATTGATTCATTGGACATCCTCTGGAACTCTGTACTGCATTGATATATAATTCAAAATTTTTATTGTAAGTCTTTACTTAATGGAATACAAGATTTTAAAATTTTAACAAAGATGCAGTGCATTCACTTTAAAAGGTTGTACCACACTGAGAGATATTACTGGTTCTACTAGTGTTCCACATTTGAAGTATGGGGTGTGTTTCTCAAACTGGTAGGCTCTTTCAAAGGGCAAGAAATGTTTAGAGTATGATCACTATATGGCTGCACAACACCCATTGACTTCAGTGGGAATAGACAAGTATAACTGCCAGCAGAATTTGACTCATGGTTTTTGAACAGGTGGTCCAAACAACGATGAGCCCCATTACATCTTTATGCTATGCAGTGCTTCTAGGTGGGTCACCGTCAGCACTAAGGAGCACAACAAGGATCTCTGGATCTAAAAGCATCAGCCTCTAGTGTCTTAGCTAAAAGATCCTGTCTTGTTAGCTCCAAGTAGCACACTCGTCAATCTGCATTTGTGGCCCAGAGAGAAGTACTGTGTAAGCAAAGGTTACATTTAAAAAATCAGAAGATTACACCAAGCTATAATGCAGGTTTTTAAACTTTTTTTTTTTTGCATTCATTCATTTGGGTATTTGTGATTTTTCTACAGCAATATGAAAGTTGAGAAATAAACTATCGTATGATAATCATGAATAATGATGGCAAGCCCCTGTAGGAAAAACGGTGCCATAATGTCCACTCATTGAGTTTCTTTGCGTGACTTGAATTGACTAAGAATATGATGAGAAAGGTAAATTAATATAAGATATAGTTTATGTAAGAACTGTTCTTCCCCTGGAATCTGCGGATGATGATTTTTTGTATGTTTACACAGAGGAAAAATGTGTCTTTGTGAGGGCAAATGGAAAGGAATTCTGAGTGAACTGGTTTCCAATTGGCTGAAGCATAGATGCAGTTTGTCCTCTAAACAATAATACAACTGTTCAAAAATGGTACTGTATTTAAATGTAGCAAAATCCACAATACTAAATTATTGAATCATCTGAATCATTTGACATGACTGAAATAGTCATTGGAATAAATCATTGTCACAGGGTCTATATCTCTTTCTTTGAAAACAAATGGTTGTGTCTTTGCCTAAGGATTTATTTTTGCTCAGTACCTTGTCTTCAGCTCTGTATATAGCTACAATACCAGCTGAATAACATATTGTGTGGAAAAAATCATGTATACCACAATAATTTTACAGACCAAACCAGAGATGGGTTTCCACTAAATAACAAATAATAATCAGAACCAATATTTGAGTCCACTGGCTTTTTTTAAAACACTTGACAGTTTGGGCATTGCAAGTAGATAATATTATTGAAACATTAACATTCCACAGTAAAGTTAATTATTGCAAAGGCAAAATTTTGATGATTTTAACTGTGCCCTCTATACATGCATTGAGCCTTACAGTAATGAGAAAAAGATGGAATGAAAGATGATTGATTTCCTTTTCCTATATTCTGATTTCACTTCTTTATAAACAAATTGTCTGAAGCTTGCTTTAGATGTGTAGATGGCAGTGTTTAACATAAAGCACTTTCTAATAATGGCTAAGTGACGGGCATCTTGTTGAGCATATGCCTCTATGATTGTTGTTTGTGCTCCTACATTGCTTTCTAAAAACCAAACAAAAATAATGTGAGAGAGAATGAGGCACCCAGCCAGATAGCCCAAGCTGTACTTCAGCTCAAGAACAAGAAACTTCATAATTTTATGGAGAAGTCAAAATCCCTGCTTTTAAAGGACTTGTTTTAAAATGTAAAGCCTTGTTCCAGGTGGATGTCACCAATGAAGAGCTTATTTCACAGAAGGCTGGTTGTTAATTCTAGGGCACTACATCAAATTCCAGAAGATAAATTAACAAGGAACAAATTTGTACTGGCTCTGTCAATAACTAATCTGACTCTAGAGCTGTAGTTCATAGACAAAAGGAGCTTTGATAGTCAGACGAGATGACAAAAGGCCCTTTCTTTCTGTTCTTATTCAAATGTTAAACGACTATCAGCACGAGCACTGCTATTAATTAAAAAAATAAACTGCTGATGTTTGCTTCTTTTCGAGAAACACACACACACACACACACACACACACTCTTACACTTTTTTACTGAGACCTTTACAAGCTGCTGGTGGCTAGCCCCTATGCTCCTGAGGCTGTTTTATTATTGTTCACCCTTTCTGCAGAAAACAAAATATAGCAACTTATGCCATGACATTTTGTGACATTTCCAGATAGAACATCTGGGAAGTTTACTGTGACAGTGACAGCCAAGCTGACAGTGATGCTGACTAGTTTTACTGCATACAGCCTGGACATCTGCAATCATTGCCTCTCTTTCCCCCCCACCCCCCGCCCCCAAAAAGCTTGGTACAGCCCATCTCTGTTTTGGCTTTGAAGATAGAATAATATCCCACATTTACTTCGAAGCTGTACACAGAGGATTGTATATCACGTGTATCACAAAGCAAGCCGTTTAGAGAAAAAAGAGAAGAGCACTATAGCAAGTGAGAGGAAGTGCAGCTGCAGAACGTGGTCAAATTGCAGACATTTGGTGGATTTGATAATCAGATGTCTACTCTGCATAAAATGGAAGTTAAACAGCTAAACATTAATTAGTCCTATTATTGCTTTTATATATTGAGATGTGGGATAAGATGAAAGAAGAAAAACATCTTGGGAATAGAGCCAAGGAAGCAGGGAGGGGAAAAAACATTTGCATTTAAAATCTAAAATTACTGTTGCAGGAGATGAAAAGCTGCAGTGGCCGAAAAGAAGGCACTTTAAAAAAATGAATCGAGTTGCTCCATCAATATGAATATTTAATTCACTAATGTAAATTAATTCAAAATATACCCAGAGTTTTGGGAAACATCATTAAAAATATCTTCTTATGCTGCCATTTATAAACATTATAGTGAGGGACCAAAGCAAAGAGAGAGAGAGAGCTCTGTGCCTGATATAAGTGTTTATGCTGGAGTCAGGCTCTGAATGTGGGAACCTCTGTAAAGGTGTGATGCATCTGGGAGAAATTTGCAATGTTCTTAAAAAGAGATTTGCCGTTACCTAATGGTGTGTAGAATAAACACATACTAAACATGATTTTATATTGGCTTCATTTCCAGCTACACTATTTCTTTACTCTTCCTAGCTTTCTCCTGAAGGTGCGCTTTGCAAGGAATGGCCCTTCTGTTATGACTGAAACCCAGTGAGAAATGTTACACAACATGAGTCAACAAGTGACTGGGTGAGATCATAGAACCTATCAAAGGAGCAAGCCTTTCAAAACACACTGTGGTTTTAAAAAGTAGTTTCAATGAGAAATGACTTGAAGAGAAATACCCCACTATCTTAAAAATATTCACGTGGAACATTTGATACCCATCTTTGTAAAGCACTCTGAGAGCCTCTCTTGTCAGATGCTCAGTACTGGGAAAATATATTTAAATATAATTATTTTTGTTTACAATTAATTTGGGCAGACAGTACTAATTTCAGGAACCAATGGATGTGGTTAAAGATATAGTACTTGAATCTTTGAGTGTTTGTTACACACATCTTCATCACAAATGGTGATGAATTAGTAATTCTGTAGGGTTCTAGAAGTACATTTAAGAAGTGTAGAGAAATAGGGTATAATGTATAGCAAAAAGGAAACAACAGCACTCCATTGGATGAACATAACTCTTTGAAACAGCTTTCCAGTGAAAAAACTCACATTTATTCATTCAGAATTTGCTTCCATAAGAACACAGGAATAGCTGTACCAGACTGGCCCTGTGATCCAGCAATTCCACTGTCCTATCTCCCAGTAGTGGCCAGTACCAGATACTTCAGAGGAAGGTGCAAGACACCTTGGAATAGGCATTTGTGCAATAACTTGCCCACAAGAAAAAGTTTCTCCCTCGCCTCCTTTAATTAAAGGTTTTCTTATGCCCTGAAGCATGAGGCTTTATATCTGTTCCAAAATTCTTGCTTTTGATTTTCACTTAAAAATTGTTGTGAAAATACCTGCTAATAAACCCATTTACTAGATTTCAGAGGGGTAGCCGTGTTAGTCTGTATCAACAAAAACAACGAGGAGTCCTTGTGGCACCTTAGAGACTAACGAATTTATTTGGGCATAAGCTTTCATGGGCTATAACCCACTTCATCAGATGCATGGAGTGAAAAATTCAGTAGGCAAGTATAAATATACAGCACATGAAAAGATGGGAGTTGCCTTACCAAGTGGAGGGTCAGTGCTAATAAGGCCAATTCAATTAGGGTGGATGTGGCCCTTTCCCAACAGTTGACAAGAAGGTGTGAGTATCAACAGAAGGAAAATTATTTTTTGTACTGACTCAGCCACTCCCAGTCTTTATTCAGGCCTAATTTCATGGTGTCCAGTTTGCAAGTTAATGCCAGTTTTGGAGTTTCTCATTGAAATCTGTTTTTGACTTTTTTTGTTGTTGAAGAATGGCCACTTTTAAGTCTGTTATTGAGTGTCCAGGGAGATTGAAGTGCTCCCCTACTTGTTTTTGAATGTTACAATTCTTGATGTCTGATTTGTGTCCATTTATTCTTTTGCGTAGAGACTGTCCGGCCAATGTACATGGCAGAGGGGCATTGCTGGCACGTGATGGCATATATCACACTGGTAGATGTGCAGGTGAATGAGCCCCTTATGGTGTGGCTTAGGTCCTATTATGGTGTCCCTTGAATAGATATGCAGACAGAGTTGGCAACAGGGTTTGTTGCAGGGATTGGTTCCTGGGTTAATGTTTCTGTTGTGTGGTATGTAGTTGCTGGTGAGTATTTGCTTCAGGTTGGGGGGCTGTCTGTAAGCGAGGACAGGAATTAATTTGAAAACTTGACACCATCAAATTAGGCCTGAATAAAGACTGGGAGTGGCTGAGTCAGTACAAAAAATAATTTTCCCTCTGTTGATACTCTCATCTTCTTGTCAACTGTTGGGAATGGGCCACATCCATCATGACTGAATTGGCCTCATTAGCACTGACTCCCCTGGTAAGGCAACTCCCATCTTTTCATGTGCTGTATATTTATACCTGCCTACTGAATTTTTCGCTCCATGCATCTGTTGAAGTGGATTATAGTCCATGAAAGCTTATGCCCAAATAAATTGGTTAGTCTCTAAGGTGCCACAAGGACTCATCATTGTTTTTCCATTTACTAGAATATCCACAGAAAGCAAAGACTAGATGGGTACAATGATATGGTGCAGAGGTCCTACCCTATCCCAGGCAAATGAAGAATTAATAACAACTCAGGCTCACATAGGTGCTCCAGGGAGTGACCATGAAAGCAGTTGCTCCCAGAAGAGGAAGAAAGACTGTCTGAAAGAATGCAGGGCTGTGGGTCTGAGGAATTGTTTATGTGTTATATTCTGATGGGTGTTCTCTGGTTTTCTGTGACCAAAAGATAATAATGGCTTCTTGTAGCTCTGTGCTTTTTAAATTCTACCTTCAGCTGGACTCCCTCTCATTTATGTATCACAGTCAACATGGTCAATGGTCTGCCAAATTTTTTGATAGTGTATTAGGGCTCCTTAGCGATCATTTCAGCCTTAGAGACTTCTGAGAGCTCTGATGTAACTTCCCAACACAGGACATGGGTCAGTATATTAAAACAAATCAAACAATCCCTTTCTAAAGTGGAAGTGACACAATGAATTGGACTGCTTGGTAAGTAGTCCGCACTTACCCCACGTACTGGCTTTGTGCTTATTTCAAAATATCTTTCAAATTCTCTCTTTTAGTTTCAAGGTTTCTGGCTCTTGCATTTCATTGTTTTCTATTCTATAAGTATTCTGTGTGGCACTGCCACACATAGTCAGCCTGAAACAGGATGCAGTAATTCTGAACAACGAGCTGAGATACCTAAACTGTGGACTGTTTCAGTCCTGGGAACCGCCTGCAGGGTTCAAAGGTGGCATAAAGTGACCTTTGCCCCTCTTTCCCCTGGGCTTTGAGTTCTTTGCTGTACCAACAAAAGGTGAAGCACAGAATTTTACTCAGAGTTTAACCTTTTAAATAGTGTCTTCTACATCACTTCTGAAATTTCATAGCTGGGCACTCCCTTAGGCTCCTATGAATAGCATTGGTGTCATTCTCCTTGAAGAAGAAAAGTTATATATAACTATCCATTTCGCAAAAACTAGGATCTGCATTATAGCACTATTAATGGATGATGAAGATTATATTTAGCTATCTGTATTCAGTATCTTGGACATGGCAGTTTTACACAGGATGTAAACAACTCAAAAATGCATCACTTGGAAGACATTGTAATATAAAAAAATAACTGAGGAGGATAAAATTGGGAAAATATCTGGTATGCAATTTTTAGACCATGATACAACTAACAACTATTAGCTTGGGATTGTGTGCCTGTCCAGCCAGTCCATTTATTAGGGCTTTTAGCAGTATTAATGAGATGCGGTTTTGAGATTGCACACACAAAGTTAGATTTTTGATTTTCACTTGGACTACAAGGCTAGCTTTCACCCTGAAGCTCAGTATTATTTTGTGCCATGTGTTAATTTCTTGCATGAATGCCTTATTTACCTTCATTTAGACTATGCTGCAGGTGGAAACAGAACAGTGCGTATTGGCAACGTTTCTGGTGGTAAAAACTGAAGGACAGTTCAGGGTCTTGCATAGCTCTAGGGTGTCACTACTGTGAAAGCAATTTTGAGGTGTGATTTGTCATTTAGGAAGAAGACTGGTCTGTTAAATACTGGTGCTATCTAGTACTAATTACAGGAATAAAGTTGTCTCAATATCTTCAAAGCAATCAGACCTTACTCTTACAGATTAAACCCCATTAAAGTCAATGAGAATCTTTCCTTTGACTTTAGTGGATTTTTAATCAGGACCTCAAAACATTTGTTTTTTGTTCAAGAGTACATGGTAATCGTAGCTGAACTCTGTGCTCTAACTGTACAGATTTGTGTAATAAATGAGTCAGTTTCTGTTACTAAATCATTATTAGATTTCAGCGGCTATTCTGGCTACTATTTTCTTTTAAGACATACTATTTATTGCATATTGTTCTCTTTTATGTGTGTTGTATAAGTTATATCCAAAGAGTTTATAGTAGGCTTCCTTTAATTCAGACTTTAGTACTTGTAATTATAACAGATATTCCACAAGGGTAGCTGGATATGAATATAAATGAAGACACTATTGCAGCTAGCTTTGCAGAGCCTATTTGTCTTTTAAAAAGAAAAGGAGTACTTGTGGCACCTTAGAGACTAACAAATTCATTTGAACATAAGCTTTCGTGAGCTACAGCTCACTGTCTTTTATGGTTTATGCATCCTTATTCACCAGAGGTGAAAGTAAGCCGGTATGCCCCGGTACGGCGTACCAGCAAGAGCCAGTGCACCATACTGGAGCAGCCCGGCTTCCCCAGGGGTCAATTTAAAGGGCCTGGGGCTCCCAGCAGTGGCTGGACACCCAGGTCCTTTAAATTGCCTCCAGAGCCCCGCTGCTGGAGCCCTGGGGTAGTGGCTGCAGGGATCCTACAGCTATTTAAAGGGCCTGGGGCTCCCCTGCTTCTACTGCCTGGGCCCTTTAAATAGCCACTGGAGCCCCGCCGCCACTACTTCAGGGCTCCGGCGGCTATTTAAAGGGCCGGGGCGGTAGAAGAGGGGAGCCCCGGGCCCTTTAAATAGCCCCCGGAGCCCCGGGCTGCTGCTGCTACCCTGGTGGGGGGGGCACTTACCTTACAGGGTGGGCTGAGGCTGGCTGTGACCCCCTCAACCCCGCCCCTTCCACCCTAGGCCCCGCCCCTTCCGGGGGCAAGAGCTGGCCCCAGAGTACCGGTAAGTCACTCGACTTACTTTCACCCCTGTTATTCACCCTCCCTCATCAGTTTTCTTTTTTCTTAGTTACTTTGGTAGTTTTTGATTTTCAAAGATGTCTTCCAGAAGGTTGTTCACCAAATATGTTGGTTCAAAGACGATTCCATTATCCTGGAATTTTTGTGCTGTTGTGAAGTTTCATACTGAAATCATTTGGTCCAACATTAATTCAAATGCATTCCAAAGTGTGAAAAGACCAACTCAGCTGTTATTGTATATAAATGTAATAAAATATGTTACAGGTTTGGTTAAAGTCCAATCCTGCATTCCTAACCCAGGAAGGCTTCCACTCAAACTAATGGGAGTTTTATGGGAGTAAGTAGTGCCCAACTATGTCCATAATAATAAAGGATGAGTGACATTGTTCAGGTAAACTAAGAAAAGCCCCTGTCCTTCACCCACTTTAAAACCAGAACCAAACCTTGTACTGGTTTCCAAAGTTCAGATCACTTGTGAACCATTCCTTCTGCCATTTTCTCCTTCTCGATATTTTGTAGTAACTGAAAGACTAATAGTCCCTTTAAAGTTAGAAGCTTAAACAGCAGAGTTAAGCAGATATGTTTCAAATCTGCTGTGACACTTATTGGTGTGGCACTCAAAAGTGCAAGTGACTATAGCAGAGGGTCAACCTGTGCACCGAATAAAAATGAATTCAGCCTAAGAACCTGCCTAATGCTTCAACTGTCAAGTGTTTACATTTAACATTTGTTTTTTTCAGCATGGAGGATGTTTTATAGAAATTAAGAATGGAGGCAGATTATATTTATACAATGCTATGTATATGACTTGTTAGAGCAACAACATATTTTACGTGCCTCGGATATTATCCAGTTGTACCATTGAGAAGTGTGTCTAGTCTGGAATTCGGCTTTCACAAACACTGATTGAATAAATAATATGAGTGTAAGAATTCACCTCATCAGAGCTGAGAGTACAGAGTCTCTAAAAATAGCCCAGTGTTTATGAGGCAGAAAAACTTCATGTAGAGGAGAAATGGGTATTATGGAGTTTGTGTTAAAACTTTGATTTTCCATTCTGATCTCAATCCTTGGTGTTTTTGAGGTGCTTTCTGGCTCTGTGATTTCTGTCATTGTTTTGAATGTGTATACACCTTGCTTGACAGTACAATGAGTAAAAATATTGTTTTCTTATCCCTGGGAACTGTTTGTTGTTTTACACACAGATGAGCAGGCAGAGCTAGTAATATGTAAATGAATTGTTTGTCTTGCCCCAAAGAAACAGGCTCTAGACGAAGATGAATTATAAGTGAAGAGTGAATGTACTGCCTTGTGCTGTGGTGCACGAGTGGGGGAAGTTAAATTGTATAATCTTCAGTGCCTGTTGGAAGCTCTGGGCGAAGAATTAACATTTTATGGCTTATCATTCTGCAGCTAGCAAAGACATTGGAAAGAAAAGGGAGTTTTGATTGGTTAATATATGCACATCCTGAGAATTTTAGATTGTTGAGAGTAATACACCACACTGGCTGAGCAGGTGAATCAAATGCTGGATAGCTACAGGAGAAATCCAAACCCAGGCCACCTGGGGTTTCTGAAAAACCTCTGCAGCTAATCTTTTAAAATACTCCAATGCAATGTGGCTCCATATAAAACACCTGTACAAGCTGGTTGGCAGTAGCTCATGCTTGTTGTTCAAATGATCAAGGTTCTACTCATTTTTAAAACTACATTTCTCATTATTAGTAACAGTTTCACAGAAATGTCAGTAATTACAACATGTTTGAACAGAAAGAACCCCACATATTCACCTGTGACAAATTTCTGCTCAATGTGGCAGAGAGTGGAGGCCATCAGGGAACCTGTGATGGTATGCACTAGCCAAGGGGGTCAGCAGCCTTTCAGAAGTGGTGTGCCAAGTCTTCATTTATTCACTCTAATTAAAGGTTTTGTGTGCCAGTAATACATTTAAACATTTTTAGAAGGTCTCTTTCTATAAGTGTATAATATATAACTAAACTATTGTTGTATGTAAAGTAAATAAGGTTTTTAAGTGAAGAGTGAATGTTTAAGAAACTTCATTTAAAATTAAATTAAAATGCAGAGCCCCCCGGTCTGGTGGCCAGGACCCGGGCAGTGTGAGGGCCACTAAAAATCAGCTTGCATGCTGCCTTCAGCACGCATGCCATAGGTTGCCTACCCCTGCACTAGCCGCTATCCCAGCACAGGCTAGAGCAGCAACTGGGCATGTACACCAACTGGGCACAGCTAGAATGTAGCAGGTTCCAGCTGTTCCTCTAAAGTGCTAACTACACTGTGGGTGATTGGCGGATAGTGCAGGAGCTGGGTATGCTAGATATGTGCCAGGTGAGAGCTTACCCCCCATACTGGGTGGAGTCTCAGCTGGCTAGATTCGGCTGCCTTCCAGTCTGTGCACCGCAAGAGTGACAAAAAAGGGTCCAGAATGCCCCAAAGTATTTGACCCATAATGTGAAAATGTTAGGTCAATTTTTAGGCCTGCCAACCATCCTTTTAAAGTTATTTCTTGATTAAAGGAGTGTTTCAAAGAGCTGACAGTTTTTAGTGTGTTATTTTACATAATGTACAATAATTTAACAGTCCAGTTTGGCAGTAAACCAGTCATTGTCAAAAAGCTTCTTGACATGAATTTATGCTTGAGTAAACTAGCTGAGATTTTTTAAATTGTATGTTTCTATTAAACTCTAATATAAAATACCAGGTGAAAACAGGATAATAACTGTTAGTCACCTTCAGACTGGAATTTATATTGCATGGTGATTTAAATAAAACTGGAATATACTTCGTATTTTATGCAAATTGAATATTACTTTAGAAAAAAATCAGACACCTTAAAATACATCCATAAATTATCAAGTTACTGGTTCATTGCATTGTTTCACATCTCATCCTGCTGCACTTTTCAGTGGTTAATGTCATTCTAAGAAGACCAAAACAGAGAGTTCTTTCTAGCTTAAAAGCTCTAAGTGGGAATACAGCTGATCAGAAGTGCAGTCTCTGAGAACAGGACAGCTTGTTCCCAGGCTTTCCTCACGAGAGCTGACTGTACAGCGGAGAATCTCATCCAGCAGCTGTAGATCAGGAACTGACCATCCAAGACAATTGAGATAAAATACCTGCTTCCACAGGGATGTAAAGTCAAGATCATTTGGAATGGAGTCAGAAATGAATCAGCTTTCAAGTGAGGTTCATATTTCAAAAAGAAAAGAGGCTATGTGGAAGGCTGTAACCTTGCTGGAGCATCTTTTCAAAGCAATACAATTGTATTAAATGCACAGGGACTGATGTCTTAAGAAGTGTGAAGCTAGATGTATATGAGTTTCTCCTCTTCACAGTTCTATAACCCAGGCTGCAGCTGTCACTATCAGCAATTGAAAATTCACATTGGCAGTTGTAAATCTATAAGAGACTTTCTAGCAAGGAAAGACAATGCAGTACAAACATAGCGCCATAAACGTACTGACTTCCCTCTAGTGTCCCATTTTCTTCAACAAAGGGAAATATTTCTTAAAACTGTACATAAAGCTTTTCTTGTATTATATTGCTATTATTCCTGATCCATTAAACACTTTCACTCCTATAATCAAACTTGTGGGAAAATAGCCATAGAACAAATGTGAAAAATCAAAGGACAATTGCTTGTGCATTATTATTGCTATTAATCGGCATCATGGGATTTCTACAGTAATGCAGTGTGTCTGCAGTACATTTTACATGTTCATAAGCACTCACTGTTCTGCTTAAAGGATTGCAGACAGAATATGCAATAAGGGAAACTAGGTGTACCCTCATGGGTAATTACAGAATGGTGGTACTGTGGTGGGGTAAAGGGACAGGTCTTTGGTGGCTTGGCAGCAAGAGATTCCTCCAAGGTTCAAGAGTCAACAGGCCACCACAGTCACAGCCCTGAGCCTCTCTGGTAGTAAGAGATTTTTCAGGGGCCAATAGTCACGAGGCAACTGTAGCTCATGCCCCTGTAGTGGCAGCATCAGTACAGGAGCAGGGAATCTCTTTAGGGAAACTACATCCTGTCCCCAGCCCAGCCAAGATTAAGAAGCCACCAGGTCACTGGAGCACCAGCCCTAAACCTCAGGGGCAGCAGCAGAAGTGGGAGTTAATCATGTAAAGGGAACACCGTTCTGACCCAGCACAGAAAGTGACACCTTGGGGGCTGTGAAGCATACTAGATATGTTTGGGTGATTTGGATAATGGTTTGATAGGATGCCAGGGGATTGTTTGGGTTTTTTTATGATTGACAAGTATTGCTCTGTGGGTGTGGGTTATAACCTTGTGCTCCTTTTGTACCGTCTTTGTGGCAGTGAGACCATGTGGCGGGCAAAGTTGAAGAGAGTGAGAAGCTTGAGAGGGTGATATGTTGACTTGATTTGAATTCCTTGATTGGTTTGGGAGGTTATAATAGAATCATAGGACTGGAAGGGATGTCGAGAGGTCATCTAATCCAGCCCCCTGCACTCAAGGCAAGACTAAGTATTATTTGGCAGGTGTTTTTCTAACATGCTCTTTAAAATCTCCAATGACAGAGATTCCACAACATCCCTGGGCAATTTATTTGAAAACTTAACTACCCTGACAGGAAGTTTTTCCTAATGTCCAACATAAACCTCCCTTGCTGCAGTTTAAGACCACGGCTTCTTGTCCTATCCTCAGACGTTAACAAGAACAATTTTTCTCCTTCTTTCTTGTAACAACGTTTTATGTACTTGAAAACTGTTATCATGTCCCCTCTAAGTCTTCTCTTCTCCAGACTCATTGGATAATTAGCCTGGGTGATCAGCCCTTACCTGAGATACTGCATTGGTTACACCCTTAATCACAAGACTCAGCCCTTCAAGAGAACTTCTTTTGGGAATACAATTCTTTTACTTTAGGTGCTTCTTGCAGACAGACATCCCCTCAGTGCCCAGCTACAAGCCAGCCTCCTGTGGCAGAAGTAGTGCACTAACTCTGAACCCCTGACCCCAGCTGCCAATGCAGGCGCTCATTCACAGTACCCACACCTTATTTCTAAAGCGGCAGCCCCCATTTCTCTTATTCTGTAATTTTATATTAATAACAAAAACAGCAACAAAGAAATATTCCAGATTGTTACTAAATAGAAACAGTGTGAACCTATCTCTATAACATCTATTTGAGAAACACCAGACATCCTCACTGGTGCTGCACTCCTCCATGTTTGTTGCTAGGACTTTTTAGGGCATATCCCGTGGTTCTTTGTGCTACAGTGTCTGCTCTTCTGGGTACGGGAGTGGGCAAAGAAGGAGGGATTGTAGGAATGTATCGAAGGACTGTCTGCACTTGCGTGGGTTAGTCTGTGTCCTCACTGCAAAGTGGAAGAGTTACCAGTCCAAGTGAAAGTGGAACCTGTGCTCTAACCCACTCCCCTATCTGTGCCAGCTAGCTTTGGTTGAAAGCACTGCCAATCTCAGGTGTAAGGGTTTTGTATGTGGATCGGGGCAACACTTGGATAAAAACCCTGGTTAACTCTGCAGTGCAGACATACCCTATGTGTTGAGGCAGGTCTGAGTGGCGGAGGGTTTAAGAAAAGATTGTGAGTATTCATCACCCCTAGTAAACATTTCCTAGGTGGGTGGCTTACATTAAACTAGATGAGCTTCTATTCTGAGTTATTCTTCCTTCCCTCAACCCTCTCTTATCCCTTCAGGGCCCTTGTTTCTAAGCCTGTGTAAGAGGGTAGCTGGATTAAGATCACCATAGATAATTTTCCTGTATGTGTGTGGGGGGCTGACATAAGGGCATGGTGTTTGTTATTTTGGAGGGGGGGGTTGAAGTGTGTCAGAAAGGGATGGGGTAGTGAACCCTAAGGAGAGGAGTACAGGGTTAAGCATTTCTGTTGTTGATATTTTCCTACTCCCTTTCCCCTAGGTATAATGGGCTAATTTGACAAGGGGGATTGCGCAAAGTGTATTATAACTGGCTGAAGAGGGTGGGGTGTGGATCAATAAGAAAGATTTTGGATGGTTGGTGGAGATTATGTTATTAAAACAGACCTTGCAGCCTGCTCTGAAGATCCCTGTTTGAGTGTCTATGGTGGGAGCTGCATCTCTTTGATGGCAACTCTAGGGTGCTTTATAGATGGAACAATATTCCTATGTACTGGGGGTTTGGGGACCCTGGAGACAGTATGTCTGTATAGTGCCTGGAACAATAGGGCCCTGATTCTTGGCTGGATACTACTGCATGACATATGATAGAGCATGATATTAGCAGTTTGCATTACAAAGGCTTGAGCCTTCAATCCCTGTAGTAGGCAGGAAATAGGGGGAAATAAGGCAGGGAGAAATATCATGCAAGGAGTGAACCTGAATTGAGGTGTTTGATGCTTGATTGGTATGTAGTTAGTATGAAAAGATGTAAAAACCAACAACGCTACTTGTGTATCCACAATTGTAGATTTTTATTGTGAACAGAATATGGGGATGTGATTAAATATTATGTCATAGGGCAGGCACACCAGGGAGAGTGTTATGATCACATGCAAAACCTTAGTACAGTGGGGTGCAATCCTGGCCCCATTGTAGTCAGTGACAAAACTGTCATTGACTTCAATTATCAGAGGGGTAGCCGTGTTAGTCTGTATCCACAAAAACCACAAGGAGTCTGGTGGCACCTTAAAGACTAACCGATTTATTTGGGCATAAGCTTTCCTGGGTAAAAAACCCACTGCACTGATGCATCTGAAGAAGTGGGTTTTTTACCCACAAAAGCTTATGCCCAAATAAATCTAGTAGTCTTTAAGGTGCCACTGGACTCCTCATTGTTTTTATTGACTTCAGTGGAGCTAGGATTTCACCCAGTATTTCAAGACTTTTGAGTGCTTAAATGGGCAACCTTCACATTCTCCATACAGAGATTTTGTATGGGATTTTAGTGTAGATGTGAAAACATGATCTCAAGAGAAGGTTTGTTTCCAAACGGTTAGGTGCATCGTTTGGATGGCATAATGTTTTCAAGCCACAACTATATGATTTATTCTTACAAGCGACGCGTGACTCTCATGGCAAGATTGTCTCTGTCATGAGTCATATCATAATGAGCTGTGGATCGCTCAAAAAATAAACCAAATGTGTTTTGCTGGCCCAAGCAATTTCTGCCAATAAAAAGCCTTTAAAAAGTGTAAATATAAAATATTTTAACAAATATTCCAACTGTTTTAACCTCCCCAGCTTTTGATGTGCTTTCAAAAAATATTTGCACTTGCAGACAGTTTACTATAAATCTCCCTCCCCTTTTTTAATATAAACTTATAAAATTCCCCCTCATGCTCTCTTCATTGTAAGTGATCCAGTGGGAGGGGACCGGATTTCA
This sequence comes from Natator depressus, assembly GCF_965152275.1. Classification (NCBI taxonomy): domain Eukaryota; kingdom Metazoa; phylum Chordata; order Testudines; family Cheloniidae; genus Natator; species Natator depressus. Next base: position 95,433,004 of record NC_134236.1, read on the forward strand.
GATGCCTTTGAGGTAATTTTATACTGTGTATTTGCGTCTGACTGAACCATGGAGCAGTTTTAGGTGGCAGGGGAGGGGGAAATGTATAACTGGACGAAAGGGATTTCACTTAGAAACAATCAGACTTGAGCAGGATCAATGAAGAATTCAAGTTAGGGAGAGGAATTTCAGCTAAGGAGTTCCAGTCTTTGGAAGACATGGACCCAATGGCAATTATTTGAAGATGATGGTGTAATTTTTTTCATCTTAAGAACCACAATTGAAGACATGGTGTAATGCCATAGTAAAGAGAAAAGATTTTATTACTGGGTGAAATTTTTTGGCCTATGTTATTTAGGAGGCCCCTATGCACTCCAATGGGAGCTGCAGGGGTGGTGCCTGCAGATGGGGCACCGTGCAGAGCTCCCTGGCCGTGCCTCTGTCTTGGAGCCGGAGAGGGACATGCCACTGCTTCCGGGAGCCACTTGAGGTAAGCGCCACTCAGAGCCTGCACCCGCTGAGCCTCTCCCCATTGTCCCAACCCCGTGCCCCAGCCCTGATCCCCCTCCCACTCTCCAAACCCCTCGATCCCAGCCAAGAGCACCCTCCTGCACCCCAAACTTCTCATCCCCAGCCCCCCCCCCCGCCCCAGAGTCCACACCCCATCCCAAACCCCAACCCAAATTTTGTGAGCATTCATGGCCCGCCATACAATTTCTATTCCCCGATGTGGCCCTCGAGCAAAAAATTTGCCCACCCCATACTAGATGATCATAATGATATCTTAAATATACAAAATCAAGTTCTCTCTCTCTTGCATTCAGGCTGCTAAGGTTCTGTTTTAGTGTTCAGAGGTCATAGAATAATAGAATATCAGGGTTGGAAGGGACCTCAGGAGGTCATCTAGTCCAAACCCCTGCTCAAAGCAGGACCAATCCCCAGATAAATTATCCCAGCCAGGGCTTTGTCAACCCTGACCTTAAAAATTTCTAAGGAAGGAGATTCCACCATCTCCTGAGGTAGCGAATTCCAGTGTTTCACCAACCTCCTAGTGAAAAAGTTTTTCCTAATATACACCCTAAACCTACCCCACTGCAACTTGAGACCATTACTCCTCTTTCTGTCATCTGCTACCACAGAGAACAGTCTGGATCCATCCTCTTTGGAACCCCCTTTCAGGTAGTTGAAAGCAGCTATCAAATCCCCCCTCATTCTTCTCTTCCGCAGACTAAACAATCCCAGTTCCCTCAGCCTCTCCTCATAAGCCATGTGTTCCAGTCCCCTAATAATTTTTGTTGCCCTCCGCTGGACACTTTCCAATTTTTCCACATCCTTCTTGTAGTGTGGGGCCCCAAACTGGACACAGTACTCCAGATGAGGCCTCACCAATGTCAAATAGAGGGGAACGATCACGTCCCTCGATCTGCTGGCAATGCCCCTACTTATACAGCCCAAAATGCCATTGGCCTTCTTGGCAACAAGGGCACGCTGGTGACTCATATCCAGCTTCTCATCCACTCTATCCCCTAGCTCCTTTTCTGCAGAACTGCTGCCTAGCCATTTGGTCCCTAGTCTGTAGCGGTGCATGGGATTCTTCCGTCCTAAGTGCAGGACTCTGCACTTGTCCTTGTTGAACCTCATCAGATTTCTTTTGGCCCAATCCTCTAATTTGTCTAGGGCCCTCTGTATCCTATCCCTACCCTCCAGCATATCTACCACTCCTCCCAGTTTAGTGTCATCTGCAAACTTGCTGAGGGTGCAATCCACACCATCCTCCAGATCATTTATGAAGATATTGAACAAAACCATTCCCAGAACAGACCCTTGGGGCAAGCTGCTTAATACCGGCTGCCAACTAGACATGGAGCCATTGGTCACGACCCGTTGAGCCCGATGATCTAGCCAGCTTTCTATCCACCTTATAGTCCATTCATCCAGCCCATACTTCTTTAACTTGCTGGCAAGAGTACTGTGGGAGACCGTGTCAAGAGCTTTGCTAAAGTCAAGGAGTAACACGTCCATCGCTTTCCCCTCATCCACAGAGCCAGGTATCTCGTCATAGAAGGCAATTAGATTAGTCAGGCATGACTTGCCCTTGGTGAATCCATGCTGACTGTTCCTGATCACTTTCCTCTCCTTTAGGAGCTTCAGAATTGATTCCTTAAGGACCTGCTCCATGATTTTTCCAGGGACTGAGGTGAGGCTGACTGGTGTGTAGTTTCCAGGGTCCTCCTTCTTCCCTTTTTTAAAGATGGGCACTACATTAGCCTTTTTCTAGTCATCTGGGACCTCTCCCGATCGCTATGAGTTTTCAAAGATAATGGCCAATGGCTTTGCAATCACATCCGCCAACTCCTTTAGCACTCTCAGATGCAGCGCATCCGGCCGCATGGACTTGTGCTCGTCTAGCTTTTCTAAATAGTCCCGAACCACTTCTTTCTTCACAGAGGGCTGTTCACCTCCTCCCCATGCTGTGCTGCCCAGTGCAGTAGTCTGGGAGCTGACCTTGTTCATGAAGACAGAGGCAAAAAAAGCATTGAGTACATTAGCTTTTTCCACATCCTCTGTCACTAGGTTGCCTCCCTCATTCAGTAAGGGGCCCACACTTTCCTTGACTTTCTTCTTCTTGCTAACATACCTGAAGAAACCCTTCTTGTTACTCTTAACATCTCTTGCTAGCTGCAACTCCAAGTGTGATTTGGCCTTCCTGATTTTACTCCTGCATGCCTGAGCCATATTTTTATACTCCTTCCTGGTCATTTGTCCAATCTTCCACTTCTTGTAAACTTCTTTTTTGTGCTTAAGATAAGCAAGGATTTTACTGTTAAGCTAAGCTGGTCGCTTGCCATATTTACTATTCTTTCTACACATCAGGATGGTTTGTCCCTGTAACCTCAATAAGGATTCTTTAAAATACAGCCAGCTCTCCTGGACTCCTTTCCCCCTCACGTTATTCTCCCAGGGGATCCTGCCCATCAGTTCCCTGAGGGAGTCAAAGTCTGCTTTTCTGAAGTCCAGGGTCCGTATTCTGCTGCTCTCCTTTCTTCCTTGTGTCAGGATCCTGAACTCGACCATCTCATGGTCACTGCCTCCCAGGTTCCCATCCACTTTAGCTTCCCCTACTAATTCTTCCTGGTTTGTGAGCAGCAGGTCAAGAAGAGCTCTGTCCCTAGTTGGTTCCTCCAGCACTTGCACCAGGAAATTGTTCCCTACACTTTCCAAAAACTTCCTGGATTGTCTGTGCACCACAGTATTGCTCTCCCAGCAGATCTCAGGGTGATTGAAGTCTCCCATGAGAAGCAGGGCCTGCGATCTAGTAACTTCCGTTAGTTGCTGGAAGAAAGCCTCGTCCACCTCATCCCCCTGGTCTGGTGGTCTATAGCAGACTCCCACCACGACATCACCCTTGTTGCTCACGCTTCTAAACTTAATTCAGAGACACTCAGGTTTTTCTGCAGTTTCATACTGGAGCGCTGAGCAGTCATACTGCTCTCTTACATACAATTCAAGTCCCCCACCTTTTCTGCCCTGCCTGTCCTTCCTGAACAGTTTATATCCATCCATGAGAGTACTCCAGTCATGTGAGTTATCCCACCAAGTCTCTGTTATTCCAATCACATCATAATTCTTTGACTGTGCCTGGACTTCCAGTTCTCCCTGCTTGTTTCCCAGGCTTCTTGCATTTGTGTATAGGCACTTGAGATAACTTGCTGTTTGTCCTGCTTTCTTAGTATGAGGCAGGAGCCCTCCCCTTTCACGCTCTCCTGCTCGTGCTTCCTCCCGGTATGCCACGTCCCCACTTACCTCAGGGCTTTGATCTCCTTCCCCCGGTGAACCTAGTTTAAAGTCCTCCTCACTAGGTTAGCTAGCCTGCTTGCAAAGATGCTCTTCCCTCTCTTCGTTAGGTGGAGCCCGTCTTTGCCTAGCACTCCTCCTTCTTGGAACACCATCCCATGGTCAAAGAATCCAAAGCCTGCTCTCCGACACCACCTGCGTAGCCATTCGTTGCCTTCCATGATTCGACGGTCTCTACCCAGGCCTTTTCCTTCCACGGGGAGGATGGACAAGAACACCACTTGCACCTCAAACTCCTTTATCTTTCTTCCCAGAGCCACGTAGTCTGCAGTGATCCGCTCAAGGTCATTCTTGGCAGTATCATTGGTGCCCACGTGGAGAAGCAGGAAGGGGTAGCGATCCGAGGGCTTGATGAGTCTTGGCAGTCTCTCCGTCACATCGTGAATCCTAGCTCCTGGCAAGCAGCACACTTCTCGGTTTTCCCAGTCGAGGCGGCAGATAGATGACTCAGTCCCCCTGAGGAGAGAGTCCCCGACCACCACCACCCGCCTCCTTCTCGTGGGAGCGGTGGTCGTGGAACCCGCATCCTTAGGACAGTGCATCTCATGCCTTCCAATCGGCGGAGTCTCCTTCTGTTCCCTTCCCTCGGATGTATCATCTAGTCCACTCTCCGCATTAGGACCTGTGGAGAGAACATGAAAATGGTTGCTTACCTGTATATGCGCTGCTGGTACCTGGACGCTCCCCTTTCTTCTTCTGGAGGTCACATGCTGCCAAATTTCTTCACCATCCTCCTGTCCCCACTGTGCAGCCTGCTCTGAATCTTCAGAACGTTGTGCCCGTAGAAGCATATCCTGACGTCTGTCCAGGAAATCTTCAGTTTCTCTTATGCAACGCAGGGTCGATACTTGTTTCTCGAGATCTTGAACCTTCTCTTCCAATATGGAGACCAGCTTGCACTTTGAACAGACAAAGTTGCTTCTGTCCTGTGGAAGAAAGACAAACATGGCACATCCAGTGCAGGTCACAACAGCTGAATGCTCCCCATCCATATTACCTTCCTTCTACGAGCTTTCTCAGCAGTTGTAGTAACTACTCAGAGAAGCCGGCAAGTTGTAAGCCTCAGTGGGCTCTCCCCTGGCAAACTCCCAGGCAAACTCCCTCTGTTTGCCTCTCTGCTGTTCATCGCTCAGCTGGTTTGCAGCTGACTGGCTTTTTATAACAGTCAGGCCCACTCAAGGCTCACCTGGAACAAAGCACTCCCAATTCACACTTTTCAAACAACCAGTCAAGCACACGATGAAACTGTCAAACTGTCCCCACAACAGACACTCAGATACTCACCAACACAGCCTTCCTAATGCAGCCCTTAGCGTACCTCCTCTCAGACAGATCCCAGGCAAACTCCCTCTGTTAGCCTCTCTGCTGTTCGCCGCTCAAGCACTTGGACACAGTCATATTGTATTTATCATAATATAAAACATGATTTGTCTGTGTGACTTATTCAGAATAGAACATATCTTAAATGACCACAGGCTATCTGCTTCCCTCCACTGTATGTCATGTCAGGGAGTAAAATTATGGAAATCCCCACATAATGCAGGATAGGGGGCTATGGGGAGGGAAAGCCAAATAGAATTTTCTTCCACTTCTACACACCTTGTAGGGTCTCTAGCCCCTGAAAAATCAAAATCTCAAGGTCACAGATGAATGACCTCAGAGGTAGGGCAGGCTGGAATTGAAGAATGGACATATGTTTAATAATCTCCAGCTGTAAGATCGTGCTGCAAATTCACTTTACACTCCACAGGGTGGGAATGCAGCCATGAGGCCAGGTAGTGTCAGAGTAGCAGAGAACATGGTCATGTTGCCTGTGCTGTATGGACCTGGGAGCAGCACAAAATGTCTGAGAGGAGTGAGAGATGTATCTGTAGTATCTGGTTGTCCTGGGGGTCACCAGAGCTCATTGTCACACATTTCCTGGTCATACCACTCTGGTAGGAACTCTGGTGGAATATGGGCTTACTAAAGGTCACAGGTCTTTGCAAGTAAGACTGTCTCTTCTGCATGTTTTTTGCATAGAAAGCGGAGAATGTGGGACTCAGCACTTAAATTATGCTCAGATCATGGAATTATCATGATATAACAGAGCATCTACCTTTAGGAACCCATGTGGAGGGCAGAGCTGATTGGACAATGTTCAAAAGAAAAAACATTTTCAACTTTTTCAAGATTTTTGTGGGGAATTTTCTAGTTTTATGATTAAAAAACAGATTTTTTTAAAAAACAAGAAATTAACATTTTTTCCATGGATTTAAATAAAAGGGCAATTTTTAATTTGAAAGAATAAGTCAACCAAAGAATTTCAACCAGTTCTAATGGAGAATGCAGAATTATTTTGCTGATTTTCCCCATTTACCAGACCAGGAGGGTTTTATGACAACCAAGTCAGCTAGATAAACAGTAGGATTGGTGCCCTGAGGCAGGAGAGCATTAGAAAGAGAAAGGGGCAGCAAGTGAGCCAGGGAGAAGACCTTGGAATAGGACAAATTGGGCAAGGGTCCTTGTTGAGCTATTTGTAAATATAGTCCTGCCACAGAGCTTTGTCACTTGAATCCCATTTATAAAGCTGGAGAATAAAAAGGGGGAATTTTGGGTAGGATCATACATGTTTATCTCTGAAAAAGGAAAAACAAAAGTCACATGCAGCAGATATATAATATATGGGGCCTGATTCTCAACTCAGTTACTTCTAGTTTCACAGTAATGTGACTTTGTTGGTTTCAGTTGAGCTGCACAGACATACAATTGGAGTAATGCAGTAATGACTCACGCCCTATATGTTTACTTGTAAGATTAGATGAGTGCATTTTCTGTTTCTATGTCATTGAAATGTCACATTATTTGTTTAGAACACTATGTCTGCAGCTTTATACCCCTTTGCATGGCTTTGGAACGAACGTGTTCAATTTAAAAGATATATCGCACCCAAGAGGCATTTTTTAAAAAAAAGGTTATTTTGAAGAAGTAAATTGCTATTGTGTGTTTTAAAACTGCAACTGTGTTTACAATATAAAATAAAAACCTTTGTTTTAGAATACTGGAGAGCAAAGATTTGAATGGTGTCATAATGATGCGTGATCTGAGATAAAATTTTACTTTTACAGCTAAATTCCTAGCAGGAGAGAGATAACTCTCTCCAAATTAATATTTCAACTAAAGAATAAGTATGAGGCAGGAAAAGAATGCTTTGGAAATTAGGGTGATTAACTAAATTCATGTTTGTGTATATGTATGTGTGTGTATGTCTATAGAATCAAAGACATGTAGGGCTGGAAGGGACCTTGAGAAATCATCTAGTTCAGCCTCCTGTGCTGTGGCAGGACAAGTATACATAGATCATCCCTGACAGGTGTTTGTCCAACCCCTTTGTGACGGGGTCAAGACTCACCACCACTGGCGCCTCCCGCTAGTTGCTCCGGGAATTAGCTCTGTCCAGTCATGAAGCAACTTCTGCGCATGGTGTCTTGCCCGTTGTCTGTTCTACTGCCCTGGGACCTGCGTTGCTCCCCACTCAGCGGCGTCCGCTTCAGGACACTGCCCTCCGGCAGTGCCCACTACTCCAGACTCACCCCCTTCTGAGGGGGGTGGGGGTTAACAGCAGTTTTTGGGACTCACACCTGCCTCAGTGGCCAACCACAACACAAAGTCTAGCCCCTTAGCTCAGGGGCAAGTTGCAGTCCATATTGGCCACCGTCTTCCATAGCCAGGTGCAGTGTAAGGGGGGGAAAGGGGGAGACCCAGGCCTGTCCGCTACTCTGGGTCCTGACCCAGGGACCCTCTAGCGGCAGCCTCTTTCTGCCCTCCTTCGTTCCCTCTTGTCCGCCAATTCTTCCCTGGGCCACTTCCCCTATGGCCCTGTGCACCTTCTCGGCTCTTTCTAGCAGGATCTACAGCCTGGCAGGTAACAGGGCTGGAGCCCTCTCCTGCTCCCCTGAGCCTGCCCAGCACTGCTCTGTCCAAGGTGCTGGCTCCTTGCTTCAGGAGCCTGTCCTACTCCCTCGCTAGTCAGTGAGAGAAACTCTCTTCTTCTCTGCTAGGCCGCCTTTATATAGGGCCTCACCAGGCCCTGATTGGCTGCCTCTTCCTTCCCCTGATTGGCCCTCCACAGGCCTTTATTGTTTGGCTGCCAGTCTGCACAGCTTCAAAAGGCTTGTTCCAGCCCTTTTCTCAGAGGGTGGGGCGACTGTCACACCACACCCTTCTTAAAAACATTCAGTAATGGGGGATTCCTTCATTGGAAGCCTATTCCTGTGCTTAACTATCTTTATAGTCAGAAAGTTTTTTCCTAATATTTAACCTAAATCTCCCTTGCTGCAGATTAAGGCCATTACTTCTTGTTCTACCATCAGTGGTCATGAGAACAATTCACCACCAACCTCTTTAGAACCATGCTTAACATATTCAAAGACTGTCATCAGGTCCTCCTTAGTCTTCTTTTCTCAACACTAAACATGCCCAGTTCTTTTCAAACTAGCCTCATAGGTCAGGTTTCCTAAACCTTTTATAATTTTTATACCTTTCCTCTGGACTTTCTCCAATTTGTCCACATCTTTCTTAAAGTGTGGCCCCCAGAACTGGACACAATATTCAAGCTGAAGCCTCACCAGTGCTGAGCAAAGCAGGGCAGTTACCTGCCATATCTTACATACAACACTCCTGTTAATATACCCCATAATGATATTAGCCTTTTCTACAACTACATTACATTATTGGCTCATATTCCATTTGTGATCCACTATTACCCCCATATCCTTTTCAGCAGTACTACCACTTTGCCAATTAGTCCCCATTTTGTAACTGTGCATTTGATTTTTCTTTCCTAAGTGCAGTACTTTGCATTTGTCTGTATTAAATTTCATCATGTTGATTTCAGATCAATTTTCCAATTTATCAGGGTCATTTTGAATTCTAATCATGTCTTCCAAAGTTCTAGCAACCCCTCCTCCCTTGGCATCATCCACAAATTTTATAAACATACTCTCCACTCCATTATCCAAGTCATTAATGAAAATGTTGAATAGTCCTAGACCCAAGGCAGACCCCTTCAGAACCCCACTAGATTCATCCTCCCAGTTTGATACTGAACACAACTCTATGGAATGATCAGAAATATAAATATAGATATAGATTTAAATAGACAAAGGATATATATATACACCTTCCTGTGGTGTCAAACCTACAAATCCTCCTTCTCTAATATTTATTAACTGAAAATAATAACAGGTTAACTATAGCTGAAGATAGTATTGACTCCAGGCAAATTAAAAGAAGGATATTAGCATGGCTGTTTATATTTGATCACACTTGATGTGAAACATAGTCTACTGCCAAACATTACAACTTCATTACTCTTTTTATCCCCCTGTTCACTGATCATGTTGATAAACTGGCTGTGTGATTCACAAAACAGTATGCTTTATTTTTCCCATTATGGAATAGTACAGTACATGGAGAGGAGATTTACTCTACTTACTCTACTTACTCTTTGGTTTTCACCCTGCTGTTTCAGAATGAAAATAGTAAATCAAGTGTTGCTGTTTTCTTGAAATTTTGTAGTTCTTGTGCAAGAAGTAGTTTATTTGAATGCTCTATTCCTTATCTCAGATGGTTAACATTTTTGCCTATCTATACATTTCTTTTATATAATGGGACTATATGAGCTCCCTCTGGTGGCTAAAATATGAAAATTCTTAGTTGATGAATTACTTAAGACCAAGTGGGATTTTCAAAAGCAACTACGGAAGTTATTATGTATTATTTATATTACTGTAACACCTAGGATCCCTAGTGATAGACTAAGGCTGCATTGTGCTAGGCACTGGTTTAGAAGACCTGTTCCTTATCTTACATTCCATTGTGTGTGTGAGGAGCGCAGAAGGGCCCAGAAAAGTGTATCTTCCTCATGATGGAAAGGAGAGTTCATAATTCAGTCTTATGTCAGGGTTGCCCTTGATCTAAACAAACGGTTGTTATATCCTGACATTAATAGAATATGTTTCTGAATTCGGATCACTGAGCAAAATACTATCAGGACCGTGTGTGTGTGGTGGTAATTTGAATGGTCCCATATTTAAGCAGCACAAGAGGGTCCAGGAGTCTCCAAGAAAAAAAAATGGCAAATTTCAGAAATCATTTTTCAACAGATGGACACAGCGTTAGGAAGGTGACAGCAGGCGGTCAGCAGGTGGAGGAAGCAGGAAAGCAATGCCAAATGCTGCAAAGCTTGACATTAATTACATCTGTCTGAATTCTGCAGGACTTTTGGCTCCAAATGCTTCCTACAGTTAATCACTGTCATAGAATATCAGGGTTGGAAGGGACCTCAGGAGGTCATCTAGTCCAAACCCCTGCTCAAAGCAGGACCAATCCCCAAATAAATCATCCCAGCCAGGGCTTTGTCAAACCTGACCTTAAAAACCCAAAAGGAAGGAGATTCCACCACCTCCCTAGGTAACGCATTCCAGTGCTTCACCACCCTCCTAGTGAAAAAGTTTTTCCTAATATCCAACCTAAACCTACCCCACTGCAACTTGAGACCATTGCTTCTTGTTCTGTCATCTGCTGCCACTGAGAACAGTCTGGATCCATCCTCTTTGGGACCCCCTTTCAGGTAGTTGAAAGCAGCTATCATATCCCCCCTCATTCTTCTCTTCTGCAAACTAAACAATCCCAGTTCCCTCAGCCTCTCCTCATAAGCCATGTGTTCCAGTCCCCTAATAATTTTTGTTGCCCTCTGCTGGACACTTTCCAATTTTTCCACATCCTTCTTATAGTGTGGGGCCCAAAACTGGACACAGTACTCCAGATGAGACCTCACCAACATCAAATAGAGGGGAACAATCACGTCCCTCGATCTGCTGGCAATGCCCCTACTTATACAGCCCAAAATGCCGTTAGCCTTCTTGGTTAGGTTGTATATTAGGAAAAACTTTTTCACCAAGAGGGTGGTGAAACACTGGAATGTGTTACCTAGGGAGGTGGTAGAATCTCCTTCCTCAGAAGTTTTTAAGGTCAGGCTTGACAAAGCCCTGGCTGGGATGATTTAGTTGGAGATTGGTCCTGCTTTGAGCAGGGGGTTGGACTAGATGACCTCCTGAGGTCCCTTCCAACCCTGATAGTCTATGATTCTATAATTCTAAGGGCACACTGGTGACTCAGATCCAGCTTCTCATCCACTCTATCCCCTAGCTCCTTTTCTGCAGAACTGCTGCCTAGCCATTTGGTCCCTAGTCTGTAGCAGTGCATGGGATTCTTCCGTCCTAAGTGCAGGACTCTGCACTTGTCCTTGTTGAACCTCATCAGATTTCTTTTGGCCCAATCCTCTAATTTGTCTAGGGCCCTCTGTATCCTATCCCTACCCTCCAGCGTATCTATCACTCCTCCCAGTTTAGTGTCATCTGCAAACTTGCTGAGGGTGCAGTCCACGCCATCCTCCAGATCATTAATGAAGATATTGAACAAAACCGTTCCCAGAACCGACCCTTGGGGCACGCTGCTTAATACCGACTGCCAACTAGACATGGAGCCATTGGTCACGACCCGTTGAGCCCGATGATGTAGCCAGCTTTCTATCCACCTTATAGTCCATTCATTCAGCCCATACTTCTTTAACTTACTGGCAAGAATACTGTGGGAGATCGTGTCAAGAGCTTTGCTAAAGTCAAGGAGTAACACGTCCACCGCTTTCCCCTCATCCACAGAGCCAGGTATCTCGTCATAGAAGGCAATTAGATTAGTCAGGCATGACTTGCCCTTGGTGAATCCATGCTGACTGTTCCTGATCACTTTCCTCTCCTTTAAGAGCTTCAGAATTGATTCCTTAAGGACCTGCTCCATGATTTTTCCAGGGACTGAGATGAGGCTGACTGGTGTGTAGTTTCCAGGGTCCTTCTTCTTCCCTTTTTTAAAGATGGGCACTACATTAGCCTTTTTCTAGTCGTCCGGGACCTCCCCCAATCGCCATGAGTTTTCAAAGATAATGGCCAATGGCTCTGCAATCACAGCCGCCAACTCCATTAGCACTCTCAGATGCAGCACATCTGGCCCCATGGACTTGTGCTCGTCCAGCTTTTCTAAATAGTCCCGAACCACTTCTTTCTTCACAGAGGGCTGTTCACCTCCTCCCCATGCTGTGCTGCCCAGTGCAGTAGTCTGGGAGCTGACCTTGTTCATGAAGACAGAGGCAAAAAAAGCATTGAGTACATTAGCTTTTTCCACATCCTCTGTCACTAGGTTGCCTCCCTCATTCAGTAAGGGGCCCACACTTTCCTTGACTTTCTTCTTCTTGCTAACATACCTGAAGAAACCCTTCTTGTTACTCTTAACATCTCTTGCTAGCTGCACCTCCAGGTGTGATTTGGCCTTCCTGATTTCACTCCTGCATCCCCGAGCCATATTTTTATACTCTTCCCTGGTCATTTGTCCAATCTTCCACTTCTTGTAAGCTTCTTTTTTGTGTTTAAGATCAGCAAGGATTTCACTGTTAAGCCAAGCTGGTCGCCTGCCATATTTACTGTTCTTTCTACATGTCGGGATGGTTTGTTCCTGTAACTTCAATATGGATTGTTTAAAATATAGCCAGCTCTCCTGGACTCCTTTCCCCCTCATGTTATTCTCCCAGGGGATCCTGCCTATCAGTTCCCTGAGGTTGTCAAAGTCTGCTTTTCTGAAGTCCAGGGTCCTTATTCTGCTGCTCTCCTTTCTTCCTTGTGTCAAGATCCTGAACTTGACCATCTCATGGTCACTGCCTCCCAGGTTCCCATCCACTTTAGCTTCCCCTACTAATTCTTCCTGGTTTGTGAGCAGCAGGTCAAGAAGATCTCTGCCCCTAGTTGGTTCCTCCAGCACTTGCACCAGGAAATTGTCCCCTGCACTTTCCAAAAACTTCTTGGATTGTCTGTGTACCGCTGTATTGCTCTCCCAGCAGATATCAGGGTGATTGAAGTCTCCCATGAGAAGCAGGGCATGCGATCTAGTAACTTGCCGGAAGAAAGCCTCGTCCACCTCATCCCCCTGGTCTGGTGGTCTATAGCAGACTCCCACCATGACACTATGGAGAAAAAATAATACAAGATTAGAACACAATAAAAGTGCAGAATGATTAACTGGATTTAGTGAAAGAGCACAGGAAAACAGAGCATCTAAAAGCACCACAATCACCCTGAATTTCCAAAATTTTATTGAATTGTAATGTGTTTAATTGGGGGAGGGTGGGAAGGGCAAGAGGATGGATAGGAAACTGTCATTGTTCTTTTAAGCAACATGTTAAGGGCCAGAAAACTTTCCAGCAATATTCTTCTTAGTTGCTTGGAGTGCAGTCACAGGCATCATGAGCTTGGGGAGGGGGAAAAGGTTAAGTTTTTCCTCCCCCAAAATTTTACAAGTCATTTTTCCATCAGTGAAATCAGTGATGTCTCTGCTGTGTACATAACCTGTAGTGTTCCCCTATATTAATGCAGGTAGCAGAGTGAAACAGAGTAGGATCTGCTAGCTTTGTCATAGGAATGGATAAAGCGTAGTATTACCAGTGAGGGAGGGAGAGGAGACAGTTGCATATTTAGAATGTACAATATTTTAAAGACGATAAAACATTTTCTATGTGTTGTCCTGATTCAGCAAAGCACGTGTGTAACTTTGAGCACATGAGCAGTACCATTCACATCTGTTGACCTCATACATATGCTTAAGTGCTCTGTTGGATCTTTAGAAGAAGTTTTTGTTCTGATTCCCAGCCACAAGTTAAAAATGTGAAGTTCCCTTTGGTGTCAAGTATCAGGGGGTAGCCGTGTTAGTCTGTATCCCCAAAAACAACAAGGAGTCCGGTGGCACCTTAAAGACTAACAGATTTATTTGGGCATAAGCTTTCGTGGGTAAAAAACCCACTTCTTCAGATGCATGGAGTGAAAATTACAGATCATCTGTAATAATAAATAATAAATCTGTTAATCTTTAAGGTGCAACCAGACTCCTCGTTGTTTTTGAAGTTCTCTTTGTTTCTTTTACTGGTATTATGCTGGTATTATCCTAAATAATGTAACCTGTCTACTATCTGATATTCAGGAGTTCTTATCACCTTGTTTTGGATGAGGCTGAGAGTGAGTGCATCAAATGGAGTTAGCAAAACAATGCAAAACATTTCAGCAACAAATCTGGACATACTCTGCACAGCTCTGGCATCAACTTTTAATTGTTGTCTTTCACTAAAATAAAGACCTTGTTGGCAGAAGAAAGCAAGATAACATCTCTCATGTATAGCAAAATTATTTCCCAGCCTTTTGCTTCAACAAGGAGCCCCATCCCCAGTTCCCCCAGGCTGTTGTAAAATTGCAGAAGAGCAGATGGACAAAACACTGATGGCCAGAATGACTTAAAGCAAACCTTCACTTAGTAGGATGCAATTTGATGTCTGTCAATACAGTGAGCTCTGCATACAGGACTCTGATATAAAGAGAAGGAGCTGGACTGGGAGTGAAGGAAGATCTCCTATGGTGAATGGCAACATACAGCGTGGAATGAAATTTATAATCCCCTCCCTATTCCTTAGACCCTGATATAGACGATGTAGCCCAGGAGAAAGATATAAAAAATGCCAAGGAACGCTCATGTCCTCATTTACTCAGCACATGCTTCACAGTTAACAAATACTCAGAGGCTTTTAAATGATTTCCACCTAAGATATTAAGGTAGATCTTTGTGACCTGAGGAAAAATACAGGGTTCCTTCTTGGAACAAGGAGATAACTAATGGATTCTCAAGCTTCTGGGCAGAATGTTTGCCTAACCAACAATAAAGAATCTAGTCAAGTCTTTATAAATGCGGTTAAAGAAGTGATTGATGCAAAGGGATAGCCTTTCCTTCCCCTCCTCCTCTCCAGAACTAGAAATAGAAAATATATCTAAGAAATAAAAAAGGAAAAAGGTTACTAAGAAACAAACCAAGGCTTAGGTATTCACCTTCTTCCTCAAAGAGCTCTGTCTTTACAGAAGAGGTATTGGAGTCTGACCTAGAGCACGTATAGGAAGAAACTCAGGACAGATTGTTCCCACAGTATTTCTTTGATACTGTGGTCAAAAGAGTCATAAAAACTTTAGAGCTTCAGCTGAAATAGGCCAAAAGGAAAAAGCCAAAGGGGAAATACAGATAGTAAAAAAGGAGTCTGATACTTGCTCCTGAGGACAAGACTTGTAGATGAATTCAGAGGGCCTTGAGAAGAAACTTTAAAACATCAGCAGTGGCAGTGTAGGCCCATTCATTGCTTTCTTTCAAGCATTGCTCTTATGGCGGAACCCATTAAAGGATAAATCAAAAGATAAGCAGTTTATCAGTACTGTGCTAGATTTTCCTAGCAGCAACTCCACATTTCATATTCTTCTCTAGTCAGAATTAAGATCTCATCTAGGGCTATGGTATCAAATGCCACTTTCAGGAGGCAGCAGGCTGCCTTTGTGGAAAGCTAACACCCATGGACAGATAAAGCTGCTTCAGAACATATAGAAAATAAACTAGGGCGAATATGAGGGGGTTTAGAAAGTGATCTTCATTTTTCCCTATCAGTCCAATCACTCACAGGAAGATTACAGCTACATCAGCTACATGCCAGGCAGGTATTAGCCCGAGGGAGCAAAACAGCAAAAGAAATCCAGATAATCATTTCCTCTGTGAATAGGCTATTTATATGGTCTGCGGATGTACTCTTTAGTTGAGAGAGACTTTCCAACAGTTGAAAGACTGCCTTTCTTGAAGTCAATATGGACAGTGACAATTACAGACAATTGGGTGGTTGCAGTTATATGAGAATGCTATGCTCTTGGAAAGGTTAAATTAAGGGCTGGGTGAAAGCCGACAGGTGTGGAGGAGCACGTGGTTCAGACAGAGGCATCCCGTAGGGGAGGATCTATTAATGGAGATTCTGAATGTCCTAGTAAGGAGGAGAGGATGGAAGATGATAAAATACAGGTAGGATCTGATGAGAAACAGTCAAATGAAAAAAAGTCCCATTCAGTTACGTCATGTAATGGAAGACAGCTGAAAAGTGAAGTTTTTAAAGTGCATATATATCAATGCTAGAAGTCTAAATAATAAAATGGGGGAACTAGAGTGCCTCATATTAAATGAGGATATTGATACAATAGGCATCACAGAAACTTGGTGGAATGAGGATAATCAATGGGACACAGTAATACCAGGGTACAAAATAGAAGGACAGAACAGGTCGTGCTGGTTGGGGAGTGGCACAATATGTGAAAGAAAGCATAGAATTAAATGAAGTAAAAACATAAATGAACCAAACTATACCATATAATCTCTATGGATAGTAATTCCATGCTGTAATAATAATATAGCAGTAGGGATATATTACCGATCACCTGCCCAGGATGGTGATAGTGACTGTGAAATGCTCAGAGAGATTAGAGAGATTATTAAAATAAAAAACTCAGTAATAATGGGGGATTTCAACTATACCCATATTGACTGGGTACATGTCACATCGGGACCGGATGCAGAGATGAAGTTTCTTGACACTTTAAATGACTGCTTCTTGGAGCAGCTAGTCCTGGAACCCACAAGAGGAGAGGCAATTCTTGATTTAGTCCTAAGTGGAACACAGGATCTGGTTCAAGAGATGACTATAGCTGGACCACTTGGTAATAGTGACCATAATATAATTACATTTAACATCCCTATGGCAGGAAAAACACCACAGCAGCCCAACACTGTAGCATTTAATTTCAGAAAGGGGGACTACACGAAAATGAGGTTAGTTAAACCGAAATTAAAAGGTACAGTGGCAAAAGTGAAATCCCTGCAAGCTGCATGGAAATTTTTTAATGACACCATAATAGAGGCTCAACTTAAAATGTATACCCCAAATTAAAAAAACATAGTAAGAGAACCAAAAAAGTGCCACCGTGGCTAAACAACAAAGTAAAAGAAGCAGTGAGAGGCAAAAAGGCATCCTTTAAAAAGTGGAAGTTAAATCCTAGTGAGGAAAATAGAAAGGAGCATAAACTCTGGCAAATGAAGTGTAAAAATATAATTAGGAAGGCCAAAAAAGAATTTGAAGAACAGCTAGCCAAAGACTCAAAAAGTAATAGCATTTTTTTTTAAGTAAATCAGAAGCAGGAAGCCTCCTAAACAACCGGTGGGGCCACTGGACGATCGAGATGCTAAAGGAGCACTCAAGGACGATAAGCCATTGCGGAGAAACTAAATGAATTCTTTGCATCAGTCTTCATGGCTGAGGATGTGAGGGAGATTCCCAAACCTGAGCCATTCTTTTTAGGTGACAAATCTGAGGAACTGTCCCAGATTGAAGTGTCATTCGAGGAGGTTTTGGAACAAATTGATAAACTAAACAGCAATAAGTCACCAGGACCAGATGGTATTCATCCAAGAGTTCTGCAGGAACTCAAACATGAAATTATAGAACTTCTAACTGTAATCTGTAACCTATCATTTAAATCAGCTTCTGTACCAAATGACTGGAGGATAGCTAATGTGACGCCAATTTTTAAAAAGGGCTCCAGAGGTGATCCAGGCTATTACAGGCCTGTAAGCCTGACTTCAGTACCGGAAAATTAGTTGAAACTATAGAAAAGACCAAAATTGTCAGACACATAGATGAACATAATTTGTTGGGGAAGAGTCAACATGTTTTTTGTAAAGGGAAATAATGCCTCAGCAATCTACTAGAATTCTCTGAGGGGGTCAACAAGCATGTGGACAAGGGGGAACCAGTGGATATAGTGTAATTAGATTTTCAGAAAGCCTTTGACAAGGTCCCTCACCAAAGGCTCTTAAGCAAAGTAAGCTGTCATGGGATAAGAGGGAAGGTCCTCTCATGGACTGGTAACTGGTTAAAAAATAGGAAACAAAGGGTAGGAATAAATGGTCAGTTTTCAGAATGGAGAGAGGTAAATCGTGGTGTCCCTTAGCAGTCTGTACTGGGTCCAGTCCTATTCAACATATTCATAAATGATCTGGAAAAAGGGGTAAACAGTGAGGTGGCAACATTTGCAGATGATACAAAACTACTCGAGATAGTTAAGTCCCAGGCAGACTGCGAAGAGCTACAAAAGAATCTCTCAAAACTGGGTGACTGGGCAACAAAATGGCAGATGAAATTCAATGTTGATAAATGCAAAGTAATGCACATTGGAAAACATAATCCCAACTATCCATATAAAATGATGGGGTCTAAATTAGCTCTTTCCACTCAAGAAAGAGATCTTGGTATCATTGCAGATAGTTCTCTGAAAACATCCACTCAATATGCAGCGACAGTCAACAAAGTGAACAGAATGTTGGGAATCATTAAGAAAGGGATAGATAATAAGACAGAAAATATCATATTGCCTCTATATAAATCCATGGTATGCCCACATCTTGCATACTGAGTGCAAATTTGGTTGCCCCATCTGAAAAAAAGATATATTGGAATTGGAAAAGTTCAGAAAAAGGCAACAAAAATGATTAAGGGTATGGAATGGCTTCCGTATTAGGAGAGATTAATAACACTGGGACTTTTCAGCTTGGAAAAGAGATGACTAAGGGGGGATATGATAGAGGTTCATAAAATCACTTGTGTGGAGAAAGTAAATAAGGAAGTGTTGTTTACTCCTTCTCATAACTCAAGAATTAGGGATCACCAAACGAAATTAATAGGCTGCAGGTTTAAAACATACAAAAGGAAGTATTTCTTCACACAACGCACAGCAACCTGTGGAACTCTTTGTCAGAGGATGTTGTGAAGGCCAAGACTATAACAGGGATCAAAAAAGAACTAGATAAATTCATGGAGGATAGGTCCATCAATGGCTATTAGCCAGGATGGGCAGGGATGGTGTCCCTCACCTCTGTTTGACAGAAGCTGGGAATGGGAGACAGGGAATGAATCACTTGATGATTACCTGTTCTGTTCATTCCCTCTGGGGCACCTGGCATTGGCTACTGTCAGAAGACAGGATACTGGGCTAGATGGACCTTTGGTCTGACCCACTATGGCCGTTCTTATGTTCTTACGTTTCAGGCAGGAATTCTTGAATTCCCCTACCTTTCAGTGGGCTTGCAAGCAAAGTAACATGGACAAGGACATATATATTATGGATGAAATCCTGGCCTCACTGAAGTCAAAGGCATAACTCAGCGGGGCCAGGATTTCACCCTGTGTCCCGAGATAACATAAGAGGCACCATGCACCTTCAGTAAACCAAGTAACATTAACTGAATAAGAAGGAATAATAAAACAAAGGAGCCTCCTTGTTACAGCTGCTGCTCTGGGGTCAGTCCCAGTTCCAAAAGTCTACTTACTGACCAGTTTTGACCTTTGCCACTTAAAGCTCTGCAACTCAAAGGCTCCGTACCAGTAAAGTGATCACAGTTACCTACGTCACATAAAACACCATCTTCTGAATGTAGCAGCCATGGAAAAACACCTGACAGACGTATTTCTGAAAGAAACAGCAGGATGAGTAGGAAAAGAAGAGTGGTAAGGTAGATTTCCCCTTCCCGCCACTTTAACAAAATACAAAGAAGAGGCTGGAGAGGAAACAGATAATAGGCAGGGTAAGAAGAAGAAAGTTATAAAATGTATGGTGCATGGTTTGGGGGATGTCCAGAATTATTGGTACCCAGCTGGTGGATATTCTTGAAGTCCTTGTCATGGAGGTCATTGTTGAATGGACAACAAAGTTGAATGTAGACAGAAGATATTGGCCAATATGCACCTATCTTGTAGAAAACCATGATGAAAACTAATTAACTCTAATTCCCCATGGCTCTAGAGATTGCACATTCTCCCTGTGGTCTGCAGAATCAATGAAAATGGGTCAGAAAATGAAGCATTTTAGAATGTTTTTGTACATAAGGCACGATATTTATTGCTATAGGCTAAAAGTGAAAGCACTGGCATCTGGTTAATCCACTAGACTGCAATTCAGAAGATCTGGGTTCAATTCCTAGCTTAGTTACATATTTTCTGTGTGACCTTGGACAGGTCAATTAATCTCTTTGGGGTAGATTCACAAAGGCATTGTGATGCTCAGTATTGCAACACTTAAATGTTAGGAACCTAGAAAATCACAAGAACTACACTGAGATTCACAAAGCCTGAGTTAGGTGCCTAGGCTCCCTATACAATGACCGGGGAAAGAGAAAGGCATGTTAGACTGTGATTCACAAAAGCCAGCACATTAGGTGGGGAGCTGCCTAATCTAGTCAATGGGAGATGCTGACGACAGAAGTGTGTGTGCTAAGCCCTGGCCCTCCTATAGAGATTGCTGTTCAGATCCCATCTCCTCATCAGGGGAGGGCAGACTGGAACCAGGGGTCTCCCACATCCCATGTGAGTACCCTAACCATTGGGTTAAAGGTTGTGATGGATGTCCTTAGTTTGTGCAAACCCATCTGAGACCCTCACATGAGTTAGATGGTTGAACGCCTGTCTTTCCCCGGTTTGTGAATTGCTCTGGGCCTTAGGTAGGAGATAGGCATCTGGAGGCAGGCAGCAGCACTCATACCCAGAGGCTGAAATATAAGCGCCTAGGGAACTTTTTACTGCATAAATTTAGGCACCAAGTTTCAGTGCCTACCAGTTCAATGGGAGCTTTGGGAATTGCAGTGGAGCCTAAAACTGGGATTTAGGCACCTAATGTCAAATTTAGGCACCTAAGTACTTTTCTGAATCTAGGCCTTTGTGCCTTAATTTCTTCACTTGCAAAATTGAGATAATATTAATTCCTCCTCTCCCTTGCTACCATGTGCTTTTTTTTTATTTAGACCCTCCGCTCTTTGGAGCAAGGATTGTCTCTGAATAGGTTTGTACACTGCCTAGCATAATGGGGCCCTGATCTTAATTTATATCTGTAATTGTATTATAAATAATAATATGATTATACAAAAATTAAATAATAATGAGTTTTAATCAAATACGACAAACTAGAAAATATAGTTAATAAAATGTATATATGCATTGCTGGTGGCTAAACTTCTAATATAGAAGTTCTAGTAAAGAAGCTTCCACATTTTGAACAGTGTGAGCATTCACACAAACATATGTAATAATTTACAGGGCTTTGAAATGGTAAATGAACCCACATTCTCATTTTTCTTGACAGTTCTGGGTGTTATGTATTCTATAATTTCCCTCTGGATCTACTTAAATTACACAAAATTCCCCATGATTCTCTGGTAAAAACCTTCATTACAGAGAAACATTAAAGATAAAATGATAGGATTTCTGTATTTTAATTTTTTGCCATTTCATTCATACTCTTGTCTGCCCTATGCAAATTTAATTTCTCTTCAGCTTCAGGAATTGCTCTCCTTGGATTCCCTTTGATAAAAACGTCAAACCTGAGAGACCTGCAGCATTTAATGTATATTGTACATTATGAGCTAATGTGAATAAAACAATTTGAATCTGTAGATGTTGTATCATACAGCTTGATAAATACAATATATCTTTTCAGTTTATTGCAAGCCTCATACAGGAAAGAGAGCTAATGGGATCTAGGACCTGAGTTTTGGATTTGAGCAATTCTTGAGTTCTTATCTAATCTGGGCTTTATCACTCCCTTGCTTAGTGGCCTCAGACAGGTACTTTCTGTCTGTCTGTTTCCCCTCCTGGAACATGGGGATAATACTTACCAGCCTGCTTCTCACATGGGGGATTACTTAGTGACTTTTTGTACAGTGCTTTGACTATATGAAACAGTGGTGGGCCGCAGGTTGCCCATCACTGATATTAAATGATATAAAAGGATAATCTTTATCATTTGTATTATACTTTCAGTACTTCCATGGACTTTTAGCCAGAGAATCCCACTGACTTTAATGGGAGTTGTGCAGTTAAAGCACCATGCAACTCTCTGGCAATGTGGTAAGAGTTTAGTGGCTCATGCTCTGATTGTTACACTGCGCACCCTTTTTCCTATTCTTCATTATTTTTATTGCACTAGTGTGGTAGTTCTCAAACTTTTGTACTGGTGACCCCTTTCACACCTTTCAAACCTCTGAGTGCAACCCCCCCCATAAATTAAAAACACTTTTTAATATATTTAACACCATTATAAATACAGGAGGCAAAGCAGGGTTTAGGGTGGAGGCTGACAACTCATGACCCCCCATGTAATAACCTTGCGACCCGCTGAGGGGTCCCAACCCCCACTTTGAGAAGCCCTGCACTAGTGCCTAGAATCAGAGCCCCATCTGCTAGGTGATGTGTATCTGCATATTACGAGAAAGTTCCTGCCTCTAAGAGCTTGCAATGTAAGGCCTTGGTCCTACAAATACTTACACATTTTGGACTACTCACATGTTTGAAGTTAAGTATGTGCATACATCAGTATTTGCAGGTACAGAACCTGAGCAGTCAAGACCAAGTGAGCACTCTTATCCTGATTTTACAAAAGCAGGGCTGAGACACAGAGATTAAGTGACATGCCCACGGTCACACAACAAGCCTGTAGTAGAACTGGGAATTGAACCCAAATCTCTTTAGTCCCAAGCCAGTGCCTTAACAACGCCATCTTTCATCTTAATAGGCCCAACCACCTGGATTTGGGTACATTTTGCTTCCTCTGTTTAGCAAAGCTCCTTCTACCAGCTTGCTTTTCTGATTCAATCTGGGTGAATCTTCATACTATTTTACTTACACAATGGTACTCTTCCATCCATAGTATGTACTGATCCATTTGAGGAACTTGTTTTAATCTGGGATTCACATAATAACAATGCTGCTGCCAGTCTCTTAGTATTACAACTGTGTTTTTGTCCAACAGATGTTTGTGTGTGGAAATATACAATTTGCAGTTTTTCTATCAAATCATGTTTCTTTTGTACAATAACATGTACAAGTGTGCTAATGCAGTGGGAAATGAGTCAATACTAACACAAAGAAACTGAAATCGTGCTTCAGCAGATAACATTATTGCTGTCGTACAGAACTTAGTATAATATTTGTCAGATAAGAATGTCACTTGGCACTTACGTTATAAACTCACTGGGACAAGGACCCTGTCCACTGTCATGTTTACAGAGAGCTCAGTACATTATGGGAACTACAAGAAACAAATAATGACATTTTTATCCCGGAGTACTTCAGACTGCTTTACTAGTACTATAAGCATGTGTTTGCTAAGGGGTGTCTTCCCCTCAGAGACATTGTTTTGCCTGCCTGCTTGTTTACAAACAAGCCTGTTCATTTAACCAGTATAGTCATACAGTAAACATCCCAGTATTTAACCTAAAACAGTCATAGGGTTAACACCCCAATAACAACATCAATATATAGTATTCATAAATTATTACAAAGCATCTCTATTGGTTTGTCACAATGACTAAATTGAGTTTGAATGATGAGTTCACTTTAAGCAGTGGTCTGTACTGTAATATCTTAAGATTCATCCTGCAATGTTCCATGGAGGAAAATTCTTTAAATCCTAAATTTAGGGCACTGAAATTGTGCAAATCATAATTAGTTGTCCAATCTACTGATACTTTCTTCACAGATATGTATGGAATTCTGCAGGTAAAGCATGTCTTTTGGCTGCACAAACATTTTTGTTTGCTGAAATGTAATCAGTTATTGGTCACTGAATTCCTTTTTATACTGTATTTTCCTAGGAAGAGTGACTTTAAGAAGTAATTCTAATAAGCTCTCTAATATAAATACATAATTTGTATGTCTTCACTTTCAAGGCCTTTCATGGCCTATCCCCACTTTACCTATAATTTCTCATTCAGAATCAAAAGTTCAACTCTGATCAGCCCATGATGTCCTCCTGCATCACCCACGTGTTCAATTTTCAAACAAGCACCTTCATGCTTTCTCTCATGCTGCCCCTCATGCTTGGTAGAAGCTCCCTGGTAAAATCTGAAAAACTAACTCATTATCCTCCTTCAAAACCCTACTTAAAACTCTCCTTTGCCATGATGCCTACAAAAAATTTCGTAACACTTAGACTATTGGTGTTCTGAGATCACTGCCTATCATGCTGACCAATAATGTCTACTTGTTTCCTTGTACTTCCCCATCTGACTGTATCCATCAGGTGTCTCTTGTCTTATACTTAGATTGTAAGCTTTTGGGGGAAGGGACTGTCTTTTTGTTCTGTGTTTGTACAGCACCTAGCACCATGGGGTCCTGCTCCATGACTGGGCTCCTAGGCACTATGCTAATACAAATAATAAATTATAAGCAGGATTGCGTGCAATAGCTATAGTCAAAGTTGTCTCAACTATATTTCCATTCCATTCTGTATATCCATTCCAAACCCCTGATTTCTGTCACTCAAAGTTTTTAACCTTTCATGCTGTGTTTTCCAGGCATGTTTTCTGCCTGATGGTGAATTTTTGTGTTGTAGCTGAAAGTCTGAGATTCTACTGTTTTTGAGCACTTAAAAAAGTGAAAAAATATATTCTCCTCCCCAAATTCTTTTGATCTCTATTTGAACAGCTCTGTATCCAAAATGTCAGGAGGTGGAAAGTTGAAATTGACTATGAAAATGGATCCTATTGAGAAGTGCCCTGTAATGTTCTGGTGACTTTGACTTGACCAAATTATAAGCCTTTCAAAATTGCATGCTCTCTCTGTAACAGCTTTAGTGAATCTGGCCTAAGGTTTAATATATGGAGTTTTGCATAGTGTGACAAAGTTCCTCCTCTGCCTTGGTGGGTCCTGCGCTTATTGGCAGATTTGCTTGCCTCAGAGATTCCCAGCAGCCCTCAGTTTGGCCAGTTTTGCTAGTGGTTCAAACCTGCCATCCATTCAGCTAACCTCATCACTGGCCAGTATGGGGGAAACGGAGAATAATCCCCGCAGTCTCTGTGTCCCACCTAGTGGGTCGGGAACAGGCCAGATCCCTTTTCAATTTAGACCTTCCTTCTGGTGTTTCTCACAGACCAGGTTAACTCCTCCTGCATCCAATCAGGAGTTGGGGGGGTGGGGGGAACCCGGGCCCACCCTCTACACCAGGTTCCAGCCCAGGGCCTTGTGGATAGCAGCTGTCTACAATGCTCCCTGTATGAGATGCGTGACAGCTACAACTCCCTGGGCTACTTCCCCATGGCCTTCCCCCAGCACCTTCTTTATCCTCACTGCAGGATCTTCCTCCTGAAGCCTGATCACACTTGAACTCTTCAGTCCTCCCACAGCACGCCTTCTCCCTCC
Source organism: Natator depressus (assembly GCF_965152275.1). NCBI lineage: Eukaryota > Metazoa > Chordata > Testudines > Cheloniidae > Natator > Natator depressus. Next base: position 95,458,010 of record NC_134236.1, read on the forward strand.
CTGCTCCTTGCATGCCCCCCTACTAAACCAGGTGTCCTGATTAGCCTACCTGCCATAATTGATTCTAGAAAGTTCTTAATTGGCTCCAGGTGTCTTGATTAGCTTGCCTGTCTTAATTGGTTCTAGCAGGTTCCTGATTGCTCTAGGGCAGCCCCTGCTCCGGTCACTCCGGGAACAGAAAACTATTCATCCAGTGGCCAGTATATTTGCCTTCTACCAGACTCCTAGACCCCACTGGTTTGGGTCTGTCACAATACACATAGAGTGTATTATATGTACTAAGGAACAGACATGCTATGCACTCAGGAAACCATATACTCAGCTTTTATTTACTATTTATATTTCATGATAATTTTAACATAATGATATTGCAAAATAAAAACTAAATAACCATGGATATTAACCAAGGACTTCACAGTGAAAAAATTGTCTATTTTATATAACAAAAACTGAAAATTATGAGCAATCATTTTCTTAGAATGTCTTTATATGAATTACAAAGCACACTTTTTGTTTAAACTTTATAGACTTCATATTCAATTTTCAAAAATATAGAAGCCTTTCAGTGGCCTATACAATACTTCTACATCCCCACGAGTGTTAATTGATAGAGAGAATGACTGCATCATATTTGAAATTCAAGTCCTAATAGGATGGTGCTTTCACTCTTTTCCATCAATGAAATTACAGTTTAAGTCCTAGCATATTCCTAGTGTAAAAAAAAAAAAAGGTGATCTAAAGGTAAACATAACATTGCATAAAAACCTAAGAAAAATTATAGTACATTAGTGTATGCATCCATGTTAAGAAAAGGGTTAGCCCTTCAAAATTATCAACTTAAATAGGACACACTTAAGCCAATGTATGATTCCTTTTTCTGCAGTAAATCATAGGCTCCAATCTAGCATCCTGTTTGCTTCGGTGGGTCCGGGGCACAAGCACAGAATTGGGGAAAGACTGCCCAGTTAGTCCTACTAGTTTTTTTTTTAACTTCTCTCTATCCTGGGGTTTTCTGTAGTGCCCATAACTGTACAGTTCTTTTTTTAACATGACTGTTTTTGCACATTTCATATGAACGGATGTCATTTCTAGGCTGGCTCTTTTACAAGTGAAGGATCAGATCCTAGGTCCTTTCTTGATTGCCTGAATAAGGACTGAGTACAAATGTCTTCTGAGGTCTAGAAAATGGACCCAAAATGTTGCACATCAAATTGAGGTCTATGTCATTAACAAGGCAAAACACACCACTGATTATTTACAATAGAATATTTGTAGCTCATTAATTTCAAAGGGAAATGAAGACAGTTCCAGATGCCATTAGAAATAAAGAAAATGAATTGGCTGGTGCAGTATTTTAAAGAATAGAGTCCAAAGCTGTTAATGAGATGTAGTAACTGCCTTTTGTAAGAGAGACAAGTTGTTTTAATCAAAAAGGTCATGCATGTCAGATAGCGTTATTGTTTTCTGTGTTAGCTTGACTCTATCTCTGTCTGTGGGAATTAAGATTTCAATGTACATTACTCATAGTTAAGACATGTCTGGGGACGTGGCGGTATCTGTATTCAGCTCCGCTGAAACTCTATTTTTGATTTATTGGCATCACTGTTAAATACTGTTTAAATACAAGCAGCCAATGTATGTCACTGAAACCCTAGAATCATGCAAGTGTAAAATTTACAATACAGAAAATAGCTCAGGGATCAGAGGAGCACAGCTAGATTTTAACTCGCGTATGAATGCTAAGAACACCCTCTTCATCTCCAAAAGGTTCAAGCAGTGTAGTGTTCTGTGGCTAATAGTTATCAGGCGCACCACAGAAAACTCTCAACACAAATGTATGGATGCACATTCCCCATACGGAGCAGCTGGAGCTGCTTTATTTATATTACAGAAGTGCCCAAAATGTGCTAGGCACTGTACAGACAAGTCAGAAGACACAATCCCTGCCCCAAACAAGTTTACAATCTAAAAGACAAGGGAAGTGTTCTCTGTTCATGAATCACTCACAAACCATTCCTGTTTTCTACAAATGTATTTATTATCTACATATATTCACTAAATAATTTGTGTGAACAAATTTCAGCCTATATGGTGTTTGCAAGCTGTTCAGTTATTCCTTTCAGGCTGTCTGATTTCATCACCTAAAGTCACATAGTATCTGTCAAGCTCCCTGGAATAGCTCATGAGTGTGTGTATCAGCCTCAGTACATACTGCCTAGAAGCAGGGCACAAATTCCAAACTGATTGTGAGTTCTATACTTAGATTTCACCAACCAAGTAACAAGTGTTAACTCCTCAAGCACTATAGCAGCCTAACCATGGAGTCAGAGCCCCCTTGAGTACTCCAGTCTATCTTGCCATTCAGGCAAACTTGCCATTATGACGGGCGATCCCTTACACCAAAAATCACAATATTATTCAGGTTACTCCCAGTCCCAAAGGATCAGTCACTTAGCCCAGGTCAGTTGCACCTTACACCTCACACCAAAAACAGTGCTTATAGCCAATCCTATAATAAACTAACTAAAGATTTATTAACTAACAAAAATAAATGAGAGAGTTCATAACAGGGTTAAAGCAGATAAATATACACACACAAATGAGTTACAGTCTTAGGTTCTAAAAGTGATAGAAACTGCTCTGATATGCAAGTTTTCTATGTCCTCTAGAGCTAATCCAAGCCAAACAGCTTGGAGATCCCTTGCTTATGCTTAGAAATATTGCCCTTTCCAAATTCCAAACAGCATAGTGATACAATTCCTCCTGGTCAGGGATTTTATTCCCTTTCCCCAGAGTTCAAACTAATGGGGCAAGTGTTTTCTTCTGTCTTCTCTTCATGGGTGAGGGTGGGGGGTTGGGAGGGGGAATCAACAAAGTCTTGGTCCTTTGATGTTTCACAATGATTCATTTGGTTTCAATGGATCTTCTTGTGTACAGGACCAGCACTTTGCATTAATTAATGCTTCTTGCCTGTTTGGTGAGTTACCCAGTTACAGAGTGTAGTGAGGCTGGGTGGCCTCCCTCCGAGCCTGATGGGGAGGGACCACTCTCCGCCTGCTAGTGGATGGAGCCAGACCAGGCTTAGCCCCCGAGCCAGAAGCAGAGAGGTGGAACAGCAAGTATAAGAGGAGGGGCCTCCGGCTTAGATGGGCCAGAGCCAGGGAATGAGTCAGATGCTTCTGCCTTGCCATGGGCCCCTGTACTGAATTGCGCCAACGGCTGGCCTGCAGGAGGACCCCAAGTTGCTGCTGGGACTGCTGGCTGTGGAGTGTCCTGAGGAGATGGAGGATGCTTGGACTACAGCAGCCTGTACCAGGAGTGTGGTAGGAAGCGGCACAGGGAAACCAGACTTTACTCTTATTTTGCTGTCAGATCGTGAGTCAGCATCTTTCGGTGGGATCCCTGCTGACTCAGTGGCGGACCCCTCCGCCACTGTTAGGGCCCTGAGCTGGGATCCGGTGGAGTACAGTGAGCCTGGGTCCCCCTACCGTCTGCTGCCAACCCCACTCCTGGGGTGGCAGCCTACCCACCTTAGGTTGAATGACATGTGTTTGTTTGCTGTCTGCCGTCTGCCAAGCCAGGCTATAGACTGTTGCTGCTCTGTCCTGTCCAAAGGGCTGAGCCTGACTGTGTTTGCTCTCTGCCCCACCCAGAGAGCTGAGCAAGACTGCATTTGCTATCTGCCCTAGCCAGATGGTGGGGCTCAAGACTGCTCCTTGCTCTGTCCTGCCCAGGAGGCCAGAGCAGCCGACTGTATATGTTGTCTGTCTTAGCCAGGAGGCTAGGCTAAAGAAAGATTGTTGTTAGGCCCTGCCCAGCGGGCCATAGATGGGTGATTTGCTAATTTCCCTGCTAATTGACTTTTTACTGCTGTGCTGTAGTGAGGAGGAGTGGCTTCAGTCTGAGTCGGGGAGGGGGAACAACCACTAACACACTACACAGAGGTTTATAATGCAAACACTCAATATAGCTTTATACCATGGGATAAGTGAGATCTATGCATGCAGCATTCTACAAGCATTTCATCAAGTCTGAACACTAAACACATTCTTATAAACTTAATGTCTGTTTTAATAATGCTACCACACAGGTAAGCCAGCCTGGTTTCCAGCTATGCATTTGTCAGTGTTCAGTGAGGCTTAGGGGCCTTGGCAGGAGGTGGCACCTTGTCTGCCAGTGTCACATATCGTTGAAGCTTTCTGATTGGATGATTGACATTTAAGCAGCACACTATGCACTCATCCTACTGTTCATCCTCCCACTACCCAGCATAGTGGGGCGTCTTCCTGGGAGAAAAGAGGATTAGACTGCCCCTAAGTTCCAGTGATCCAAAGCTGCCACAACAGTCTCTTGCAGCTGAGGGTAACTTGAAGCAGCCCTGCAGCTGGCCCCGGGATTGGGGAGCTGTGGAAGTTGGTGTGAAGCTCTTTTCGTTCCTTGCACATTACTGTGCTATGCCACTGAACACAGTGCAGCCTCATCAGAGGCTCTAGCCACATATCTGATAATTCCCCGCTCCTCAAAGTATGATATTTACAGAAGTTTACATGTTATATGTACAGTATAAACAGAATCTCATTACATTTCCTTGGATTGCTAGAGTTGCCTTTTGCTTGCTCGTTTGTTTGTCTGTTTCTTTCCTTTGACAGTTTTACCATTTGTGGCTTGTCTCATGTATATGTCAGTGTATATAGCGCTGATTATCTTGGAGCATCTGGCAAAATTGTTTTCACCAAATGTGAAAGCTAATACTACGTCACCTAAAAAAAAGGTAAAGAAACAAACAACCCATCTCCCTAACAAATATCCAGCCCCACATTTTGGGGCACTTAAAGAAACACTCATGTTGGGATGAGTGTGGCTCTCCCCAAATTTTCCAGGTTCTTCCCACACACAGATGTGCTATTTTGGCTGTCCAGTTTTATATGGAAGCATGTCAATACAGAAAAATAAGCAAGGACCTTAAGTTGCACAGGAATTTCCCTTACTACTTGTCATAGCTCTGTTGCTGTAATGGCAGTATTGGTCTGTATATGCTTTAGTTTGTACAGAGAAAGTCCTGTGTCATAGCATGAGAACAGAGGGGAAAATAGAGTGTTTTTTTAAATTCCTTGGGAGTCAGGGGAAGAGGAAAATGAGAGGAAAATATATTTGGCTCATTATTTGTAAATGGTTTATTGCTGTAATAGCTGGATTGAAGTCATGATCATGCTTCTGATGGCAGGAAATGTTGATAAAGAGTAACGTGGGAAACGGTTGCTTTTACAAATCGTTTGGCAAGCTTGCTGCATTCATTCTTTTCATTGCCGAGGAAAGATTGTGTACTTTCTTTCATTTTTATTCTAACCTTGCTGATATCCCTTTCCCCCTCCATCCCCCGATTCACTTGAGTGAGAACTGGCAGGTTTCTTCTGATTTTACTCCTTTTCTCCCTATCAAAGCTCTTTCTTGAAGTACAATAGAATCTAGGTATTCTTGACTCCTTGTAATCCAGCTTACAAAATACTGGCTGAAGGTGCAGTGAAACCAGAGATGAACAACTGTGTAGCCGAAACAATCAGGGATAGGACAGTGCCAGTGTATTTGTGATTAACAATGTAGGGGCATGTATGAATATTGCCTTTGATGGTTAATAACATTAATATGTATTAGTTCTTATATGCATTTATCACATACAAAATAACCGTGAGACTGACTGTGCCTCCTTTAGCTGTGCACATGCTCCTCCACAGAGAGGAACTGCTGTACCTGAACATCTCACTCCAAAAGGAAGGGGGGCGAGGTAGTAGCAGCCAGCGCAACAGCCTGTTTCAAGAAGAGGAAATCCCCATTCCCAGGCGGGCAGCAGGGCTAAGGTTACAGGCCCCCTGCCTGGGGCTGAAGCGCTTGGGTTTCAGCTTTGGCCCCCTGGCCTGGGGCAGTGGGACTTTGGCTTTGCCCCGTCCCTCCGCTCCCACCCCCGGTGGTTGGGCCTGGGTGGGCTCAGGATTAGGTCCCCACTCCTGGGGTCCTGTAGTAATTTTTATTGTCAGAAGGGGGTTTAATGAAGTTTGAGAACCCCTGCCCTAATTGACTCCTATGACCACAGTCCCAACTACCTTTTTACCACTTATTTCTTCAAACTCTCTCCCCACTCACCTCTCTCTGCTTACCCCAGTAACACCATCCTATCTACTGGTCTCCCTTGTGCCCATTCTCATTTCCCTTCCTTGCCCTTTTCCTCAACCTCTCACTCTCTTCTGGTTCTTTCCCATCACAATACAAACATGATTTAGTTTCTCCCATCTCAAAAAAAGCCCCAAACAACAACAAAAATAACAAAAAACCCTTTGATCCCAGTTGCCTCCAATTACTGCCCAGTAGGGGAATGCTGCTGGACATCTGTGACTAGATTGCAGCCCTTTTACATTGCTGATGTGTCCTCAAGGAGCCCAAAGGTAGCTAGAGACCCTGGCCCAATGTATAACCATACAATATGACATAACGATTTTTGAATGCAAAGCACAAACCTAGAAATGAATCTTTGAAAGAAAGGAAAAGTATTGCTTCATTGTCATCAGTCACATATCTAAGAACCGACACACAGCCGGAGCTAATCAGAAGTATCTGGTCATGGATTTAATCTTGTAATTTTTATTGCTGCCAAAAGAACCACAGGTGGATATAAATTCTGAAGAAATAGAAGCCTCTGAAAGTTTAAATCCTATTTTACTTAAAACGCCACAATGTTGTAATATGCAGCAGATACTCTCCAATGGTGGTCTTGTATTGTGTGTGTGTGTATGGGGGTGTATGTATACACATATATATGTATATCATAGCAACTGTTCTATCCATGGAATTAATATTGCGTAGAATGTGCTAGTTTACAGCATAAGCAACATGTTTAAAATGAATATTTTAAAATGTTAGCCATCATTCTATTCTTTGATCCTGGAAGCTCTGCATAGTATTGCATTGCCATGACATTACAATTTCTGCTCTGAAGTGATAAATGTGGCAATATAGTTCTATGATAGGGACAAAGGGGATAAACACTCTCAAGTGCTATTTAAAATGGAGTGATTAGAAATAGAGACATAAGCACTAATTGCAAATAAATGGAAATATCTCTATTTTAAATATTGTTTCGAAGAGGCACCAGTCATTTTTTTAAACTACAGCAATGTGGAAGTGTTCGTAAAGACTCAACTGAGAACCACTGGCTTCCCAATAAAAGGCTTCCCAATAAAAAATGGCCTTTAAATAGAGAATTGAATGCAAGTTTTATTAACCACGGCAGACTAAGAAGCTAATAGTACCAGGATTCTTCACTTGACTGCAAACCAAGTAAATAGCAAATGATACTGTCACACATCCCCTCAGCCTGTGTAAATTGGCATAGCTCCACTGAAGTCAAAGCAGCTATGCTGATTCACCCTAGCTGAGGCTCTGGCCCCATATTTTTATAATATAGAATATATTACATATACACAGATGATACAGAACAATCCATTCTTTGATGGCCCGAAGAGGCAAAATAGTTCCCTTCTTTTCTCTGAAAGTGCCATCATTCCAATACAGTTTAAAGCAGAGGGCTGTAGGTTCCAGTAACTCAACTAATTATAATACTATATTACACACAAAAATCTATGTTAAAGGAACATTATTTAGGTTGTAAAATCAAGCATGCAAAAGTTAGGAAATGCCAGAATTGTGGTTGCCTGTGAAACCTTAATTCAGGTCCTATGTGCATGTGCATTATAATATAATCTAATTACATGATAACGTACAATTTTTTCCACAGGACCCCTGTCCCTTTCAGTGCATGGGATGGATCATATATTGGGGATGAATCAGAGCTATGTAGCGAATGAGGCTGTTGTCTGTAGGACTCTTGCTTCATTTGTTGCGGAAGGTGGGTTGTGAATGACATAGGTTTGCAAGAAGAGAAAGGAGAGTCTCATAGTTAAGGGACTTGAATGTTGTCCCTGGAGAATTGGATTCTATCTCTGCCTCTGTCAGAGCTTCAGTGTGATACTAGGCAAGTCACTTAAACCAATTTTTTCACAGATGGCCACTAATTGTGTGCTCTTCATTTTCTGGGTGCTTGATCTGAGACCCGGAGGTCTGATTTGCAGAAGGTCTGAGCACTCTCAGATGCAACTGAAGTCAATGGGAGGTATTCTTTGATCTTATAAAGTGTTATATAATGCTAAGTATTCTGAAAAATCAGTCCTAGGTATCTCAAGTTTAGCACTCAGAATTAGTGAATACTTTTGACCTTAATCTCTCTGTGCTTCAATCCCCATCTGTAGATAACAACCACTCAACTCACATTGATGTTGTGAAAATAAATGAATATTTGTGAAGCATGCAGATACTACAGTGATGGGCACCATAGAAAAGTCCATGAGGAAATTAATAATTCTGTATTCAGAGCAGCATTTGAATAGTGTGCAGTATATAAGGCCAGGGCCACACATTGAATAATGAGAATAAAACAAAATATTGAATAGCTGCTCATTAAGTGAGCACTGTCCTGTAACTGACAGTAGGTTGTCATCCTCTGTGTGGATCAACATTAGTAGTTTTCACAGATATTTTCTGTCAACAGAAGAATGGTGAGACTCTGGAGTCTTGGGTTACATTCCGAGCTCTGGAGGGAAGTATCACACAGACCCTTCTGCCTGTTGCTGTTCCTAGAATGAGTCTCAGGCAGCTAATGTGCATCTAAGACACAGACTTAGTCAGACACTTGGTACACTGCTGTACAGCACTTTCAAAATGAGGCTGATTCCCATGCTGGAGGTGTCAAAACTATCTCCTGAACTCCTTGAGCAACATTATATCAATGTTGAAATAGAGGGTTAACAAGATAGAATGTTGTAGAACCCTGCATCAGGAGAGATGCAATTATACTGATATAAAGGTGCCATATTCAAGTATAGCTTATTCCCTGTCCCCTCTGGGAATAGCTATTCTGATATAAAGTACCTTCATGTGATATATCTGCATCCATACCAGGGGATTTGTATTACTTTAACTATGCCAGTATAGGTAAAGTGGCACAAGGTTTGCCTAAAGACAAACCCTAAGGCCACTTATAGCACTCTGGTAGTCTAAAACCACTCTAAGATCCCTTTTACCCTGCCAGACAAGTGTAAAGTGACCTAAATGTAAATGGGAATCAGGCCCAGGATTCTAATGTAAGGGAGATGAGTGTAATGTTCTCTCAGTGATTTGAATGTCCTCTGGTGACATTTCTGGTGCTAGGAGATGCCTATTGGACAAAACAACCTAGAGTCCTTAATGGGAAGTTAGGTGTGTTGATATCCAACACCTCTTATGGCCTCTGTTACATTTAAAAATGAAAAGCCACATGTGAAGGATATAGTACCAATACAAAGGCTTCCTGTTTTCACATGTCCAACAAAATGTGATCTCTACAGGGAGAGAGGCTCTTTCTCTTCCAAATAAAAAGATGTGGTGTTCTGTTTAAAGAGCACTGTATACACCGTGCAGAGATAGAGAATTGGAAGTGATCTGGATATTGTGTTCATTTATTAGCTACTTGAAGTCTTCTCTTTATTTTCACAGAACTGATGATTTTCTTTTATTGACATTTTCACTTCAGTGCTTTCTATAGAATAACATTAATTACAATTCATTAGCTGTTTTTAATTTAAAGGCATAACTAAATGCTAATGAACCCACATCTTTGTAAATTCCCTCAGCTAAGTCATAAAAGAAACAAATATGTGTTAGTTTGCTTTAATGTACAGTAGCCTTTAATACTCTAAATTGTATTTTTGTACTTTTGATATACTTTTGTATTGCCACTCAGTACAATAATATATGCAGATGAGCACCTTGTTCTGTCAACAGCGTGCTGGTTACTTTACAACAACAATTAAGTTGTTAATTCAGGCCCTGGTGCTACAACGACTGATATGGAATCTCCTTTCCTGCTCTTATGCACAGCCCTACTGAAGTCAATTGCAGGATCAGGGCCACCATTCATTGCCATGTGCCACTAGTCACCTCCCCTAGCTCAGAATATTGTTGTTTATTGTTATCCTCCATTTACTCATTTATTCAGTTTCAAAATTCACATTCCCGGCCCATTTAAATTTTGCGAGACACTAGGTCACATTCCTTTGTAAAATCACCTATGGTACTCTGTTTCCTTCCCTAATTTTGTAATTCTATTTAGAAAAGCAGCTAAGGTTCTCTAGTAAGATTCATTCCTTATGGCTCTAGTTTAGAGAAGTACTTAATTACATGCTTAATTTTAACCAGATGTTTATATCCCATTGACTTCAGTGGAACTTCTTGTGTGTGCTTAAAGTTAAATATATGCTTAAGTGTTTTGCTGAATCGGGACCACTGCGCTATCATACGTCAAATAATATTTTCTTTTACTATCTACAGGCACAGGAATCTTAGGTATTACTTGCAACAACAGTAGGGACAACATGCTTAGATATCATGTGATTTTCAGGTTGATGGAATATTTTAACAATTTAATTTATGCTGGTGCTATTAAATATCTGATAGATAAAACATATCAAATATTTACATAACATAGAAACAAGTAGCTGCTTCAGTACATGTTAATTATGTACAAAACATTAAAGCCGCAAAACCAACTTTAAAGCATTTGAACTCTGAAGTAAATCTGTTAATTTGGCTTCAACGGATAGCTTTGATGAAAGCACTAGTGAAGGACTGAGTGCGTAGAAGAAAATTCACAAATCATGAACAATGCAAACAAAAAGGCAAGGAGGCCATCCTCTGTGCTGCATTGAGGGGTTTACTGGTGTGTCAAAAGACCAAAAGGTCATATTCAACCTGAGACTGTGCCCTCTGGTCAGCATCACGCTTTGAGCCAAATGATAAGGAGAAAGCTGAACAAATGCAGGTTTTTATTGCTGGTCACTTAGCACTCGGTAAGGAGCCTCAGGGCTGGACCAAACTTGCATATAAGTATGAAAAGAGTTTTTCCTCAATGAATGATGGATGCACACAATTAATAAGAATGGCCTTACTGGGTCAGACCAAAGGTCCATCTAGCCCAGTATCCTGTCTTCTGACAGTGGCCAATGCCAGGTGCCCCAGAGGGAATGAACAAGACAGGTAATCAACAAGTGGTCCGTCCTCTGTCGCCCATTCCCAGCTTCTGGCAAACAGAGGCTAGGGACACCATTCCTGCCCATCCTGGCTAATAGTCATTGATGGACCTATCCTCCATTAACTTGTCTGGCTCTTTTTTGAACCCTGTTAATGTTTTGCCCTTCACAACATCAATATTTGCTTGTGTTCATCTCTTCCATAGCAGATTAATTGCATTTGCTCTTTTGAGTTCATTAGCAATCTACACATAGTCATTCTTGACTTTATCCTGTAGTGGAAGAGGATGGGAGAGCATGGCTGGCAGTCCTGTATTTGGCCCTTTGGACTGTTTATTTGCTGAATTGGAGAAATTGGCTGTATTTGTGGGATACAGTTAAATTCAGAAATAAATATTACCTAATCTTCTGGAAATAAAACAAGTAGGGGGTGGGGGGAACATATGACTATGAATGTGGAGTCTTTCCAGATTTTAATGGGTTTTGGATTTAGGATTAGGAAGATTCAAAAAGCTTTTGGACACTTATACTGTATAGATATTAAAAAATAGGCAGTTATCATAATTAATGCTAACTAAATTTTTAAAGGGATTTAAACCTTGTTCTGTGGGGTTTAAACCAAGCTCTAATTATTATAGATTGGGATGAAATCTATATGGGAAACAGATTATCCTACATCTTTCTACAGAGGAGTTCTTACACCTTCCTTTGAAGTCTCCGGTGATGGCCGCTGTGGGATACTGGATATATGGACTTCTGGTCTGATGCTGCATGGCAGTTCCTGGGTTTCTCTTACACCCTAAAGCAACAAACTAAATGTGGCCTCAGATGAAGTTTGTGAAAATGATTAGCATCATAAGGGTCTGTTCAGTCTCTGCCACGCTCAGGACACCCATAGCTATTTGCCAAGAAACTGAGTCATTTTTAATTTGCAGATACGTTTTCATCAAGTTTTTTTAAACTTTATTTTTATTTGTGTTTACATAAATTATAAACACATAACAAAACATATATAAATACATGCACAAAATGGAAATAGCATATAAATAACAAAATTTGATGTTCATTATTTGTAAAACCTGGCAAAAAACCCCAAAACATAACGAGCTCCCCATCTCCCCTCCCCACCCAAAATCCAAAACCCTGAACCCCTAGAGGTCATGAAGGGCATCAATTATTAAAGTGATTATCTAGATAATAAGTGAGAACATAACCTATTAGTATCAGGGACTAATATATACCAAACTACAAAAGTATGCAATAGTTTCATGTGTGAGCTGACATCCTCATATTTTTTCCAAATGTTTCTGTTAGAGAAGGCCATTGTTTTCCATTAATGCAGTAGTAGAGAGCTCACTAAGTCAGTCTGTGCATGAGGGAAGAATTGTAGATTTCCATTTTCTCAAAATAACTCTTTTGGGGTCTCTAAAATTAGTTGCTGAAATTCCTTAATGTTAACTGGTAATACCACGGCCCTAATATACACAAGTGTGGAAAAAGAAAGATAGCAACACTTAAAGTTTTTGAGAGAGCACTGAATATGGTGTTCCAGAACACACACTTTTTTTGACAGGTATAGAGGATGTGTGATGTGTTGCTTTGTGGCTATTTGCATCTCTAGCATTCACTGTGTGTTGCCAATCTAGTCTTAAACAAATGTTCTGGAGTCTAGTAGTACCTGTTTAATGTCTTGTTTTGGAAGAATTGCAGGACTAAAGAATTTGAGGTCTCTTTCACATTAAGCCAGATATCCTCGCAGGTTTCAGTTTTGATGGTAAAGCTAAATTACTTTTCCCATTTTCCTTTGAGACTGAGATTGAGAGCGTAATGCAAAGCATAAGCCACATTTAAGTAATTCCTACAAAGTGACTTTTGTTTCCATATTTCTTAATATGTTCTTCTATAGGTGAGCGAGCTGAAACAGAACGATTGTCCCTGAAAGAAAGTTGCTGAAAGAAAGAACTATGAGACAGCAGTAACTAATATTTGTTACACAAGTAATCAAAGGAGGCCAATCTATCATCTTGTGTTATAGCTTTAATTTTTGTTAAGCCTTTTTCTATCCAAATTGTTTTATGCATGGAGTTGGCCATAATCCTGAGGCATGGGTTATCTTGTAGTGGTAAGAGAAAAGAATTAGTAAATTCAGATGCTGTAATTATCTTAACGCATTGTAGGATGCCCCATGTAGGTGCTGTGGGGGAAATTGCTGTTAACCTTGCTGTTGAAACTGATCCCATTCTGCGGCAAAAATCTATGCACTATATGCAACATATGCAAGAGCTGTAACGCAAGAGGCCTACAGGCCTGTATCCTGTAAGACTTGGCTTAAGCTAAAGCATTTACGTATGCTAGGCTGTGTCACTTGACCCAGATAATGGACTAGGCCAATCTCTAACTAGAAAAGAACCAAAGGGCCTCCAGAAAAGTCCCTAGCTGTCCATTATATGCACCCTCCACCCTGAAAAAGTCCCTAGGCAAAACGCTGCCACAGCAAACCGCAGATCTTGATAAGATCTTGATAATAACGTGGTGCATCAGCACTGTGCTAATTATGAAACTACCCTTCCATTAATTCCTTATAAGGCTTTATTAATAATGCTTGAGTGGTAAGGAAATGTATCATTTGGCTTGAATTTTGACCTATATAAGTCTGGTATTATAGGGGCAGGGCAGAGAGAGACTAGGGTGGCACCTGTGTGTGACCATCTCTATTTCCCTCTCCCTGCATGCTTGTATTCAATAAAGGACCTCAGACTGTTTGAACCAAACAGATGGTGTGACTCGTTTTCCACAACAATGCAAAGATTGGATTTTTCCTTGAGATTCTCGGTAGCCTCTTAGGGTATATAGAAGAAGAGAGGGAACCAAATGGTTTAGCTAATTTTTTTTTTATATCAAACCAGGCCAGTGTGTATGCAGAGCTACTGGAGGGGACCAATTTTGCTACTGGACACATTTGAAATGCTTGATAATATAGATACAAATCTGGTAACCCTTGTTTGCCCAGGACTTTGTGAGGACCTGATGTGACAAGGGAGGTTTTTATCCCACATAAATTTCATGATAAGCCTATTTATTTGAGTAAAGAGCAAGGGAGAGAACTTGAAAGGCAATGGGCTAATAATATAAGTCATTCTTGGGTAGATATTCATTTTGGCTATTTCTATTCTCCCTAGTAAGGATAGAGGGAGGAGATGCCACCTCTCTACATCCTTGGAAATTTCTTTTAATATATAGTCCATGTTTATAGAAATTTTGGGGGGAAAGTTAGGAGAAATTTTAACACCTAAATAATTTATTTCCTTGCATATTTGAAATAGAAAATGCTGCACGTGAGAAAGATCTCGTCTTTTGGATATATCCATTCTTTTTTTTTTATTTCAGTTAATGTGAAAATCAGAGATCTTTCCAAAAATATCAACTAAATTAAATAATGATGTGATTGATGAGGATGGATTCTTCAGTAATACAAAAATGTCATCAGCATATAAACTCATGTTATAGTCTTTCCTGTTTATAGTCACACCTTCAATGGCTAAGTTCTGACGTACGTACGTTGCCAGTGGTTCAAGAGAGACGTTAAAAAGTAAAAAGGCGGGGTGATGGGGACAGCCCTGTCATGTCCCTCTTTCTAGTTGAAATGTGGAAGAAATAATTCCATTAATTGATTAAGCGAAGCAAGGGGAGAGTTTTATAATACACTGACCCAATTCAGGAATATGGGTCCAAAGCGGAATTTTTATAGGACAGCCATTAGATAAGGCCATTCAACCCTATCAAAGGCTTTTTCTGCATCTAGAGATAAGGTTACGGAGGGAACATCTGGGCTGCCTGGATCAAGTAAGCGATTTTTTTCATATTATCTGCACCCAATCTTCCTTTAATGAAACCAACCTGATCTGTATGTATCATTGATTGGATGATGGTGTTCAGTCGTGTTGCTAAAATGTTTGCAATTATTTTGCAATCTGTGTTCAGTAGAGATATGGGGTGGAAGTTGACAAATTTGCAACCCTCTTTTTTCTTCTTTTAAAGTAATTAAATCAGTTCTCATATCACAAGCCATGGTTCCTTCTTGGAATGTTTCAGTGAAAATATTTGAAAGAATAGAAGATAGCTGATTACAAAATGTTTTGTAGACATCTGTTGGAAAGCCATCCACCCCAGGGGCCTTGCCAGAATTCATATTTTTGTAGCCCATTCGATCACTTATGTTGTGATAGCTTTTCCATAAATAACATTTGTTCTGAAGTTACGGTATTAAGAGGTACGCCATCAATGGAATGATCAGATTTATTAGAGTGAAATGGGTTGTCTGATGTATATAACGCTTGATAGCATTGCTTAATTTCATCATTTATATCTATTGGTTCAAGAATGGCACTCCTGTCCTCTTGTAATGAGGAAGAAATATTGTTGTTGGTTAGCTCCACCTTAAGTCTTCTGGCAAGCAGTTTACCTTCTTTTATCTCCCCATTCATAATATCTTTGTTTGACCTGTTTGAATATAAATTTAACTTAGCTGGATAAGCATTCACTATATATTTGGCAATGATTAGAGAATGTCCTGTGCATTCTCTCCAACTCATCTCTTTCCTTGTCCAGAGATTCTATTAACTTGAGTCTTCTTCTCTTCTTTTGGGAGGCATACTTGATGCATTCACCCCCTACAGTAGCTTTCAGAGCTTTCCAAAATATGGTATCTGAGACTTATTTTCTTCTATGAAGTTAAATATAATTGAATCAACTGTGGAACAAAACTCTACAGAAGAGTGTTCAGTTTCCGCCTAGAAGATTTTAATGATGTGTAACCAGTGTCAATGGTAAATATAATGGGAGAAGGATCTGAAATTAATATTTTATTGATAGCTGCTTCTAGACTTGCTGAAATCAGTTATGAAGATAATTCAGAACTGACTTTTTCTTGTAAGAGGAATGTAGTGTAAAGAAATATGGATAATCACACTCCTTGAGATGTCTCAGTCTCCATGTATCTTTTAAATCAAGTTCTTTCATTAATAATGAGGGTTGGTCTATTGTGTTTTAAGAGCTGGGTCTCATGTAATTGGATTTGTCCAGATGTCTATCTAGTGTAGTATTCCAGTTGTCTCCCAGTAATACAGGAATGTCTTTTTTTATTAGAAAGAATGTCTGCAATGTCTTTGAAAAATTCAGAATTACCTCCACTTGGATTGTAAATGCTTCCTAGAATTAACTTTTTTGAGTTGAAACAGCCTCCAAGAAGAATGTGTCTTCCTTCTGGACCAGACCAAGACTGTATACATTGAAAAGTTATACTTTTATAAATTAAGATGGGTGTGCCTCTGCTCTTAGAATTCAGTGATGAATGATACTCAACACCTACCCACATCTTCTGGATTCTGTGGGCATCTAATTTTGCTAGATGATTTTCCTGCAGTCAAGTTACTTGACACTTTTTTGATCTGATGTGTCTCAGGATTTTAATTCTTTTGGAAGATTGATTAATTTCCCTGAAATTCTAGGTGCATGCTAAGAAAATTCATGGCAAAGTTTCAGATGATACATTGATATATATAACCTCATTCTGAAGGCACACGTTTCCCTGTTGATACTGTAAAACCACATCTCTACGATATAATATGTACTTATCTCTGTTAGAGACTGGTTAGCTTTGAATGAATGTATGCTGTCAGTTGCCAAATGTCCTGCACAAATTGAATAACTAGTGCTATTTAAGGTTTAGATTATGGTCTATTTTACATGTCAGGAGTATTGACTGTTCCAAGGTACTTGTGGTTACCATAACACAATCCATCAAAGGCAGAGCTAGTGGAGAGATTCTGTCTAGCAGTGCAAGTTGTGAAGATAATACTTCAGTCATTAGATGGTGCTATAAACCCCAGTTTAGTGTTAAACTGTTACACTATATGCATTGCTGACAATATTCTTCTCCTCTAGACCCTCAGCAATGCCTAAGAGGCAAAGGTCTTCTTCAAGATCTGTTTTCTGAGTTGTCTTTTTTTTTTCTTCCAGTTTGTCTAGTCTAAGCTTTAAGGAGGAGATTTCTTCTTTAATTTCACTGGTTTCAATGGCAGTGTCTTGTAGCTCATTTTCCAAGTGAGCCGTTTGGGATTTTACATCACATACATCTTTAGAAAGGCCACGAATATCTTTTGAGAGTGAATCCAATTGGTCTGTGAGGAGCTCTTTCAGTGGCACCATATCTTGGGCTAGGTTCTGCTGTGGCCTTGCAGTCTTCTCCTTCAGCTGCTTAGGTGAGTCAGGCTTAGGTCTTTTGTTGCCTCTCATTTTTTCATTGGAATCCATATTCAACAGTTTGAAGTTTACCTTGGAATTAATATAAACGGTTATGAGAGAAACTTATTGCCAATTTGCTAGGAAAGTAATTATTAGATATGAATTGATATGTGTGGAATGAGGAGGTCCAGGACTAGGCAGCCATCTTCCTCACAAGTAGCATGTGACCCCTTTTATCACATTTTAATGAAAAGATACATCATATAACCTTAAAGTTAGCATGCACTTATATCTCCCTTAATAAAATAATAGGCATTGTTCAATAATGTATCTCTTGAACTGGTTATTCTTTTATGAGTTTGGAGAGGACCTGGTCTTGCAATATGCTGAGCACTCAACTTCCCTTACTTTACATGGGAGTTGAGGACGTTCAGTATCTCACAGGATTGGGGTCAGAAACAGTCTCAGAATTCTCTCCTGAGGTTTATTTTGTGTTGTTGCTTTGCAGCCCATTAAATGTGCCTATCAGATAAATGAGTAAATATGGACTGCTTAGGTTTTGTCTTCCTTTTTATTTGGGCATGTTTCCATCAATTCTCTTATTTCCAAAATAAATGTTTATGTTATGTTTACTTCTAATCAACAGCACCCACAAATTATCCTATTGGTGTATTTCATCAAATTAATATGCAATCTTGATAAATTTGAACATTTTTCATTTCCAAGATTACTGTCTGCCTGAGTCATAAATAAGAGTTAATATACATGCTATATTGCTAGATTACAAAAATCTATAAATGTACAAATAGATAATTGTAGAAAAATGTGTTACATCAGTGCATGTTGTGTCCTGATTCAGGAACTATTGAAACATGTGAGTAAATCAGTCACTATATCGGAAAGTCATGCTTAACTTTAATGGGACTTAAACATGTGCTAGAGTGCTTTCCTGAATTGCAGCCTTAATTTCTGGAAAACATTTTGCTTCTGTAATGTATCCTTTCATATATCTGGATTTTCAGCATGCCTGCCCTTCATTATGTGGATGCATGTAATATTACCCCAACATTACTAAAAATGGTGATCTGGAAACCAAAGATCCAGGTAGGATGAATGCTTAATTATTTTATTTCTGTGATATAAAATCAGGGGTATGAGCCAACTATTGGTTACATGAAGGTTCCTTTCACGCCTTAGTAGGGTGCCATATATTAGAAGAGCAAGAGAAATCGAATGTATCAGTAGCTATGGTATAATATGATATAATATTCCATAAACCACAGTATTCTAGTTGATTTACCTCTTCTGCTGTGTCTCTCTTATGGAGAGATTCCACGTAAGATTGCACCAAGTGCAAGTGTGAGGCATGTGGCATGCCTCCTGTAGGTAAAATTTTTCTCTATCCAAGCTGAAAGAGAAGGTAATTCGAGCCAATGGGAATGGATGGATCCTGACTATTGAAAGGAAGGCAGGTCCTGTTTAAATTTTTAGCAGTTTATGAATGGACAAAAATAAGTGATCTTGCTAAATCCTAAGAAACTGGAGGGGAGCTTTAATTTGGTTACTTAAAAAAACCACTTGTAGATCAGGGTTAGATGACATGGTCGTTCTAAATCAATTGCATGGAGGAGTGAAAACCAGTAAATGTGTGGCCGTCAGTAGTTGTACTAAAAACACGCTCGGAAAAGATGTTTTTTCCATAAGAAGAGAATAACTGAGATGGATATTAAAGGAGTCCTCTAACGTCTACCAGAGCAATGGTGTGATCTCCTGCTGACTTAAGGTGCAACAGTGGAATATGTAAAAGATACATGGCATCTCATCCCCCATCAGGTTGGAGCTCACGGAGAACTCCCTAATTTAGCCTAGGTGCACATTGCTAAGAGATTGAAAAATCAACTCTGCCACCTTAACGTCAGTCTTCTCATTTACGCACAGCAACACAAGGTGTGTGTGACATCCTGATTGCTGAAGCCAGTGAGCAAAAGTGCTACTGCATTCTAAATAAGTTACAAGCAATAGAGAAGCACTGTTGGAAATCCTGTAAAGAGGAACTACAATAATTAGTCTTGTAATCCTCTGGTCATGCCTCATTTCTGTGTATTTAGAACAGAATAGGCTGAGGGGAAGCTGGGTGCAGTTAAAGGGAATTTATTTAACTTTTAAAATGTATATAAGACTATAAAAATTATACATAATTTGATAGTATTCTTCTCCCTCAGCACTCAGATATTGCTTGTAATCTTAGACAGTAAGGTCTTCAGGACAGCAGTTGTCTTGCATGTTTGTGCAGCTCTTTGCACAATGGAGTCCTGATCCTTACTGTGACCTCTGGGAGCTACTGTAATATAAATAATTAATAGTAATAATAAAAACATGATAAATAGTGCAACTGAGGAAAAACACATCTTTGTGCTACAGCCAAGATATGTTTTTTTCTTAGAAAGGGCGTGGGTAAAAGTGATATCAGGATTATTTACCTGATTCACTAGCCTCCAAACTATTAATTTCAGTAACATCATGTATAACTATTTTGGAAAGGGCCTGTGTGCATGTGTGAACTACATGGTGTTCATCATCACCAAGTCACTCTTCTTTGTATGACTTGAACTATTTAATAACCGTTCCAGACACACCAGCAAAATTTCATCAATGATATCAAAAGATGCAGAGACACATAGTGGATATGAATTTATAGTAATGAACAACTAATCCCTATTTGAAAGCAGCAGGAGATCATTCATGTCTCTTCCATTGACCTAGCTACCGCCTTCCGGGGAGGTGGATTAACCCCAGCAGTGGGAAAACCTTTCCTATCACTGTAGCGAATGTCTATACTGAAACGCTACAGTCGTGCACCTGCAGCAGCTCAAGTGTAGACGTAGCCTAAGAAACACGGTCTTGACTTCAATGGAAAGCCTAAACCCTGAAATCGAAGTGGAATGTCATTGGCATGCAAATACATCTGGGCCTGTATAGGACATCTTCTCAATCTCCTTTTCCAAAAATTGGAAGGCTTGAAAGTGAACCTCAAATAGCAATTGCTTCAGAATCAAGAAACGTTTTTTGACAAGGGGGAAAATCTGTGCATATCTGAGGAAGATCATCACCTTCCCCTGCCAGATGAGGAGTTAATAATGTTTGTAAATTGTAGTACAACAGTCATAGTACCTGCTTCAGACAAAGAGGATGGAAAGGGGTCAAATCCTGAGAAAATGGGGCTCAGGGCATCCATAAAACTATAGATAGTCTGATTGAAAAATAAATCAAATCCAGCTAGAGAAAGGTAATCTATTGCAGTCCAAAGGCCAAGAGAGATCAGGCTGCAGACTATCTCATCCATGAAGGATGTAACAGATTCCTCTCTGTAAGCAAGAAAAGGAGATACGCACACCTGTGTAAAGTGTGGGTGTACAAGATCCTTCTCCATGTGGCTTCTCAGTTATCTTCTTTCCAGTCTGCACCCAGCCTACTTCAACTCACGCAGATCACCATTATGTTGTGGCACCTTCTTTGCTAAGGGGTCAGACAACCTAGTTAAGGCAGGCAGGAGGGAAGATAAGGGCCCATTCCAATTAGTGTCAAAACCATGATTTGAAGAGGGAAGTCAGCTGTGTCTCGGCACCAGTAAGGAGAGTACAAAAGGTCATAGGATCCATTAGTCTCTAAGGCATAAGGAATTTAATTGGCTTTAGCATTAATAAATGTGAATTACCCCTTGCATTTAAATGTATATGATGATAGTTGGAGTATTCTGTGGGGTGATCCAATTATCTTAAGTATTTTAAATCAGCCCAAAATATGAAGTAGAACATATGGCCAGCCCTGAGGGATTTCTCCTTGGCCCTTGAGGTAAAACCCATAGAGTCTATCACTTCCAGGAAGTCACATGCCAGTTTATACAAGATAACATCTGTATGTAACATAGGTTTAGCATACATAAATTTAAATAGTTCTGTAACAAATATGGTTCTTTTATGTATAGTTCAGCTCATGTGACGTGCTATCTGATGTTACCACATAAATACATACATTATACAGACTTCTGTATTCATATACCATGAAACCTGTCTCGCGTGACCCTCCAAGAAACTGACAAAAATCCGTTGCCTAACAGTAATAGTTTTTTTAATAAGAAGAATTGCACTTAATACTTTTGGGGATATGTTGGTGTAATTTCTTAGGACAGAAAGTTGCATAATAAGGGTGGTTTCTTGTATAGGTTTCTCTGCAGTGAAACCTATGTAAATCAGATATTTTAGAGCTCTGAATGAGGTTCAGAAAACTAGTTTCTAAGACATGAATAATGTTAGCACTTTCAAACTCGCTATCTAAAGGGATTCATGATTGAGCAATAAAAACCGCAGTTAGTATGAAATTTGGCATATGGATTTCAAATGAGATCAGATTTTTATTTTTTGTTTTGTTGATGTTGAAAAATCAAAGTCAGTTTATCTGCTGCTGAAGTCAATAGCTTATGTCAATAAAGCATTTGCCCTGTATGCTCTTTAAGACAGAAAACAATTGTGGAATTTTCTAGACACACAAGCTGAGTATATGGTGCATCATTGTTTATTCTTCATCTTGACTAGTGTGGTCTGTTAAAATTTGCTTATTTTGCTGTTTTAAAAAGTGAGACATCAACATTTAATTACCATATGACAACTGAACATGCACAGCAACAGCTAAACTGATTCATTAGCAGTGACCAGGTCTAAAACCTGTGCAAACTGTAGAGAGCCTAGAATAAATCTGTGAAAAAATTTAGAGCTGTCACTGAATTTTAGCGGGCATAAACCAAAAATTACTTTCTCTAATGACCGTGTAATTCACTGGCAAAACATTACTACCTCAGGGTTTCCAATTATCTGGATAGTTCTTTTAGTAATGGCTGGATAGAATTCAAAATGTGCTTAAAAATTTAAAAAATCTTGACTTCCTAGAGAGCAGCACCAAGATTAGAGCTGGTTTCTGCTTGTCTATCCAGCTATGTTAGCAGTGACTAGATCTGATGAAAATCAGTAGAAAAGGTGTACAACTGCCTAGAAAACTGTATTCAAAGAGCAGCTATCAACAGCTCAAAATCAAGCTGGAAGGGCATATCAAGTGTGATCCTGCAAAGATCTGTCCTGGGTCTGATTCTATTCAATATCTTCATAAATTATTTAGATAATGGCATAGATAGCACACTTATAAAGTTTGTGGATGATACCAAGCTGGGAGAGGTTGCAAGTGCTTTGGAGAACACAATTAAAATTCAAAATGATCTTGACAAACTGGAGAAATGCTCTGAATTAAATAAGATGAAATTCAACAAGGACAAATGTAAAGTACTCTACTTAGGAAAAAATAATCAATTGCACAAATACTATATGGGAAATGAGTACTGCAGAAAAGGATCTGGGGGTTGTAGTGAATCACAAACTAAATATGAGTCAACAATGTAATAATGTTGCAAAAAATCATTCTGGGATGTATTAGCAAAAGTCTTGTAAACAAGACACAAGAAGTAATTTTTCCTCTCTATTCAGCACTGATAGGGCCTAAGCTGCAGTATTGTCTCCAGTTCTGGGTATTACACTTCAGGAAAGATGTGAACAAATTGGAGAAAGTCCAGAGGTTAGACATTAGCAAAAACTTCCTAAATGTAAGGGTAGGTAAGCACTGGAACAAATTACCTGGGGAGGCTGTAGAATCTCCATCATTGGAGGTTTTAAGAAAGTGTTAGACAAACACCTATTAGGTTGATCTAGATAATATTTAGTCCTACCTCACTGCAGGAGACTGGACTGGATGACCTATTGAGATCTCTTCCAGTCCTACACTTCTATGATTCTGTGTTTCAAGAAGACAATCAGAACCCCATGTAACAACAATCAAGGAAATACAGAAATAAACCGTTTCTAAATTACATTAAAGTTGTGAGACAGGCCACAAAAGCCAAGAATTCCATAACTGAAATGGAAACGTAAGATTCCACATGCTACAATAGCTACAACAGCTTTTCACAGGGTAATTTATTGTGTCCAAATATTAGAGTGCCATCAACTGAAAAGGACAAATTATGAATTTTTAATGCCCCAAGTTGGGACCCTCCACCTCATACCTTTATATCAGTGGTGGGCAACCTGCGGCCCATCAGGGTAATCCGATGGTGGGCTGCGAGACATTTTGTTTACATTGACCGTCCGCAGGGACGTGCTGGCTGCCGCTTCCCGCAACTCCCATTGGCTAGGAATGACAAACCGCAGCCACTGGGAGCTGCGGGAGGCCGTGCCTGTGGACGGTTAATGTAAACAAACTGTCTCGCAGCCCACCAGGGGATTACCCTGACAGGCCGCGGGCCGCAGGTTGCCCGCCATTGATTGATTTTTTTCCTCTACACTCCATGCAACTTAAAGAGCTTTTTGAAAACTTCTTTTGTTTAAGGAAGACTTTCTGGACATTGCACATGTTCAGAGGCTTTTTCAAACCAATAAATTCTTAAAATTTCTTAAGTAGTTGCAAGTTTTGGAGGGAATCCAAGCTAGTGACTTCAGGAAGTGTGCCCCTGACTTTGCAAATCCCCAAAGGAAAGAAATTTGTGTGCTGTGTTTATTTGTATTGGTTGTCTGTCACTGATACAATGTTATTTCAATATCCTTTGCATCTGTGAAGAAAATTACCATCTCTGTGCACTTTCAGAAATAAGAAAACTGGCAATTTCAGGATATGACTGTAGCTGTATGGTGAAATCCTGGCCCTATGGAAGTCAAATAAAGTTTTGCCAATGAGTATGTTAGGGCCAGGATTTCACTCCTAATCGTCAGTCATTATTACTACTGTTTGTTTACACAGTGCTGCATCAGCATAAGTTAAGAATGTTCCCTGCCCCAAAGAGCTTTAATTCAAGTACATGTATCATTATATAAATGAAAGAGGACCCTCCCAGAGTAGCCTGTGTGTGGTGGTGTCTTCTATAAAGATTAATATATATTGCTGAGGATTTCACTTGTGTTATTAGGGCCAGATTTTTAAAAAATCTGAAAGCAGCTAATATGAAAATCTTTCCACCGATTTTGGTGTCTCAATGTGAGCTGAACTCTTTTGAAAATCTGGGCCCTACTGTGGGTCCTAAAAGTATTATCTCATGGCTAGGGTGAGAAAACTGGAATGGAAGGCTGAACAATTCTGGAAACTAATGAATCAGAGGATATTCTTGACCATATGATACATTGAGAATATGTGGCAATTGTAGAGTCATTTTTAAAAAAGAAAATGTAGCAGAATTATTGTTTTCTTCACCCTGTTGAACAGTCAGGGTGGAATATTTCATCACAAGGACACAAAGAAAAACATTTTTGCTGGCTGTGCCCCTTCTCATGGCATCCAGGGGTGAGTTACCGTGTTACCATCTGCCTCCAGCGTGAGGGAGTACTGCCTATAGTAGCTGGATGTTAAGCTCCCTAACACAACCAGCCTGCCAGCTACTCAAGCACTCTCCTCTGGGCTATACCAGCTCTGTTTTTCCCCTGTAGATTGACAACAGATGCACCCTTGCCCTTGCATCCCTTCAAAATGTCTCTGATCTCTTGATACCCACAGAAATCCCAGAAATCCCACAGGAACAGTACAACAGTTTGCCAGTTTTACCGTAGGACACCCCACTCCTGTATAATGCACAGCTCTTGAGTTCCGTTGTAAAATAAATAAGAAATTTACGTATGAAAGAATAGAGATTCACATGTAAAATGTCAGCTGATTTATACCAGACTCCTCATTTTATTTTTCAGTGAACTGAATGCTGGTTTGAAAAATACTTTTGAACTGGTGAAACCTAGATTTATGTGGATAACTGTGTATTTGCTCAAACTCCAGAGTTACTTAGGTGGAAACAAAAAGTGTGTAAAAATTTCCAGCTTGAAATATTGGTTGAAATATTAATAAGTCATGAGTTTGAAAACCATGAGATTTCTAAAAATAGTGAGATGAGCTAGCTAGGTTTTGTAGAAGAGGTTTTAGGTGGAAAGCTACTTTCCGTTGTTACTTCTAGAGCACCATAAAGTATATGCATGTGAATCTGTGTAATTATAATTATTCATGCTCTGACACACACACACACGCACATAATCTCTCCCTATATATTTCACACATAACAAAGAAGTTGCGCTGAACATTAGCTATGAAGTTGTGACCAGTGACTCCATAATATAAAGCATCTTCAGATATGTTGAGCTGACCAATTAGGGGTGAAATGTTGCTATTTCTTTACTTCAATTTTACTGCAAAAAAAGAATTACCGGTAGTGAGAAACAGAGAGGAATCATCTTAAGAATCTCTGTCAGAAAGAGTTACAGGCCCGCAGAGCAATGCCGAATATGAATTCACAAGTCCACCATAGCTGAGAAGGTACATTCAACTGGATTATAAATATACCATGGTTAGCTTTGAACTGTCTCCATTTTACTTTGAGCTTCCACTCTACTTATATGCAGCTCCACTGAGAGCTCTAAAGCTGGTTATGAAGAAAATGACAGAGGTTCTGTTTGGAACCATCTGACAGCCATGGAAGAAAAAGAAATCCTGACTTTGTGTTTTCTTCTAATTGTGTAGGAGGTATAGAAAACTTTCGGTTCTCAGAACTAAAGTCTTTATTTGGAAACGTGCCTGTGTATTGGGGAGCAAGGGAGGTTTAAAAAAGTCTTTCCTTCCATGTGTCCCTGCATGTAGCAGGTACAATAGCAGTCCTTCCACTCTTTCCATGTGGCCTTTGGGGTGCACAACACCCTGGAACATGCCTTTACCCACCATGGCCGCATGCAGTGGTCAGCAGAGCTGACCAGGTATAGTGGTGGCAATATGCTGCAACTCCCGAAGGGGCGCAGTTAACAGTCACACTACTCTCCGCAGCAGGGAGCAGTTCCTTCTGGGTCTCCTCCTGTTACAGGACTGACTTACAAACAGAACTGAACCTTCTAAGGTCACTTACCCACATCAAGATAGAAAGGCGGAAGGCTACTCTCTATCCATATTTCCTCATCCTTTCCCCTTTTTTAATGAATTGCAGAACAACAAATTCTTCTGATACAGAGATCAAGCACATTTAAGCTATTTTCACCTTTATTTGTAAATTTTCAAACAGAATTATTGTTACTTATATTTTCTGGACATATATTTATGCCAGACAGTAAACAGATCAAGTTACCAAATTCCTGAGTACCAGGAACTCTGCCTCCACTTCGTGATGGTCATCTTAATCTCTGACTCCTAGTCTTGTCCTTCAGTCTTGTTCCTTCAGTTTCTGGTTCAGTATTTCTCCGATATGGGCCTTGTTCACTTAGTTTCCACATACCTTTCCACGTTACATAGTCATTAGCTTTCCTCCAATCAACATTAAGCATTGTGTCTTACATAACCTGTACGATATGCATGTACAAGCTGCAATTTATACAATTTTGCTGTTTATACTATTTTCTGTCATTATGTTTCCATGTCACCTTGCTCTTGTTTTTCCCAACACAGGGGCACTTAGCATTACGTTTGTGTATTTATTATACTAATTAACTTCCTTTTATCTAAATTTTCCAATGCAATAACAAAACGTCACCTTTGTCCTGTCAGCAATGACCATTATCTAAACACGCCTATGTAAAAGACAAATTGGCAAGAGATATGCCAGCCAAAAACTTAGATATAGTTCCATCCGAACTCATTCACTATCTATCATTATAAACCATATACATATATTATCATTGGCAACGGGCTTTGTTGCAAGGATAGGTACCTGGTTTAGTGGTTCTGTTGTGTGGTGTGTGGTTGCTGGTGAGTATTTGCTTCAGGTTGGGGGGCTGTCTGTAAGCAAGGACTGGCCTGTCTCCCAAGATCTGTGAGAGTGCTGGGTCGTCCTTCAGGATAGGTTGTGGATCCTTGATGATGCGTTGGAGAGGTTTTAGTTGGGGGCTGAAGGTGATGGCTAGTGGCGTTCTGTTATTTTCTTTGTTGGGCCTGTCCTGTAGTAGGTGACCACTGGGTACTCTTCTGGCTCTGTCAATCTGTTTCTTCACTTCAGCAGGTGGGTATTGTAGTTGTAAGAATGCTTGATAGAGATCTTGTAGGTGTTTGTCTCTGTCTGAGGGGTTGGAGCAAATGCAGTTGTATCGTAGAGCTTGGCTGTAGACAATGGATCATGTGGTGTGGTCTGGATGAAAGCTGGAGGCATGTAGGTAGGAATAGCGGTCAGTAGGTTTCCCCCCCACCTCCTCTCTCCTGCTGGTAATAGCTCACCTTAAGTGATCACTCTCATGACAGTGTGTATGGTAATACCCATTGTTTCATGTTCTCTATGTATATAAATCTCCCCACTGTATTTTCCACTGAATGCATCCGATGAAGTGAGCTGTAGCTCACGAAAGCTTATGCTCAAATAAATTTGTTAGTCTCTAAGGTGCCACAAGTACTCCTTTTCTTTTTGCTAATACAGACTAACACAGCTGCTACTCTGAAACCAGTCATTATGCAGTGCAGGTATATAATAGGGCAGGAAGAATTTTTGGAGATTGAAAAATTGCTATGCCAGAAACACTAATAAATGATAACGATGACTAGCTTCACATACACAGCTGCAGAAACAATTGGGTCAGTGCTCCTATGTGATGTTCTGCATCCCTCAAAAAGATTTCTTAGAAAAATAAAATCAGAGGTCAACTCAAAGGGCAGGTCCCATGGAGATAAGGTGACTAAAATCATTATGATATAATTGGAAAACAATTTTCAAACGTCATATTGCTTTTGGCACTCTTATAAGCTACTTTGCCTTTTCTTTTTGTCCAAAACAAACTGTATAATTTGCAGTTCTCCATGTATTGTTAGCTGGATCCAATTATTAGCGGTATTATAAGCAAAAGAACATTTAACATTACTAATCTAATGTCCAACCAAAACAAGGCAGCAATAATCATCTTAGTTCTTTCACTTTTCCCTCCATTTCTGAGTTTTATTAAACCCTGTTTTTTCTCTGAAGTCAAGCTCTCTGTCCATTGTAGTTATTTATCAATGTGTTTCATAGTGTTTGTTTCTGGCTGTGTCATATTCAGAACTGATTCTGAGACCCTGAGTTTGTAAAAGTGCATAACACAGTGGCAGTCATCATAACTGATTAGTTGTTTGGTGAGGCAGATTACAATTCTTGAGACCCCTAATGTCTGATCCTATTGCTCTTAGTTTTCCCGTCACAAATCAATCAAAAGAGAGCCTAAACATACAGTAGGTGCAATGGCTCTGCCACCCCATAAATGAGATCATGTTACCTTGTCTTTAAGCTGAGAGTCCACCTTACCCATTTGAAAAATAGCAACATTTAAAATGTGTTTATAGTCAGTAAAGTGACTGTGTAAAAATAGCACCACCTTAATAGCTGTGCTCCCTGAGACTATTCGGAGTCGTCTCTGCTGACTTTCTGTAGAATAGACTCCCTGGTTGAGTTTTCAGTGCTGGAAGTTAGGAAAATTATCTTTTTATATGTAAAGTGAACACATTTGATCTAGAAGTCACTAAGAGACAATAAAAACAGAGCACCATGATGCGATTTTTACAGTCACATTTCAGAGTATAGGACACTTCATCTCTTTGAGCACTTTGTTCTAATGCTGAGAATACACTGTAGCACTTTTGTAATGTCACATGCAAACTTTTCTAATCGGGAAGCAAAGAATCTTACTCTACAGAACAGAAATAATGGCTGTTCTGCACCTAATGAGTGGGGCTTTCATTTTTTTCATCTTTTACAATAACTAATTCCAGTGGGGGGTCAGAAGGTTTCTGATGTGTAGATTGTAATGGTTAGTGCACAGAACTAAATTGTAAGCTGCCACCCAAACAGCTTGATTTTGATGGGGTAGCATGTCAAGGAGGGTGGAATTTGACTCTTCACTAGTGAGTTTTCTTAGCTGTTGAAAACCTGAGCCTAAATTTTCAAAAGTCACTGGTGATTATATCCATTCTGAAACAGTCCCACCAAAATCGCTACAACATCAGATATTACAAAAAGACAACTATTACTTTACTTAAGAGCAATATTTCTGCTCTCAATATGTGTCAAATGACATTATTTTGTTTTATTTTCCTCACTGTTTCCCTCCATTATTTTTGTCTCTAGAAAATGAAGGCCATTGTTATAACTATAAAGGGAAGAGTAACCACCTTTCTGTATACAGTGCTATAAAGTCCCTCCTGGCCAGAGGCAAAGTCCTTTTACCTGTAAGGGTTAAGAAGCTCAGGTAACCTGGCTGGCACCTGACCCAAAATGACCAATGAGGGGACAAGATACTTTCAAATCTGGAGAGTGGGAAAAGGCTTTTGTCTGTCTGTGTGATACCTTTGTCGGGAACAGATGAAGGATGTAAGCCCTCCAACTCCTGTAAAGTTAGTAAGTAATCTAGCTAGAAAATGTGTTAGGTTTTCTTTGTTTTGGCGTGTGAAATTCGCTGTGCTGGAGGAAATGTGTATTCCTGTTTTTGTGTCTTTTTGTAACTTAAGGTTTTGCCAAGAGGGATTCTTTATGTTTTGAATCTGACTGCCTGTAAGATTATCTTATCTTCCATTCTGATCTTACAGAGTTGTTCTCTTATCTTTTTTTGTTCTTCTAATAAAGTTCTGTTTTTTAAGGATCTGATTGTTTTTTTGGGGGGGGTCTTAAAAATCCAAGGCTGGTCTGTGCTCATCTTGTTTATTCTCAAGCCTCCCCAGGAAAGGGGGTGTAAGGGCTTAGGGGGATATTTTGGGGAAATAGGAACTCTAAGTGGTCCTTTCCCTGTTCTTTGTCTAAATCACTTGGTGGTGGCAGCATACTGTTCAACGACAAGGCGAAATTTGTGCCTTGGGAAAGTTTTTAACCTAAGCTGGTAAAAATAAGTTTAGGGGGTCTTTCATGCGGGTCCCCACATCTGTAACCTAGAGTTCAGAGTGGGGAGGGAACCCTGACAGCTATATTAGAGGTTAATGCATAACCTGGCACCAGTATCTTGCAACGAGATTTTCTAGCCATCACAAAAACCCTGCTTCCACATTTCTAGAGAAACTTCCTCAGGATGGAGTCCAGTGCAAGAAAACAAGTAAGAGCAAATGTTCATCAGTTTCTAAGCAGGGAACCAGTGTTTTGAAGACACTAGTTTAGAAAGAGCAGAGTCAGAATTTCAGAGGGCTAGAATAAAGTAGATAGAATAAAGATACTGTGTCTTTGCTTAATGTATAATACATTTGAGTTTTGATTTAGATTCCTATGGAGTCCACCCTAGAAAATCTTTTCATTTAAAACTGAAAGAAAATAAAGATTTCTTTGCTTACAAAGTATTTGTCTTTTACTTCTGAGGGGCCCACAAGGGGGCCACTCCCTTTACCAGCTGATAATGGTGGATTTGCGAAGTGGTGGAACATCTTGCAAACTTTTTCTGTGGCATTATCCTGTTACAATGTCAGGGGTGGCAGCTTACTGCAAGGAATTGGGGATGGCATACCAGCTGATTGGTCATACACGATGGGGTTTGGAAGAAATACAGGCCCATATCCATAAATCCCTGAGCAGACAGGCAGAGCAGAAAAAAATCTGCACAGCATACTTGTTTCTTCTGCTAGCTGTCATTGCATTCCTGTCCCATCTGTGAGATGGTCTGAGCAGCATTGACCTTCCCAACTTTTTACCATGGACTTTACACCCACTGCCCAGGGGAGAATGGTGTCTCTAACTATGGTCCAGCTGACCCCCAATGCATGAAGCTTATGTACTGCTGGTTTGGAGGCATGGGACAATATGTCATGTAATCAACATGCTCTTTCTCAGTGGCCTGTGATCCACTCCTTCATGCACTTTCATCCTTCCCTATTGCTTAAGGGGTGAAGGAGCATCTGTTCCTATGATCATGATACCTATGTTAATTTAATTTAATTAAATAACATCTCGTCATTGCCATATTTTTATTCTTGCTAAGCCACTCTGAAGGATGCTGTTCATGTACTAAAGAGCTGAGAAAAAAGCTCATCCACTCCTTTTTTATCAATGATATCATTATATACTTGGCATTGTCAATTTGTTTCAGAATTTGCTGTTTCTTATACAAGAAAAAATACATATAAATAGGTAGGGAGAGATGAGTGAAATGGGCCTGTGTAATCTAATTCCTCAAATCTGCTCCATTACAGAAATGGGTATTACATAAAAACAACCGTATTGAGTCAGACCAGTTGTCATTCTAGCCTTCTGTCTTCTATTAGTGGTCAGCACCAGATGTATCAGAAGGAATGAACAGAACAGGGCAATTTCAAGTGATCCATCCCCTGTTGTCAAATCCTAGATTCAGGCAGTTGGAGGTTTAGGGACACCCAAAACATGGGGTTGTGTCTTTGACCATCTTGGCTAATAGCCATTTATGGATCTATCATCCAGGGATTTATCTAATTGTTTTCTGATCCCAGTTATGCTTTTGGCCTTCACAAAATCACATGGCAACATGTTCCACATGTTGACTGTGCATTGTGTGAAGAACTTCCTTATGTTTGTTTTAAACCCACTGCCTATTAATTTCATTGGGTGACCCCCCTAGTTCTTGTGAAGGGGTAGATAACACTTCCCTATTCACTTTCTCCACACCATTCATGATTTTATAGACCTCAATCATATTCCCCCATTTAGTCGTCTCTCTTTTCTAAAATGAATAATCCCAGTCTTTTTAACCTCTCCTTGTACGGAAGCTATTCCATACCCATAATCATTTTTGTTGCCCTGCTCTTCACCTTTCCAAATTCTAATAATTTTTTTTGAGAGGAGGCAACCAGAACTGCACACAGTATTCAAGGTGCTGGCGTACCATGGATTTATAAAATGGCATTATGATATTTCCTGTCTTATTTTTCTATATCTTTTCTAATGGTTCCTAACATTCTGTTACCCTTTTTTGACTGCTGCTGTACGAGTGGATGTTTTCAGATAACTTTATATGTTTACTCCAAAATCTCTCTTTTGAGTGTTAACAGCTAATTTAGAACTCATCATTTTGTATGTATAGTTGAGATTATATTTTCAAATGTGCATTACTTTGTACTGATCAACATTGAATTTCCTCTGCCATTTTGTGGCCCAGTCACCCAGTTTTGTGAGAACCTTTGTAACTCTTCCCAGCCAGTTTTGGACTTAACTATCTTGAGTAATTTTGTATCATTTGCAAATTTGCCAGTTCACTGTTCACTCTTTTTACAGATCAGTTATGATGTTGAATGGCACAGGTCTGAGTGCAGACCTTTAGGGGACAAAACTGCCAAAAATATTTCCTGAGAAAACTGAGTTTTTACAACTATTTACTCTTCCTAACGTACAGCCAATACAGCTAGGAGAGGAGATGAAATCACATCAACAGCTTGCACATCAGTGCATTGGTCTCTGAATTCCAGCTGCAGAAACTCTAGCATGCATTGTAATTAGAAACACACCTTGACTACACTTATAATATATTTCAGTTGGTTCAGAGATGCTGATGCCAGAAAGAACACAACTTGGCTTTCAGATTCCAAGTTTGTATTGCTAGGGCTCGAAGTTATAAAATAGTATATCAACCAAACCATTCTTTTTACCTGGAAACTAAACAAAGTTCCTATAGAGTCTCTGAAAGACAATAAACACAGACCTCCAACAATGTTTTCTGCAGGGTCACTTTTCAGAGCACAACTACCTTTAAATCCACCCTCCAGTCTCCTCATTTGCTTCACAGTGCATCTTTTGGTAATCTTCTTCTGACTGATACTTCAGGTAGCAACCTGAGCTCAGTGTGCCATAATGCAGTGAACAACTTCCTGTATAGATGATATATCACCATGCTACTATTCAGCCTGGCCCATGAGCTAAAATATTTTACTGGTTGATTTCATAGTTCCCTAAAAGAGTTAGGCTACAGATGAAAACATCATTGGGCTGTAGGAAACTATATTACTTAGTATTTCTAACCTAACTGGCTATGCCTTTGGTAAGCAATAAAATCGTTAACTGTGACTGCATAATTATGAATTATAACATCGCATTCATAGCATATACATATTGCTTAGCTCAGAGGACGTCAACTGCCTTTCTGTATATGTATATTCATAATATGTGAAGCTTTGGGCTATAGATCAGATAGTAACAAGAAGAAAAAGTCAACTAATAAGAAAATAATAGATTTTCTTTTAATTCTATCTTCCAGGATTATCTTGTTGGTGAGTGACAGAATTTGGGATGAATTATTGAGCAATGCAATTTTTTCAGTATTCAGTATTTTTTTCTTTCACCCAAGTTGTGCACCCTTTTTTCATACAGACCATGGGCTAGCAACTAAGCGTTCCCTTCCCAATTTATATAATCTGCAGGAGTTTCCTACCTACTTCAGTCTTCCCTCTGTATATCCATATCTGCACTTGGGAAATATTCTAAAAGTTTCACACTGATTATTATACATTTCATGAGTTTTGCTGCACAGGTGTTAGCAGCCTTCAGCATGCTAGGGTAGATTGTTAGCTAACTGCTGCAGCCATTTTAAACACTATGTTTATTAAGACCCGCCTCAGGGTTACATGACATGGTGTAAAACAACAACTTGTTGTAAGGCTGTCTACATCCGTTCTCCCAGCTTCCTAAAATCAGTGGAGCTGAAGCTTTGCTAGCAGCAGTAGGGACTGTTTAGAAAATGTCCCTAGTGTCGAAAGGGACATACTGGGTGAATCTCCTAAGGAACTCATTGTATTCTTCCAGGTACAATTCTGCTTTCTAGCATTGTTTTATGCACTACTTCCATGAAGCTAGCTGAAGCTACTTGCAGAATCTGATGAGACCCTTTCCGTGTTCTTACTTTGTACTCACTAGTTGGGTCATGCTGTACTCTCTGTGATAGCAGCACTCTACTCGGCACTGGTTAGGCCTCAGCTAGAGCACTGTGTCCAGTTTTAGTCACTAATGAATAGAAAGGATGTAGAGAAACTGGAGAGACAAGTGACAAAGATGATCAAAGAAATGGGGAACGCAGGCCATATGACCAAAGGATGAAGGAACTGGGTATGTTTAGTTGGAAAAGAGGAGATGAAGGGAGGACATGATAGCATTCTTCAAATAGTTGGAAAGCTGCCATAAAAAGATGGAGAAAAGTTGTGCTCTCTTGTCACAGAGAACGGGACAAGAGGCAATGGGTTTAAACTACAGCATAGCAGATTTAGATTAAATCTCAGGAAAAACTTCCTGACTGTACAAACAGGGGGATAATGGAACAGACTGCCTAGGGAGGTCACAGAAGCTCCTTCACTGGAGGTTTTCAAAAAGAGGCTGGAGAGCCATCTGTCTTGGATAGATTAGACACAACAAATCCTTCATCTTGGCAGGGGTGCAGACTAGATGACTCTTGAGGTCCCTCTTAACCCTATGGTTCAATGATTCTATGAATCTTTTGCCTGCAGGAAGTCAGTACCACTTGCCACAGTACCACGTGCCACAGCCTTGGTAAGGCTAGTACTTGTCAGTGCTTGCAGCTGAAGTGTGAAACATACATGGTTTACCTGGCCTGATTTTCACCTTATGTAACTAAGTGGACCAAGGAGAACCTATTATTTGATCATATTCCTGAGGTACTCTACCCAGCACAACAAAGAGAACTGGGGGTTTGGTTGGGGGTAAAATTATTGGAGTCTTTCAATGATTCCAGCGTGCAAGTTCCATGAGACTCTAAGCCAGAACATTATGGTACTTCCACATTCTCAGTAGTACTTTACCCTGTAAGCAGTCCCATTGATTTCAATAGGACCTCTTGCAGAGTAATGTACTACTGTTTGAGTAAAGATGGCAGAATACAGCCCTTAGTACATATTGGAACCCATCAAAACATCTCACAAGCAAATACATATATTCCTTTCTACCTCCCTAGAGAAAGCTCTTTAATATGTTTTAGATGATCTGCAATAAAAATATGCAAAGTTTGGAGAGACTAAAAAAATCCTTCATTTGGTAGTCAGGCCATGTTTACACTACAGACCATGGCTGATGCAAGTTATGTTGGCGTACAGCTGCTGCAGTTCGTATATCGCTCATGTGCATGCATATTTGGCTGCTTGTGTTGGCACTGTACATACTCATCTGGAGTGCTTGAGTCAATGTAAAATGCGGTGCATCATGGGTAGGTATCCCAGTGTGCCATCCACCATCAACTGGTACAAAGCCTCTTGGGACACAAGGTGGCTAGATCTTCGGGCTCAATGGGTAGTGATCAATGGCTCCATGTCTAGTTGGCAGCTGGTATCAAACGGAATGCCCCAAGGGTCGGTCCTGGGGCCGGTTTTGTTCAATATCTTCATTAACCATCTGGAGGATGGCATGGATTGCACCCTCAGCAAGTTTGCTGATACACTAAACTGGGAGGAGTGGTAGCTACGCTGGAGGGTAGGGATAGGATACAGAGGGACCTAGACAAATTAGAGGATTGGGCCAAAATAAATCTGATGAGGTTCAACAAAGACAAGTGCAGAGTCCTGCACTTAGGAAGGAAGAATCCCATGTATTGCTACAGACTAGGGACAGCAGTTCTGCAGAAAAGAACCTAGGGGTTACAGTGGATGAGAAGCTGGATTAGGGTGACCAGATGTCCTGATTTTATAGGGACAGTTCCGATTTTGGGGGCTTTTTCTTATATAGGCACCTATTACGCCCCATCCCCTGCCCCAGTTTTTTACACTTGCTATCTGGTCACCCTAAGCTGGATATGAGTCAAGAAGGCTAACGGTCTTTTGGGCTATATAAGTAGGAGCATTGCCAGCAGATCGAGGAACGTAATCATTCCCCTTGGTGAGGCCTCATCTGGAGTACTGTGTCCAGTTTTGGGCCCCACACTACAAGAAGGATGTGGAAAAACTGGGAAGAGTCCAGTGGAGGCCAACAAAAATGATTAGGGGGCTGAAGCACATGACTCATGAGGAGAGGCTGAGGGAACTGCAATTATTTAGTCCGCAGAAGAGAAGAATGGGGGGAGGGAGGGATTTGATAGCTGCTTTCAACTACCTGAAAGGGGGTTCCGAAGAGGATGGCTCAAGACTGTTCTCAGTGGTACCAGATGACAGAACAAGGAGTAATGGTCTCAAGTTGCAGTGGGGGAGGTTTAGGTTGGATATTAGGAAAAACGTTTTTACTCGGAGGGTGGTGAAGCACTGGAATGTGTGGGTGGTGGGAGGTGGTGGAATCTCCTTCTTTAGAGGTTTTTAACATCAGGATTGACAAAGCCCTGGCTAGGATGATTTAGTTGGGGATAGTGCTTTCAGCAGGGGGTTGGACTAGATGACCTCCTGAGGTCCTTTCCAACCCTGATATTCTATGATTCTATGACATTTTTGCAATGTTGTATGGGATAGTAATGACTCACCCAGGAATCTCTGGGTGTCAGGGGTCAAGTTCCCATCATGCAACTTTCCCCATCTCATAATACTGTCCATATCCCATAATTTTCACTGCATATTTTAAAAATACCACAAACTCATGCAGCGCTTTTTGGTGTCTGGCATCTCTGACGAAACATGTAGCACACAGAGCTATTGCACTATTGTCATGAATGTTGCAAATATAGGACACACAATTCTTATGTATTTGTAGACCCCCCCCCAGGAAGTACCACAACAACCAGGGACATGTGGATATCTTTGAGGACAGTTTGCTTATAGACATAGGGAAAAAAAATCAAGGTTGTTGGTGGCATTCGTGGAACAGCAGCAGATGGTGGACACTGCTTCTGGGCCGAAGCAAAAACCATTAACTGGTAGAATCACACTGGATTGCAGGTGTGGGATGATGAGCAATGGCTTCAGAAATTTCGGGTGTGAAAGGCCACATTCCTGGATCTGTGTGCCAAGCTTGCCCCAGACTTCCAGAACAGGGACACTGGAATGAGAGCTGCATTGACAGAAGAACTGGAGTACTTGTGGCACCTTAGAGACTAACCAGTTTATTTGACCATAAGCTTTCGGTTGCATCAGATGAAGTGAGCTGTAGCTCATGAAAGCTTATGCTCAAATAAATTGGTTAGTCTCTAAGGTGCCACAAGTACTCCTTTTCTTATTGACAGAAGAGAAACAAGTGGTGAATACAAAATGGAAGCTTGCAATACCGGATTGCTACCTGTCAGTGGGAAATAATTTTGGCGTTAGAAAAGAGTGTAATTTTGGATTTACAAGAGTTTAAAGCAATTAATAATCTCCTGCTTTGCAGTGTACAAAAAACAGTGGATGAATTTGCAGCAATAGGGTTCCTAAACTGTGATGGGGTGATAAATGGCACACATATCCCTATTTTGGCACCCACCCACCTTGCCACAGAGTCCATCAACAGAAAGGGGTAGTTTTCTATGGTCATGCACGTGTTCGTGGATTACCTGGGACATTTCACCAATATCGGTGTGGGCTGTTCAAGAAAGGTGCATGACGCTCACATTTTAAGAACACAGGACTTTTCAAAAAACCGCAAGCAGGGACATTCTTTCCTGACTGGTGGATCACTACTGGCAATAATGAAATGCCAGTAGTGATTCTGTGGGACCCAGCCTCATGAACTCCTGGCTTATGTACCCTTACACTGACCCCCTGCACAGCAACAAGGAAAGATTCAACTATCAGTTCAGCAGGTGCAGAATGACAATTGAATGTGCTTTTTGTAGACTGACGGGGTGCTGGCACTGTTTACTCACGAGATTGGATCTCAGGGAGAAAAACATCCCAATGATTATAGCTGCCTGTTATGTCCTGCATAATATCTTTGAGGCAAAGGGGGAGAAAGCTGTCACCAAGCATGGTGGTGGAGTGGGCGTCTGCCGACTTTGGATAGCCAGACACAAGGGATATTAGAAGACCCCAGTGTGGAGCCATGTGGACGAGGGAAGCTTTGAAAGAGCATTTTATAAAGTCATCCACAGTAGTGTTCTCTGCTGCTTTCATGGTATTATGTCTGTCTTGTGTAATCTATATTATGTATTGGTGAGTCTTTGCCTACTAGTATGTATTCTGTTGGGCTGGAGCTTTGCGTGCTGCTATGAATTGTGTGGAGCTGGCTGTACATTAATAAATATGAGTGGGTGTTTTTCTGAACCTACGGAGTCGGTGGTGCTTGGTGTGCATTTATAAGCAATATTTGCTTTCTTGAGTACTGCTATGCATTCTGTAATATTTGTTGTGAACTAATAAAGATCATATGAATCTCCAGAAATCTGAGAGGAAAAAAACAGTGCAGAAAATCCAAGTGCCAAAAACACATATAATGGTGTGGGGGGATCTAAAATTAAAAGGAAGTAAACATTTATGTTCAAATGTAAACAAATGTGTTGTGGCTACACATACACCAACTGTGGGTCTCACAGGTCAGTGTATGTGAAACTGTATTTTTCCTTTTGTCCCCCAGTGTGCAGTGGTAGGGGTAAGAATGCAGCCTGTGATACCACATGGTACATTGGGAGGGGGTAGGGTGTTGGGAACACCAACCATGGAATCCTCCAAGGACTGCAACGGCATTTTTGGACCCGTGGGTCAACCAGGGTCTGCAGCATTTGGGTTTGCTGCCTGAGAAGACCCATTATGTCCTGGTGCGTTTCCTGCTCTTTGTCCTGCTGGGACTCCTGGGCCTTTTTCCTACCTCTCTCTTTCACCATGCTGTTGGTCATATTAGCCGTCCACGCGCTTTGTTCATGGTCTGATGCAGCACTGGCTTGCAGGATCTTATAGAACAGGTCCTCCCTAGTCCTCTTCTTTCTCGTACTCATCAAGGTCAGGCATTTTGTGGCCATGGAGAGGACACACCTCAAGGCCATCAGACCAGAAGCTGTTCATAAAAACAGACAGACGTACCATTAGCTTTACAATCACAAGGGAAAGGGAAAGATAAGTTTTAAATCTCCCTTCCCGTATTCTCATAAGTACTTTTAATAAAGAATACTTACTGGCACTTTAGCTCTGGAGCGCCTTGGTATAGTACTGCTCTCCAGAATTTACCATGATGGACTGGCTCTACATTTGACAAATTTGAGTGTACACACACATATAAATAGGCGACATCTGTCTTTACCTTACCTGTTTACCAGTAAAAGGTACTGTATATGCCATCTGAAACTAGCTATAACCAATCAGCTTTCTGTCTTGTTTTTCTGGTACCATGGTGTACTCCTATCTGTGTGTTCTGAAAACATGTATTCCAGGTACTTCCAGGTACTTTCCGCTAGGGTAGAACAATCATATGTCTTGTCCTCTTCTTTGGGACATTCTGGTACAAGCCTGTGAAAATAACTCCCTTTCTGTTGCTGTGGTAAAATAATCATATTTCCTGATAGCTTTCCTATCTTCTTAAACCAAAGTTTACTTCAACTAATGTAAGGTGTTATGAGATACTTAACATAAGTGACCAGGATTAGAATAAAGGTATAGGCTAATGTAGGCTATACTATTTGTGCTTTCTGCTATTTGTGCTTAATCCATACTAATATATGTATGGTGCACATAATACAGCATATGTTGGTCAACAATGCACATGAACAGTTCCAATGAACTGAAAGTAACTAAGGTTAAGCAAGGATGTAAGAGTTTGCAAGATAGGGATCTTAGATGGAGTTCTTTAGAGCAGGATCTGCATTTGTTTATTGCCATGCATAACGGGGACCCACTCTTTAGTGTAGAAGAGGCAGTGTGACCTAGTGGATAGAGCACTGAACTTAGACTAAGAAAAAAGGGGATTCTATTCCTGGCTTTGCTACAAGCCTGCTTGGTGATCTTGGCCAAGTAATGTCCCCCCGTGCCTCAGTTTCCCCATCAGTAAAATGGGGATAATGATACTGACTTCCTTTGTAAAGCGCTTTCAGATCTACTAATGAAAAGTGCTATATAAGAAGTAAGTACTACTATTATTTGGGCTTTCTGAGCAATACTGCAATATATATATTCAGTAATGACAATGAGGAGTTCTCTGAGGCAGAGGCATTTCAGCCCTTTACCTTGTTCCAATTGCGGTGCTGTGTTACTCTGCAACCTTTGACATATCTAAGGACACAAGGATGAGATGAAGACAGAGATGCAGACTTATCTCTCAATCTTCTGATTTGAAATTTTGACCCCATTAAAAAGCTGCCAGACTAGAAGGAAACAGCAAATATAATGTCACAATTTATCTACTTTTCAGGAAAACTTTTGACACTGTAAAGTCAGAAAAAATATAGTGGCCACCAATGAAGTAAATTCTAAATGGATTAAAAATTGGTATAGGGCAGAAATTGGAGTGTATCTGATAAGGAACATGATAAAGGTGGAGAGGCATACTGTAACATGTAGATTGTCATAAGGAAAGAGTATTAAGCTTAGTTTCCTTTATATTATAGTTACTATAGTAACTTTAGCCATTTTATTTGACAGAGTATTCTCAGTCATGGCATCCCATTATTTACTCATCTTGTTTCATACTATAGTACATCATGCTAATCACAGACATGCAAAGTCTGTTAAAGATAGAATGGAGTTGAATTCCCTTCCTTTTGTGATTTTAAGGTAGACCCTATTTTTTAAACATCTTTTAACTATTATTCACAAGATGGTATAGCAAAAAGGAAATTCAATTATGCACTACATTATTATACTAGTATAATATAAATGATACTAGGAGTTGCTTAAATCCATATCCATTGTTAACATTTTCAAAAACAATATATAATGTTAGGGGACTTGTATGTGATAATATGCAGAGTTTTGGAGAATGAAGCAGTAGGATTATTCTAGCAATGTAAAAAAAAACACTGCTCAGCATACCAAGACCACAGTATATTGCTGAGATGAAAAATGTGTGACAGAAGACAACCACAATTGATTTAGGGGGTTATAGGGCCATAAAATAAGGAGAATAATAAACCAGACATGGCTTCTAGTTCTCAAGACAGAAGAGAAGACCAATGGGGATTTCACAGAAGTAGAAATGATTCTTGAAACAAGTTGCAAAAAAGACTAATAGCATGATATTCTGGGGTGTATTAAAAGGAGTATTGTATGTAAGGTTGTGTCTACACTATGAGCTAGAGGTGTGATTCCCTGCTTGTGTACACATGCTCCCCCTAGCTCTCATCAAACTAGCATGAATATAAATAGCAGTGTAACTGCAGTAACGCCATTAGCAGCAGCGGAGACATGGCTGAGTACAAACCTGCCTGTGCCTCTACTCTTGCTACCAGGGCTATTGTGGCTATACTGCTAGATGTAGCCTGCTACACTATGGGTACACTGTAGATGTAGCCTAAGATGCAGGAGCTTATTCTCAGGCTGTACTTGGCACTGGTGAGGCCTCAGCTGGAGTACCAGGTCCAATTCTTTAGGAAAAGATGTGGACAAATTGGAGAGAGTCCAGCGGAGAGCAATGCAAATGAAAAAGAGCATAGAAAACCTGACCTATGTGGAAAGGTTAAAAGAACTGGGCATGTTTAGTCTTGAGGTGATCAGTTGTCCTCTATGTCCACTGAAGGAAGGGCAAGAAGTAATGGGCTTAATCTGCAGGAAGGGAAATTTAGTTTACATATTAAGAAAAACATTCTAACTATACGGGTAAGCTCTGGAATAGGCTTTCAAGGGAGGTTGTGAGATCCCCATCCCTGGAGGTTTTTAAGAACAGGTTGGACAAACACATGTCAGGGATGGTCTAGGTTTACTTGGTCCTGCCTCAGCACAAGGGCCTGGACTGGATGACCTCTCGAGGTCTCTTCCAGCCCTTTGTCTCTATGATGCAAGTAAGCTGTTTGGGACAATAACTCAACTAAAAACAAAAAGTCAAGGACCAAAGACGAACAATGGACTAAAGCATAAACAAAGTTAATCAATATTTCTTTATAGCAAAGATGGCTGAAATATGAAATAAACTTTCTGGATGCAATTTTGGCCCTATTGAAATCAGTGACAAAATTCCAACTGACTTTGGTGGTTTCAGAATTTCTCTCACTATGTCAACAACAGAAGCAGGTGGCACAAATCAATTCAAAAAAATTTCAATAAGAAAAAGTCAAGCCACAGCCATCAGGTAGATTTGTGGGTTTAAATATTAGGAAATTGGCTGTTTTCTGGATTTATAAAGGCATATTATTTTGTTCCCTATGGTTTTAGGGAACAAAAATAGTTCAGTTAGAATATGCTTTTAATTTGATTTTGTCAGGTTCTGATTTATAATCCATTAAATAGATGGGCCCAACCTAAACAGCTGAACACCACTGTCAGGAGGATTCAAAATCTGGATTAGGAGCCATATTTTTCAGCTCAGACTTGTCTCTTAAATCTTGAGTATTGAAATTTGGATTCTGCCATAATACATAAAGATTTCGAATGACATGATTTCATAGACTCCAAGTACCTGATCCAGCTCCCTTTGGCTTCAGTTTGTGCTGGATCAGGACCCAAGAGAATAAACTCAAAAACTGATTTATAAAAGCAGTCAAGTGCA
The DNA here is from genome assembly GCF_965152275.1 of Natator depressus. NCBI lineage: Eukaryota > Metazoa > Chordata > Testudines > Cheloniidae > Natator > Natator depressus. Next base: position 95,500,829 of record NC_134236.1, read on the forward strand.
ACAATTTATAACTTTTTTTAAGATTACATTTTTTATTCTTATATTTCAAAATACTTTTTTCTATTTAAACCTGTCTAGTTTTGGGTTGCTTTTGTAATGGTTCGCAAACTTTTTGACAAACAGTTGTTTAATTTAAAGAAAACTCCAAGAATTCCTCTTCATGTGCTCATTCTTCACATCTTAGCTCATCTGCTGTGTTCTGCTCCTAGGTAACTGTACACGGGATCAGTGAATATAGGACATTAAAGATGGTGTTATGACACAACACTGATTCATTAAACAATATCATGCAGTTCATTATCAATACATAGAAACTACTTAAATTGTTACTGAGGTTATTCTACCGTTTTATTGTATGCCTGTTCTACAATAACTTATCTCTGCTTAGGAGTTTTTCTTCCAGAGCTAGCTCCATGGGTCATATAACAAGGGGGTATACCTGCTTAAGAGATGAAGTACATCTCCTTAGGCTCAAAGTCAGCTTCTCATAGACCATGGCCAGAATTCATTTCTTAGCATCTTTTTAAACTTAATTTTTTCTAATATTTTTCCATATCACAATTTTTCTTATTAACTCTCTTTCTAGTGCTGCTGCATCAGCTGCAATAGGCATTTTCACACTTCATTTCTGCTTTGACTGCATATTCTGGTTCAGCGATTTAAGTTGATTCCCATTCATCACTAAGACTGTGTTCTCCCTTCCTGAATGAATCCCCTCCTTACCTAATATACTAAATTACTGAAACCAATTTTGGCTGCCTTTTCGTGTTTCTTAAACAGCAGTGACTATGAAAATCACATTGCAGCTTTGCAGAGCATCAGGCCTAGCTGTCTAGTGTTTTGTACAGTCATGCCAGACTGGAGGGTTTACTGCTATAAAATAAATTGTAATTGCAATTGTATAAAGCACCCACTACATAAAAATATATTTATTCAGTCAAGATGCATATAAACATTTTTCCTTGGGGCTTGTCTACAAATTACATTAGTCTGCACTAGAGTGGTGTGAATGTTAGTGCAGGCTGGACACTAACTAAGCCGTGTGAACCATGCTGGCACACACTAAAAGTTCCCTGGTTCATATTAATGTAGTACTGTTTGAAACAGGACTACATTGATGCACACTATGGAACTTTTAGAGCGTGCCAGCAGGAAGGATTGAAAGAATTGGGCATATTTAGGGTATGTCTACACTTACCATTTCAAGCACAAAAAGTCCCTTTTTTGCGCTAAAACTGCGGGAGCATCAACACTTGTTAATGATTTTTTGCAGTGAAACTCAGAAGTTTCACTGCAAAAAGAAAACCACCTTCACGAGAGGCATACAGCTCTTACCGCTGTTCTTTTTGCGCTGCTGTGAAAGTGAAGACACGTTCTACCAGTGTAAACACCTTTTGGCCTCGGAAGGATGTCCCACAGTTCCAAAAGCGACCACTCTGGCCAGCATCTCCGCTGCTCTGATGCACGGACGTCCGCCCCTCCCGCTGTAAGCCCCGGGAAGTTTGAAACTCCCTTTCCCTTTGTTTGTAGATGTGGCGGGGAAAGCATCCAGACAGCAGGAGGATTTTAAAAAAATGCCAGGGAAGAAACAAGGAAGTAATGGGGCTCCTGAGACATGAAGCAGGGCAACACAGGGCACTGAGCAGAGACCCAGAATGCCTTTCGCTCACGCCTCCCTTCCCACAAGACCTATCGAGAGAGCTTCACTGTGGGATAGCTGACCTACAGCACTGCTCTCATCGGCGATGGAAGTGCTGGTAGTGTAAACACTCTCTGACGCCTGAGGAATTGAGTGAGTACACAAACCAGTGCTTTACTTTCACCGGTTCCCTATCACCGATGAAACTTACAATGCAAAAACTCTGTAAGTGTAGACATACCCTTAGTCTAGAGAAGAGAAGACTGAGAGGAGACATGATAACAGTCTTCAAATATGTGAAAGATTGTAATAAAGAGGATGGTGATCAATTGTTCACCATGTCCACCAAGGGTAAGAGAAGAAGTAATAGGCTTAGTTTGTAGAAAGGGAGATTTAGGTTACATATTAGGAAAAACTTTCTAACTATAAAGGTAGTTAAGCAATGGAACAGGTTACCCAAAAAGGCTTTTACGAACAGGTTAGACAAACACCGATTAGGGATGGTGTAGAATAGATTACACTTGATCATGCCTCAGGCCTGGTCTACACTGCCACTTTACAGTGCTGCAACTTCCTCGCTCAGGGGTGTGAAAAAAACACCCCACTGAGTGCTGCACGTTTCAGAGCTGTAAAGTGGCAATGTAGACAGTGCACCAGCGCTGGTAGCTGCGCTTCCAGCACTGTGAGCTGCTCTCCTCGTGGAGGTGTTTTTTTTTATACACACCCACATTAAAGTGCTGCTGCAACAGTGCTTTCGTTGCTAGTGAAGACATACCCTCAGTGTGGGTGGATGGACTTTATGAACTCTTGAGGTGCCTTCCAGCCTGCATTTATATGATTCTAGGTAAACCATTTCTCAGATATTAAATAATAATCTGTTCATTTGGACTCCAGTTTTAAAAATCCATTAAAATAAATATCCCACTGAAAATCTAAATATCCTGTAGGCTGAAAAATAGAGCTTTCTTTATAGTCTGACAAGTCCAACGTTAGAGGACAAAGTGGGTGAGGCAATATCTTTTATTGGACCATCTTCTGTTGGTGAAAGAGACAAGCTTTCAAGGTACACAGAATTCTTTTTCAGGTCTGGGAAAGGTACTCAAAGTGTCCCAGCTGTCTGGCCTTCAAACAACCCCGCAGCCTCACCAAGCTCATCATCAAAAGCAAGCTCCCAATAGACCAGGTCACACCAACTCAAAGTGGCACCAGATCCTGCCAGAACAACAGATACAAAACCTGCAGATGTATCTACATTGTTGGGATGATTAATATCGTCTACGACACAGCTTTCAGGATCCATGGGTCCTACCCATGCCTCGCACAACATGTGGTACCTCATCCAGTGCCCTAAATGCCCTAATAACAACTGAGTAGGTGAAACCAGACAATGATTACACTTTCAAATGAACTCTCACAGAAAATTATAAAAGACTAAAACACTCTATTACCCAAGGGGGGACACTTTTCACAAAATGATCACTCAATTTCTGACCCCTCAGACCTTTTCCTCAAAGGAAAAATGCACAACACTTTTAAAAAATGAGCCTGAGAGCTTAAATTCATAACTTTGCTAGACACTAAAAATCATCATCTTTATAAAGACACTAGATTTATGGCTTACTACAACAATCACCCCACTAACTCCCCCCCCTTTTTTCCCCCTTTGACTACAGGGGTTTAACTGGCTACTTCACCTTGAATGATCCCTTAGAACACTGGCTCTCAAAGCTGGTCCGCCGCTTGTTCAGGGAAAGCCCCGGCAGGCTGGGCCAGTTTGTTTACCTGCTGCATCCACAGGTTTGACCGATCGTGGCTCCCACTAGCTGCGGTTTGCCGCTCCAGGCCAATGGGGGCTGTGGGAAGGGCGGCCAGCACATCCCTCAGCCCGCGCTGCTTCCAACAGCCCCCATTGGCCTGGAGCGGCCAGTGGGAGCCGCAATCAGCCGAACCTGCGGACGCGGCAGGTGAACAAACTGGCCCGGCAGGGGCTTTCCCTGAACAAGCGGCAGACCGGCTTTGAGAACCACTGCCTTAGAATATGCTAACCAATCTCTTCCACCTTGTATTTAGCTCTGATGCTTTGAGTACCTTTCCCAGATATGAAGAAGAGCTCTGTGTAGCTCAAAAGCTTGTCTTTTTCACTATCAGAAGTTGGTCCAATAAAAGATATTAACTCACCCACCTTGTCTCTCTAATATCCTGGGATCAACACAGCTACGACAACACAGCTAGTCCGACTTTATTCAGCTTGATACATGAGATTTACAGTGGTAGTATATGAGTTTTCAAAAAAAAATGTTTTGACCTATGTAAGGAATGAAAATTGCACTAGTCTGAGATCTTGGCCTTGTGAACGTTTTAAAGGTAAATGTATCATGAACTATTAGAGCTGCTAATCGGTGTTGGGAAAATGCTAATCTTCTCTTTCAATGGTAAATAGCAACTGAGCAATTGTTTCCAGTCCTAACAAATTGTGAGATATCATATCGAATCTTACAATCAGGTCTTTGTGATTACTATCTTGCTTTTATTCTTACCTTGTTTCCAAAACTATCTTGAGAATTGTTAGTGATAGAAACCAAGACCCCAATCCTGCAAACACTTGTATTTAATTTAAATTTAATTTAAACACATGAGCAGTTTCATGATCTACTCACTTATTTAAAAAGGGAGTACTTGTGGCACCTTAGTGGCTAACAAGCATGCATCCGATGAAGTGGGCTGTAGCTCACGAAAGCTTATGCTCAAATAAATTGGTTAGTCTCTAAGGTGCCAAAAGTCCTCCTCTTCTTTTTGCGGATACAGACTAACACGGCTGCTACTCTGAAACCTGTCACTTATTTAAAATTAAGGGTATATATGATTGCAGCACTAGAGCTCAGTGTTGTAGCCATATAACACCTGAAATCTGGAGATTCAGTTAAAACATAGGACTGGAACCAACTCCCACAGAAGTCAGTAAATTAGATGAGGCCATTAATTACTAAAGTCCCAATCCTGTGAAGATTTATGTGCACATTTAACTTAACACATTGTCTGTGAGTCGTTCCATTGCGGTGCACGCTTGTTATGCTGCTACTACTACTCACAGTGCATATCGTTAAGCGTATGTGTAATGCTTCATGGGATCGGCGTCCAACCCTTGTAGCTATTAAGATCTCTGCACTAACATCATGTCAGAATTGAAGAAGAGAAATTAAAACAAGATAGTAAATAACGTGAACTTCAGTATGGAAGGCCTCGACAAATTCTTCCAAGATCAATAAACATTTCTAAGCACAAGTCCTGGGGCCCAGTGTTCAGAAAGAAAATATTTCTATCCGTGTTGTGTTACTAAAAATCTGAGCGAATTTTAAGATATGTGACTCACTTTAAATCATGTATATGGTTATGTTTAGTGTTTACCTTTCACTTAGCTTAGACAGTAAAACTAGACTGACCAACTCCTAGCCAATTTCATTTTCTGCTTTTCATATAAATTGGTACTGGCCTGTACTGTTTAGGATCCCGACAATGCAGGGGGATAAATTAATGTTTAAATAATAATAAAAAAAATAATTGAAATTGGAGGGAAGGGGAGAGACAAATCATGAAAGCATTTCTTTTTAAATTAGGTTTTTAAAAATGTCGTGAAACTTGAGAAACAGATTATTTAAATTTTGAGCCGAAGTAAAATTGAACATGTTATGATAATGTAGGGAACAAATAGAAAACTAATATATGATTTTTTTTCTTTTATTGGGGAGGTGATGATGTAAAAGGTAATGAATGCTCACAAGGTGATAAGTAGAAGCTAATGAAGGACCTGATTCTGAAATAGCTGCAGAATTCAAAAAGAGGGCCCAGTAAATTGCCATTTAACTACATTCTAGAGAAACATGTTATTAAATTCTATAAATCCTGTTCCGATTAAATGAATTATTTTGAGTATATGACATTATTAAGGGTTAGATTGTGACCGGAACTACACACCCTCCCCCCACATACCTGTGTGGGCACCTGGGAATTGGGTCCAGGCATGCAGGAATAAAATGGCACTGTGTCCCAACTTCCTTCCCTCTATCCAGAGCAGATGGGTGGGGCCTGGACAGAGCCTTGTCCAGCACCCAACCACTAGCTCTCCAGTACAAGGGGAAAGTAAGGAACAAATTATCCCTTAAAAGGGTGTCTCTGAGGCACAATGCCTCCTGGGGTTACTCCCAGGGTGTATCTACCTTGCTCAGGGCTGTGTCTAAACACACAATCTAGCTTTGTGTGTTTTGGTTGTTTTTCTTTTCTGCAATGGAGATTACATAATAAAGAAAGGCGCTGCACTGTTCATAATGACTCTGATATCAATGAAGTGAGTTTTTCAAGTTAGAAATATCCCACCAATAATAGCAATTAGCTGATAACTCTACAACAAGTATTTTCATGCACACTATAGTGCCTCCTTTGAAAGAAAACAATAGTTTCAAAATAAAGATAGCAACTAATGATAGCCATTGTTCTGTTGAGGTTATCATTCTTGATCAGAGTTGTGTTCTTATCCTTTTGTTTTCATTGTTGTTCCGTGCAAAGACATTTGAGCAGATTTGCTTAGCTTAACAAAGCTGACATTACATCACACTTGGCACATTAGGGAAATGGACAAAGAGGGGTTTGCTGGTGGCTCTGTCATTAGTGACAAATGCCATCCCACACAAAGAGAGAAATAGAGAGACCTCTGAATTATTAAACGTCTGATCAGCAACTCAGCTGGGAATTTTGTTGGTTCATGAATGCTGGTAGGTTGTCAGGGAAACAGGAATAATGTAACTGAATGCTTAGATTTGTTGTAAAATGGTTTCATCTGTCATATTTTTGGTTGCTAATAGCTGAGCTGGATTTGCAGACTAGCTGCAATGGAAAAAATGTAATATGCTTTTGGTTTAATACAGACAGCTGTCTAAATATGCACTCATAATATGTGGGCTTTCTATTTTAGTTTGCATGAAACTTATTTTTGCCTTTTTTCATACTATTAAATATTATCCTAATCAAATGTTCCCAAATGTCAAGATTTCTACATATTTTGGTGGTAATGCAAGCAATTAAGTGGTGCTGTGCTGATGACAATACTTGCATTCCAGGTGTAGAAACACAGTCAACGTTCAAATTGGTCCAATGAAACTGTTTCAGCATAACACTTCATTTTAGATGGCTTCACTCATACAAATTATATCCACAAACCCTATAGAGTTCATAAGAACATAAGAATGGCCATACTGGGTCAGACCAAAGGTCCATCCAGCCCAGTATCCTGTCTACCGACAGTGGCCAATGCCAGCTGCCCCAGAGGGAGTGAACCTAACAGGTAATGATCTCTCTCCTGCCATCCATCTACGCCCTCTGACAAACAGAGGCTAGGGACACCATTCCTTACCCATCCTGGCTAATAGCCATTAATGGACTTAACCTCCATGAATTTATCCAGTTCTCTTTTAAACCCTGTTATAGTCCTAGCCTCCACAACCTCCTCAGGCAAGGAGTTCCACAGGTTGACTGTGCACTCAGTGAAGAAGAACTTACTTTTATTTCTTGTAAACCTGCTACCCATTCATTTCATTTAGTGGCCCCTAGTTGTTATATTATGGGGACAAGTAAATAACTTTTCCTTATTCACTTTCTACACACCACTCATGATTTTAGATACCTCTATCATATCCAAGTCCTAGCCTCTTTAATCTCTCCTCATATGGGACCCGTTCCAAATTCCCTAATCATTTTAGTTGCCCTTTTCTGAACCTTTTCTCATGCCAGTATATCTTTTTTGAGATGAGGAGACCACATCTGTATGCAGTATTCAAGATGTGGGCATACCACGGATTTATATAAAGGCAATAAGATATTCTCCGTCTTATTCTCTATCCCTTTTTTAATGATTCCTAACATCCCGTTTGCTTTTTTGACTGCAGCTGCACACTGCGTGGACATCTTCATAGAACTATTCATGATGACTCCAATATCTTTCTCCTGATTAGTTGTAGCTAAATTAGCCCCCATCATATTGTATGTATAGTTGGGGTTATTTTTTCCAATGTGCATTACTTTACCTTTATCCACATTAAATTTCATTTGCCATTTTGTTGCTCAATCGCTTAGTTTTGTGAGATCTTTTTGAAGTTCTTCACAGTCTGCTTTGGTCTTAACTATCTTGAGCAGTTTAGTATCGTCTGCAAACTTTGCCACCTCACCGTTTACCACTTTCTCCAGATCATTTATGAATAAGTTGAATAGGATTGGTCCTAGGACTGACCCTTGGGGAACACCACTAGTTACCCCTCTCCATTCTGAAAATTTACCATTTATTCCTACCCTTTGTTCCCTGTCTTTTAACCAGTTCTCAATCCATGAAAGGATCTTCCCTCTTATCCCATGACAACTTAATTTATGTAAGAGCCTTTGGTGAGGGACATTGTCAAAGGCTTTCTGGAAATCTAAGTACACTATGTCCACTGTATCCCCCTTGTCCACATGTTTGTTGACCCCCTCAAAGAACTCTAATAGATTAGTAAGACATGATCTCCCTTTACAAAAACCATGTTGATTTTTCCGCAACAATTTATGTTCTTCTGTGTCTGACAATTTTATTCTTTACTATTGTTTCAACTAATTTGCCTGGTACTGACATTACACTTACCGATCTGTAAATACATTCAGGGCAATTACACATACTTACAACAGCTGAGGCTCTGGCCCCTTGGAGCTAGATAAAACAATCATATGAAAAGGGAAGGTAAGAGGCACAGGCAAGAGAAAAGATATATGTTCATCTGAGAAATGAGAAGGGACTGAGAATCTGTGAGCTGGAGAGCTAGGAAGACAGTTCTAGATCACAGGAGCTGCAGAGGGGAAGACTCTCACACCAATAAAGGCATAGAGGTAAGCAGCCTGTGGTACGTGGAAGGGACCATGAAAAGGGGTACTTGGCTGTAGAACTCTCCAAGCTCTCTCCACGCCAAGTTCATCACAGCCAAGATTTGCTGACCATCACCTAGATGTAAGGTCACTTATTTTCATGGGCATTTGTGAAGGGAGTGGTTGTTAATTCGGAAGGTGATTTGATAAAAGGAGGATGGCTTTACATTGAGGATCCCTTATCCTGAAGCCTTGTCTACATTCAGGAATAGCCCCAATTCACTCATTGGCTATCAGTCTGTGGCTGCATGGATGTTGACCTATGTAGGTGAGGTTCAGTTGGGTTTGCAACCACTGAGATAATCAGGGTTTATACTGATAATGAGAAGAGGTGAATTTTAATTAACTCAAAGACGCAAATCCCAGTTTGCCATTGTCTGCACTCATGGAATGTTGCAGCTTCACTGATTGCTGGCCACCGAGGACTGTTGAGGCTATTCCTGTGGGTTAAAGGCTTTATTCTTAATTCTGCAACCAGTATTATGAGTTTCTTGCTGGCAATTTTGTGCCTTATTATTCAACATGTTGGAGAAAACCAAGCTTGTCATCCACTCAGACCAAGTCTCATTACTCTACATTTTATGGGAAGACCTATAAGTACAGCTATCCTAGAGGAAGCTTAGACTAGAGTGTTACTGATTGGGGAAAAAATAGTTCTGAATCTTTGTGTAACACCCACTGTTCCAACACTGAAGATGTGGTATTGGGACATTAAAAACTGTCTTAAGCAGTCCACATTAACCCAAGTTACCTTTAACACAGTAGAAAAATACTATGCAATCTGGGACCAATACAGAACAGCCTTTGTCTTTTTCTGAGTTATCCTCAAAATAGGTTTAATTTTACTGATGTTTATGTCACTGATAACTGTTAAATCCTAAAATTGCTTCCATATCACACTTAAAAACTCATGCACTTCAAAATCAAAAAATTGTACATCTCTAGTCATTAGGTTTTTTTTTTTAAGTCCATATGCTAGGCTTTCCATAGACTTCCAACCAGAACAACCTCATTGTAGATGGCAGACATGATTTTTTCCTGAAAGGTGTCTGGACTTGAGCTGAGACAGACGTAGTAAGAGCTCAGGCTGTCTTGGTGTGAAGGGAAGCTATCAGAAGACATAAACCTTTTCTTTTGTAGTCATAGTTACTTTGGATTGCAGTGCATTTCACTGCTGGAGTTGGGTTTGAAACAAAACCATCCTCATTTCTTGGATCAGCCCCTACTGAGTGTTTTGTGTTACAGGAATTTTCTTTGCTATGTTGGAGTAATAGGTTCTTTCCTGGATGTAGTTCCAGCTGCATCTTCAATGCTAATACCCTCCAAATATTGTTACTTTGTATTTGTTTTAAGGTGCAAATGGTGCCTTCACCCCAAAGCTACAGGGACTTTCTCTTTGGGAAGAAAATGCTTTAAATCTCTTTTCCTGTTTGATTCTGAAAGCTACTTACCCTTTTACTGGGCAAACTGAACAAACAATTACTCAGATAATCTGTCTTGTATTACTGTTTGGTTCTTTTACAAGCAAACCTTTTACAAGTGTAAGAGCAGTAAAAGAAACTCCTGACATTGCCTGTTGGGGAAAACTGAGAAGTAAAACTACAGCCCATAGCAATCAGTATAATCAAATCCATTTCTTGTCTATTTCAAAGAGATATTTTTAAACTGCTAATGAAAGCATTACAAAGATTAGCTTTTGAAGAGGGAAAAGGTTTACATTTATTTTCCGTTTGGTATTTCCTTTGCCACTAGCTAAAGTTTAGAAATTTACCCATTTTGTTATTCAGTACTAAATTCTATTGATGCACTATCAAAGTGCATCTGAATTATCAAAGCTTCATTCTTACCCTGTCGCATGGTATTCAACTTGAGAACACTGGTCAGCTAGCACGTTTTAGATAGTTTGAGAATATAAAATGAAAATACTCTGGATTAAATTCAACAGAATTCCTTCTTGTAGGTGATTATTTGTTTTCCCTCTTATCATGTAGTAAAACCATCCATTTATTCTATTGTATAGTAATTGTTTAGATTAGTGACACTGGACCCTTCACAACTGAAGTGTCACTTTATTATCAAATAGTTGCTAAGAACTACCAAAGAATTATATATAATAGGAATACAAAAATTGATATAAATATAGTATAATACTATATTTTAATCAACAGAGCTACAATTTAGAGAAGTTAATAAAGACTGCATTATCAACAATGGTATTTACAGCTCAGTTTGAGATGATGGTGATTTTATTTGGTTTTTAGAAGCACCCGAAATGAGCTAGGTGCATTCCAGACACACAGGATAACTTAGTCCCTGCTCCAAAAAGCCTACAATGAGAAAAGACAAAGCCATGTAAGGGGTGTAGAGAAGATATATACATATATACAAACAAACAGATCAGGATAGTCATTATCTGATTATTTACATTTGCGTTCCTCTCCCTCACAGTCCCTCCACAAACCAACCCCCACCCACCACCCATCTTCCACCTCATCATTCTAAGTTCAGTTCCAGTGCTCTTACATTTTTCGGGAGCTAGGAAGAAATTTTTATTGTGGCAGGTTGCCCTGTAAATGTTTACTACAGGGTTTCTTGCACCTTCTTCTGGGGCATCATGTAACAGCCACAGCTGGAAACAAGATACTGGATCTGATGGATTTCTAGTCCTGTATGGCAATTCCTATGTTCTTCCTACCATTCTACTCCTTCAACATAGATGAACTCATCTGAGCCCAGTGCTGTTACAACTTTCCTTCCCACCATTCAGTCTCCATCCATCCCATTTAATGGGAAATGAAATCAATGGGAGTTAGGTGCCTAACCTGCTTAGACACCTTTGAAAATCCTACTCTGCACTTATCTGCATCTTTAGGTACCTAAATCTCCTGGAAAAACTGGCACCTGATTTCTCATAAGTGTAGGAGAAGATCTCACATTTTTACTGCACCACTCCTTTTTGAGAAGTTGTGTTCTACTGATATCTCCACCACGCACTTGTGTCTTTGTGAGTGTGTCTGCCTGTATCTCTTGCTTTTGTGTTAAGTGCCATGTTTTCTCATGGCAGCCACTGCATTGACATGATGACAGCATACTGTGCCTTACTAAGATCCATGAAGAAAGCCACCTGCAGGGCTAGAAAAGTTGTGGTTTAAGTATCACTGATTTAGTTTAAAGACTCTGTTCTTCCGTTAATTAACTGTTCTTCTTTCTGCAGTATTTAAAATGACGGGGTTATTTAAGTTCTGCTGTCCAAAAACCTCAAACCTTTTTAGGTAAGGCAAGGTTTGTGCATCCAATGAGGGGAACAGCTAGAATCCACTTAAACTGTATAAGAAAGTGCAGTCTTAGATTTGTATGTTATTGGGACTTATGCAAAGAGTTCTCTAATGAATTGTCCCAAAGGCATACAAAAGCAGATAGGAGTCCTTTTACCTGTATGCTGTTGGATCATGCTCTGTTAGTGAGCACATTTAACTGATGATGGAAAGCTTAAATGGGAGTGGATGCATAGTGTAAGCAATAGCACTGAAGCAGTGGCTTGCAAATTTCATATTGCACTCCATATATTGATATGCTTTTCTTTTCTCATGCTTGAGTTAGGCATTAGGTGACATCCTCACAGATTTTAAGGTTAGAGAGAACCATTAGATCATCTAGTCTGACCTCATGTTAAATGCAGGCCATAGAATTTCACCCAGTTAACTTTGTACTGAGCCAATAAATTGACAATGTGACTGTTGTCTGAAAGCAAACTAGCTATTTAAAAACAACACACAATGCACACACTCTAGGTCGGTTAAAATTGTGTTGTTTGTGCTGATACCAGACTAAGGTAAGTGAACACTTCACTTTGACACACACACACTCTGTAGAATGTTAATGACATCTATAGAACCTGACTTCTCAAAGCTAGTGTCAGACATAAGATGTAGCTGTTTCTTATGGAATCCTAAATAATATTGGGGATACTGTTCATTTAGTTGTGTTAATACTGATATTAGCTTTCACTTGATAATAACACTTATGTTTGTTGTAATCTAAACATGTCTGGCATTTGTGCATCTCTCTTTATTCTCTGAGAAAGTAGCACTTCATCTGCTAAAGGTGGGGCAGCTCAGCAAACAGCCATGCTGGTGAATGCCAGGTTGATGGTGAATAGTGTCAGCCATCCATGATTTAATAAAGGATGAATCCCCCTGTATTGCTGAACCCTGACTGGATGTCACTGTTGGAAGAGTTCTGGCACAGTGGATGCTAGTTGGGTATTCAGTAGATCATAAACCTAAGAGAAACTGGAAAGGAGGTGGAGTACCATTTGATGGTGGTACATTGAACCAGGTCAAGGTGCATATTCTACTCCTGCTGGAATCCTGCACCACTGCACAATGCAGAATTTGCACAGAATTAACATTCCCAGCAGAATTTTATTTTTTCCTGCAGAATTTGTGATCCCCCCCCCTTCCCCAGCACTTCTGCCCGTACCTGGCATGGGCAGCTGATACTGCTGCTGTCAGCCACCTAGGGCTGACAGCAGGAGCGTGATTATATTGTGTTAATTTTGACAAATAAAATATGCAGAATTTTAAAATATTGAGTGCAGAATTTTTAATTTTTTGGCACAGAATTCCCCGAGGAGTAATAATATTCAGATGTGATTTGTGAGAGGACTTTGTGTTTATAAAGTAGAGATGCAATCTTAGGATCTTAATGTTAGATTACAAAGACCCCATAACTTCAAGTACAAGATAAGAGATCTGAATAAAATCAAGAGTGCCAGATGCCATCCCAGAGACACTGGAAGAGAAACTGAGTATTTGAAAACTGTTTCAATGAATATGAGAGAGAGAGAATTTGAATTCAGAAGGCAGGTAGAATCAACAGAGAGGATATAGTTCTGATCTTTCATTTTGTGCCCCTACCACACAAATCTTAGACTGTGCTTGCCAGTTTTCCTGGAATTGCCATCTGAATAACTCCATCAGAAAACTCTGTAAAGCAAAATAACTGTTTAGCTAGGAAGTCAACACTACTGCAGTAATTTGAGATTAGTTTAAACCACTGACTTTCTCAACAGATTGCAGCAAAGGGAAATGAAATAAAAAATATCTATAGTGAATATTTCTGGAAAATAGTCCTGAATCATATTAATATTTTCACACTAACATAAACATTAAGTGGGTATCTTTGAGGAACCACAGAGGGGGAATACAGGTGCAGTTTCCCTGAACAGAGAGATCACCCATTTCATTAAACAGAACAAAATTTCTCCTTTTATTTTTAATAGTACCTTTGCATAATACTATTATCTTAAACTAGTTCCTGGACTTTAAGAATTTAAAATCAATAATTGTCTCTCACTGAATTTTATTTAATTCAAATTATTTCAGAGATTTCATAAATCAACGATATTCCACTAAAATAATCTGCACAGATTTAACTGTTGTTTATGTTAGTGTGAAAATATTAATGTGATTCAGGAATATTTTCCAGAAATAGTCACTATAGGTATTTTTTATTTCATTTCCCTTCGCTGCAATCCGTTGTAAAAGTCAGTGGTTTAAGCCAGGGGTGGGCAAACTACGGCCCGCAGGCTGGATCCGGCCCCTCAGGGCTTTGGATCTGGCCCGCGGGACTGCCTCCCATGGTGCCGCAGGCTCTGCCGCTCTCAGAAGCGTCCAGCACCACGTCCCTGAGGCCCTGGGGGACGGGGAGGGGTTGGGTGGCAGAGGGCTCGGTGCGTTGTCCTTGCCTCCAGGCACAGCCCCCCGCAGCTCCCATTGGGCCCCCCGCCAGGGGCTGTGCAGGGACGTGGTTCTGGCCACTTCCCGGAGCAGCGTGGCGTGGGGCCAGGACAGGCATGCAGAGAGCCTGCCCTGGCTCCGGTGCGTGCTGCTGCCACCCCAGAGCCGCTTTAGGTAAGCAGCACCAGGCCGGAGCCCAAACCCCTCCTGCACTGAGCCCCCTGCTGCGCCCTGCATACCCCAACTCCCTGCCCTGAGCCCCCTGCTGCAGCTTGCACCCCCATGCACCCAACCCTCTGCCCTGAGCTCCCTCCCGCAGTCCACACCCCTCCTGCAGCCCAACTCCCTGACCTGAGCCCCCTGTTGCACCCCAAGCCCCTGACCTGAGCTCCCTCCCACAGTCCACACCCCTCCTGCACCCCTGCCCTGAGCTCCCTCCTGCACACCACACCCCTCCTGTACCCCAGCCCCCTTCCCTGAGCCCCCTCATATACCCCACAACCCTCCTCTGCCCCAATCCCTTGCCCTGAGTCCGTTCCTGCACACTGCACCCCCTCCCACACCTCACACTCCTTCCAGCACCTCAACCCCCTGCCCTGGCCCTGCATACAATTTCCTCACCCAGATGTGGCCCGTGGCCCAAAAAGTTTGCCCACCCCTGGTATAAGCTAATCCAATAGTGGAGGAAGGAACAGGACCAAGTGCAGCTGAAGGCTAGGAATGCATTGAGCAGCCACTGGACTGCTTCTGCTACTGAGCTTAAGCATCAGCCTGCAGACTCCTGCAGCCACGATCAATCAGACAGCTTCCATGGGGGCCAGCTGCACTCAGTGGGCTGCCCGGAGACTTGCTCTGCTGCAGGCTGGCCACTGTGATATTCCTTCTAGATTCCCAACTTTTTCAAGTATATATCTGAGTTTAACACACTGATTTTGCTTGAACCAGTGATTTCCTACTCCTGCAGTCACTAACTTTCTGCCCCCTTACCTACGGTACTTATGATTGAACATTCAATTAAACACATTAGTGCCTATATTCAAACCAATTTTCGTAGAATGGGAACATTCTAAGAAATGCACCAATGTATTTAGGAAGTTCCAAGATTGAGGCTGAGTAAACTAGAACCAGTTAAATTTGGGAAGGAAGTGGAGTCTGGAATCCAGAACTATTTGGCATATGTAATGGAGGTGATTATTGATTTATAGTGGTTACTGGTGCATTGCTTTGTGTGACTGTTGAAAAGGGTGACATAGCTGTGCCATGTGTATATAAAAACCATTAAAACACTTATTTCTCTTTTGTGCCACAGCTCCAAAATAGAGAAATAGGAGTTTTAACAGTTTTATGACTTATAATTTACATATTTATAAATTTAACTCAATAATGATGTAGTTATATCATCCACAGTAATTAATTTTAGCTGCACAGTGGGGCAAAATATTCACACTTGATACATTTAACATATTTTTTCTTTTGACTAATTAGCAAAGTGACAATCTCACTTATTTCAGTTTTATTCAGAAAAGCAGTATTATGGAAAAATTGACATTTATCATTAATCTGTATAGCTGAGAAGGAAGTGTTACTCCATTTTCTAAACCTTTAAATTACACATTACAGTGTATTAATAATATATTATATTTAGTTGCTATTTTCATACAGTTAGTAGGCATTCCAATTTTCAATCCATGTTCCCTTGATCCTTGGCATTACTACTGAGGTCAGGATTTCTGCACCATTTGCTTAGCTAGGATTGAGGATGGATCAGAGGGTAAAGCATCCCTTTGAAGTTTTTGAGCGTAGCCACCATGATATTTGTCATAAATATAAAGGGAAGGGTAAACACCTTTAAATCCCTCCTGGCTAGAGGAAAAACCCTTTCACCTGTAAAGGGTTAAGAAGCTAAGACAACCTCGCTGGCACCTGACCAAAATGACCAATGAGGAGACAAGATACTTTCAAAGCTGGAGTGGGGGGGGAACAAAGGGTTCTCTCTGTCTGTGTGTTGCTTTTGCCAGGACCAGAGCAGGAATGCAGGTCAGAACTCCTGTAAAGGGTTAATAAGCAATCTAGTTAGATATGCGTTAGATTCGGTTTTGTTTAAATGGCTGATAAAATAAGTTGTGCTTAATGGAATGTATATTCCTGTTTTTGTGTCTTTTTGTAACTTAAGGGTTTAGCCTAGAGGGATTCTCTATGTTTTGAATCTGATTACCCTGTAAGGTATTTACCATCCTGATTTTAAAGAGGTGATTCTTTTACTTTTTCTTTAATTAAAATTCTTCTTTTAAGAACCTGATTGCTTTTTCATTGTTCTTAAGATCCAAGGGTTTGGGTCTGTGTTCACCTATGCAAATTGGTGAGGATTTTTATCAAGCCTTCCCCAGGAAAGGGGGTGTAGGGCTTGGGGGGATTTTGGGGGGAAAGACGTTTCCAAGTGGGCTCTTTCCCTGTTATATTTCTTAGACGCTTGGTGGTGGCAGCAAAAATGTCCAGGGGCAAAAGTTAAAATAGTTTGTACCTTGGGGAAGCTTTAACCTAAGCTGGTAAGAATAAGCTTAGGGGGTTTTTCATGCAGGCCCCCTCATCTGTACCCTAGAATTCAGAGTGGGGAAGGAACCTTGATATAGTAGCAGAGAGGTGGGATTAACTTGAAATCATTTTGAGATCAATTTGAGATTTTTTGAACCAGAAGCACAGATTTTAAAAAGGAATTATTTTTTTCCTTTGGGCTGCTGGAAAGTAGGTTTTAAGCTGAAAGCAGTTAGAGTTTTTTTTGTCTCTGCTTGGGGGCCAGAACAGAGACAAAAGGGAATTGTCTTTTGTGAGCTGGAGTTTCTCTACCTAAAGGCAGGGTAGTTAACCTCCTGCAGGGAAATTCACAAGTCTTCACAGACCGGAAGAGGTTTTTTTTCTTTTTTTAACTAAGAGCAACTAAAGGCTTTTTCTGTCTATTTGCCTGGAGACAAAGGGGTTAGTTTTTTTTTTTTAAGGATTTTTCTGTAGGCTGACAACCACTATCAGAGAACATAGGTATCCAGTTACAGCATAACCTATTTTTTTTGACAAGCCAAGTTTTGTTTGTTTGTTTGTTTGTTTTTGTTTTATTTCTAACTCTCGGGTGTAAAGTTAGTTAAAAACAGAGAGGCAAACATGACAGAGCCCAAGGCAGAAACAGCCAAAGAGGCTGCCCACAGGAGAGCTAAGGAGGCAAAGGAAAAAGAAATGGTGGAAAAGGAAAAAGCCCAAGAGGCTGCCCACAGGAGAGCTACGGAGAAAAGGAAAAAGAATGGAAGGATGCTGAGGAGGAAAGGGAGGCTGCCCACAGGAGAGCTATGGAGGCAAGGGAAAAAGAAATGGAGGAAAAGGAAAAAGAGAGGAAGCATGCTGAGGCGGAGAAGGAAAAAAGAGAGGAAGCATGCACTGGAGATGGAGATGAAGAAGGCAAAGGCTGAGCGGAATCTACTGGATAACCCTAACCATCCTTCCCCAACAATCCAGAAATGGGAGCGACTATGTCCACAGTATGATGTATCTGGTGATATTGCTGAATATTTTCTCACCTTTGAGAGACTGTGCACTCTCCCTAAAATTCCTAAAGCTCACAAGATGACCACATTGGTCGCAAAATTAACTGGAAGAGCTCTGGACATATTCAATAAGATGCCTATTGATGAGGCTTCTGACTATAATAAGTACAAGGATTTGTTTTAAAGCAATTTCAAATTACATCTGAAACGTACAGAGTAAAATTTCGAACCCTTAAGAGAGGGCCTGGACTAAGTAATGTGGCTTATCTAAACCAGATGAAGGATCTGTTAAATAAATGGGTCGAAGGAAGGGGTGTCACTAGCTTTGACGGAATGTGTGATTTGATAGCTCAGGAGCAATTCCTGAATATGTCCAAGGAGGAAATAAAACAGTGTTTATGGAATAAGGAAATGGACTAAGCAGAAAGTCTTGCTTCTTATGCTGATCGATATGAGCAGTCCCAGACCGCCAGAGAGGCAGGGCAAGCCAGAACAAAACGGGTGGAGGGAGGAGAGAGGAACAACCCTGGTCGCAGTTGGAGCGGATACCAGAAGGGACACCCTCAGACTACACCCTACTACCGGGGGCAGCCCAAAGCCCCAACTACACACCAAGGAATACTCCAGACACCTTATCGTTCTGCCACACCATTCTCCAGCAACCCACCTCACCCCAGTGACCCGTCAGCTGGATGATGTTTTAAATGTAACAAGCCAGGGCATGTAAAGGCCAACTGCCCAAGAACCCCAACAGATTACAGTTCATTGCACCGGAATCACACCAGAGGTCCTCAAGCCCAGATACCTCCCAGATACCCTCAGAGCGGAGGGAAACTGTGAGTGTGGGCGGGAAGAAGGTCACCGCGTTAAGGGACACTGGAGCACAAGTGTCGGATATCCATGCTTCCTTAGTGGACCCAAATTTAATTGACCCAGAGATCCAAGTGACAATTCAACCCTTCTAGTCCAACTCTTTCAATTTGCCTACAGCCAAGTTGCCTGTCCAGCACAAGGGCTGGTCAGGAACTTGGACTTTTGCAGTCTATGATGATTATCCCATCCCCATGCTGTTGGGGGAAGACTTGGCCAATCATGTGAAGCGAGCCAAGAGGGTGGGAATGGTCACCCACAGCCAGGCTAAGAAAGCCATCCCGCCTAACTCTGTTCCGGAAACTTCTACCAGAACCCGGTCAGAGGCGATGGAACCGGACCCCATGCCAACGTCTGCAACAGCAGTAGTGGATCCAGTCCCAGAGACCCAGACAGAGCCAGCCCCAGAACTGGAACCGGTGGAACAACCAGCACCAGACCCATTGCCAGCACTGAATCCTGTACTTGCAACCCCAACACCAGAGGGCCCCACCAAACCTGAACCGGCAGGTTAGTTAAGAAGCTAAGACAACCTCGCTGGCACCTGACCAAAATGACCAATGAGGAGACAAGATACTTTCAAAGCTGGACGGGGGGGGGGGAGAAACAAAGGTTCTCTCTGTCTGTGTGTTGCTTTTGCCAGGACCAGAGCAGGAATGCAGGTCAGAACCCCTGTAAAGGGTTAATAAGCAATCTAGTTAGATATGCATTAGATTCGGTTTTGTTTAAATGGCTGATAAAATAAGTTGTGCTGGGTGGAATGTATATTCCTGCTTTTGTGTCTTTTTGTAACTTAAGGTTTAGCCTAGAGGGATTCTCTGTGTTTTGAATCTGATTACCCTGTAAGGTAGTTACCATCCTGATTTTACAGAGGTGATTCTTTTACTTTTTCTTTAATTAAAATTCTTCTTTTAAGAACCTGATTGCTTTTTCATTGTTCTTAAGATCCAAGGATTTGGGTCTGTGTTCACCTATGCAAATTGGTGAGGATTTTTATCAAGCCTTCCCCAGGAAAGGGGGTGTAGGGCTTGGGGGGATTTTGGGGGGAAAGACGTTTCCAAGTGGGCTCTTTCTCTGTTATATTTGTTAGACGCTTGGTGGTGGCAGCAAAAAAAGTCCATGGACAAAAGTTAAAATAGTTTGTACCTTGGGGAAGTTTTAACCTAAGCTGGTAAAAATAAGCTTTGGGGATTTTTCATGCAGGTCCCCACATCTGTACCCTAGAGTTCAGAGTTGGGAAGGAACCTTGACAGTATTCTTTTTGAAGGACTTCCCATTTCTATTAGTTTCTCAAACACTTTTTTTTTTAAATTTAGGCAGCCAAATGAGATGATAGCAGTGCGAATCTGGTTCCTTATGTGTCTCCTTTGCTTTGTCACCTCTGCAAAGTTCTGTGAGTGTTGCACAGCAGTTGATGATCTTTCCCATTAGAAGTTCTCTTTGCTTTAACATAAAATTAGATTTTGTCCTTATGGATACAATCTTTGTGTTTCTCTGACTCCCACTGGCTTCACTAGACTTGGATTGGGCCCATTGTGCACATAGCCCACCACTTTAGGATTTGGAAGTGAGAGTATTGCCACACAAAGTAAAGGAAAAACTTTTCAATAATAGCAAAGGCATGAGAGATGGGATTCCTTCATACCTACCTTTTGCACAACAGATGCTTGAGGGTATTCTACAGGATGCTGAATATATGTCATTAGCTAAATAACGACACAACTAGGCACAAAAAAAGTAAAAAGATTGTTTTCCCATGCCCACATTACCGTGAAAAGTAAAATGCACATATCATTTTATAGCCAAGTTACTTTGCTTTACAAATTAAATGACAGGACAGGCATGTGTGTTTCGTTTAGTCCAGTGGTTCTCAACATTTCCAGACTACTGTACCCCTTTCAGGAGTCTGATTTGTCTTGCATATCCCCAAGTTTCACCTCACTTAAAAACTACTTGCTTACAAAATCAGACATAAAAATACAAAAGTGTCACAGCACACTAGTACTGAAAAATTGTTTATTTTCTCATGTTTGCCATATAATAAAATCAATTGGAATATAAATATTGTACTTACATTTCAGTGTGTAGTATATTGAACAGTACAAACAAGTCATTGTTTGTATGAAATTTTAGTTTGTATTCACTGTGCTGGTGCTTTTTGTGCAGTCTGTTGTAAAACTAGGCCAATATCTAGATGAGTTATGTACCCCTGGAAGACCTCTGAGTATTTCCAGGGGTACATGTACCCCTGGCTGACAACCACTGTTTTAGTCCATAGAGAGCTAGACTAAATCCAATGATACAGGCTATGAACAATGAGATATGAAATCAAAGAAAATATATTGGGATCCTAATGGTTTATCACAAGCTTGGCTGAAAGATTAATATTAGTAACAAAATTCATTCTGTGGGCTGAGTCTGTTAGAACACTGACACATTCATGTTTGCCCTTGTCTGAATGATCACTGCAAACCTTAGGCATAAGCGCTTAATACTTAACTGATAGAGAATAGGGATGGTAACCCAGTAACCTTTGTCTGTTTCAGAGGCTTAAAAATGAGCCTAAGTGGTTATTTCATGGTAATAGTGATTATAGTGTTTCATCTCATTCTTTCTAAATTACGTTTAACTCACTTTTAAAAAATCAAAGTTGATATCATGCAGTTTTTAAAAGAACTGAACCTAATTCAGGGTTACTACTGCTATACCCTTTCCTCCAGGCCCTTTTAGTAAATATGCAATATATATAAATTAACATATTAACCAAGTGTTGTGATAATACAGTGTGCACATACAGTTTGTTTTATATTTAATATATTCATCCAACTGCAAGCAGTCTGGATGGTAGAATCTGGCCAGTGAATGTTCCAGTTTGTATACATATCTAGTACATCCAGACAGCGTGGATTAAACTCGCTGGTCTTCCCTCAGATAACCACTTTAATAAGATATTTCCGAGAGTTTGGAGTAGTAGCCAAATCCCACTGAAGTCAACAGGATACTTCAATTGATTTCAGTGGGAATTGGAACAGACCCTTGAAATGCTACACACTTTCTTTTCTGTAAGCTAGTTTGGGGAAATTTGCCGTGGAGTTTTCACTCACAACTCTTGGCTGCGTGTTGCCTGCTGGAGATTTTCTGCTCCTGGAAACGAAGTCCTAGAGCAGGACAAGGATACATTTTTACAGAAATTATTATTTTTTTAATCCTCAGCCTGTTTTTCCTGAGCCAGTCATAGTTTCCAAGGAAACGGGAAGGGATTAGAAACCTGAAACCAGCAACTGAATTTACTCCTTACCTTATTTTGTTGTACCATGTCTGGGATTTGGGAAAGTTACTAGACCAGGAGTACGAGAATGAAAAGTCTCAGACAAAGATTATAGCTTTTTCATTTTGCTGGCTGCCCGCTGGTTATCTGATTTTTTTTTTAGACAAATCTTTCTCTGTTCTATGTACCGTTAAAACTAAATGATTTAACATAATCCAAATGAAGAAGTATTAGTATAAATAACAGGATTAATCTGTTAAAGTATAACAACTCATTATTTTTGCTTCTGAGTCTTCACCTATTTTATTTATGAGTGAAGACCTATAAGTAAAAATAATGAGTTGTTGTTCCTTACAGATAAACAGAATAGTTGGTTTATAAATTGAAGTTAATCTATTTTTATACAACATATTTTGGCCACTCCTGCAGTATCTATCTTATTTAGAAATGTTGAGGGTTTTTATGACTGAAGTATGTTTCTTAGGTAAGTAGTATTACATTTTCAGTGTTGGAAAAGCCATAAGATTAATAGATTTTCATTAGAGTATAATTCTAAGGGTGATTAGAGATCTCCAAGAAAACTTTGCAGCAGGGACAAAACATTAATTCTTTTTTCCATGTATGTAGATAAACTTGCAGTAAGGACTCTTTGCTTATTCCTCAATAATTCACTTTAAACTGAGAAGAATAATAGAAGCTGCAGAGGGAGCATATAAAATTAAATACAGATGTTCACTGACATATTTAAGATAGTGAACACAAGTAATTAATCTACCTTAGGCTGTAAAGAAAAAGAAGATAAACCATATGTAGAGAGCAGTAGAAATGCGAAGACCAGTAACCTGATTTTGCTTGTGAGACAAGTAGTCTCATAAAACCTAGCAGAGCATAAGGACAACTAGGGGCATGAGAAGTATTCAGATTAAACCAGTGTAGCCTTTCATTTATGGAGAGTACAAATTCTTAAGGATGCATTTGCCCTTTTCTCATGCAAGACTGGGGTTGTGAGAACTAGATGAAACAATATTTTGGCAAGGTCATCCTGAAGCTGAAAGGTGCTACCACGAATCACTGAAGGAAGGAAATTATGATTAAAAGGTTGCCTTACAAGAGTTACTATGTAAATTAATCTTCTAAGAGTTATATAATGCTAATATGTTTCCATGTAATTTTAGATCTTAGTGGTCTCTTGTCTGAAAGGAGGAAAAATGACTTAACTTTTTGTCTTAGTTTTTGAGTTAATCCTAATGTTTTAAATGCCAGTGCTCATTCCAGACATCTTAATATGAAACTTCTGAGCTGAACGCATTTGATAACATAGTCTCAATTCAAAACCCAGCAAACTGGATAAATGTTTTCAGCCGGGCAGGGAAGAAGGATCCCTCTGGTCCAGCATGTGGTTGCTACAAATGGCGATGGATAATAGATACAAAACATTTCACTTCTGGGTCACTGGTTTGAATATTGCGCAGTCAATAGTGACTGAAAGTGGTTAGCATATGATAGCTGTTGGCTGGTTTGCATGAAATGAGTTGATGGCCTCCCTCTGCTTTGTAGCTGGTACATGTACATGTCATAAAACTGACTGTCGCAATTGGCACCTTGCCATTATGCAATTATATTTTATATCAGATTTTTTACTGTTAAATTATAGAAGGTAGGAAATGTCATGTCACATGTGGCCAGTTAGCATTTTGTGTAAACAAACATTGCTTACAAAAAGTGTGATAATTCCTTGTTGCCTTTAGAGGAGTTAGCTTCAGGAACTGCTCACTTGGATGTACCAATATTGGAAATGTTTTATGTATTTTTCAGCTACAGGAGACAGATATTCATCTAAATCTTAGACTGCATCTTTGCTGAAGTAATTATCTGGGTTATTTAATCTTGCAGTGCATAAAGAAATGTGTGTCATACAGTAGGTATGTTTTTGTTGTTCCTGTTGCACAAGGCAAATATTTGTGAAATTAGTTTTTCCTAGAAACACATCAGTAATGGCAGTGCTTGAATGTGTCTTTGTCCTCATCCCCCAAAACCAGATTAATTAAAAGTGATTCTTTGTAGGAGCCTCTTGTGACTGTATGGGAATTTTTCCTTTTTTAACCAGATGAGCGTAATAAATATTTAAATTATCCCTTGTTAAAAATCAGAACCATAGAGCAAGTTATTCCTGTCACAGAAGCACTGAGAATTTTTTTCCAGCGGTATTGGAATGCAGTTCAAAGGAGGTGATGCCATTAGGATTTAAGGAAACTGTAAAGTATCTGGCTTTTGCCTCCTATCTAAATGTAACTTTCAAATGTATCAACTGGGGAACTTTAAAAAATTTGATCTAAAGGTAAGTATTTGTATGTAACTAGGTTGAAATTAAATCTATCCTCTCGACATCAGAGCTGGGTTAACGAAGGTTCTGATCCGGTGCCTATTGGAGTAAATAGAAAGACTGCCATTGCTTTCAGTGGCTATTAGATCAGGCTCTACATGATTTTGAAAACAGTCTTATAGCCAAAATTACTGTACACAGTACTCAGTTCAAAGAGATTCCTCAACACTTTTGTGCTAAGTATTGTCCAATAGCATCATTCATTGTGTTAATCTATGTCTAATGGACGTAGATTGGCTAGCATATCACTCACTCTTTTAAGAGGCAGTTGACGTAAACTTATGGGCTGCAGTCACAAGAATTTTAAACAAGTATCTATCTTTGTTTAATTTAATTGGATAAGGACATTTCTCTAATATCACAATCAGAGGAATTTGGCTGCGGATGTTCCTGAGCTAAGTCTTGCATACATTTTCTAATGTCACACCAGAATTCTTTCAATTTGGGAAAGTCTTATATCATATGAAAATGGGTCCCTATGCGGCAGTGTTTTGTCTATACTTTTATCCGAATTTTGCATCTGTTATTCTTGTAAATCTGGTATATGCAAAATATTTTATCATAATTTTCCATTTGTACTTTTAGCTTGCAAGAAATTTTGTGCTGTTTATAAAGGTTAGCGTTATATTTTTCTATATCCTTTGGAGAGATTTGTTGGCTTACTTTTTTTCCCAGCTTAACCTCATGTTATCAGTATTGCCCTGCATTTCTTTAGAAAAATGGGTATTCAATATACCTATTAGGCTTTTGATTTGTTTTTTTACAGGCAACCCGATTATTTCAAAACTTTTTTTTTCCATTTCAACTGTGCCTCAGGATTATAATTTTGTAAATAATAGCAACCTGAAGATACAAACATGCTGTTTTTCTGGTATATTTTTCTTGTAATTGTGTAAAAGATTTTAGCTGGCTTTTTATGTAGTTACAGGAATAAAAAAAAATTAAGAGAAATGAAAGGAGGTACTGCTTGTTACAGGCTAAAGTTCATCTGTTTAAAGAAACCTACAGCAGGTGGGATGAACTGATTAACATAAATAATGTATATAGTTTTACAACATTAAAGTACTTACGGCAATCCGCAACGCTTGTTGGCCTATCTCCATTGTACTCGGTTAGCCCCACAACCCGCAAGCTGATCTGTATGGAAGATCCCTGCAACCATTCAGAGCCCCATTGATTTCTAGCTGAACTCAGTGCATGTGCAAAGGCCTAGCCACATCGATCAGACTGCAGGATCAAGGTTTTAACTTCTGTACCCAACACTCTCTCGTGGAGTGCCAACAATTCTATTTATATTTTATAAAATAAAAACAATAATTAAATATACTAAAGTACTCGCAAGTATATGTAAAGTATAGTAAGAGTATAGCCAATATACAAAAATATTCTGCCTTGCCTTTTCTGGGGCAATGCCCTTTTAATTATTTTGGGACTCGCAACGGCACTAATAGGTGTTATGCTGTTAATGGTATGACAATCAGCAGCTAGTATCAGTCTTTGGAATTTTTCATTTTATACCATGAAAATGATTATGGATAAGGCTATGTTTTAGTCACGGTTATTTTTAGTAAAAGTTATGGACAGGTCACGGGCAGTAAACAAAAATTCATGGCCCGTGACCTGTCCATGACTTTTACTATATACCCCTAACTAAAACTTGGGCGGGGGGGCCACAGGTGCTCCCGCCACAAGCCCCAGCTGCGTAGCTCCCATTGGCCAGGAGCCACAGCCAATGGGAACTGCGGGGACAGGGCCTGTGGGTGTGGGCAGCTCCTGGAGCCCCCTTGCCCCTCCTCTGCCTAGGAGCTGCAGAGCCATGCCAGTGGAAACTGGGGAGTCCCCCATCTCAAGTTAAGTGCTCTCCCCCTATAACCTGCAACCCCCTTTCCCTAGCCCCCTCCTACACACCCAAATTGCTGCTGCTGGCCCAGCCGCTGCAGAAGTCACG
The DNA here is from genome assembly GCF_965152275.1 of Natator depressus. Lineage (NCBI taxonomy): Eukaryota > Metazoa > Chordata > Testudines > Cheloniidae > Natator > Natator depressus. Next base: position 95,527,147 of record NC_134236.1, read on the forward strand.
GAAAGTCATGGAATCCGTGACTTCCGTGACCTCCAAAACAGACTCGCAGCCTTAATTATGGATACCAAAACGATGATGGACAGGATCTCTTTTAGATAAAGCCACCAGCTTACAAGAATACAGACAATAAAACAGGTCTGTAGTGATCTGCAGAGCAGCTGCTGATTGAGGCCCTGGTTTAGTAGGTACTTAAGCACAAGCCTAACTTTAAGTATGGGAGTAGTTCCATGGAAGAGAATCGGAATATGCACAGGGTCCATCCCTGGATATGAGTTTGCGGGAAAAGGGCTTAAGTGATTGTGGCCCAGGGACCATTTTGTGCCATATGGCAGAAGGCACAGGGGTGCATAAGGGTTAGAGGGATCCCCTGGGTCCAATGTCTATATACAAAGTCCACCAAATAATATTATGTAAAGATCTCTGATGAAAGCCTGTCACATTTGCCATCATAATCAGTGTGCAGATCATGTGAAAATATATTTTTGATATACTGGAATAATGGTCTTAGGGCTTGAGGTTGAAGCCCTCAGTTCACTCAAAGGTAGTGTGCCTTGGACACTTATCTCTCTAACTAACCATTGTGAATTGTGTGTCTTACAATAGAATTCTGTTAGCAAACTGAGTCAAATGCTAATGAAGAGCCTGAGGGGATGTCCAAAGAAAATTAACAGGAAGAGATAAACATCAGCAGGGGATCCCTATTTTCAGGAAATCCAAGGTCTGGTCTGGTATACCTGGGGATACAGAGAGGTGCCCTTGCATCTTTCATCAAAGGGAGGCAACTTGCTAGCGGGCTTTGTCTCATGAAAGAAAAGTTGCAAGGTTGAAAAAAGCTGTGAGAAGAACTTTGGAGTAAGCAGTTCCTTATCAGACAAGAGGGAATTTTGTTAGCTGAGTTTAGGCTCTAGAAGGTGTATTATGATTTTGTTTTATATGTAACTCTTTGTTTCCATTATTTCTGTTAGCTATCATAGGAATCGCTATTCTGTGCTAAATAAACCTATACTTGCTTTCTCTATAAACAAATCTAAGTGCAGTGCGTTAAGCAGAGCAGTGTTCTAAGGCGAACTAGTAAGCTCTGGTCCCTTTGGGAACAGCAGGTCTGGTAATTCTGTAAGTGTCTGGTGGATAAGGGGCTGGTCATTCCTGGGGGATGCTTCTCCGGCAGCCACTCTAGGCTGCTTGGAGGACTCCTCAATTGCTCTTTTCCTGGGCAGGGCATGACAGGGCCCTGAGACTTCCAGCCGGAGGCCTCTACTATCCCTGTCCTGACGGTCTCACTCAGCTGTAAGATTATTAACTAATTTTTATATTTATGTTGCAGTAGTGCCCAAAGATCCCAGTGAAGATCAGGGCCTCGTGCTAGGCATTGTACAAGGAGGTAATGAAAGGTCCTTTCCCTCAAAAGCTTATTATCTAAATAGGCAGGCCTTTCAACCAAATCCTCATAACCATATCACAAATGCCATATGCCTTCATCAAAAATCCTTAAATTTACACTGTATTTTGCTGATTATAGATTAACCAGTTCAATGTTGCAGCTTTAAATCTTTCTTTATGTGTATTTCTTTTTCTAATGTATTGGAAAGTGGCAATCGGTTGTCACAGCTGATATTCCAATATTACTGTGTGTATAAGTGGGGTACACTCATGGCTCCATTAGTGCAGAGCACTGTGGCCCTGATCTAGCAAATGTGCCTTAAGCACCTGCTTAACTTTGAGCACACAAGTAGACCCATTGATTTCGTTTGAGGGAACTCAGCAACACCAGGAGTTACTTGGCTCTTATTAGGATCAAGCCCTGTCTGTATCAAAGACTATAAAGGCTTTTCCTTGTTTCGTTTAAATCTATTAAAGATAACGCAGTAGTGCTCTTTTTGGGAGTGTAGAATACATGGTATCTAAATAAAGGCAAATAATAAATCTGTATCATTAATCATTAATAGGGTAGTAGCAAAGCACAGGATCAGCATAATCCTCTTGGACATTGATGAGTGCGTACTGCCTCTTTAAATAATGGCATAAAAAGCAGCACTGCTACCCAGTATAGATTTACTATAGTAAATGAGTTTGTGTTACTGTATATATTTTGCACTATATACCCTGTTATCAATAACAGTCCTCATGCCTCACAAAGGGCAGCACAAGCAGGAGAAGAATAATTGCTATTCTGCATAGAGTCAGTTTATTGATGAGGTGGACAGAAGTAATATTTTTAGCCTGCTGGCTGTCCATCTGTAAGCACTTTCCTGGAGCTGCCACTTCTCCTTTCTCTGGAAACTGTTATGGCTTTGTCTGCCTAAGGAAAATAATGAGATCCATCTATCAAACAGAGAACAAACAATAAACTCTATACCTTCCAATTAATTTGTTTTTCACCTCTGTTTACCACTGTGTATGCAGTTAACTATCCATCATATCATATGCATGTAAAGAAGTACATTTTTCAAAAGGTTAAATCCATTAACTCTTTTGCTAGCAAAATATAGTTGAATGCCCTCCAGCTAAATGAGGGACTTGCAAAAATCAATCCCTTTGGAGAGCCTGAAACCTAACAGCATATAGTGTCTGGTGAAACCTGCTGAAATAATACCATCCAAACATAAGGCCCAGTTTGACCACTTTGCAATGGCTCGTACCTTTGTTTTACCAAAACTATCCATGAAGTAAGATACCTCTCAACATGAGTATGAGTGGCAGAATATGCCCCATTAGGTTGTTCTTGTGTTTATACTGGTAGATAAACACCTTCTAAAGATGGTTTGAGCCAATACCCCAGGTTCTAATGCTGTCCTTCCCTCCCTAAATTTTGGGGAAGTTCTATTCATGATCTATAATTAGCGTGTTGGCCCCAGCTCTACTTTACCCCCTTTTAGTTTTTGATGCTTTCCTAAGGCACCTTTAAATTTGTGACTTTTCAAAAACAGTGCCAGATGCTATCTCAAGAACCATACAATCCTATCATGGTTGATGTGGTCATGTGAGTAGAGGTGTAGACAGAATGTCACCCTTTATTTTGATAGGGTAACCTCTATTTTTGTGGGCACAATTTGTACCTGTATTTTTTGTGTCCATAATCTTGGCATTTGGATGGCTGACTGATTTACACCTGCAGCTAGTTCACCCAGAGTCCTAAAATATAAGAGTGTATACATGTCCCTTCTTTTGTCCCATGTGCTATTCAATCTGCTCACCTAACTCAGTGTAGTTCACACCGAGAATACAAGAAATCCCTATGATGACAGGAAGAATTAAAAGGTTTCAAGAGTGTAGTATGAAAAAAAGAGCATCAGAATGGGTAGGAGAGGGTGAAGGAGATACAAGACAACCAAAAAGAAAAAGAAAATTGCTTCCTATAGATTTTCTCTTTTTTTATTGGATCTATTTCCAACTGCCCCTAAATAAAACAACAGGTAGATGAGATTTTATGCGCATGAATTGACAATTTTCACAGTTTCTGTTCTATATACAGTATCTAATATGCAGTAGGTGTTTTAGCTCCTATTTGTTAGCAAGCCACTGTGTAGCCAAATACTTTTTGGGAGCTCACCCACACATGCGTTGGAGAGAGAAGTCCATTCATTTTGAATAAATGTGAGTTAGAGGGGCAGATGTGTAATCTGGGATGGCTTCCAGATTTATATTTTTTAAACAATCGATGTGTTCAGTGTTGGCTACACTAAATACGATCCTGCTGTCTGCAATAATACTACAATCACTGGTAATATTGAAGATGTCCTAGGAGTTCAGGCATGAGCAAACTTCACTAGAGGTTCAAATGTTTTATTGGTTCAATATAGATCCAGGGTTCAGCCATGGGAGTTACAAGCCTTTAAATATGAATGGAGGGTTTATTTTGTTGCTTTAATTTTATCATTGTCTTTATAATATACACTGGGCCAGATTCTCATCTAGTGTAAGCTGGCGTATCTGTTTTCAAGCAAATGCTCAGCTGCTGATCTGACCCAATATAGTATATGTGTTAGTTATAAAGCTTTTACTTGATTGTTTAAAAAGTCTTTAATAAGAGAAGGTGTCTTGGCTTTCCTTGCCTTTTGCCATTGTCCAGTTATGTCATACTGGTTTCTGGCTAGCTGTCTCTCCTTCTGTTCACTCCACATCTGACTGATGCCTCTACTCAAATCCTTTTCAGCAGCAGCAATCATTATGTACAGCCATAGAAAGGCTGCACCATGCAATTCATTTGTTCTCAATTTCAGCAAACTGTGGGCTAAATGCAGTCCATACTAAGTCCTAAGGGAAAAAAATGCATTGATCTCAGTTGGAGTTAGGACTGCAAGTGTTGGCTGATTATTAGGCATTTATATGCACACGGGTTACATTAAAAAATTTAAATTGCCATTTACAATAATTAATATTATTTTAATATTCACAGAATCCCCATGTTAATTATGCTAATTAGACAAAGGGCGAAATCATAAAGATTTTAATGGCAACCACTATACCCAGAAAGGTCTGAGTATGTCTGTACATAGATACAGATATGTGTGTATTTAGATATATTGGCAGACCCGGAGAACCCAGTTCCCAAAAATGAGCACCTTACCATGATGTCTAAATCCTCCACATTGGATGTCAAATCACCATTGAGGATCATCATATGGGTATTTGGAGGTGACCAAGTTTGGAAAAAAAAAAAAAGAAATTAGGCTTATACAGTAGATACTGCACCCTGAGAAAATGGAGCACACAAAGGTATTGGTGTGACATCATCTGAAGGCTTGAGGAACCAAAATTGAGTTCGGTGAGCAGATTGAGATGCATAAGGGACATGTAGATACTTTTGTATTTTAGGATTAGATTCTCAGCTGGGAATACTTTAGAGGAGCTCCATTGAATTCAATGGAAGCTATATCAGTTTACACCAGATGAGAATCTGGCCTTTAATTTTTAAAGACTCAGGGTCTCAGCATGTTGAAATTTGAAAACATGGAACAAAAAACACCTGTAAAACCAAACTGCTTAGCATTAGCCAGGAAACCCTGAAACCAAAGTGGCTAACAGGCTGTTTCTCTCATTTGCTTTTATGAATGAACTCTGGATGATATGCACCAGTCGGGTTGGACCCATTTGTATAGTGGGAGGGCTGAAAGCCACTGAATGAAACCACAAACCCTGCACAGGATGGAAACCAGTTCAAGCCTGGGGGTGCTGCCACGCTCCTGTACCCCTAGTTCCAGCACCCCTGATATGGAGTCAGATAGAGAAAAAACAGGTTTTGCCTGAGCTAGAGACAGCTGACTTCTCAGTTTCTAATAGGTTAAAGGGTTTTCTAGGATACCTGTGAAGCTTTACTCATGGAAATATACATGTACCATTATAAAGGCAGGCAGAACTTGCCTACATTAGTCCAGCTCCACTGTATGCTAATGAGATACAGTACCATTCAGATTATCTACATGCTTAGCACTTAAAAAGCAATTGGTGCTGGTGGATATTTATTGTCGCTGTATTTTTTTAAAAATGAGGGAAATCCTTAATTTAAAAAAAAAAACTGTTAACCCCAGAGAGAAATGCAATACAATCTGCATTGCAGACAGCAATGCAGAAACAGTAGCAGAGCTCCCTACCCTCTACCTCCTCCCCACTGCCCTGGCACATTGCATAGTTGAATATTTAAGGGGGAACAGTACTTCAGTGATTTTTGTCTGAGTAAGAACTGTAGGATTAGGCCCTACTAGTGAATTAAGACATAGGCTTTGCAAAAATTTGTAATGCATAACACACATTCCAAATAGGATTTACATGATAGACTGGAACAATTCAGTCTCTTGGGTATCGTAAATAATGCAGATTTTTAAAAAGTGTTTTAAATATATATTTCTCTGATGGACTAGCATGGCTCACAAACTACAGCACAAAGGTGTTTAGAAAACAGTACTTCAAGCAAATTATACATCCTTCAAGCTCCGTAAGAGACATACAGCCTTGCACTAATCCAGTAAGAACTGAAGCAAATACTTCACTTTAGGCACCTGAGGAGTCCCATCATCCCACATTTTGGCTGTCAACTCACTTGTATCAGTGGGATTAAATTGCTTCATTGGATTGAAATCCATATATGGCATTAAAATATAGTATTTTTCTTTTTTGCCTTAAGGAAACTAACTCCTCCACATTTTGCGCATCTCACCCACACAAACTCCATATTTTTCCATAATTTTGTTGTCTCATGGATCAGGTAGAAATTTTCTTGGAACATTATAGCAGAAAGCTTTATTGCATGGTAGCGCTGCTGGGGAGATGAATCTTAAATTTAAAAAGAAAGTACCCACATATAATTCTTTTGTCCTTTCCTGTTGCTTTAGTTTGATCCTTGTGTGATCTTGATTAGTAATTCTAGAGGGGTACTTTAAAGTAGGCACGGATGATCTTCATGCACTGTCTATCCACTGCTGAATAATAGTAATGAGCTTCTAAACCATAAGATTACATGTGGCGTCCAATACAAGATGGACTGTGAATTGTCTCAACAGCTAGTCTCTGAAGATGAAGACTAAAAATAGAAAAGAACAAATCACTAATCATGAGTATTCAGATCCCCTTCAGACAATGTTATGGTGTACTAAGATTTTGGAACTGCAGCCTTTACTTGACTCACTGTCTTTCCCTGACTTTAATTTTATTTCTTAGAAACAAGATCTTCATATGTCAGGGATGAGTTTAGGAATGATGTTCAAAGATGAATGTGGTCCTTTGTGTGACAAATAATTTGCATAAATTTCATCTGGCTTATGCTTGGGTAATAGCAATAGGAATGAAGACTTATTACTTTGTAAATATCCAACATAGTTAGGTTTGGAAATATTAGATTTTTATTGATAAATGTGAATTTCACTGTACACACACAAACCAATGAAAAAACATTTCCATTGATAATAGTCAACATTTACAGAGAGGCAAAATGAGAAAAATCGTTCTTGAGAACTTTAGAGTTTGATTTAAGGATATTTATGTTGCATATTTTAACATGTGATGTCAACATTTGTGTTTTAACTAGGGCTGTCACTTAATTGCAGTTAACTCACTTGATTAACTCAAAAAAATTAACCGTGATTAAAAAAATTAATCACGATTAATCATTGTTTTAATTGTACTGTTAAACAATAGAATACCAGTTGAAATTTATTAAATATTTTGGATATTTTTCTACATTTTCAAATATATTGATTTCAATTACAGCACAAAATACAAAGTGTACAGTACACACTTTATATTATTTTATTACAAATATTTGCACTGTAAAAATGATAAACAAAAGAACCGATCCCTGCGGGACTCCACTCGTTATGCCCTTCCAGCATGACTGTGAACCACTGATCACTACTCTCTGGGAACAATTTTCCAACCAGTTATGCACCACCGTATAGTAGCTCCATCTAGGTTATATTTCCCTAGTTTGTTTATGAGAATGTCATGCAAGGCAGTATCAAAAGCCTTACTAAAGTCAAGATATACACACATCTACCATTTGCCCCCTTCCACAAAGCTTGTTTCCCTGTCAAAGAAAGCTATCAGGTTGGGGGTTTGACATGATTTGTTCTTGACATTGACATTGATATTTAAGGATTTTCTTCAGAAATTGGAAATCAAACCCAAAGTGAAGAAAATATAAACTATGGCAGATAAAATGGAAATTTGGAGGACTAAATTAGAATTGGAAAAACAAATACTCAGACACAAAAACAAGAAGCCTACAAGAGAATTTGAGGAGCCAGCAGACAACCAGGGAGTAAAGGGAGCAATTAAGAAAGATAAGAATATTGCAGAGAAGCTAAATTTCCAATTTGCCTCAGTCTCCACCACAGCAAATGTTATAGAAAGACCTTCTTGGACTCTAGTCTCTTTTCAGCTAATAAAGCTGAGGTACTATCAGAGATTGAGGTATCAAAAAGAGAAGATGTTGGAACAAATAGATAAATTAAAAATCCTTAAGTCACCAGATTCAGATAGTAGTGCTTTCAGACTCAGATGTGAAACTTTGTTTTACATAACTGGTATGGCTCAGTGCAACTGAAGGGAATCCTGTTTACCTATGCTGCACTGGAACTTCAGTACTAGGGACAAAAAAGAGTAAAGAAAAGCTTTAAAGCAAGTGAAATCAGTATTGTTGTAATTTATAGAAGGGAGGGGCCAGAGTAATACATTTTGTACTTAAATTTCCCCAAACACACTTCCTCTGCTGTAGTTCAGGCCTAGATTCTGAATTAAATGTAGAGATGTTACAATCAAAATTACTTTTCTATTATTAACTTTAATAAAAAAAATTGTTTTTTTAAGGAAATCCAGAAAGCAAATGTATTCTGCAGAGATCTCAACCTTGCTGCTTTAGTTAACAGAAGCCAGTGCTCAAGCTATTCATATCAGGATTCAGGCTGCTGCTATCTTTCTCTCAAAGTACTTAAGGGACATCATGGTAATATTTAAGCACCTCAGACATATTGGTGAATTTTTAGGACTGCTAACCGTCGTCATCCACCGCTTCCGCTGCAACTCTGCTCTGCTGTTATTGTCTCAATAGCAAATTTCTCCATGTTGTCTGTCATGGGCTCCTGGGTACGTGTGTTCTTCCTCTGGAAATGTGCGTGGTGCTAACTGTCGTTATCCACCGCTTCCGCTGCAACTCTGCTCTCGTGAATCCACCTTGTAGGTCCTCTCGTCGTTCTCTATAAATATCTATTCTCGTGGCATCCATTGTCAGCCACCGCTTCCGCTGCTTTCCTGCGGACACCATACCACAGCAAGCATGGAGCCCGCTCAGATCAGCACAGTAGTTATGAGCATTGTAAACACCTCGCGCATTATCCTGCAGTATGTGCAGAACCAGAACCTGCAAAAGCAGGCGAGGTGGCGAGGCAGCGCAGTGATGAGGACATGGACACAGACTTCTCTCAAAGTATGGGCCCCGGCAGTTTGGACATCCTGGTGGCAATGGGGCAGGCTCATCCCCTGGAACACCAATTCTGGGCTCGGGAAACAAGCACAGACTGGGGGGACCACATAGTGTTGCAGGTATGGGATGATTTCCAGTGGCTGCGAAACTTTCGCATGCGTAAGGGCACTTTCATGGAACTTTGTGACTTGCTTTCTCCTGCCCTGAAGCACAAGAATACCAAGATGAGAGCAGCCCTCACAGTTGAGAAGCAAGTGTCAATAGCCCTCTGGAAGCTTGAAACGCCAGACAGCTACCGGTCAGTTGGGAATCAGTTTGGAGTCGGCAAATCTACTGTGGGGGCTGCTGTGATCCAAGTAGCCAATGCAATCACTGAGCTGCTGCTATCAAGGGTAGTGACTCTGGGAAATGTGCAGGTCATAGTGGATGGCTTTGCTGCAATGGGATTCCCCAGCCGTGGTGGGGCGATAGAACGCGTATCCCTATCTTGGGACTGGACCACCAGGTCAGCCAGTACGTAAACCGCAAGGGGTACTTTTCCATGGTGCTGCAAGCACTGGTGGATCACAAGGGACGTTTCACCAACATCAATGTGGGATGGCTGAGAAAGGTACACGATGCTCACATCTTCAGGAACTCTGGTCTGTTTAAACGGCTGCAGGAAGGGATTACTTCCCAGACCAGAAAATAACTGTTGGGGATGTTGAAATACCTATAGTTGTCCTTGGAGACCCAGCCTACCCTTTAATGCCCTGGCTCATGAAGCTGTACACAGGCACCCTGGACAGTAGTAAGGAGCTGTTCAACTGTAGGCTGAGCAAGTGCAGAATGGTGGTAGAATGTGCATTTGGATGTTTAAAAGCCCGCTGGCACAGTTTACTGACTCGGTTAGACCTCAGCGAAACCAATATTCCCATTGTTATTGCTGCTTGCTGTGTGCTCCACAATATCTGTGAGAGTAAAGGGGAGGAGGCTATGGAACTTGGGGAGAAGGGCGGGCGGTTACACAGGGGTTACAGCGGTGGTCTGTGCTCCTGCTGCCTTTCCTGCAGCTCCACCAGACGCTGGACCATATCAGTTTGATACCCCAGTATCCACAGCGTTGCATCCTGCCTCCTCTCATCACGCTGCCGCCACCTCTCCTCTTGCTCCCACAACCTATCATCTTGCTCGTCCCTCCTATCCTCGTGTTCGTTTTCTGCTTTCCTGGACTCTGCCATTGTTTGCCTCCAGGCATTCTGCTTAGCTCTTTCAGTGCGGGAGGACTGTATGAGCTCAGAAAACATTTCATCGCAAGTGCATTTTTTCACCTTCTTATCTGTGCTAGCCTCTGGAACGGAGATGATAGGGGGAGCGTTGAAACATTTGCAGCTGCGGGAGGAAAAAAAGGGAGAGTAGTATTTAAAGAGACACATTGTAGAGAACAACGGGTAGACTCTTTCATGGTGAACCAAGCTGTTAACATTACATAGCACATGTGCTTTAGGTACAAGGTTGCATTTTGCCTCTTATATTGAGGGCCTGGCGGTTTATGAGAGATAACACACACAGGGCCAGGCAACAGAATTCGGCTTGCAGGCAGCCATGGGAAGCTACAGTCTTTCGGCTTTTTTGACCTTCATGACATGTGGGAACGGTTTCAAACAGCAGCGCCCTCCTTTCCCATACCAAGCACCCATTGGGTTGGCCATTTAAAAGGAGAGGCTGCAGTTTTGGGTTAATGTGCAGCACAAACCCAACTAAACCTCCCCACCCACCCAATTCTCTGGGATGATCGCTTCACCCTGCCTCCCACCATATGACTAGTATCAGGGAAGATCCCTGCCAGCCAAATGCGAACAGCTCAGCATGAACACCCTCCCCCATCCTCAACGCGTGGCTAAAGTGGAGATGATTTTTTTTCAGCCACAGGCAAACAGCCCAGCAGGAACGGCCACCTCTGAATGTCTCCTCAACAATATCCCTGGAGGATTTCCACTCCATCCCCAGACAACTTAACAGACTTTTCCAGTAGCTGTACTGGCCGCGAATGCATCCAAGTCTTCAGGGCAAATTAATTATTTAACATGCTTGCTTTTAAACCTTGTATTATATTTACAAAGGTACACTCACCAGAGGTACTTTCTCCTGCTTCATGGTCTGGGAGCCGGCCTTGGGAGGGTTGGAAGGGTATTGGCTCCAGGGTGATAAACAGTTCCTGGCTGTCAGGGAGAACGGTTTCTCCGCTTGCCTGTTGTGCGCTACCCTCCTTATCCTCCTCGTCATCACCTTCCTCACCCCCAAAATCCTCATCCTTGTTGTGTGAGACTTCCCCTTTGCAGGTGTGCACGGACAGGGGTGGGGTAGTGGTAGGGGCACCCCCTAGAATTGCATGCAGCTCATCATAGAAGCAGCTTGTCTGGGGCTCTGACCTGGAGCAGCCGTTTGCCTCTTTGGTTTTTTGGTAGGCTTGCCTGAGCTCCTTAATTTTCATGCAGCACTGCTGCAGGTCCCTGTTATAGCCTCTGTCCATCATGCCCTTAGAGATTTTTTCAAATATATTGGCATTTCGTCTTTTGGAACGGAGTTCTGATAGCACGGATTCGTCTCCCCATACAGCGATCAGATCCAGTACCTCCCGTTCGGTCCATGCTGGAGCTCTTTTCCGATTCTGGGACTGCATGGTCACCTGTGCTGATGAGCTCTGCATGGTCACCTCTGGCAATGAGCTCGCCACGCTGGCCAAACAGGAAATGAAATTCAAAAGTTCAAAGTGCTTCTCCTGTGTACCTGGCTAGTGCATCTGAGTTGAAAGTGCTGTCCAGAGCGGTCACAATGGAGCACTCTGGGATAGCTCCCGGAGGCCAATACCATCGAATTGCATCCACACTACCCCAAATTTGACCCGGCGATGTCTATTTCAGCTCTAATCCCCTCATCGGGGAGGAGTACAGAAATCAATTTTAAGCACCCTTTAAGTCGACAAAAATGGCTTCGGTCGTGTAGACGGGTGCAGGGTTAAATCGATCTAATGCTGCTAAATTTGACCTAAACTCATAGTGTAAACCAGGGCTAAGATTTTGATCGAGTAGCATTTTACAGATTTTTAATACTTATTTTTCACTGTGCCAATGATGGTACATGGTGCAGGCCAACAGAGAATTGGGCCCTTTATTTTGCTTTCCATCAAAACCAGCTTATTTTAATTCTTCTCTTTTTCTGTGTATCACAGCTGCTAATGTGTGCAGCTCTTGGGACTGTTTTTTAATTAACTTCTGCTGAACTGAGGCTGAAGGGTCTCATAGCTTGTAGTTTGGTGTGACCACATCAAAATGGCGGTATTATATTTTTGCATTGCACTGCAAGGGTGCTAGCTATGTCAGGAAAATAGATAATTAGGTGTTGATTATAATCTGGGATGTGCAGGCACATGATCAATTAATTGATCTTTGACTATTAGCGGTAGATATGCCCAATAGCCTGTGATGGGATGTTAGATGGGGTGGGATCTGAGTTACTACAGAGAATTCTTTCCTGGGTGTCTGGCTGGTGAGTCTTGCCCACATGCTCAGGGTTTAGCTGATCGCCATATTTGGGGTCGGGAAGGAATTTTCCTCCAGGGCAGATTGGCAGAGGCCCTGGGGTTTTTTCGCCTTCCTCTGCAGCGTGGGGCACGGGGCACGGGTCACTTGCTGGAGGATTCTCTGCACCTTGAAGTCTTTAAACCACGATTTGAGGACTTCAGTAGCTCAGACATAAGTTAGGGGTTTGTTACAGGAGTTGGTGGGTGAGATTCTGTGGCCTGCGTTGTGCAGGAGGTAAGACTAGATGATCATAATGGTACTTTCTGACCTTAAAATCTATGGTTCTATGATTACTTGGTACTAAGTGTTTATCCAAAGGCCTTATCAAATTACAATAAATATATAAAATGTTCACAAGTTAATCACAAAATTTGATTATAGAAAATTACAATGTACAGGTTAATCACATTCATCAAAAAATTTGTGTTAAAATGCAGAGGTTTTGCTTGAATTTGCTATTACAATTATGTTCCCAAATGATTAGCCGTATAATATAAACCCCATGTGCACATTTCAGAACAAAAATAGTCATAGTTGAATATAATGTTAAAGTGTATTTTTTCTTAAAACATTTAAATACCAGAAATATTTGAAATTCAGTTTCATTATAAATTGGAAAATGAGATGACTTACAGGTGAGGAAAATGGGATTTTTTTCCCCCAGTGGGAAATAAATGCTTCCCAAATAACTTCCCAGAGCAACTTCTTCAATATATCGGGCTATGCAGACCCTTTAGATCAGTGTTTCCCAAACTTGGGACACCGCTTGTTCAGGAAAAGCCCCTGGAGGGCCCAGCCGGTTTGTTTACCTGCCGTGTCCACAGATTTGGCCGATCGTGGCTCCCACTGGCCACGGTTCACTATGCCCAGCCAACGGGGGCTGTGGGAAGCGGCGGCCAGTGCGTCCCTCGGCCCACGCCACTTCCCGGAGCCCCTATTGGCCGGGCACAGCAAACTGAGGCCAGTGGGAGCCGCGATCTGCCGAACCTGCGGACGCGGCAGGTAAACAAACTGGCTGGGCCCTCCAGGGGCTTTCCCTGAACAAGCAGTGTCCCCAGTTTGGGAAACACTGCTTTAGATGATATGATAGCTAAGTCAGTCACCTTGCACTGGGCACTTTCCATATGACAGATTTCTGACTATTTTCTCAATTTGTTCTATTTCTTTGTTAATGCCCCTGCTCCTTTCTGGGCTGCCCCCAGATCCCCTGTGTCTGGAATCAGAGATGAGTGCTTTAGGGCAGGAATGAGATCAGTGAGATAGGTGAGCGGAGTGTGTGACACAGAAACAGAATGTACGGAAGTCATTTGTTCCCTTCCCACATCCCTGCACCCACCGCTGTGGGCAAATGACAGCCCTTCCCTTTCTGAAGAATTATTCTTTCGAAGCCCTGCCTTGAATCATTTCTCCTTCAAATCATCAGTCCCAATGTTGTATTCGCTCCATTTTGCCGTTACCGTCATCCACTTGTCCTGCATTCCTCCAGGATGGTACTTACTCTTTAGCTTTACTCCATCTCTGACTCAGCAAACATCAGACACAGAAAGTTAGAAGCTGCTGTTATTTACATTGTGGGTAAAAGTATACACATTTAAAATGCATGTATTGTGTAGCATATGGAGTGCTCTGGAGTGTTTGTGCCATCCACTGAACAGTTATAGCACAATTAGAAGCAGTGCAAACTATTATGTCATACCCCAGCCCTGTCCTAACTACCTAAGGTGTTTATATGGCGCCCATCAATGTAGTACGTGAGTGCCTCACAATTTTTCGAAAAGCTAAGGGGCTTTCTCAAGGCCACGCAGAAAGTCAGGCAGTGCAGAGACTTGAACCAATAATTCCCAAGTCTTAGGCTGTCATCTAATCACTGGGTCGTCCAGCCTCCCTGCAAGGGCCACCTCAAAGACAAGAAAGGAATGCAGTCACTAGCCTCATGTAGTTCTTGGCCTTCCCACTGAGAATGCTGACACGCAGTCACCATATCCTGTGTACCATGTCTGTAAGTAGAGAAGACTGGGGTCTTTAAAGCAAATCAACCTACAGACAACAAATCTAATAGATAGTCTAGGCTCATTTTCTAGTTATGAACCACCCAACATAGATGAAAGAACTACAGTGCATTGAAAAAGTTGGAACTCATGGCTTACGTACAGCTACGCTGTGTGCTTTCATCCCCCTGTTGTGTCTAGAGAAGGGATAGTCATAGCAGGGAGGGGTGTACAGGCAAAGCATAGTGTAAAAGGTGACATGTCATGGTGCGAGGAAGGTGTGCCCAAAGTCTCTTCATAAGATGCATGTACAAAAATGTAAGTGTAGCTGAACCAGGCACATTAAATCTATACTACTGATGGCCATTGACGCTATTTGCTAGGGGTGGCCATGGAGAATGTTTTTTAATGGCCAGATAAGGAGAGCTCTATAGCAGGGAGGGACTCACAAGGGTCAATCTGTAGGTATATAGACATACAGCATATAGCCACCAGAAGAAAAATGATGGAAGATGAATCACAAAATCCAGGTCACCTAGAGAAGGTGTGCAATCAGTGTTCCTCAGTGCTGGCCCTTACAGCAGGCTTCTATCCGAAGAGATAGGACAGGGTTTGGGCAAGGGATACAGTCAGCTTGTGCCTTATACAAAATGAATTCTCCATAACAGAGGCCTGAAATCTGTATGGCCAATCCCTGTAAGACATCAGCCCTGATGGCAACTAACATATTCTGGAATCATGTTATCGTAACAACAGATGGCAGCGATTCGTCAGCTAGCCCCACATTTCTGTGACAGCACAAGAACATGCATCAGGCATACACTGTGAACTCAGGTCACACACGCATTATAATAGCTCTTGCACTTCGCAGTCTAGCAATCACTGACTTTCTCCCTCTCATCCTTAGGGCCTTGTCAGAACCAGTACCAGTTACCAGTGTAATCACTTGAGCTGCTGAGGCTGCCACTCTGAGCAGTCGTCTTTGCTTTTGTGATGGCTTCTTCAGCAACACTGTCCTTATCTGGGTGGGGGAAAGGGGGAGTACTGGTGAACTCCTCCCATAACTGGTTGTGCACAGGCCATTCACACAGTTTTAAGGGGAACAGTTGCATGCTTCAAATTCAGCTTTATTTTGAATTAATCTTTTAATTCATGCAATCTTACTGATGCAAAGGGGAGAACTGGGGCTATGCTATGTAGCCAGTAGCAAGATTCTGGATTGACGTAACTAGGCTCACATTCTGTTTGTCTGTCTTTATCTCTGCCTAGAGAAAATTCCCCGGTTTTGTCACAGCAACACTATTAGATTATGTAGCTGATCCATTTGAGTCTAAATTTGTCTCCAGTTTCATTCATCTTTCCAATTCACTAGTTCAAAACAGGTCGTTTTGTAAATATGGGATTTTTCCAGCTTATAAATTTATAACTGTCCAGATTTCAAGAACGAACAGCCTTCCCAGCACCTACAGATTTATCCCACGTGAATTGATACCATATTTGGAAACATTACAACCCTGAAACTCCCAAGAAAAGAAATATGAACTGCGGCTAATTAACAAATGTTACGTTAAGCTACTGGTGTTGCCCTGATTGAATCTGACACTACAAAAGCAAATTTCCACAGCTCATTACAATAGCATCTTTTATAGCTGTATTTTTGTAATTCTTTTCCTCCATTTCTATAAATGAGAGAGAAAATTAAAAAAAAAATATAGTCACTTGAAGCAGTGGAAGGTGTGGGGGTTTAAACCCACAATTCCCACAAAGGCAATGGGAATTTTTCAACTAAAAGGATGCATAACAGTTGGTAAATGTGCCCCCATAATACTGGGGGCGAGGGGAGAATGATGTGGGACTTATAGCATGGTTTTTGCATCACAAAACCAATGCAACTGGGACATCTTGTCTGTCACATCCTGTATTTGGGGATTGATTCTGCCTGGTGCTTAGCACTATGGCCCCCAGTCCAGCAAAACACTTAAGCATGCGCGTAACTTTAATTTTGGTGGAACCACTCACATGCTGAAAGTTAAGCATTGTGACAAAGTTCCTGCTCTACCTTGGTGGGTCTTGCGCTTATTGGTGGATTTGCTCGCCTTGGAGCTTCACGGCAGCCCTCAGCTTGGCCATTTTTCTAAACCCACAGTCCAGGTCCTGTGTCTGACCAGGAGTTGGGAGGATTTGGGGGGAACCCGGGCCTGCCCTCTACTCCGGGTTCCAGCCCAGGACCCTGTGGAATGCAGCTGTCTAGAGTGCCTCCTGGAACAGCTGTGCGACAGCTACAACTCCCTGGGCTACTTCCCCATGGCCTCCTCCCAACACCTTCTTTATCTTCACCACAGGACCTTCCTCCTGGTGTCTGATAATCCTTGTACACCTCAGTCCTCCAACAGTCTGCGTTCTCACTCTCAGCTCTTAGTGCCTCTTGCTCCCAGCTCCTCACACACACACCACAAACTGAAGTTAGCTCCTTTTTAAAACCCAGGTGCTCTGATTAGCCTTCCTTAATTGATTCTAGCAGCTTCTTGATTGGCTGCAGGTGTTCTAATCAGCCTGTCTTAATTGTCTCCAGAAGGTTCCTGATTGTTCTGGAACCTTCCTTGTTACCTTACCCAGGGAAAAGGGACCTACTTAGCCTGGGGCTAATATATCTGCCTTCTATTACTCTCCTATAGCCATCTGGCCTGACCCTGTCACAGCATGTGCTTAAATATTTTGCTAAATGGGGGCCAGAGCGCTCAGCATCTACCAGGTCAAGTGCTTGATGAGTTTCAAGGTTATTAAAATACCTCTGTTAAATCAAGCTTTGAGTTGAGCTCCAGACTGTTTTATTGGCAGGATGTGCAGGTTTGCTTGTGGAGTTTTAAAGACCTGTCATTTGTGAATTTTGTATTCTTCTAATGTAAGGCATACAAGTGATGAGGTGCCAGGGGAACCATTTATAAATATGCAAATAAATGAGCGAAAAAGCAAGGATACTTTTATGTCATAACTAAAATAAGGATTTCTATTGCACACGTGCAGAGACGTAGTGTACATGCAGCAGCACACTCTCAACACACAAAGTCTGAATTTCTACAAGCTCTCGATCTTGAATCTGAATTTGTTCTGTGTAGCTTCTTATTCTGTAGTTTAAACTAAGGCTGATACTGTGGTCTCACCAGTAATAACAGCAGTACTATTTTTCTCTTTCCTTCAGATGACAAGCCTTTGTATGGAACTTGCTAATAACGGGTAAAGTCTGTCAGACAATGGTGAGGTCACCCTCTTGATCATCACATCTGGCATTAAGTACTAGTTTTCTTTTAACCAATTAATCTAGATCAGTGGTTTTCAACCTGTGCTCTGCGGACAGCTGGGAGTCCGCAGATTATGTCTAAGATTTCCAAAGAGGTCCACACCTCCCATTCGAAATATTTTAGGGCTCGTCAGATGAAAAAAGGTTGAAAACCAGTGATTTAGACCCACAGGAAGATTTTCTGTTCTCTGACACTAGCAGTCTACCTTGAATTGAAGGGTCCAGTTGAATTGATGGGTCTACTGCTGTGAACAAAGTTATGCAAATGCTTACATTCTCTGCAAGATTGGGCTTTGCTGAGTGTATTGGGTAACTGAGTTAACTGATACTGGCCCATAACCTTAAAATCATATGTAGAAACCACATGCAAAAAAACTTAACATATGGAAAAAACATGAATGCAGAAAATGGTGCCTGCAGTTTTAGAAACTGCTTTTTTTAAAAAATTGGCTTAAATATTGCAAGATTCCATTCCTCAAATTTTGTATAGCTAACAAAAGCCACCTTTAAGAAAAAGAATGTGAGAAGCAACAGCGGCAAAAAGTGGATAGTAGCAGAGTGGCATTACAGCCTGCTGCCTGTCCCAAAATGCCTTGCTGTGCAAGAGCCTTTCAAAATCTGAAGTAATGTAGTGAGATCATCATGTCCTCCCTGTCACAGACTCAGTCCAGCCCCCTCTGCTGGACAATGACCAAGCTGTTGTGCTTAGATCATGCATGATTCTAAGCCCGCCGAGTCCAGACACTGCCTGTGGTTTCTCAGTTCACTCCAGTGTACAGACTCACTGGCTCTCAGAAGTGGGACACTGTGGTCCAGCTGCCATAGACCCCAAGACCAGTGCTGAACCTCCCCAAACTCCCCAGTAACTTAAATACACCCTCCACAGAGCTCCATCCTTGTGGGTATTCTGGTTTACAGCTTAACCTTTTGAGAACACGTGAGAGTTATAGCAAGGAACTCAGAGACTTGGCAAAGTAACTTTTTAAACACACATATACTTCATAGAGAAAGCATAAGAGACTGACAGATCCACAGGAAAATAACCATACCTAACCCCAAACCCCACATCCATGGCCCCACCCCAGAGCCCACACCCCAGCTAGAACCCTCACCTTGTCTTGCATCCCAACCCACTGCCTGAGCCTGGAGCCCCCTCCTGCACTCTGAACTCCTCATTTCTGGCCCCATCCCAGAGCCCACACCCCCAGCCAGAGCCATCACCGTCTCCCGCACCCCAATCCGGAACCAGCCCAGTGAAAACGAGTGAGAGAGTGAGGGTGGGGAGAGCAAGTAACAGAGAGAGGAGGGGATGGGGCCTCGGAGGAGTAGGGGTAGGGTAGGGGGAGGGGCAAGGGTGTTTGGTTTCATTAGAGTAGAAAGTTGGCAACCCTAGCCCTCACCACTCCTAGAACCCTTATGGTTTTTCATCAGCCCTTTCAAGGTCCCCAGACCGAATTCTCATGATCAGCCTTTAGGTCAGGGGTGGTGAACCTGTGGCTCGAGAGCTGCATGTGGCTCTTCAGAGGTTAATACGTGGCTCCTTGCATAGGCGCTGACTCCGAGGCTGGAGCTACAGATGCTAACTTTCCAGTGTCCTGTGGGGTGCTCACTGCTCAACCCCCTGCTCTGCCCCAGGTCCTTCCAATACTCCACCCCTTCCCCAAAGGCCCTTGCCCCTTCCCCTGAGCCTGCCATGCCCTTGCTCCTCCCCACCAGAGTCTCCTGCGCACTGCAAAACAGCTGTTTGCAGTAGGCAGGAGGCGTGGGGAGGGAGGGGGAGGTGCTAATTTGCGGGGCTGCCAGTGTGCGGGAGGCGCAGCGGGTTGGACGAGCATAGCGGATGGGGGGCTGCTGACATATTACTGTGGCTGTTTGGCAATGTTCATTGGTAAATTCTGGCTCCTTCTCTGGCTCAGGTTGGCCACCCCTGCTTTAGGTTCTCCCTTTCTGCACCTGCAAGGTGTTCTGTTTAGCTTGCCTAGGTCTGGCAGTCAAAATATTCCACCTAGCTCAGAAAACATATCCCTTTGAGTTCCTGGAACCTCCCGGAGTCTGTTTCTTTTAAAAATGCCCCTTTTTAACATCTGGTTTCTGTTCCTGTGTTCTTCTGGTGATTTTCCACTGCTCCAACTCTGTATACAAGCTGGATGAACTGGTTTGCCCTAAGCTGGAGCTATCCCATTGTTCTAAGGTGCTCCACTGGCTATATAGGTTAATGACTGTCCATTATTCTGTCTAGGAGATACTGGACACGGTCCTTTGTCAACATCTCTTGAAATTTCAGTCTACGATACAGGTAAACAGGGAAGGGATAGTACAGTCTTACAACCCAAATGGTGCTCAGAAACAAAATATAGTTTGATATAGATACAGACATATACTAAAACGTCATGGCTTCCCTTTGGTTGGTGACATTCGCAGCCCCAAAGACAAAAAATAAAAGTGTAATTAAAAAAGTGCAGAGAGAAGTTTATTCAAAATAAAAGGCTAACATTTCAGAGGGAGCTGGGACCTCAGCACCTTTGAAATTGAAGTAATTTATTGTGGCTAATTTATTGCTTTAGATGTTTTATTCAGGTACCAGAGCAGGAGAATTTGGCCTAGACTTCTTTTTTTCCACCGAATATATTGCAACCTATTTTTCAATTAAAAAGAACGACTCTTGGGCCGGGTTGGTAAATTTCAGCATAAATTTTTATCACAGAGTTATAAACCCCTGAATATAAGTAGTGAGAGGATTGTAACAGTCTGACACGACCGTATCTATGGAGTTGCAAACAGGATCATTATAATAAAAGAAGCTAGCTATGTCTTTCATTGATTATGTTGTTTGATGAATGTAAAGTAATTTACTGAAATGCAATTAGCATTTGCAATTGTGTTACTATGGGGATTATTTTTAATGCTGAATTGAAAATCCATACATTTTCTGGGCATGAGCTATTTCTAAGGAAGCTTTCTTTATTTTTATTATTTTAAGGTTTCAGAACTATAGTTTGTAGAATGCAGAAAGGAAATAAACCTGGACTTGTCATTTTTAAGACATGTTCAAAGGCAAATTGTACGAATTAATGCTCCTACTGATGATATAGATCTAAACAGGTATTGTGAAGGAATTTGTTTGTTTGTTTGACTTTTTATTAGAAGGCTATATATCTCTCTTGAAAAAACAAAAGGCTTCTAGGGATAGATATCTTAGCATCCTTGAAGTATTTTTTTAAACCAGTGAGTTAAGTGAGCTTATAGAGCACAGAATAATAAGCACACCGGTATGCTGAAACAATCATATCTAAATGTGATGTCGTGGTGTCAAAGTAACTATGTTGCAGGGATAAACAACAGAATTCCCAAATATGTGCAAAAACAAATGATTGGAGTGTTAGAATAAATCTCAGGGAGATAGATTTGTAGGCAGTTGATTTGGTGATAGGTATGGGTTAAAATTGGACAGGCACATGATTAATTTATTTTTCACATATCTCAGTCAATGTACTACTTGGATATTACCTCTGGATATATAGTGCATTTGAGTATGCGTCTAATTGTATAGAACATTGTGTGATTATATATATATATATATACTTTTATTGAGAATGCAGGTAAGGTTTTTTTAAAAGCATAGCACAGCCCTTATTAAGTACTCAGTCTATTTCTAAAAGTTCATCAAAATACAGTAAATAGCTCTCTAAAGGCTCCATTTTTATTTTCTTCCTTTGGAAAATAATAGGAAATAATCATATGTTTCAACAAGCTACTTTGTATTAAACATCAAGTTCTGTAGTTCTCTTGGGTACTGTTAAATATATTGTCATAATGGCTGGTCGAGTGTTTGAAAAATCAGTTGGTGAAATTACAGTGCCTATGCAATGGTGTGTGCACATATATGTATGCATGAGTGTATTTCAGATCTCTGGTGTTTCTTTAATATGAGTACTGTACTTCCATGAGAGAGTTTATGAACTTGGAAAGGTCATTATTTAAAGAATCAGTAAGTGTTGGTGCAGAAAATCAAAAGAAAATAAAACCCTGAAACAAATCAAGCATTTATCTAATGAAGTAAATAACTTTATTTGCATGAATAGGTTATTATTCTGTCTACTTGTTTAATCAGCTTGACAGCAGGAAACCAAGGTGATCTATTAGTGCTGCAGCATTCTCTTTGCCTTCAATGTCATGTACTAATCCCCTTTATAACGGGTCATGAAGGTTTGGCATACTATTCTTTGATAATTTCATTCCTTTTAACATAAAGAAAAGGAGTACTTGTGGCACCTTAGAGACTAACTTCTGGAAATCTGTGTGAGCTATTGTCATTACTTAATTGGACAAATTTGCATACAAAAAGTGATAGACTGGGGGCTCCGCCCATCTGTTTTTATTAGATTAAAAAAAGTCTGTGATTAGGAACACATTTAATGAAATCCTTAATTTACAGGCAGTCTTGTCATGGAATTTTGTTTTATGTTGATAGTCTTAACTAGCATAAGAGAGGTCGTGCACGTTACTCATTTCACATTAAGACATTTTCTGTCTATGTTATGTTTTTAACCATATGTTTTGCTTGTCATTTATCACTGTGCCCCTGAATCAGAAAGCACATTCTTATCTATATTCAGAATTTTCTCTTCATCCTTGGGAAAGAAACTGACCTATCTTTACGATCAAGAAAAATACTGATAGACAGGTAGTGTGGATACTTTTAGATATGGTCAGAGGGTTAAACATTTATCTTTAGAGATTTCATTGGGGAGTGCGGCTAAATGAGCTGCAAATGCAGACATAAAGCCAAGATCCATTGACCTGGGGCATGAAGAGTTTTAAGTTTGAAATCCCAAACACTCCTATTTGCTATGGTATTTTTTATTCCTATCACTGAATGAAAAATGTGTGACATTTTTAATGGGTATACATTCACTGGTAGTGTAGCAATCATACTGCAAGATATGCATAATGAAGGAACATACATTTCAAGACCTAATTGGTATAGATTTAAAAAGATATAAATGCTTTCACATGCACAACATTCAAATGAGTGTTTGGGCATACTGAATGTGTAGGCAGACAAGAACTCCTCCTAGGCAATTATGTTTGATGTCAGGTCTGATGTCAAGGCCATTTTTTCTAGGATTTCAGGATATTCTTGGATTTTATCTGTATATGATGAGATTTCCCAGACAAAACCTGTATTAAAATGGAAGTAAAGGCAAGACCACATATCAGTAATTAAAGGTAAAATACATTACAGGGATGTTGTACTTAACCCAAAAACAAATTTTACAAACACAGGAAATTCAGATTTAAGGTTAAATTTAAAAGAAATCCAAACATTTTAAGATATAGAAATGCATATTTAGAGCACCAAATAAGCTTAACTTTGCTGTGCAATAACCCTGCATATAATTATTATTAAGGCATTTTAATGTTTTAGGTCTTGGATTAAATTAAATTATTGCTAAAGATACTGTGACGGTGCACCCCATATGGCTTTATGGACATATGCTTATGAATGTATATATCACATAACTGGAATATGTTTTATGCTACATATGCCATGTAACATATCTCTGTAAAGGTTATGATCTACTGAATCTATTCATCCTATTTGTATGCATGTATCATTTTTGTATTCAAAGTTATGAATATTGGCTGTGTACTTGCTTGATTTTTAAGTAGCCTTAGTAAAGCATTTGTTCAGTTTCTTGAGAAAGGAATGTGCAAATTAAGTGCCCAATCAAGAAGCATTTAATGGACAATGGATCTTGGAAGGCTCCAATCCACATAAGAAGTCTACATGAGGATGTTCAAGGTAGCATGTGAACCATGGCTGCTACCTGTAAGTTCTGCGTGGACATGTGACTTGCCCATGTGACTCCAAAACTACATCTTATAGCTGGAATTCTACACGGGGGAGGGAGGGGTATCCACCCACAAGAGAAAGTCTATATAAGCCCATGGGAGACCCCTCCATTTTGTCTTCAGCTGGCTCAAGAGATAGCCTCCCCACCCCCAAGGATACCTGAAAGAAACTGGAACAATGGACTGTAACTACATGGGGTGTGAGTGATTGCTGGACCCAGACTAGAAGGAGCTTACTGGAATTCCTCTGAGGGTGAGGTTTTATCTGTATTCAGTTTTCTTAGACATAGACTTGCGTGTTCTATTTTATTTTGCTTGGTATTTCACTTTGTTCTGTCTGTTACTACTTGGATCCACTTAAATCCTACTTTCTGTATTTAATAAAATCACTTTTTACTTATTAGTACAGAGTATGTATTAATACCTGGGGCAGCAAACAGCTGGGCATATCTCTCTATCAGTGTTATAGACGGCGAACAATTTATGAGTTTACCCTGTATAAGCATTATACAGAGTAAAACGGATTTATTTGGGGTTTGGACCCCATTGGGAGTTGGGCATCTGTGTGTTAAAGACAGGAACACTTCTTAAGCTGCTTTCAGTTAAGTATGCAGCTTTGGGGCACGTGGTTCAGACCCTGGGCCTGGGTTTGCAGCAGGCTAGCGGGTCTGGCTCAGACCAGGCAGGACACTGAAGTCCCAAGCTGGGAGGGCAGGGAAAGCAAGGGCAGAAGTAGTCTTGGCACATCAGTTGGCAGTTCCCAAGGGGGTTTCTGTGATCCAACCCATCACTTCTTTTTAAATTAATTGAGCTCCTAAACTAAATAACAGAGTTACTTGTAAATTATCAGAAAATTCAGCCTATACCTAAAGAGTAAGTGCTGTAATTTTGGGGAGAATACACCATAGTATTCATAAAAAATGAAGAGATTGTGAATTGCTATTTTAAGCACAAAAGTCAACTAAACCTAAGTATGGAACCACAAATGACACTTCCATAATTAATTATAACATACAGATAATATGCTGACAAACCTTTCATTTTAGACCTTCAGGTGATCCAAAGCTTTATTTGGAAGGAAAGAAAGAAAGGGAAAAGGAAGGGAAAGAGCATAGATGGCTTTCTACCACATTTCATAACTCCATGTCCTGATGCCTGCTACTGTCATGGGATAGAGAAATCTTAAAGCTGTTTTAACTTGTACCATCTAGAATGGACGCTAGGTACCACTCCACCAGGGTATGATTGGAGCTATGTCAATTCCAGCCACACCTCCCTCTGGCCGTAGGATACCCCCAACATATCACCTATGATGGGGAGGAGCCAGAAGCAGATGGTTTTATGTACTTTATATGATCCATGAACTTTGGATATGGATTGATATTTCTCCATCACACAATTATACTAGGTGCACTGATGCCCAGGAATCTTTTAAGGGTTGCTTTTAGAATTGTGCTTTTAATGTTTTTACTGGACAAATTTGGTGTGGTTTGGTCCAGGTACCCAAACGTATATGTTTCTTTTTTCTTTCTGTGTGTGTGTGTGTGTGTGTGTGTGTGTGTGTGTGTGTGTGTGTGCGCGCACATGCGCATGCATGTGTCTGTGCATGCATGCTATTGTACTCATGCTTGGCAATGAGTATCACATATCTTTTGTGCCTGATAATGATACCAAAAAGTGTGAACTCTCTTTCAGTACCTTCCTTGGCTGCCTATGTTGTTGAGAATGCTTGAGATAGAGAAATGTTTAAATTGTATGAAATTAAGAGGACCTAGCTTCACTTTGTGGTGGGATACCCTCTTTGTTCATAACTCACAACATTCCCCGAAGACAATACAGTCTAGCAGTTAGTGCAGGGCGTTTGGAGCCAGTCAATGTGTTCCATTTTCCACCTTCCCACTGCTTTTCTGAGTAGCCTTGGATAAGTCTCCTAACCTCTACTTACTTTAGTTTTCCCATCAGCAGTAATACTTTTTTAGAGTGCTTTGGGATCTTTGGCTAAAAGCACTATAAAAGTGAAAAGTATTATTTATTATTGTCATTACCTGAAGACATGAACTGTGTATTTTTAAAAATATATCTGAGAACATTTATCTGGCTATCCATAATATTCAGAGTTATTATAATTAATAATTCTACTTTGAGTGCTTGCTCATGTTGATTCCAGTTAGGTGTGCAACATTTTGGCACCTGAGGGGGGGAGCTCAAATGACGCCCCCCTTCCCCCTCGCTTGGGCCAAAACTTTGAAAGGTCTCAATTCTGCCTTCTTCCTATTCTACTCCTCTCATGGTACTGTTCTGCTACCTACCCCAATAAAGGAGAACGAACAACTTAAAATGCCTTGTTCACAAATTTTAAGTAAAACTTAATTTTCAAATGCCTGAACAGCAAATGTAACTTTTCTTGTCTGCATAGTAAACACTGGCATTTTTATCTGTTTGAATAATCAAAGTGGTGCTTTCCGTGCCTTCTTGGTTTCAAAGATTTGAACTGCTTCAAGGACCACAGTCTGGGCCAGCTCATGCTCTATTGAGATGGTGGCAAGGCCAACCAGGCACTCCTATGTCATTGTGGAGTGTAGATGTGTTTTTATTAACTTTAGCCTGGAGAAGCTGCGTTCTCCACTGACAACTGTTACAGGAAGTGTTAGAAGTATGCGCAGAGCAACAAAAGCATTTGGAAAGAGGGTGGTCATCTTATTTGTGCACATATATTCCAGAACAGCTTTTGGAGTTGATCCTGCTGAAATGTATCTTGAAAGGGCTTTCAGTTCATCACCTAAATCACTCGCATCAATATTGCGCATGTCATCATGTGTCAGCACTGTCTCTAGTGCCCTGCATTGCTGGTGTAGGTCTTCTTCAGGTATAGTGAGGAGTTTTAGAATATCATACAACATCTCAAATATACTGCTGTGTTCCTTGAGCTGCACGAAACGTTCTTCAACTGACTGTATTGCACAATCTAGCACCTGGTTAAAGAATTCAACTTTGAATTGTTGTTTGGGGTCTCTTACGGGATTATCCCGTGCCTCGTAATCAAAATGCCTCATAATCTTCTTTGGTGACTCTTGTATTTTTGAATGGGTGAGAAAATAGCTTCAGTGTGAAGTTCCTCTGGCAACTTCTGTGCACTCTTCAGAACGTTTTGAAATCCCTCATCTGACCAGTAAGACTATAGGTATGACTTTGCTTTGTCTAGTTGTTCCATTGCTCCAGATATATCAAGGTCAACACCTTGGAGTCTCTTGCTTACAACATTTATTTCAAACAGTATGTCATGCCACAACAGTAAGCCACACAGAAATTTGAAGTTATGTATATTTCTGGTGATTCCATTTCCCTCTGCCACTGTTCTCGCATGAACAGTTCCTGTCATAGCATGTTTCCAGATGTTGCTTCAAAATTTGCCATCGATGAGTTGATGCAGAGCAAAATACATAGATGCTTTGAATTACATTAAAAAATTCAGCAGCCTCACTAGAAGCTGACGCTGCATCACTGACCACCAAGTTCAATGAATGAGAACTGCATGGGACAAAAAAAGCTCGAGGGTTTAACTCTCGGATCTGTGTCTGTACTCCTCTGTCCTTTCCTCTCATGTTGGCTCCTTTATCGTAGCCCTGACCTCTCATGTCAGCTATCTTGCCAGTAAGTTAAAGAAGTATGGGCTGGATGAATGGACTATAAGGTAGATAGAAAGTTGGCTAGATTGTCGGGCTCAACGGGTAGTGATCAATGGCTCCATGTCTAGTTGGCAGCCAGTATCAAGTGGAGTGCCCCAAGGGTCAGTCCTCGGGCCGGTTTTGTTCAATATCTTCATAAATGATCTAGAGGATGGTGTGGATTGCCCCCTCAGCAAGTTCACAGATGACACTAAGCTGTAGGGAGAGGTAGATATGCTGGAGGGTAGGGATAGGATACAGAGGGCCCTAGACAAATTAGAGGATTGGGCCAAAAGAAATCTGATGAAGTTCAACAAGGACAAGTGCAGAATCCTGCACTTAGGATGGAAGAATCCCATGCACCGCTACAGACTAGGGACCGAATGGCTCGGCAGCAGTTCTGCGGAAAAGGACCTAGGGGTGACAGTGGACGAGAAGCTGGATATGAGTCAACAGTGTGCCCTTGTTGCCAAGAAGGCCAATGGCATTTTGGGATGTATAAGTAGGGGCATAGCGAGCAGATCGAGGGATGTGATCGTTCCCCTCTATTCGACACTGGTGAGGCCTCATCTGGAGTACTGTGTCCAGTTTTGGGCCCCACACTACAAGAAGGATGTGGATAAATTGGAGAGAGTCCAGCGAAGGGCAACAAAAATGATTAGGGGTCTAGAGCACATGACTTATGAAGAGAGGCTGAGGGAGCTGGGATTGTTTAGTCTGCAGAAGAGAAGAATGAGGGGGGATTTGATAGCTGCTTTCAACTACCTGAAAGGGGGTTCCAAAGAGGATGGCTCTAGACTGTTCTCAATGGTAGCAGATGACAGAACGAGGAGTAATGGTCTCAAGTTGCAATGGGGGAGGTTTAGATTGGATATTAGGAAAAACTTTTTCACTAAGAGGGTGGTGAAACACTGGAATGCGTTACCTAGGGAGGTGGTAGAATCTCCTTCCTTAGAGGTTTTTAAGGTCAGGCTTGACAAAGCCCTGGCTGGGATGATTTATTTGGGGATTGGTCCTGCTTTGAGCAGGGGGTTGGACTAGATGACCTTTTGAGGTCCCTTCCAACCCTGATATTCTATGATGCTATCGCAATTCCTGTATCTTCCAGCTTTTTAAGAAGCACATTTGTCATACCAGCTCCTGTAGTATCATCAATGTCAATAAATTCTAGAAAATGCTCTCTGACAGTCACCATTGCAGGGACATTTTCATTAGGTTCTGTTGTTGTTACAAAACGCACCATTAAAGTAATTTGTTCCATATGGTTGATGTCAGGTGTGCAGTCCAGAATAACAGAGTAATACCTTGCTGACTTCAGATCTGCCACAATCTTCTGTTTGACTTTTGTTGCCAGTAACTGTATGATCTCATTTTGAATTGTTTTTCCAAGGTAGTGGTTTGTGTACATTTCTTGGGTGGTGACTCTTCTTAGATGCTCCTGGAGTGCAGCATCAAACTCAGATATCAGCTCCACAATTTTAAGGAAGTTTCCATTTTTTGGCACATACAGCTGATCTGAAGTGCCACGCAGTGCTAGGTTCTGGGTAGCAAGCATTCTCACAATGGAAATGAGCCTTTTCAGAACATTTTGCAGGTAAAGAGACTCTGATGCAATCTTCTCTTGCTGCTGATCATCTGTGGTGGCCTTTAACATTAGTTTCATCTCAAGCTCTTTCCACTTATGGAATGCTCTCTGGTGATTTACTGCCTTTTCATGGCATGCCAGATTTCTAGCCAGATTTTTCCAGTCCTTTGTTCCTGTAGAACCCAATGTGGCTGGAACATTAGACTGGAAGAGTTTGCAACAAAAACAGTATGCAGCATTCTGGGTTTTTGAGTACATAAGCCATGGCCTCTCCACTTTGTCACCATTGGGGATTTTACGCCAGTAATGTGTTGGATGGAAACGTTATATTTTCATTGTCTTTGGGGAACATGAAGTTTTTCACTTGCTGTGGCCCATGCAGTACAAGGAAGTCCCTCAGGCTACTGCTCAAGTGGGTCCACAGTCCTGGATCATCTAGACTTAAGGAATTAAACTCGGCAGCAGCTGTTTCTTGCGCCTCCACCACGCTCTTCTCTGATCTACACTTTTCTTCAGGAATGTGCATGGTTACATCCATTTGAGATGGAGATACGGATGCTGCAGTAGCTGCCAGGTCACCTGCACTCCAACTAACTGGAAGATCAGGCATCTCCTCACCACTCACATCCTCACTGTGGCCGGAAGGCTCACCGTGAACATTTGTGTCCATGTATCTCAGGAGAGCTCCTTCCTGCTTCGATAGAAAAGCTTCTTTGCTTGCTTTTGTTTTCTGAATGCTGCCCCAGAGGGGTGTTTTCTTCTTTCACTCATGACTGCTGTTCTGTGCCAGCTATAGTGGCTCTCAACACTCAGTTGAGGTGGACAAATAAGCAGGCTGGTAGCAGGGCCTGAGTGAGGGAAGATATCAGCATCTTAAGGGTTTAACTGGCTCCTACTACTTCAGTTGACTGCCTATTCTCCTCAAGCAGGTTCAGGGAAGCAGCAGGAAACAGGAAGCTCCCTTAGAATCTGATGTTAATCAATCCAGGCTCCTGGGGGTTCTAGAGAGGTACATAAGAGGCTCCTCCTCCTCTCTCTCCCTGCAGCTCCTGCTGCTTTCTGTTATTCCCTCTCACCTTTTTCTCCTGCCTGCCAGTTATGTCTCTTGTGCCCTCCTTCTTCCAGCACAGCACTCCACCATCTCTGTGCATCTAGAGCAGAGAGAATGCATATGCACCAGGAACAGACACAATTTTCTACACTCTGGGTCCTAGTGGCACCCTCCTCACAGTCTGGCACCTGAGGCGCCATGGAGGTGTGACTCCAGGGGGCGCCTGAAAACAACCCAAAGGATACAGCTAGTGGAAAAACCTTCTGGCTACTGTGCATACGGCGCATGCACACCTAATTGGAATGGAAATGAGCAACACGTCTCGAAGAACAACAGTTACGAAAGGTAGGTAACCATTTTTTTCAGCAATTTCAGAAGGGATGTAAGCTTCATGCTTCAGGGCTTAAGACAATACCTAAAAACTAGACATAAGGATTAGACCTAATGTATGTGGTGGGGGAGGGGCAGATTACCCCCCATCTGCCTATTGTGGCATTCTTCTGTCCTCTGAATTAATCAGTACAGGCAAAAATAGTATGTGATCATGTAAACAGAGATCGTATCATAGTGCATACAAGAAAGGGGGCCAAATTAAGGCTGCATGGCAAGCCATAATTCTAGCATTTCCTAACTTTTGAGTGCTTGAGGTTCAGCCCTTTGGAATCTCAGACTTCTACCACTTGAACTAACAGTAAATGATAGCAGCAGTAGATTGTTATCCTCTACATGGACCAGCTATTAGAGGAGGGATGAGACATAGAATCATAGAATATCAGGGTTGGAAGGGACCCCAGAAGGTCATCTAGTCCAACCCCCTGCTCGAAGCAGGACCAATTCCCAGTTAAATCATCCCAGCCAGGGCTTTGTCAAGCCTGACCTTAAAAACCTCTAAGGAAGGAGATTCTACCACCTCCCTAGGTAACGCATTCCAGTGTTTCACCACCCTCTTAGTGAAAAAGTTTTTCCTAATATCCAATCTAAACCTCCCCCATTGCAACTTGAGACCATTACTCCTCGTTCTGTCATCTGCTACCATTGAGAACAGTCTAGAGCCATCCTCTTTGGAACCCCCTTTCAGGTAGTTGAAAGCAGCTATCAAATCCCCCCTCATTCTTCTCTTCTGCAGACTAAACAATCCCAGCTCCCTCAGCCTCTCTTCATAAGTCATGTGCTCTAGACCCCTAATCATTTTTGTTGCCCTTCGCTGGACTCTCTCCAATTTATCCACATCCTTCTTGTAGTGTGGGGCCCAAAACTGGACACAGTACTCCAGATGAGGCCTCACCAGTGTCGAATAGAGGGGAACGATCACATCCCTCGATCTGCTCGCTATGCCCCTACTTATACATCCCAAAATGCCATTGGCCTTCTTGGCAACAAGGGCACACTGTTGACTCATATCCAGCTTCTCGTCCACTGTCACCCCTAGGTCCTTTTCCGCAGAACTGCTGCCGAGCCATTCGGTCCCTAGTCTGTAGCGGTGCATTGGATTCTTCCATCCTAAGTGCAGGACCCTGCACTTATCCTTATTGAACCTCATCAGATTTCTTTTGGCCCAATCCTCCAATTTGTCTAGGTCCCTCTGTATCCTATCCCTCCCCTCCAGCGTATCTACCACTCCTCCCAGTTTAGTATCATCCGCAAATTTGCTGAGAGTGCAATCCACACCATCCTCCAGATCATTTATGAAGATATTGAACAAAACCGGCCCCAGGACCGACCCCTGGGGCACTCCACTTGACACCGGCTGCCAACTAGACATGGAGCCATTGATCACTACCCGTTGAGCCCGACAATCTAGCCAGCTTTCTACCCACCTTATAGTGCATTCATCTAGCCCATACTTCCTTAACTTGCTGACAAGAATACTGTGGGAGACCGTGTCAAAAGCTTTGCTAAAGTCAAGAAACAATACATCCACTGCTTTCCCTTCATCCACAGAACCAGTAATCTCATCATAAAAGGCGATTAGATTAGTCAGGCATGACCTTCCCTTGGTGAATCCATGCTGACTGTTCCTGATCACTTTCCTCTCATGTAAGTGCTTCAGGATTGATTCTTTGAGGACCTGCTCCATGATTTTTCCAGGGACTGAGGACATTTTTCCAGGGACATACACTTTGCCAAGGGATTCCACAGCTGTCTGCTGACAACAGGGGAATGTAGAGACTCAGGACTCCTGGGTTCAATTCCAGGTTCTGTAGGGGACTGTTCTCAAGTGCTCATAGACCTTTCTGCTCCTGTGCCCCCAGCCGACTTCTGTCCCCCTCGCCATCTGCTTTCTCCTGGCTCCGGCAGCCCCTTCTTTCTGTGGCTGCTCCCTCAGTCCTTCTCAACTCTGTACACTTGAGTCAGCCAGCGTCCTCCTTCCCGTCCATTGCACCAGGGGAAACACAGAGCACAGAGAAGACAGACTCCCAGCTCTCAGGTCCATTGCTTGGAACCACAGCATCTCCTGACACATAGAAAGACCAACTGCAGAGAAAGTCCTGCTCAGACCCTGTAGCCCTGAGATGCATGCAGCATGCTCAATCATTCTGCAGGGATGTTGCATGCACAGTCTGATCTGTAGGGAATGTTTCATGCACAGTACAGTGGAATCTTCAGATAATTTAGCCGCCAAACTCTACCAAGTCCCGACTGACCGTGTGCAAACTGAGATTTTTCAGAGGCTTATAACTTCTGCATATTTTCCTAGCATAGAATCATAGAATATCAGGGTTGGAAGGGACCTCAGGAGGTCATCTAGTCCAACCCCCTGCTCAAAGCAGGACCAATCCCCAATTAAATCATCCCAGCCAGGGCTTTGTCAAGCCTGACCTTAAAAACTTCTAGGGAAGGAGATTCCACCACCTCCCTAGGTAACACATTCCAGTGTTTCACCACCCTCCTAGTGAAAAAGTTTTTCCTAATACTCAACCTAAACCTCCCCCACTGCAACTTGAGACCATTACTCCTCTTTCTGTCATCTTCTACCACTGAGAATAGTCTAGAACCATCCTCCTTGGAACCCCCTTTCAGGTAGTTGAAAGCAGCTATCAAATCCCCCCTCATTCTTCTCTTCTGCAGACTAAACAATCCCAGTTCCCTCAGCCTCTCCTCATAAGTCATGTGTTCCAGACCCCTAACAATTTTTGTTGCCCTTCGCTGGACTCTCTCCAATTTTTCCACATCCTTCTTGTAGTGTGGGGCCCAAAACTCGACACAGTACTCCAGATGAGGCCTCACCAATGTCGAATAGAGGGGAACGATCACGTCCCTCGATCTGCTGGCTATGCCCCTACTTATACATCCCAAAACGCCATTGGCCTTCTTGGCAACAAGGGCACACTGTTGACTCATATCCAGCTTCTCATCCACTGTCACCCCTAGGTCCTTTTCCACAGAACTGCTGCCTAGCCATTCGGTCCCTAGTCTGTAGCCATTTGGTCCCTAGTCTGCATTGGATTCTTCCGTCCTAAGTGCAGGACCCTGCACTTATCCTTGTTGAACCTCATCAGATTTCTTTTGGCCCAATCCTCCAATTTGTCTAGGTCCCTCTGTATCCTATCCCTACCTGCCACCGTATCTACCACTCCTCCTAGTTTAGTATCATCTGCAAATTTGCTGAGAGTGCAATCCACACCATCCTCCAGATTATTTATAAAGGTATTGAACAAAACCGGCCCCAGGACCGACCCTTGGGGCACTCCACTTGAAACCGGCTGCCATCCAGACATGGAGCCATTGATCACTACCCGTTGAGCCCGACAATCTAGCCAACTTTCTACCCACCTTATAGTGCATTCATCCAGCCCATACTTCTTTAACTTGCTGACAAGAATACTGTGGGAGACCGTGTCAAAAGCTTTGCTAAAGTCAAGGAGCAATACATCCACTGCTTTCCCTTCATCCACAGAACCAGTAATCTCATCATAGAAGGCGATTAGATTAGTCAGGCATGACCTTCCCTTGGTGAATCCATGCTGACTGTTCCTGATCACTTTCCTCTCGTGTAAGTGCTTCAGGATTGATTCCTTGAGGACCTGCTCCATGATTTTTCCGGGGACTGAGGTGAGGCTGACTGGCCTGTAGTTCCCAGGATCCTCCTTCTTCCCTTTTTTAAAGATGGGCACTACATTAGCCTTTTTCCAGTCGTCCGGGACTTCCCCCGATCGCCATGAGTTTTGAAAGATAATGGCCAATGGCTCTGCTATCACAGCCGCCAACTCCTTTAGCACTCTCGGATGCAACGCATCTGGCCCCATGGACTTGTGCACGTCCAGCTTTTCTAAATAGTCCCTAACCACTTCTTTCTCCACAGAGGGCTGGCCACCTACTCTCCATGCTGTGTTGCCCAGCGCAGCAGTCTGGGAGCTGACCTGGTTCATGAAGACAGAGGCAAAAATAGCATTGAGTACATTAGCTTTTTCCACATCCTCTGTCACTAGGTTGCCTCCCTCATTCAGTAAGGGGCCCACATTTTCCTTGGCTTTCTTCTTGTTGCCAACATACCTGAAGAAACCCTTCTTGTTACTCTTAACATCTCTTGCTAGCTGCAGCTCCAGGTGCGATTTGGCCCTCCTGATTTCATTCCTACATGCCCGAGCAACATTTTTATACTCTTCCCTGGTCATTTGTCCAATCTTCCACATCTTGTAAGCTTCTTTTTTATGTTTAAGATCCGCAAGGATTTCACTGTTAAGCCAAGCTGGTCGCCTGCCGTATTTACTATTCTTTCGACACATTGGGATGTTTGTCCCTGTAACCTCAATAGGGATTCTTTGAAATACAGCCAGCTCTCCTGGACTCCTTTCCCCCTCATGTTATTCCCCCAGGGGATCCTACCCATCAGTTCCCTGAGGGAGTCAAAGTCTGCTTTCCTGAAGTCCGGGGTCAGTATTCTGCTGCTTACCTTTCTTCCCTGTGTCAGGATCCTGAACTCGACCAACTCATGGTCACTGTCTCCCAGATTCCCACCCACTTTTGCTTCCCCTACTAATTCTTCCCGGTTTGTGAGCAGCAGGTCAAGAAAAGCTCTCCCCCTAGTTGGCTCCTCCAGCACTTGTACCAGGAAATTGTCCCCTACACTTTCCAAAAACTTCCTGGATGTCTGTGCACCGCTGTAGTGCTCTCCCAGCAGATATCAGGGTGATTGAAGTCGCCCATGAGAACCAGGGCGTGCGATCTAGTAGCTTCTGCAAGTTGCCGGAAGAAAGTCTCATCCACCTCATCCCCCTGGTCCAGTGGTCTATAGCAGACTCCCACCACTACATCACTCTTGTTGCTCACACTTCTAAACTTAATCCAGAGACACTCAGGTTTTTCTGCAGTTTCATACCAGAGCTCTGAGCAGTCATACTGCTCCCTTACATACAGTGCTACTCCCCCACCTTTTCTGCCCTGCCTGTCCTTCCTGAACAGTTTATAACCATCCATGACAGTAAAAAGCACATCTTGACATCAAGCAAAGCCCCCTAACAAATTTCAAGTCCCTACTCCAAGTATAGAAGGACTACAGCTTCTCCACAAATCACCATGTTTCATTATGTTGAAACATATTATTCATGTTCTCAGAAATGACTACATTGTTTTAGTGGAAACTTAAAAAAATCAGTCTGAGGCAGACACTCAGTATGGAAAATTTGAGCCCCAGCAGTTGAACTTTGGCAAAGTTATAAGCAACCAAAAGCAGGCAAGTGCTGGGCAACCTTAGCCATAGGTGGCACTATCACCTTTGCCTATAATAATAGTGTATATGTTACCACTGGTGGCTTAAGTCTGTGTTTTATTTTGGTTCTTTTTTGTTTGTTTGGCAGTAAGTTCTTTGATAATGTGCATCTTCGTCTTTCTCATATTTGTCTGCCTGGCAGTGGTGTGTCTGATTTAATTTGTAAAATGAATCCAAATTTATAAAAGTATTGTATAATTTAGGGAAATTTTCACTCTGTACAAGAAGGATTAACTTGGGGGTGTATTCTGGCAGCTGGAGCTGGTAAAACAGGCATTGACAGCCTGTCTTGCTCAATTTCCTTTCCTGGACAGAAGCTATGTAGATGCTGTCATCTTCTTTGAAGGGGCAGGTTTTTGTGCTGACTGAAATCTTTCTTGCTAAAAAAAGGCGCATTGAAAATCTGGAAGATCTGTTTGTCTGCTTTCTGCACCTGGTGTTTTAGATTTCCACTGAGTAAATTGCAACCTGTTCCCCCCTCCCACCCCCACAGATTTTTCCTCTACTTTTCATAAAGGCTTAGCCTTTTAGTTTAAATTGTCAAACTGGAACCAACTTGCCAGTCTCAGGAAAAAAACTTGTAGGGTCTAAAAAGTGTACATATCCAATAGAAAACAATCACGCCAATTAATCACTTAAATTAAAATTAATATTACTGGTAGTCATTGTTGTCTGGCTATACCGAAAGAAGGACAGGAGACAGTTGACATGGGTTTAATCAGGCCGTAACTTTATTATTAGATGTCTGGGACTACCTGACAGATAAAAGTGTACAATGCAGGTAATCCTATGTTTATTCCGTAATTACCTTGGGGGCATTTACCAGCTTCCCCTTTTTCCATCCAGGTCCCTCCAGCAAATCCATTGCTGGGACCTTACCATCCACCCCCACTCGAGGAAAGGCTACGGTGGGCTATAAGAATGGGGGGTTGGCTCCCTGCCATACCAATCATAGGAGTCCCCAACCACCCCCCGTTCATTCCTTAAATAAACACCTCTTTTTAAGTCCTTTTCCAAGCCATTTATCAGGGCACTGTATCCCTTCCCTGTGGCGTACCTGCACTGGACATCCACCCTACACTGAAATAAAGAGTTGCGACTGTAGCGGGGTAGTCACCCCGCCCCAGCTCAGAAAGAATTAAAAGCCAGCCCTTGGAGACAGCTGGGGCTGAGAGCCAATAAGAAAAGGCTGATTGGGAAGGCAGCCACACCTGGAACCATGCCCAATTAGGAGACAGCTGGCACTATAAAAGGGCTGTGAACCAGCAGCTGAGTCAGTCTCTCTTTAGTGAGAAGGACCTGGCTGTCTAGGAGAGAAGGGTACTTGAGACAGAGCAGTGCTGGGGAAAGGGAGGAGGAGCTGGGGAGCTCCAACGTGGCAACTCCCCAGGCTGCAGGCCTTAATGGGGGCTGGGAGGAGCAGCCCGGGGTTAGGCAGAGGCATGTGATCCAACCTCCTTGCCTGTGATGAGTGGACATGACAGACTGCAGTTTACTCCAGTGAGTGGGGGCTAGAATACAACTGACAGTAGCTACTCAGGCAAGGTGGGTGAGAGGGTTGGGGGTTCCCCTGGGAGGGGAGACCCAGAGTAAGGGGATACTGATGTGGGCAGAACCCTGAGGAAAGGGGCACCAGGATCTGGGAGGGACATGGGGCTTGATGCAAGTGAGCCACTGGCCACCAGGAGGCACTCTGAGTGCTGGAGAGCTAATTCCCAAGACAACCAGCAGGAGGCGCTGCGGTGGTGAGACTCAACCTTGTTACAGCGTCCTCTAGTCTACCGCCCTTCATGCCATGCATGAGCAGAGCCCTTCCTGAACCAGCTGTGGAGAAGGTGAAAGAACCCCAACTGCACCCAAGCCAATATGGTGATAAGGGAAAAATTCCTTCCCACCACACCTAAAAAAGGGGCAGCTAGCATAATGCCCATAGCAGGTCTTGACCAAACCTGGTATTTTACCACCTAAAGGGGAGGGAGGATGGTTCCTGCTTCAGAGCAGGCTGAAGGGAGACTTCAGGTGCAGAGCTGCCCCTTTTAAACACTGCATTTCTAGGGGATGAGTCAGTAACCACACTGACCCTTTTGCAGCAGTTTTCATCTTTCCCCTCCCCCGAGCCATAAAGCACTGTTCCCTTCATTCAGCCAGCCAAATACCCCCATGCTTAAAGGTGCAGGGCGGTCATTCTGATACTACTCTAAAAACAGTAGCGTCTAGTAAAAATATATAGGGGAAGGCTGTGGTATCTCAGGTGTTAACTGTTGGCAACTGAGAGTGTTTAAATGGGGACCATTGTAAAAATGTTGTTATCTGGTCTGACCAAAGACCTCCTGTACCTCACTCTTTGGTTTAGTACAAGAAATCATAAAACAACCAGGAAAGGACATTAAAAATCCTGACCATGAAAAATGCAAAATGTTTACTTTAACATGGAGCGTAAAGTGATTCTTCTAGGTAAAGAAAATTCTTTCCTCCTCTTATTACATAGTTACAGATATTATCTGAGGACCTCAAAGAACTTTACATAAAACAAGCCTCCCCAAACCCTGGTACTGTGCCTAGAGAACTCTGAAAGGGAAAAATGGAAATAAATTAGAAGTAAGTAATATCACGCCTGTCCTGCATTCTTTTGTGGGATGTGAAATTCTAAAAGAAGGACAGAGAGAGCTGGGAGTGGGATGATCAGGTAATAACAGCAACAGAAGTTTTAGCTGTGAAAATGCTTTGAGAAAGGAATATCTACCTCCCCAAAAAGGTCCGAATGGATAAAAGTAGTACAGCACGTAAGTGCTGGAGTATGAAAAACATGATCTATTAGAGACACCAAAGAATGGATAACTGTATAAATGAGGAGAAGGAGTAAATGTCACTGGAACAGAATAGATAATAGTCTTTTGTGCCACATAAATGCTGAGGTCATAGGGTGAAGCAGGAGACATTTCAAAACAAGTAGCATTGATCCTGTGATAACGGTCCATTACCATGATATTATTTCTATGAAACTGATTGATACAGATGTAATTATTTCATCTGATAGCTGTGGGTGCAATTGAATAGTATTTACTCACTGTGTGTCTGCTGCTATATGGCATGCCCACTCAGAATTCCCATTGACATCACTGGATCATTATTAACATGCCAGGTTATAATGTGATGGGAGAACAGAGGTGGGGAATGCTTGACAGAGACAAACATATGTTCAGAAGTACATTTCTAAAAATGTGCATTCTATTTCTATGGAGAGTCTAGTTGCTGCCTGAAATTTCATACTTTTAAAACCATGTTATCGGCAAATCTTGCTCAGGTATCCACCAGTCTAATAAGCCATAAACATTGACGCTACATAGATAAGTAAAACAGTGAATCTACAGGTTTTGTAAGACGGCACGAATGGATACAAATTAAAGGACATCCTCAGATGGTGTAAATCAGTGTAGCTCTATTGACTTCATTAAACTGCATCGATCTATACCTGCTGAAGATCTAGCCCTAAAATTGGCAGCAGTTTTGTTATTGTTTTGAAGAGTTATATAAGCTAAACCATTTTCTATTAAGCATGAGTCTGTAATAAATGTAAAATGAAGTACAAAAATCCAATAAATGGACTTAATTGAAACATTATGCATCAATATATTTTGATGTATATGCTTGTTAACTCAATTTAATACATAATATACAGTATATTAATCATCACAGCCTTCACATCACTTGGAATTATACTAATCGTGACATACAGGAGCATAGTTGTAAGACCATACATATGCCATATAAATGTGAGCTAAAGAGCTTTGTAACTATAGGTCTTCAAAAATAGTCAATATGTGATAAACACTGGTCCTAAGAGTAAGTTCTGATAAAGTTTGGAGGCACAAAAGTTCCTTTTAATGTCAAAAAGAGGTTTCATTTACTAATTTGCTTTATTCAAGAAATTGATGGCATATTTTACAAGAGAAAAGACAGTTAAGAGTTAGTGCTCCTTTCAAATGGTTTTGTACTCTAAATCAACTTTCCCCCCTTGTCCTTAAAGGCTTACATAATAATAAAATATAGGGAAGCAGTATGGTGCGCACAGGTCTAGGATCCTGGAAGTCCTGATTTATAATCTCATCTTTGATGCTGACTCGATGGATTGAATTCTAAACTAATTTATAACAGTGTAAACCACGAAGAATTCTGTTGACGTCACTGGGTAGAATCTTAGCCCCAGTGAGGCCAATGATAAAAGTTGGACTGATATAAAATCAGCGTAAATGAAGAGAGAATCAGAGCCGCTGTGTTGCCTGAGGAAGTAGTCTACCTTGTCTTGGCCTGATTCCCCACTTCCCTACATTTTGTGTAATCATACCCTCTTAGCAGAGGTCAAAATGACAACAAAAGGTACAAGGCAGCGGAGAATCTGGCCTTTTGTATTTTTCTTTCTCACATGTAAAATGAGGATAATACCTAGCTGCTGAACTGGGGTGGGTGCAGTGCTTTGGCAATGCAAAAAGTATGATTGATATTCACTACAGAAGAGGTGAATGGTTTTATTTAGCAGTTTCATTCTTTGGAGTGTATACAAAGGGGAATTTAATGTAAGCATATACATTAATTTAAAGTTAGTCCCCATCAAACCAGTAAATGGATGCCAAGCTCTAGCTGCTTGACATTCACAAAAGAAAGTGGAAGTTAAATCACAACCTGAAGTTTTGAACCAATCTGCTCGGTTTGGTGTGTTTTGGTGCTGGTATATTACAGAAAGGTAAAAGCATTGCTAGTAACCTATGTGTGAATTTAGTATTCAT
Source organism: Natator depressus (assembly GCF_965152275.1). NCBI lineage: Eukaryota > Metazoa > Chordata > Testudines > Cheloniidae > Natator > Natator depressus. Next base: position 95,567,561 of record NC_134236.1, read on the forward strand.
GAAAATGAAAGCCTAACAGCATTGACTTGAGTATAGTGCAAGTATTCTTTGTTCAAGCTTTCCTACTCATACACTCAATGAAGCCCTGGCTGAACTCCATTGAAGTCAGTGGAATAGTGCTTGCTTATTGAAGAGCTGTAATTGGCCTAATTGTATAGACATATCACTCCAACACTTTTCCCCCCAAACCTATAATGCACATCATATACCAGAGGAGAAAAAACTGTGGTTACAAGAGAGCTTTTGTGTACAGTTTTTTCTCCCCTTTGGCAAACTAACTTCTCTTTAATGCAGTTACTGGAAATACACTTTGTTCCTGAAAAAATAAAATGAGTAAATTGATTGTATAGCACAGTCCATATAGTGTACAGTTATAAAGGGATTAGTTTGTATGATTTTAAATAGGGATGGAGGAATAGTAGTAAAATACCTTGTAGGCTGATCTACAGTTATTGTCCCCAGGGATTTTTTTTTAAAAGACTTGACAATTGGAACATTGAGAAAGAGACAAAATAATTGCATTTTGTAAATATTTTTGTGAACCTCAGGAAGAGGTCCTTTCTGACAGGGATTTTAGCTGTGTCTGGAAATATTCCATTCCCTTCAATTTAATGGTGGAGTTTTAACAAGGGAACTAGTGAGCAGCCCATTTAGCACATCATTGCCCATGCCATTTTCCACCTAACTCACACCTCCACTGTGATGGTATCAATGAATATCCAAGAAGGACTATCAACAATTGAAAATTGTCCAACTTTTTTTTTTCCAATTTGCCTATCCAACAACAAGAATATTATTCAAGGGTTAGAGTAAACTCGCTGTAAGTGGCTTTGTTTTGCCAGGTTAGCATATGTGAAAACTGTTGCCTCATTTGGGAAGAAAGTTGTGCCAAACTGTATTATGGTTTACTGATGTGCACACATGGGGACTAAGAAAAGTGAACTCATATTGACTTTGACCTAAGCTTGGATTTGAACTCTTGCCCCCTCCCCTCCGAGCCAAGAGGTGACTGGCATTTCAGGTAAATGCCAGGCACTGGATCAAATGGGAATATCAAAGCTGAATCCCTTCAGATTTGGTGGGTGCATGAGGACTTGCAACTCTTTATCTGAGTCTACCTCTGTGGCTTTGAGTATAGGTCAGATCCAAAGTCAGATCTATTTTCCAGGTTTATTTCATATATAATTATAATCTTTTGAGAACTGTTTTTGAGATTGGATACAATCAAATGTGAACCAAACCCTTATCCTTATTCTTCCTTCAGTTGGAACCCTGAACTTGAACCTAAATGTGATCCAGATCTAGATCTGAATATAACTTCCTCAACCCATTTCCCTCAGACATGTTTCCCAGTGCAATCTGCCTTGATGTTGTGACCTTTCAGTGGAGCGTGGTGGGAAATTTTACAGAACTACATGGATGTATTTTAAAATGCAATATCTTTTATACAATTAAACCCAACTTGAAAAATACAATATACTAGGATGCATTTTCAAAAAATCTCTCCTGATTTGCAGGAATAATAACTAATTTCATAGCTATTGAATCCCAGCAGAATATGCCACAGTAGTTCCATCTGCTATTCAGTGTGAGCCCACCTGTTCTGAGGTTTGCATAGAATCCCCAATAGATTTAAATTAAATCTAATGGAGGATTGTGGCCCAGGGACCTCTAGGTTCCTACTGGCAGTGGGCATAGGGTTCAGATATATGCATAATCGCTCCCCAAAGGGTGACATATAAGGTCTCCACCAAGAGCCATTAGCCTGCTGGTCGTCATAATCATTGTGATATGTAGGCACAGATAACATTTAAGAGGTGTTATGTCTATACGGAAAATAATCTTTTTACAGAGTTGGAATTAGGGCAGATCATCAGAAGGTGACATGCCTCAAGAATGTTCCTTTCAGGTGGGTGGTAAGATACACAGTACACATATGACCAGATGGGAAAATAAGTGTATTGTCCACATCACAATGGTTATCTATTTGTATATTGAGCCTAATGCTAATCAATTTTTTTCCCTGTGGCTTCCCTCTCCTGTCAGTTTCACAATCAGCAGGGGAGGAGGGGAAGGGAGTGACCCAGTTTATTATAAAAATAGGACTGTCACTATATATCTAAGGGTACCTGGATCTTTCACCAAGGAGGCAAACTGCCAGTATGACTTGTCTCATGAACAGAAGATCACAGCCAAACCTGGCTGTAAAATGCTGGAAGGACTTTAGGTGAGCATTGCTCTATCAGACATGATAGTACCTTGTTAAGTAAGTCTAGGCTCTAAAATGTGAGTTATGGTTTTATATGTAACCATTTGTTACCAGTACTTCTGATATCACTTCAATCTCTATAGTTAAATAAACTTTTACTAATTTTCACTACAAACACATCTAAGTGCTATGTGTTAAGTGGAGGGATGATTTGAGGTGTAACTGGTAAGCTGGAGCGTACTGCTTCTTTGGAAGCAGTCAATCTGTGAATATTCTGAGTGCCCAGTGAAACAGGGGCTGGACATTGCAGGGAGATGTTCGGAGGGCTCAGGGATTGGAGTGTGTCAATCGCGAATCTGGAGAGAGCGGGAACTGCATAGGCTGAGAGGGGGAGTGCTTGTGTTGCCCATGGCTGGTGGAGTTGGGAAGCTGATCCATGGCAGGCCCAGACTAGGCTTCCTCACGCTAAGGGCAGGTGGTAGCAAGGTACCCTGTAGCTCTGGGTACCTCGGGGAAGCGTCACAGGGATCACATGGATCAAAAATAGATGTTAATGGGGGAGCCAATGCTAAACATAAAGTAGGACTAACAGAATTAGCCTTAATGGAAAGCATAAATCGGTGGGCTGTTTGCATCACAGAGACCCTATAAGTGAAGTACTTTCTGAGATTTCATCTCCTTAATGGAAGAATTTATTTGAAGTAGTGCAGTTTTGAACTGGTATCCTAATGTGTTCTGTGTAGCTTTGTAAAAGCATATGAGGAAAAGGTAAAATACTACTGAGGTGTACACTGTCAAGGATTTTCTATTTATAATACCTTTCAGTGTATTTTCTTCCTGAGTGTTATGATAAAATCAGACGTTCCTGTTTTAGGAGGGGCAGATAAAGTAGATATCCTACAGATCATGTTTCCCCATAGGACTGCAAATGAAAAATAAGCTAGCCAAGTTATTTTAGGTGTCTGGGCTATCATGAGATTTTTTCACAAGAAATCCCCATGAACATCTTTCTGCCGCTCTGACCTATAATAAGCCGAGGAAAGCAAAAGCTGCTGAATGCATTGTGTCATACTACAGAGTTTTTTTAATCTGTCATAACTCATTTCTAGGCCATCATTTTACAAAAAAAGGTAGGAAAAAATTGTAATTGTGCAATATCAAAAGAACTTCATAGTTGTGCTTAAATTTCTGTTCTGTGGGTGAATGGATAGGTACTGAAGACAGATTTTGTCAGATAAACTACTAGTATGTGCCAATCGCATCATTGATTTAGTAGGGAGTTTCTGGGAATTAAATTTTTCATATGGATGTTGGGGGTGCTATTTATTGGAGTAACTGATATTTCTGCTTGGGCACTGTTCAGTGTGCTCCAATTTTATTTATGGAAGTCTGAGAATAAATTATTGTGTATGTTTAATAACACAGTAAATAGCACATTTAAGTATTGGAATGCATGTCTCAATGATGCAACAGACTTATTCAACTATAATACTACTACCTACTTATTTAACCAGTATATATTAATTTTGTTTTATATTTAATTTAGCCTGTATCCATATTTTATACATATAGGACTTTGTACAATAAACACCCTTAGGCCCTGACCTGCAGACACATGTTTCACTTTACCCATTGTGAGTAGTCCCATTGCCCTAGTTAATTATCCAAGGTAAGCCCTTATAAAGAAACTCTGGTTCTTTTTGTTGCTGTCTGGCTTTTGAGTTTGCACATGCATTCAGAGCACTAGATTGGTGTAATTATATCAAGTCCACATAAATAAAAATAAAATATTATTTTACAGTTAAGGCTACATACAATGTTTATGGTAAAGCCCTCCAGCATTCTCTTGACACGCATTCCAGGCACACCCAGTTGCCAAACACTTGCACCACTTGATGGGCTATACAGGTCAGAGGTATCTGCCTCAGGTCCTGCGTGTCTGGCTTGATGAAGTGCCCAACAAACCTAGAACCATCTGGGGTTGAATCCTGCTACAAATGTACTGAGACAATGGATGGTGTCATGTAGAAATCCCCCGTCAAGATTCCTTCCCCACTCTGAACTCTAGGGTACAGATGTGGTGACCTGCATGAAAAATCCCCTAAGCTTATTTTTACCAGCTTAGGTTAAAACTTCCCCAAGGTACAAACTATTTTACCTTTTGTCCCTGGACTTTATTGCTGCTGCCACCAAGCGCCTAACAGATATAACAGGGAAAGAGCCCGCTTGGAAATGTCTTTCTCCCCAAGCCCTACACCCCCTTTCCTGGGGAAGGCTTGATAAAAAATCCTCACCAATTTGCATAGGTGAACACAGACCCAAACCCTTGGATCTTAAGAACAATGAAAAAGCAATCAGGTTCTTAAAAGATGAATTTTAATTAAAGAAAAAGTAAAAGAATCACCTCTGTAAAATCAGGATGGTAAATACCTTACAGGGTAATCAGATTCAAAACATGGAGAATCCCTCTAGGCAAAACCTTAAGTTACAAAAAGACACAAAAACAGGAATATACATTCCATTCAGCACAACTTATTTTATCAGCCATTTAAACAAAACTGAATCTAACACATATCTAACTAGATTGCTTATTAACCCTTTACAGGAGTTCTGACCTGCATTCCTGCTCTGGTCCTGGCAAAAGACACACAGACAGAGAGAACCTTTGTTTCTCCCCCCCGTCCAGCTTTGAAAGTATCTTGTCTCCTCATTGGTCATTTTGGTCAGGTGCCAGCGTGGTTGTCTTAGCTATTTAACACTTTACAGGTGAAAGGGTTTTTCCTCTGACCTGGAGGGATTTAAAGGTGTTTACCCTTCCCTTTATATTTATGACACTCCCTGATCCCATCATTATAAATTAAACAAAGACTTAATTTGTAAAGGGCCAGATCTTGCAGCCTATACTCAGTTAAAACTCCTCTTTTTTTAATGAGAATTTTTCAAAGTAAGGACTGCAGGATTTGGCTCATAGGTAGTTAAAATCTGTAGAAGTTGTACCTACTCTTGTGTCATTCTTTTCTTTAACCATAATTGTGTTTTGCTTAATGCTTTGTCATCAGAGACAGTATATAATTTATTTGATCTCTGGTTAAAAACATGTTTCCTTTATAATGGTTCTCTTATGCACCAAAGGCATCTCTCTGTCTTTGGATGTTGCACTTTGCTCTCAGCAGCATACCAGGAAGGACTAACTAATGGTCAGTCTGTCAGTGCTCTGTTTATATTTGTGCATGTCTAGTATCCCTGTGCTACTATACCCGGTTCTTGTTTTACTCTGGTCTCACATATATAAATCTCCAATTTTAAAGCATGATTATGAACTATCAATATTTATTTTACTTTAAAGAGGTTAATAGAGGTTAATATAGACCCCAAAGGTGGGATCCCAGAGGAATGTAGGCACTGTCAGACCTCCAGCCAATGCCTGTGGGGGGTCACCAAATAGGAGCCTTACTTTTTGCACCATTGTGCTCAAAGGCTAATTAAGGAAACTGCAGATGATATGCCTCAAACAGAAGCTACATCTGTTGACTGAGCAGGATCAGCTGACTAGCTGCTACCTGCTGATTGGTCACCTCCTAGCATAAATCTTTCTGTTCCTGCCATACCCCCTTTTTCTAAGCAACTAGTTGCTAGGCCTGCTGCTGATCAGACACCTCCCCCGCCCTTCTTCCCCCCCCCCCCCCCCATTCCTGCCACCTTGTCGGATGGGATAGGATGCACCCACCTTCTGGGATGCCACCTGATGTACTGGGATTTCACTGAGCCTCTCCTGCTCCACCAGTCTGGGTTTCCACTCCCTGTTTTGCTGAATTAGGCTCTCTGGCCTCTTGCAGCATACACACACAGGTAGGGCCACACCCAGCTGCAGCCACAGACTGAAGTCAGCACTGTGTGAGAGGACTCCCCCAGTACTCCCATGCACACCGCTTTTGGGATATAAACCCAAAATAATATTGTCTTGCACTGTATAGAAAAATCTGCATAGCACAAGCTCCTAAAACTCTACCCTCTTTCTCAGTGTGAAGAGAGATATGCACGACTTCTTGTCTCCCCGCTCCATTAGAAACTACATAAACTGGTTTAATAATAAACAAAATAAGTTTAACTACAACAAGTTGATTTTAAGTGGTTAAAGGGATAGCAAACAGAACAAAGCAGATTACCTTAGTAAATAAACAAGAGCTGCAGACTGAGTTTAACACACTAGATAGGTAGGATATAAATTAGCAAATTCTCACCCTGAGTGATAAACAGGCTGGCAGATTCTTAAGGTTGCCTTAGCTTTCCCAGGTTTTCATACACAGGCTAAAGATTTTAGCCTAGGGCCATCACTTCTGACAGTTCAGTCTTTTGTTCCTCAGTTGTTTTCAGGTGTTTTGTTGTAGCGTGAGAGAGGATCCCTCATGTTGTCATTGTCTCTCTTTTATATCTTCCCCCCGCTTGCTGGAAAGCTTTTTTGCTGTGACCTGGGTCAAACAGTTCCCATTGTGTAGAGCTATCTCTGAGAGGTTTCTATTGCACACAGTTCCTGGGGTAATCCTTATGCTTCTGTGCATTTCTTCAATAAACCACTAACATTGTTTGGCCTCATCCAATGTAGCACATTTGAAATACAGAGACATGGTCAATATTCCCAGCTTCAGCTACAAAAATGATATATGCATACAAATTGGATAAACACATTCAGTAAATCATAAAATTTCCAATGATACCTTACATGAGTCATCTTGTATAAAGTACATTTCTGTTAAGTCATATCCATATCATAAGCATATATCCAGAAAGAATATGGAGTGTGATGATTAGTCACCTAGCATAAATTTTTCTGTTCCTGCCACACACGCTTTTTTCTGAGCAACTAGCTGCCAGGCCTGCTGCTTACTAGACACCCCCCACACCCCATTCCTGCCACCTTGTCTGGTTCCTACTGTTTGTTCCTGCTCCCTCATCCTGACACTAGTCATGACTAGACCTGACACTAATCACAGGAACAATACAAATTTGCAAAGCCTGAGTTAGGCACTCAGGCTTCCAACACAATGAACAGAGAGAGATAGGTGCCTAAAATGTGATCCACAAAAGCTGGCAAACTAGGCAGGGAGGCGCCTAATCGAGCCAATGGTAGATGCCAACTAGAGGGGTGTTTCCTAAGTCTCTCTCACAATTAGATGCCTATGTCTATGCTTTAGGGGGACATCTATCTCTGACAGCAATCCACAAGTGGGAACCAGCCAATTGGAGTTAGGCATCTTAGATGCCTAAGGCAATTTTTGTGAGAAGTTTGGCACCTTCTTTGCTCCACCCAAGATGGCCTGCGGAGGTGGTGGAGCAGAGGGACTGAGCCCATCTCCTGCCTCCCAGGTGGCTCCCAGGGATGTGCTGGGCCACCGCTTCCCGCAGCTCCCATTGGCCAGGAACAGCAAACAGCAGCCCCTGGGAGCTGCAGGCGGCCATGCCTACGGATAGTCAATGTAAATAAACTGTCTTGTGGCCTGCCAGTGGATTACCCTGATGGGCCGCAAGTTGCCTGCCACTGCTCTAGGCTGTGCCTAGAGAGACTTGCCCTTCTTCAGGATCAGTTTTTGGAAGTTGATTACAAAACAGATGCAGTTAGCCATTCAACAACCTTCTTTTTTGAATAAATTCTCACACAGAGGTGAGTCTTATATTGTACTATCATGATGGCAAGGCTCATTGTTAGCCTGATCTTTCCTGGCAGGGAATCCGACAGCTAAGGACTCTCCACTAAAAATGCCCTGCTCATGGCTCTTATTATTTGTTTTATGGTAGTGCCTAGGGACTCCATTGTGCTAGGCATTGTGCACACACACAGAATAAGAGCCAAAGAGCACCAGAGAGTTTAGAATCCAAATAGAGAAGACCAACAAAAGGGGGGAAGTGGTATAACACACAAGCAACATGAACAGTGTGATGAGTTTGCAAATGTCATGTTGGTTCCAAGATATCTTTGTTGATTTGTGGGGGGTTTTTTAAAGTGTGTGTGGTGAGGAGATTGTCTGAAAAGAGAGACAAGGAATGTAGAAAGGCCTGTGATCGAGTGTCTACCCCCCACAGGTGAACAAAGGGTTAAGAGGTGTCTGTAAGCTGAGTTACACCCTCCAGGTGCAGCAAGTTGGGTTATCAGGTTTCATTTATTATTGGAGCCAGCTGGGTCTTCTTCATAAAAGAAGGAAGTGAAAGTTATGGGGGAGGTCTCTGAGAGGGATTCAAGACAGAGAAACCCAGAAGAGAAGAGGTAGCGAGTTCCTGCTCATGGAGATGGACCTGGGGAAGGCAGACTGAAGAAGGCCATGGAGAGATGGAATGAATTTCTGTGGTGAGCCTGGGAAAGGGGGTAAGGCACAGAGGCAGTCCTGCGGGAGCAGTGTTCCAGCAGAGAGGGAAAGAACTGGGAGGATATATGGAGAAGCCAGAGGTGTGAGAACCTGAGGAAAGAGAGGCTGCATTGAGCACAGGCTGCAGGGAAGCCACACATGGGGCTTGGTGGTAGGAAGTGGCCCAGGGAATAGCAGTGCAGCTAGGAGCAAACCTAGCTGCTTAATACAAGAGCCCTGTGTTGGAATGGAGAGGAGAGAATAGGAGTGAATTTCTCTCCCAGCCCTGAGAAATGGGCATACAAGCTTGATGTAAGGACTACTGAGCCTTAAGGATGGGCAGAAGGATCTCTTTTTGGGGGGCACTGTTGGACTTCTAGATGTACTTTTATTACCCCAGAAGAGGAAGGATTAAACTGTGATCTGACCAGAGGGCCAAGTAGCAAGAAGGGACCCACCACAGAGTGGGAGCAACTGTTGGAGGGAGTGTTGAGTGAAAAGACTTGCTATTTCATACCCAGCCACAAGGGAGTGTGCCAGTGGTGAGTCAATTTTTTCACACAGGACCATTAAAGGGAGGGGGTGAGAAAAAAGGCAGAAGCCCTGTCAGCTGAATTGTTCCTCTTAGTGGAAGTATTCTCAGAAGGGTGCTGTAAGAGATGCAGTCCTGGAGGTAGCTTAAGTCACATTGCTTTCTGCTTTGCTACTGTCAGATGAACACTTATTAAAACATTCTTTTTTTAAAAAAAAAAACATTCTGATAGTGATGGAACTCAAGTCAATACGCTGCCCCAGATACCCACCTGTGCTCTGATCATCCCATCAATTGCACATGCAGCGCTGACAGTGGTTGGGCCCCAACTGACTGAGCTAAATAAAAAGCAACAGTTCCCAAACCTTTTGGGCAGGAGTTTACCAGACTAAGCCCTTAGTTATACCAGCCACTGTACCCTGCATCCCAGTCACTTGTTTACCTCACACACTAACAGAGTTGTATAATACAATTCAACCTGTATTCATATAGGGTTAGCCTCTGTGCAGACATGGAAGGCAAGGCAAGAAACTTACTCCCCTTTACATGACTGCCCAAGCTCATGTCCAGTAGCCCCTGTGTTCTGGGCAGCAGAATGATTGCTTGTTCCTGCCCTTTGCAAGGGAGAAGGATGCCAGAAAGAGTACTGGTAGGAGACAGGGCTGTGGACTGCCCCATCCCTGTATGCATTGGCCCCTGGAGCCATCATGACAGGAGCAACAATGACACCCTCCTATATTGAAGAAAGACTATCTTTCCAGTGCTGTTTTGCACTGCCCCCTGCATAAGAACTAAAGCCACAACCTAGCCCAAAGTTTATGCATGTTAACAATTTAGCTGCTCCAAACCACAGCCTTCTGGGGAAAAAAACCTATAGGTTAAAACACACACAGATGAATGAGAGACATCAGGGACATTGCAACTAAGGCCCAGCATGGATTACTCATAATTAGGATAGAGAGTATGAGAGAATAGAATACTAATCACAAAAGCCTGAAGTGCCAAGCCTGATATGCCTGTCAATGATGGACAACTACTGTGTTGAAGTACCTAGGGAACAGTTCTATAAAAAGCCACCAATAAGACTAACTTTGAGACCATGCTAATATCACCCTGTGGAGGAAGAGCTTTGCAGGCCTCACTATTGCAGGCCACATCTTCCCTGTGCATTCTTGTGCTACTCCCAAATCTAAATGCTGGTTGACTCTTTTTTGTAATACTGACATAAAGGAAGTAGGCCTCTTACAGCTGCTCTGACATTCATTTGAACACTTGTCAAAAACAGTAATCAAGAGATGAGGCAGTAATATAACAGGATCCCACTTCAGGAAAGCAGTAAGTTACTTCCTCCTTCAACTGACAAAAGGATTTTTATTTGTTTATAAATTGTTTAATAAGGGAGGGAAACCCCATGAGATGTAATCATCTTTCTTTCGAGGCAGCCCTGGGAGCTACAAAGTCTGGGGCAATAGAACAAGCAATAAACAACTCTTTTATTAGCAACTTGCTAGCTATCTTCTTTTACTTACTGAAAGTCTGAATCTGTCCGTAATAGAGAGTGAGAGAGAGAAGACATTGTTCACCTTCACAGCTGCTGGGGAGTCAAGTTAGAAGGAGATTGAAATTGAGATGACTTAATGAACCTTTTTTGGAGTACCTGATACAAAACGGGTACTAAGCAGATCAGACTGCTTGTTTGGGTCTTCAGTTGGTGAAATCTTGAGGCTAATAATAGACTGTGTAAATGAAAAATAGTAACTGGCTTACACTGTATAGATCTCATAATACTTGAAGAAAAAAGTATATAATGTTGTTGTAGGGCTTACCCCACTCTCCTCTTCTCTGTCACTATTGACAGCCCAGTCAGTCGTGTATGTAACATGGGTGAGTTCAAGTACTTTGAGTATCTTAATTTTTGCATTTTCTGATTCTGGAGTGTTTAGAAGTGTGCCCTTATTAAAATACAAAACTTACATGAATATATGTTTTACATTTATTGTTTGGAAGTCAAGAAATGTGCAATGGGAAGCTTTGAGCAAATAGAACAAAATAGAAAACATGTGCTTTTAAACATCTAACTTTTTACAAGCTCAATAACTGTTGAGGCCTAACGCTCACAGGCAGACCTCTGTGCTTATAGAGTCATAGAATCATAGGACTGGAAGGGACCTCGAGAGGTCATCTAGTCCAGTCCCCTGCACTCGTGGCAAGACTAAGTATGATCTAAACCATTCCTGACAGATATTTGTCTAGCCTGCTCTTCAAAATCTCCAATGAATGAGATTCCACAACCTCCCTAGGCAATTTATTCCAGTGCTTAACCAGCTGGACAGTTAGGAAGTTTTTCCTAATGTCCAACCTCAACCTCCCTTGCTGCAATTTAAGCCCATTGCTTCTTGTCCTATCCTCAGAGGTTAAGAAAAACAAGTTTCTCCCTCCTCCTTGTAACAACCTTTTATGTACTTGAAAACTGTTATCATGCCCCGCACCCCCTCAGTCTTCTCTTTTCCAGACTATGTGGAATCCTACTGACTTTAGCGAATCTTCCTGAAGACAAAGGCCCAGATCTATTTTGAAGTCTGGCCTAGGGGCTGTCACCTATCCTCTTTCCTTCTTTTTTAAGGGTCTGTTTTTCCCCCTTGAAATGTTGGGGGCGAGGGGTAAGGAGTTACCTTTAATACTGCAAAGTTTTTTGTTCCAACATGCCTCTTCTCCCACAATAGGTCTCTGTTTCAGCAACCTGGTTCCTTTGAGATAAGTAGAAAAATGGCATCATCTGAGCCGGGGTTATTTCCATTTACATTCCAGTGACTAGAGGAAGTGGCTGATTCAATAACTGTAGAACTGCCATCTCATCTAGAGACAACATATGTCACCTTCACATTTAGCTCCCTCTTCATTGCTCAGATGTGTAGCCAAATTATTCTTGTAACTGAGATCAAGTATAAAGAACCATGTGTTGCTGCCACATCACTGCATCAGCCTTTTAACATTTGGCTATTAGTGACTCATCCTTCTTGTTTGTGAAAATAGGCATTTTTCTCCTCTCCCCCTTCCCCACACCTTGCCTTGTTCTGTTTCCTGTTTCCATCTCTAAGTATTCATCCCTGTTCTCCTGTGTTTGTGTATTTCCCTCTGTAGTTCCCACTCTTAAAGGGGCTTAGCAACAAACAACTAAAAGATAAACCCCAGCACCTTTCCTTTGTTATTCAGAACTTCTTTCGTTTTTTTGGATCTTGCTTTTCAAATCCAAATGCAGCTCTCTAATAGACTGTGTCTATGCTGCCATCTTTTAGAGCTTTAATTGGCATTACACCTCCTTGACCTAAAAGAGGAGTGTTTTTTCCACAGCAGGCAAATTATACACTTCTAGTTCTGCAGCAACATTGCGCTCTTGACCAACTCCTTTAAATGAGTTCTGTGTAGAAAGCACTTTTGAATTACAATATATTGAACTAATAAAGTCTACGTTAGTTATTCTGGTACTTCTATGCCACTGTTAACAGAGCAGTGCTAATCCCATAATTAAAGTCAGTGTAGTACCATATTCATCTCCTGTGTGTATATTTAGATCTAAACCATTTCACCTCATTTCCGAAATACTGTAATTGGAGAAATTATTTTTACTCTATTATTTTTATGAGTTAAAATCCAGCTTTGGGCATATTATGAAAATTAGAGATGAAACAGTTTTAAAAAAAAGTCTTAATTAAAGATAAGGGCAAAGATAAGTCAAACCACCCAGCACAATTTCTAGGGAATGTCAAGAAAACTCTAAATTATTTTGTGCAGCATGGTTGGTTTTTGAGAGCACAGAGGAAATTCATGCTGGTCAGTACTTCCCTCACTCTTCCAATTCTGTTTAATGGGAGGAGGATGGGGAAAGTATTGGTTAATTTACTGGTGCTTGGTGAATGTACGGTTTGTGTTGAATAGCAGATAGAGAAGACTTACTTTAAACTCTACATGGAGAGTGGTGGCACTGAGAAAACAAACTAAACATTAGAACCTCTCCTAACAAGAGTTTTAAATAGAAAAATGCTCTATTTGAAATTTCTGTGTATTATGGCCTCTGTAAGAAGTTGGGCTCATGGGAGAAAGTTAAAGGTAGCTTTAGGCAGGACATCTTTAATACTGAGGCGCACCACCTGAATACATAAATCCCACACATCTGCACACACTGTATCAGGACATGTTTTCTAAAGTCCTGTTGGAAGCTTACTCAGCAGTGCCTTAGGGGGAGGGGGAAATTAAACTGAAAAATGTAGATAAAGGAGGAAGTGCCAGAGCTGACCTTAGCATTTTTGGTTGCTCATGTGCAAAGGGTTGGCTTGAGGATTTTGAGGAGGGGCTAATGAAATAATTCTGTAGAATATATATATATACCCAAATTTAACGGCCTAATTTTATATGTGGATGTGTTGATCTGGTTTTGCCAACTCTCATGACTTGGTCATGTCTTTGCAATATTTGGTGTTCCCCCCCCCCCCTGCCCCAAAGTCCCACCTGCTGCAATCAGTTTATTAACTGAGAATCTCAGCTTTTATTAATGGGGAAAAAAAAATCAGTTTCTGACCCTCATGGTTGTGGAGAAAAGCTTGAAAACATGAATCCCAGTACCAGAAGGCATATGTAAAAAACCCACAACACTTATTATTTTTAAATCTTGTTCTTTTTTTAAGCCAATTTCATGATTCTCGGGGGCCTGACTCATGATTTTGTTTTTAAACATTGGGGTTGGCAGTACTACTTTCCAAACTCCCATCACCTTTCTGCATCAGAAGTGGAGGTCAGCTGTCAAAACTGTCTCTGCAAGGAAGAGTGCTAGGAACCTACTCTTTCTTTAGAACAAAAGCTGAGAGTCTCTTTTCTATTTCTATTTCCCACAAAAACAGGGTTCCTGGCCTTGGGCTTTACAGACCCAAGGGTGGGCTCTAGGAAAGGCAAGGGAGTTGGCAACTGGAACTGGTACAAAAGCCAACAAAGCCTAGCTTTCAGTTGGCCAGTAGTGAGTCATTCATAATAGTGTTTGTCATCAGTGCAACCCTGGAAAAGGATATTACCCTCACTTCATTTTAATTAGGGGCTGACGGCTAAAAATAATCACCCTGTTTGTGAAAGGAGAGAAAGGTGAGAGATGCACAGACTCAGAAAAATAGTAAGGTAGAATTCACTGAATAGCAATTGAATGAGAGATGGGGGAAATTAGTATTAGCTTCAGAGAGAGAGAGAGAGAGAGGGAGAAAAGCCCAAAAGTAACTCTGCATTTTACTGACATATACAACAGCTTCTCCTCCCGCACGCTGAGCACTAATAGCTGCAGCACATCCCGACCAGAACTCTCAGACACACATAGGGGTCATGCAGTTCCCTGGAGCTCTCTCCTATTGCAAACCATTAAGTGAGCAGAAGAAATACCACAAAGAACAGAGCTATAGTTCAGCCAGTAAACACATTATATCTCCTGTTGAGACTGCATCTTCCTGTACTAGTTCAGGAACACTTTGAGCTGGAAAATGGTTTTTGTATCTTTGCAGAAATTAAGCACTTCTGAAAAATACATAAAGCATTCGGCAGATACAAGACCGGTGTTGCAAGCTAGCATAAAAAGACAAAAAACATTGGGCAATGAAGTCCCTCAACAAGAATCAGTATGACTATTTCTTTTTGCTAGGTTTTGCCTAGTTTCAAACCTATTCAAATACCATGTGTGGAAAAGTTCTCCTGCAATAAATGTTGGGTTTACATTCTATTTAGAAGAGACTGTCAAAACAGGAGCAGAGGAGGCAAGCAGGGAGAAAATCAATAGAACACAGCAAAAAACAAATGTTGAGCTGTTATAAAAAAGAGGAGGGAGAATGATACTATATAATAAAACAGTTTTGCCTTTTTTCTTGACACCAGTATAACCTCTTCTGAGTGGTAGAAGATATTTGGGGCCTTGCAGATGGGTTTCCCAGCGGAGGAGACATCAGTGACGCAGCCTGTTTTATTTACCCACACACTCCACTCCTGGAACATAGATGGTCAAACAGCATGCAGGGCAACCTTTTTTTCCCCCAGGAATCTCAACACCGCACCAGTGCCAGGTTCCCAGGCAGTAACTCTGCCTCAAGAATTGCCTCAAGTCAGAGCAAACCCTCCTCATGCTCATGCAGCTCCTTCTATCCAGAACCTTGTATATCATCACAAGATTTCTTCTGTGATTAAAAACTTGCTTGCATGCTAAGAAAAAGAACATGGAAGACTAGGTGACAACACCACCTGATGATGCCTAAATAGTTATTATAGTTATGGTACAATATATACTGGCTGCTTACTTGTGTCAGTGCAAATTTTGGTGGGGGGTATTTGGCTTCTTTCATCCCTAGTATATATCAAAAGTTACTCTTCAATCAGGTTTTGTTTTGTTTTAATTCAATTTACTTTTAACTTGGGGGCGGGGGGGGGAGATGTAGTTCAATTACAGGAGGTAACGAATACTCAATACCTTGAATATTTAATACCTTTTTAACTGACACAATAATACGTGATATTCACAAACCTAAAACTCCCACAAGTTTACCTATCTCTGTAAAATCCGGCTCTCGTCCTGCAGTGTTAAGGTTACATGCAACTCTACCTACCTGAATAGTCCCACTGGTGAATAAAGTTATGTGCATCCATAAGCATTTGCTGGATCAGGTCCTATAGTGTTGGTTTGACCAGCCAGGTATAAAAATAAATGCTGGAATATTAAAAGTTGCTGAAAGGATTTGGGTAAAAATCCTAGTCAAAACTATTGTGTATGCAGTAGCCCAGTACAGCCGGCTTAAAACACCCAAATCTTGAATCTACCCCCAGCCCCTGAAAAATCTGAGACTGGCTTCAAAATAATTATTTTAATTTGGGGGTGGGGGGGTCTTCAAAGGGTGCTCAGGTTGTGATATCAAGCTGTTCTCCACAACCAGGATAGCTAGAGGCTTACTACTTTTGTCTTTTTTTTTTTTTTTTTTAAATAACAGCTGATATTGTAATCACTTGTCTCCAAGAGCTGGGACTTTAATTAAAACACCAAATATTGTGAGACTTGTGATAAAATTGTGAGAGTTGGCAACACTGCTTGGCTAATTATTTAGCCACAAGTACCATTTGCGAGAAGCTTGTTAATGAGTAATGTGCCGTTTGTGGTTCAAGCAAATTTGTTTAAAAAAACAAACAAAAAATCCAGTTCCATTGATACACTAATCTTCTTCAACAGTTGTTTCTGGAAGAGAAACTGTTCCTAATGCTCCATTCATCCTTTCTCCTTGAAATATAGAACCAAAAAGCAAAATAAAGGCTCAGTACAAAGAGAACAAATACTTGATCTACATCACTTCTGTTCAGTTTCCAGCAACATCTTTGTTGATCTAGATACAAAACCTTTCTCCTGTGTAAGCTACCAACACTAAAAACATCATCTAAAACATGTCAGACCCACAGTTCACTTAAGGCATAGGCCTGCTTTCAGAATCTCTGCAGAGGTAAGTTGCTGAGGATCTTGTAAAATTAGTTTCTGCCACTCTGATGCTGAAGCCCTAAAACTCCACCTGCCCTGCAGAAAGGGGGTGTGGCTTTTTTTAATAAAAAGAGGAATTCAGAGTCTTCCAGTATTATTCACTCTGCATGGCAGGAAATCTGCATAACCATTTTAAGGTCCAGGTCTATAGCTGATTTTTACAAACACAGTGATGCTCACCCATATGTCTGGTGGCAGGACCACACCCTTTAAATGGTTTGTTCTACCTGCACAAGGCTTTCTGATTATTTCATAACCCAGCATCTTGTAATGTAGAGATGTAACTGATTGCATATTTGGCATTTTTGCTACAACACCTCTGTGCCTTTGTGTTCTTTTCTGTTCTGGACTCTCTCATCCATAATAATCAAATCACTTTCTCTCTAGCGTTCTACCTACTTGGCCTTTCTTCCTCCACTCCGTTTCCCTTTGAAGGCTGTGTGAAATATTTACAGCAAAACTAATAGCTTGTTATATGTATTTCTTTTCAATTTCAGAAAAATAGTTCAAATTAATCAAAGCACAGTGAAATTTTATGGTGATGGTGGGGCTTTTTGCTTCAAAAACTAATACAATGTTTGAATGGAAATAAGCCTGTTTTCCCCAGGAAGTGGTAAAACTCTGACACTTCCACTTTCTAAATTTTATTCTGACAAACATCAGTTTTCATTTCAAAATACAACATTTTAGATTTTTAATGCAAAACTGCTACTTAAGAACATAACATAAGAATGGGCATATTGGATCAGACCAACAGTCCATCTAGCCAAGCATACTGTCTTCTGACAGCAGCCAGTGTCAAGTGCTTCAGAGGGAATGAACAGAACAGGGTACGTGTGGAGTGATCCATACTCTGTCATCCAGTCCCAGCTTCTAGCAGTCACAGGTTTAGGGCCACCCAGAGCATGGGGTTGCAGCCCTGACCATCTTGGCCAATAGCCATTGACGGACCTATCACCTCTGAACGTCTTCAGTTCTTTTTTTAACCCAGTTATACTTTTAGTCTTCACAACATCCCCAGCAATGAGTTTGACAGGTTGACTTTGTGTTGTGTGAAGTAGTTGTTCCTTTTGGTTGTTTTAAACCTGCTGCCTATTAATTTCATTGAACAATCATACAGAATCATAGAAGATTAGGGTTGGAAGAGACCTCAGGAGGGTTGGAAGAGACCTCAAGAGCAGGGGGTTGGACTAAATGACCTCCTGAGTCCCTTCCAACCCTGATATTCTATGATCTAGTCCAACCCCCTGCTCAAAGCAGGACCAGCCCCAACTAAATCATCCCAGCCAGGACTTTGTCAAGCCAGGCCTTAAGAACCTCTAAGGATGGAGATTCCAGCACCGCCCTAGGTAACCCATTCCAGTGCTTCACCACTCTCCTAGTGAAATAGTTTTTCCTAATATCCAACCTAAACCTCCCCCATTGCTCCTAGTTCTGTCATCTCCTTCCACTAATAAAAACAGCCTAGCTCCATCCTCTTTGGAACCCCCCGTCAGGTAGTTGAAGGCTGTTATCAAATCCCCCCCTCACTCTTCTCTTCAGCAGACTAAATAAGTCCAGTTCCCTTAGCCTCTCCTCATAAGTCATGTGCCCCAGCCCCCTAATTATTTTCGTTGTCCTCTGCTGGACTCTCTCTCCAACTTGTCTACATCCTTTCTGTAGTGGGGGGGCCCAAAAGTGGACACAATACTCCAGATGTGGCCTCACCAGTGCCAAATAGAGGGGAATAGTCACTGCCCTCGCTGTGCTGGCAATGCTCCTACTAATGCAGCCCAATATGTCGTTAGCCTTCTTGGCAACAAGGGCACACTGTTGACTTATATCCAGCCTCTCGTCTACTGTAATCTCCAGATTGTTTTCTGCAAAACTGCCACTTAGCCAGTCGGTCCCCAGCCTGTAGCAATGCAACCTTAATTCTTGTGTTATGTGATGGGGTAAATAACACTTTTTCTCCACACCATTCATGATTTTTATAGACCTCTATCATTTAGCCCCCCTTAGTCATCTCTTTCTAAGCTGAACAGTCCCAGTCTTGGTAATCTCTCCTCATATGGAACCTGTTTCATCCCCCTAATCATGTTGTTGCCCTTCTATGTACCTTTTTCTAGTTGTAATATATCTTTTTTTTTTTTTTGAGATGGGGCAAACAGAACTGCATGCAGTATTCAAGGTTTTATATGGAATTTATGAATTTATATGGAAGCATGATATTTTTCTGTCACTATCTGTCCGCTTCCTAATGGTTCCTAATGTTGTTAGCTTTTTTGACTGTTGCTGCAGATTGACCAGATGTTTTCAGAGATCTATCCACAATTATGCCAAGATCTTTCTTGAATGGTAAAAGCTAATTTAAGCCCCATCATTTTGTACGTATAGTTGGGATTTTGTTGCCCAGCTGCCCATTTAATGAGATCTCTTTGTAACTCTTTCTAGCCAGCTTTGCACTTAACTATCTTGAGTAATTTAGTATTCATCAGCAAATTTTGCCACCTCACTGACCCCCTCTTCCAGATCATATATGAATATGTTGAACAGCACTGGTCCCAGTACAGATCCTTTGGGAATTCTGCTATTTACTTCTCTCACTGTGAAAATTAACCATTTATTCCTAACATTTGTTTCCTATCCTTTAACCAGTGACTGCTCCATCAGAGGACCTTCCCTTTTGTCCCATGACTGTTTATTTTGCTTAAGAGCCTTTAGTGGGGGACCTTGTCAAAGGATTTCTGAAAGTCCAAATACACTAATCCATTGGATCAACCTTGTCCATGTGCTTGGATATACCCTCGAGGAATGGAAAAACTATAATTTTGCAATTGTGACTTTCCATTAAAGACCCCTATTCCCAGTTGTTTGTAACTGCCAGATTTGACTGAGTTACAAGCCTGCACATTTGCACAGGTTTGGACTTTTGCTACTGAAACCTCTAAAATTCAGTCTTCAATGAGCATGCTCCAACACCCATTGAGCCTCCTGTGTAGCAGGCACACAGCTCTTGACAGAGGGATGCAGAAGCAGCAAGCACCCCTCTGATTACGGGCTCAGCTGGGAGCCAGAAGTAGACATGAGTTTTCATCTCTGCTCTTCCACTAATTGTTCCACAGTTAAGGGCTGTAAAATGCACAAAACTATTGTTTATTGAGGAAGAACTCATATCCCTATCGAAGAAGCCAGGCATGTATCATTTCTTTCCTCAATGAGATAATTGAGAAGTTGTACAAAATAACTTCTAGTATAGCTGGAAATAGAACCAGGTCTCTAATATGGTAGACCCCAATCTCATTAATTGAGCCACTCTGCCATTCAAAATGTTTGTGCTAAATCTATGTGCGTGGCTATGCAGACTAGACAACACTTCCTATAGTATTTATTGTTAACTTGTATTTCACTAATGCCTAGGGGTCCTGCACTCCATTTTACTTGATGTTGTACAAACAAAACAAAAAGATAGTTTATTTGCCCTCAAAGAACTTGCAAAGTTAGTATGAGACAAGAAACAAAAGATTGCTACAACAAACAGGGAACGCGAGTTAACAATGAGCCCCTTCAGGGCCAGCAACAGAGCTCAGGATTCCTGATATGAACATTCCTTGGCTACCTGAGGGTGAGCCACTGGCAAAATGTGTCATGTTCCCTTGTAGTAGTTGGTCCACACATAGGATAACAGCCTACTACTTCTATAAATTGCTCCTTTAG
This sequence comes from Natator depressus, assembly GCF_965152275.1. Classification (NCBI taxonomy): domain Eukaryota; kingdom Metazoa; phylum Chordata; order Testudines; family Cheloniidae; genus Natator; species Natator depressus. The sequence goes on from NC_134236.1 coordinate 95,587,876, forward strand.
TTCCTGTGGTAGGGGTTTGTTCTGTTGATGTAAAGCTCTTGGATTCTAAATCTGCTGATGACACATGTAAGGGGTAAATATGGTTCCAGATTATGTAATTTCCATTTTCTTAAACTACAACAACAAAAAACACCTGCAAAACTGAACACAAACATAGTGTTGAAAGAGCATTAAGGTTGCAAAGTTATGCACTCCAAAATGAGGAGGATGCCTGTGCAAATCTAAATAAAATTATTTAAATTTTTTTATACATTTCATAATGTTTTTATCTGATCCAGATTATAGTGTGCATATATGTCACTATAACACATTATATAATTTACTTGGGGACTTTCACAAACACTAAAATGGAGGTGTTTTGATTATAAGACACAATGAAGGTTAGTACCATGCAACTGTGTTTAGTCAGTCTTGCTAACCAGTCATATTTGCAGCTTTATAAAATGTATAAAAATGATTTCTGCCCTTCAAACATCAATCTCCCTTGTGCTTTACTATTCCTGAAATATGGAAGTAAGATAATACCTTTATATGTTTAAGAATAGAATTTTTTTCTTTCAAAGAGCAATATGGTTCTTAGTTAGGTTAGTGCAAATTTGTGGAGATATGTGTTAAACTTGCTCAGTGAATAGAACTCCAGGAGCAAGTTGCAAGTATAAAATGTGCAGCATTTCAGGGATGGAGGAAAATAAAGAAATTTGTCAGATTGTATTATGACCACCAATCCAGCACAGCACTTAAGCATGTGCTTAACTCTAAGCATGTGAGTGTCTCCATTAATCAGTGGATTAAGTACTGGTTAACTGGCAGGTCTCAACATGTAGTAGTCAGTGAGGAATCCTTATTGAATGGGGGTATTTTCTAGTGAGGTTCCACAGGGATCAGGTCTAGGCCTCTGACACTAGTTAATATTTTTTTTATCAGTCATCTGAAGGAAATATAAAATCACTGCTGATAAAAATTTGCAAATGACACAAAGATTAGCAGAGTGATAAACAGTGATGAGGACAGGGCAGCCATACAGAGAGGTCTGGATCTCTTGGTAAGGTGGGTCCAGTAAAACAAAATGTGTTTTAATATAGCTAAATACAAAGTTATAGCTCAAGGAGGAAGGAATGCAGGCCACACCTGCAGAATGGGAGACTTTATCCTGGAAAGCTGTGATTCTGATAAGAATAAACAACTGGAAGTGAGCTCCCAATGCAATGCTGTAGCAAAAAGTAATAATGCAATCCTTGGATGTATGAACAGGGAGTGGTGAGTAGAAATAGGGATGTTGTTGTTTGGTTTTTTTTACCTCTGTATACAGCACTGTAGAGACCGATTCTGGAATACTGAGTCCACTGTCCACATTTTTAAAAGGATGTTTAAAAACTGGAAATGATGCAGAAAAGAGCCACAAAAATGACACGAGGACTGAAAATAAAAGCCTTATAGTGAGAGATTTAAGGAGTTCTCTTTTGATCTTACCTAAATGAAGATCAAGTGATGACTTTATTATTGTGTATCCATACATTCATGGGAAGAAAATACAAGGTACTAAAAAGGCTCTTTAATCTAGTGCAAACAGGCATAACAAGACAGGCTGGAATTTAAAGCCTCACAAATTCAAATTAGAAATAAGGCACAAAATATTAACAGTGAGGGTAAATAATGAGCAGAACAAACTACCTAGGAAAGTGGCGGATTCTCCATCAAGACTGGATGACATTCTAGAAGATAGGCTTTGGCTAGTGTTACGCAGGTCAGACTAGATGATCTGATAGTCCCATTGGGCCTACAAATTTATCAAGGTATGTCTACACTATGAAATTACTCCGATTTTACAGAAGTCGATTTTTGGGAACAGATTGTAGAAAGTCGAGTGCATGCGTCCACACTAAGCACATTAATTCGGTGGTGTGTGCCCACAGTACTGTGGCAAACATCGACATTCCAAGCGGTGCACTGTGGGTAGCTATCCCACATTTCCCGCAGTCCCTGCTGCCCATTGGAATTCTGGGCTAAACTCCCAATGCCTGATAGGGCCAAAAATTTGTCATGGGTGGTTATGGGTAAATGTTATCAGTCAACCCTCCCTCTATGAAAGCAACAGCAGACAATCATTTCACACCAATTTCCCTGGATTACCCGAGCAGACGCCATGGCATGGCAAGCATGGAGCCCGTTCAGCTCACCGCAGCAGTTATGACCATTGTAAACACTTCGCGCAGTATGGTGCAGTTTATGCAGAACTAGAACCTGAAAAAGCAGGCGAGGAGGCGACGGCAGCGCGGTGACGAGAGTGATGAGGACATGGACACAGATCTCTCTAAAACCGCGGTCCCTGGCAATTTGGAGATCTTGGTGTTAATGGGCCAGGCTCATGCTGTGGACCACCGATTCTGGCCCCGGGAAACAAGCACAGACTGGTGGGACCGCATAGTGTTGCAGGTTTGGGATGATTCCCAGTGGCTCCAAAACTTTTGCATGCGTAAGGGCACTTTCATGGAACTTTGACTTGCTTTCCCCTGCCCTGAAGTGCAAGAATACCAAGATGAGAGCAGCCCTCACAGTTAAGAAGTGAGTGGCGATAGCCCTGTGGAAGTCTGCAACTCCAGACAGCTACCGGTCAGTCAGTAATCAATTTGGAGTTGGCAGATCTACTGTGGGAGTTGCTGTGATGCAAGTAGCCAACACAATCATTGAGCTGCTGCTATCAAAAGTAGTGACTCTGGGAAATGTGCAGGTCATAGTGGATGGCTTTGCTGCAATGGGATTCCCTAACTGTGGTGGGGCTATAGAAGGAATGCATATCCCAAACTTGGGACCGGACCACCAGGTCAGCCAGTACATAAACCGCAAGGGGTACTTTTCAATGATGCTGCAAGCACTGGTGGATCACAAGGGACGTTTCACCAACATCAATGTGGGATGGCTGGGAAAGGTTCATGACGCTCGCATCTTCAGGAACTCTGGTCTGTTTAAACGGCTGCAGGAAGGGATGTACTTCCTAGACCAGAAAATAGCTGTTGGAGATGTTGAAATGCCTATAGTTATCCTTGGGGACCCAGCCTACCCCTTAATGCCATGGCTCAGGAAGCCAGACACAGGCACCCTGGACAGTACTCAGAAGCTGTTCAACTGTAGGCTGAGCAAGTGCAGAATGGTGGTAGTGTGTGCATTTGGACGTTTAAAGGGTCACTGGTGCAGTTTACTGACTCAGTTAGACCTCAGCGAAACCAATATTCCCATTGTTATTGCTGCTTGTTGTGTGCTCCACAATCTCTGTGAGAGTAAGGGGGAAACATTTATGGCAGGGTGGGAAGTTGAGGCAAATTGCCTAGCCGCTGAATACATGCAGCCAGACACCAGGGCGATTAGAAGAGCACAGCAGGGTGCACTGTGCATCAGAGAAGTTTTGAAAACCAGTTTCATGACTGGCCAGGGTACCGTGTGACACTTCTGTTTTGTTTCTCCGTGATGAAAACCCACCCCCTTGGTTTACTCTAATTCCCTGTAAGCCGCCCACCCTCCCCCCTTCAATCACAGCTTGCTTGCAAAGGAAATAAAGTCACTATCATTTTAAAAACTATGTATTCTGTATTAATTGATAACTCACAAGGTAGCGTGGATAGCGTGTGGGAGGAGGGAAGGAAAAGGCCACTTCAAAACTTGTTGAATGACAGCCTTCTGTTGCTTAGGAGTGGTTGTGTGGCCGGAGCCTCCCCTGCGCCCTGGGCGTCTGAGTGGGGAGGCTGTGGAACTTGGGGAGGAGGGAGGGTGGTTAAACCGGGGCTGAAGCGGCAGTCTGTGAACCTGAGGCCATTCCTGAACCTCCACAAGACGCCGGAGCATGTCCGTTTGATCCCACAGTAGCCCCAGCGTTGCCTCATGCCTCCTCTGATCTTCCTGCCGCCACCTCTCATCTCAATCGTCCCTCCTGTCCTCACGTTCATTGGCCGCTTTCCTGTACTGTGCTAGTGTGTCCCTCCACACATTCTGCTGAGCTCTGCCAGTGCCAGACGACTGCATGAGCTTAGAGAATGTTTCGGCGCGTGTGCGGTTTTTTTCGCCGCCTTATCTGAGATAGCATTTGGGACGGAGGAGGGAGGCTTGAAACATTTGCAGCTGTGGGAGGAAAAAAAAGGAGACATTTTACAGAACAATGGCTATACTCTTTCACGGTGAACAACACTCTTCACATTACATAGCATATGTAATTTGGTACAAGGTCTCACTTTGCATATTATATTGAGTGCTGCGGTTTTGGTGTTAGAGATCACACACTCAGTGCCAGGCAACAAAATTTGGCTTGCAGTCGGCCATGGTAAGCCATAGTCTTTTGGTTTCTGCAACCTTCATAACAGCAGTTCCCAGCTTTCCCATACCAAGCAAAGCCCATTGAGTTGGCCATTTAGTGCTGCGGTTTTCGTGTTAACGTGCAGCAGCAGAAACCAAACTAACGCCCCCCCCCCATCCAATTCTCTGGGATGATCGCTTTACCCCTCCCTCCACCGCATGGCTGGTATCAGGGAAGATCCCTGCTAGCCAAACGCGAACAGTTCAGTGCCAATGCCCCACCCCCACCCCCCACGTGGCTAACTGTGGGGAGGATTTCTTTTCAGCTACAGGCAAACAGCCCAGTAGGAATGGCCACCTCTGAATGTCCCCTTAATTAAATTCCCATATTTCAACCAGGTTACCATGAACGATATCACTTTCCTGAGGATAACACAGAGATAAAGAACGGATGTTGCTTGAATGCCAGCAAACACCAGTACCATACGCTGACAGGCTTTGTCATGCAATGATACCAGATTACTCGCTGGTAATGGCGTGGTAAAGTGTCCCATCATGGAGGACGGAATAAGGTTGCTCTCCCCAGAAACCTTCTGCAAAGACTTTTAGAGTAGCTCCAGGAGAGCTTCATGGAGATGTCCCTGGAGGATTTCCACTCCATCCCCAGACACGTTAACAGACTTTTCCAGTAGCTGTACTGGCCACGAATGCATCCCAAGTCCTCAGGGCAAATTAATCATTAAAAAAGCTTGCTTTTAAAACATGTATTCTGTTTAAAAAGGTACACTCACCAGAGGTCCCTTCTCTGGCTTGGTTGGGTTGGGAAGATATTTCAGTCAAGGTGATAAAAAGATCCTGGCCATCAAGGAGAACGGTGTGCTGTGTGCTCTCCTCAAGCTCGTCCTCCTCCTCATCTTCCCCATCCGCAAAATCCTCAGGCATGGAGGAGAGTACCCCATCATCGGAGTCCACGGACAGGGGTGGGGTAGTGGTGGCGGCCCCCCCTAGAATTGCATGCAGCTCAATGTAGAAGCAGCATGGCTGGGGCTCTGTCCTGGAGCATCCATTTGATTCTTTGGTTTTCTGGTACGCTTGTCTGAGCTCCTTAAGTTTCACGTGGCACTGTGTTGCGTCCCTGCTGTAGCCTCTGTCCATCATGGCCTCGGATATTTTTTTTAAATGTTTGGCATTTCGTCTTTTGGAACAGAGTTCTGATAGCACGGATTCGTCTCCCCATACAGTGATCAGATCCAGTACCTCCGGTTCGGTCCATGCTAGAGCTTTTTTTCAATTCTGGGACTATATGGTTACCTGTGCTGATGAGCTCTGCATGGTCACCTCTGCTGATGAGCTCACCTGGCCAAACAGGAAATGAGATTCAAAAGTTCCCAGGGCTTTTCCTGTACATCTGGCCAGTGCATCCGAGTTCAGAGTGCTGTCCAGAGCGGTCACAATGGTGCACTGTGGGATAGCTCCCGGAGGCCAATACCGTCAAATTGCATCCACACTAACCCTAATTTGAAACGGCGATGTCGATTTCAGCGCTCATCCCCTCGTCGGGGGAGGAGTACAGAAATCAATTTTAAGAGACCTTTATGTAAAAAAAAAAAAAAAAAAAAAAAGGCTTCGTTGTGTGGAAGGGTGCAGGGTTAATTCGATTTAACGCTGCTATATTCGACATAAACTCGTAGCGTAGACCAGGCCTCAGTCTCTTAGAACTCTAAACAGAGTTGCTGGACCAGACCTAGCATAGTTACCAGGACACTTGCTGTAGGCCTGATCCAAAGCCCAGTGCAGTTAGTGAGAGTCTTTTCTTTGACTTCACTGGGCTTTGGATAGGTCCCAAGTCAAACAGGTCTATTAAATAATAATGAAAGTAAAGATGGGATCATTTCTGATAGTAATTAAGAGTATATGAAATAAACTATGAATAGAAAAAAATCCATTTTCAGTTTGCTAGATATTCTAGGTTTAGAAGCCACTTGCAAACTGATCTGATGTTTGCAGTTGATGTTCTTGAGGAAAATCATTCAGCACTGGCAAAGTCAATTCACTTTTATGCACTTAATGTTTCATTATAATTTCATTTGTTTTTATGTACTTAGCTGGGCTCTTGTACTCATTCCCCTGAAACACTTCAGTGCAATGTTTATGGAAGTGCACGTAACCCTGGGGACCTACTTCTAGCCATTCACTGAATTCCCTGTTTATCCTCAGTTTTTGCATGTTTAGATGGCTCCAGTCCCATAGATGCAATTGTGACGTAACTAATCAACAATGCCAACTGTAAATGTAATAATTGAACATATAACATGAAATTCAAACTAAAAATTCCCTGTTTGGTAGTATTGGCTGGTAATACTTGAGCACATGTATGTTTGTGGCAAGCAGGCACAAAAGGGTTGTGAACATGATCAAATTTAGTATCAAGTTCCAGCAAACATTTGTGGAAATGTTTTCCACTGTTAGCTCAATCTTAGCCAAAACCAACACTTCACTTGGTGCCCCAATTAATTGGAAAGTTTTGCAGACTAGCTGTACTTAATAGTGGGTCAAATTTCCAAAGGAGCTCAGGGTCTAGAGTCAAAAGTGCTTAGTAGCTCCCATTGAGACACTTATGGCTGGAATTTCAAAAGAGGTCAACATGCTGAGTTTTTTGGAAAATCTGTCCCCAATTGTGGGAGCTTAGCTTCTTCTGAATATCCTGGTCAAAAGTGTTTCCCACAGGGAATTTGTTATAAGTAAGTGAACAGATTATATTTGAGCTGAAGTTTCCAGGTGGTGTACTGTTCCTGTGTGATTTTTCACTTGTACAGTTTCTTATCTGTATTTAATGGAGAGAAATATTGTGGTACATGATGCATTCACAGATCTTTTCATTAGCAACTTCATGAGTGACAGGTAGCTCAGGTACCCTGTATGTGTGTGTTAGGAATACACATCTCTTGAGAGGAATATGACTGGGACTAAACTAAGCAAGTATCTCAAAGAATTTTTAAATTGGACCTATTTTATATGAACATTACTCAACCGCCAAGTGGTGATACTCATGAAATGTCTCAAGTTTGACACACCTAAATAAGACTGCATGTCAAAACAGAAAGTTTTGTCTTGGTAGCAGGAGAAAGGTAGTGCCTTGCTTGCTCTTCTGAAAGCCATGTTAATAGCTCTTACATGTAAATTAAACATGATTTGATTGATTCTTAACATCTCAAATTTAACTTTGTAATTTAAATGGAATCCTTTATGTGAATTAATTTTAATAAATGACTGGGAAGTTTATTGGAGTGAGGAAGGCAATGTACTGTGTCTGAAGCCTCAGTGGCTAATCTAATTGCTATTAATAAACTCTAAGAACCTAAATTCCGAAATCTGGGTTATTTCATCAAAGATGGAGATGTTAAAGAAATCGCACATGAAGAGTTTTTCATTCTTCAATGGGGAGCTATCCCTGAATGGAAATTCCTCAGTTCCCCCTGAGAACCTCTAAATGGAGGTTGTAAGTCAATGTGTTGGGGAAATCTCTACTCTGTGTTCACTTAGTTACTTGGCCAAATCATGTGTCCATTTTAATTTAAACTGGCATAGTCTGGTATGGGGCTAGATAATCCCCAGCCCCACATGGGTACACAGAGTGGAAGGGAGAGTTCAGGGAGTTATTCTTCTAACTGGCACCCCAGCACAGGGTCCAGGCACAATCTTGATCCATGCAGCAAGGACTGAGAAACTCCAGCATCACCACAGGTGCTAAATACCTGAAAGGGGACAGAACAAGGAGGGGGTCATAGTACAGCTAGCCCAGAATGGTGTGGGTAGGAGATTGCCATCTGCATCCAGCTAAAGGGTCACTCACTGATACATGGAGACTTCCTCCAGGAGCTACCTCCATCCAAAGCCTCTTCACATCTCCCCTACCAACAGTAGCTTAAAGATTACACACCAGCCCATGATACAACCAGTGGCAACTTCTACTTAGCAGAGGTTGAAGGCTGTAAACACTATTGCTTTGTTTTGATTTATACAGCCCACCACACCAGTCCCTTTGTTGCATGTACAATCATTAAAAATTATGCCCAAAATCCAGTGATTAATGTCACTCGAGCGTTGTCCTGTTTAGGAAAAGAGCCTGCCTTAAAATGGTTATATAGGCACTCAGAATTTGTCTCTGGCATTATTATTGCAGGACAGTGCTAATGCATTAGCTAGCATATTCAGATTGTACCTTGTAATGATTTCATAGAATGTTTGTTTTTTTTCTTAGCCAGTTATTCCACCTTTGCAATTCTCCTTATAAAAATAAATTGACCTATTGGCTTCCAGGTGGACAACATCTGTGCCCCTGAACATAAAACCTTGCACCCTTCTCCTGACCACAGAAACATTCTTGATGTCTCAGCTTGATCCAAGCCTATTGTAGTTAATGAAAAGACTCCCACTAACTTCAGCTGGTAGAGAACAGGCATTTATTGTACAATCTAGAGTGCACTGGCACCTTGTTTTGCACCTGAAAATTCATAGGGCCAGATTCTCTGGTCAGCCAAGTTCACTTTGCACTGCTAAGCAGACAGTTTGCCCCTGGAGATTTCCTGCTAGTACAAACCCAGCAAAGGTGGCTCCACTGGCATCAGCTCTGCCACCCCTTATTCTGGAACCCCAACCCCCCAGCCTAGCACAAGGGGGAGGAAGAAGGCATGGCAGGCAGGGTGATGGTCCACTATATACTGTTCTCCAGTGGTGCAAGTTACAGCTGCCCTGTTGTAGCTTTACCACTAGGGCTGGGTGTCACAAAAAGCACCCCCAACCACTGCATCTCTTCCATTGCTTGGTCACAGCCAAACCTGTGGATTTAAAAGGCCGGAAAGGACTATGGTGGTGATTTAGTCTGACAGTAAGAGGCAGGAAGATCGTTTCTATGCCAGATTGGGAGCAATATTTAATTGACTGCTGTGAGGCTCCAGAGGAATTCAGGGTACAAGTCTATTAGGACCAAAATTCATTAGATCTTAGCTCCTAGTCAAATACTCAAATCACTAGATAATCTATCCCCTGTCCCATTTAGATCATATGTTTATGCAGGTTTGAAGCTGTGTTCAAAGCAGTGTGTGATCTGCATCTGTGTGATGCTTTTTATATATTCTCCAAGCTTCCTGAAAGCACTGTCTGTAACCAAATATTAACGATATATATAAAATGAGAAAAATAGAGACAAATGTGGGGGAAAAATCTTGCTAATATCAAAGTGGTGAGAAATAGCCCAGTGAATTAAATGAAGTTAAAGTCAATGTATTTAGTATGGAAATAAAAATATTTGATCTTCAGAATTGTAGTAGTTTGAGCCTTTTTTTCCCCTTCGGAGGGAATCTGGACACACAATGGTGTTCTTGCTCGGTAGTGCTGAATTGCATGAGAGGTTACAAAAGTCAAACGGAGTCTTGTTTCTTATTAGCAAAAACAGACCTTTAGGGGTTGAATAGCTCAGGAACTTGGTAATCAGCTACAAAGCCTTTCATTTCAAGATCACTGGTTCAACTACAACCCAGGCTGGTAGTAACCAAAACTTACCATCTAATAGCTGGTAGGTTCTTTTAATCCAAGTAAACTGGTATCGTTACTATAAATGTCACTACCAATTTCTGGCACTCTTGTTGGTAGACTCAGCAGAGAAACTGGGGGCTGAGTGGGCCATGGAGGATGAACTGCCCTTACCTTCTCCAATGGGTAACTTGACGTCATTGGTTTCACACTGGTGAAGTGTGGGAAAGTTGGCACTCCCATGGCTTGTGCTGTACTGTTTTCGAAGGAAATAGAAGATAGATAAATGCTGAAGGGAATAGCTTAGTGGTCCAAACCTCAGGCTAGGAACATGCAAACTGTTTGGATCCATAGGGTTCATTCATCCTGTGCAGTTTTTTTTGTTTGACTCTTACAGACAAGACCCTGAAAACTGCAATTCTCTTTGCTCTGTGTGGACACGAAATATCCCATGACAGATTTCATAAGTAAAGAGTTTTGTCTGGTGCACTTAGTTAAATGCCTCCCCTCTCACCCTGCATTGTTGTTTAATGGGCTGCACACCAGCTGGCTGCATTTCAGTGCTGCTGTATGTGAACAGTTTGATAATCACTTTGCAGCAAACCTTCAGGATGAAAGACACTGTATAAAAGCCAATTATTTATTTACTTATAGCAGATTTCATTCTCCAGGGCCATAAATCCAGCACCATTCCCTGGCACAAAATTAACTTTAGGAACCCCTACCACCAGCACACTTAGCAACAGTCCACATCCTTGTTAGTGGAGAGGTTCCGGATTGAATTGGCACAGAGGCAAAACTGAACCAATGTAAGTGTTTTATTCATGTCAGATTTGGAGGCATGTTAATGGGTTGTACCTGTTCTATGACAGCACTGTGAAATTAATTCAATTCAGTCTGACACCTTTTATGAGCCATAAGGGCCAAATGCTGACTTCATATAGATATATCTATGTACAGCACCCACTGAAGGAGTTGCATGCATGCATTCTAGAGCTGAATATGATTCTAAGGGCTTGTCTACATGGGAAATTGTTCCAGAACAGCTATTCCTGATTAACTTCATGTGTGGGCGCTCTTATTCCAGGATGAGAGTGTTTTCTGAAGTAGCATTATCCACTTTTGGATCCATTTGCAAAGTGGATTAAGCTAATTCTGAATAAGGCACTTGTATCCTGGAATAACTGTCCTCACACGAAGCTAATCAGGAATAGTTCCACTTTAAATTCATGCCCTCCCTTAGCTTTCAAGCCCTACATTCACTGTTGATTAAAGTAAGCATGGAGTACTGCTTCATTTTTGTTTATTTCTTCGGTTATTTCATAAGGAGTTATGGTTTATTTTTCAGAAATTAATTGTGGCATCTTGAACACTTTTTAAAAAATGGCACAAACCTTTCTTGCTTATTTCCAGGCCATTGATCTGTAACACACATGATGTTTTTGTTGGAGTTCCAGCCTTTAGTGGTGTTACTTCTCTCCACTTTCTGCTGCCCAAATCTGTCTGATTATTTTCATGCCCTTTTCTCTGTAGAAACAATCAATAGAAAGAGTTTTTAGGAGTGTCACAGTACACTGGTTTACTGCAGCATGGGCGCTGGATGGCATTCAGACTGTTGACCTCCTGTGCACTGTGATTTCAGTAAAATAGCAAGTATCATGTGGTGCTCCTTTAATATGCGTCCTCGTTGTGACTGAACATGGACTTGGGCATAGATTATATGCATACTTTAGATTGTGAGTGAAGACCTCTTCCAGAAAACTTTATTTTATTCATTGTAACTTTAAATTCCTCTTAAAGAACAATAGTTTACATTTATAAGGCATCTTTCATCATAGTTTCTGATAACAGTACAATGGTTATGAAAGGGAGCACAAAAATAAAAAAATATAAAAATTAGGGAGTTGGGGTGAAATGCTGATTTCCTCCCCCCCCCCCCCATTAGAGGTCACTGGGAATGAATTTGATGGGAATTTTGCCACTTACTTCAGTGGGACTGAGGTTTCATTGCTTATCCCGAATCTCAGGTCTCTGGGTGTCAGTATATGCATACCTTAAAAACCACGTACCAAAAATTAGGCTGCTGGATTTCAAGATATCCTATAGTACAGGTTCCTACATACAGTATGACACTTGAGGTTAAAACTCAGTTGCACAAATTACGTATTTAAAAAACAGGTCGTTAGGCTATGCTGAGTTCTTAATGCAAGACTCACCTCTTCCATATGCAATTGCCTGAGTGTGAGACTGCTTATACACATTAAGAAAAGGAGTACTTGTGGCACCTTAGAGACTAACCAATTTATTTGAGCATGAGCTTTCGTGAGCTACAGCTCACTTCATCGGATGCATCCGGTGCATCCGATGAAGTGAGCTGTAGCTCACGAAAGCTCATGCTCAAATTGGTTAGTCTCTAAGGTGCCACAAGTCCTCCTTTTCTTTTTGCGAATACAGACTAACACGGCTGTTACTCTGAAACCTATACACATTAAGTTGCTCACATGCCTAAGGGTATGCCTACACCGCAAATAAAAACTCGGCCCATGCTAGCTGATTCCGGTTCGCGGGGCTCAGGCTGTGGGGCTGTTTCATTGCTCTGTAGGCTTCCAGACTCAGGCTGGCATGAGCCAACCCTGGGTGTCTAACTGCAATGTAAACCTACTCTAAGTGTTTGCAGAACTGTTAACAGTTATTGTTGTCACAGAATTGTATGTTGACTAGATGACAAGTACCGGAAATAATAAATAACACCTGGCATTTATGTAACAATTTACATAATCAAGTATATGAATATTAACTAATTTCTGTTCAAATAATAATGTATTAATGCAATTCCGAAAATTGTTTTCATACAGGGCAGACTCAAGTGGGAATTAGTATAAATTTAGGTAACTCTTTATGTCAGATTTGTTTTTAAATTCTCAGTAGAACTACTTGAATTTATAGTGAGTACAGTTGTTCACATGCTTAAATGTTTGCAGGACGGGCATGCACCTTACAGACAAACAAGGTACAGGGGATGGGAGACAGAGAGGTGCAGGAATAGGTATCAAAGTAAATATTATGTATTAAAGTCTTTGAGCACAGGGAGAGTGCAGAATTGAGCCACCATTTTTGATTCTCAATTTCTAGTGTGGTGTGATTAGGTGGACTAGGCCCAGAGGTCCCCCTATTGGAGACCTCAGGGTCCTGCCACACCTGTCCTGGGATAGGAGCAGTGGAGCTATGTCCTCCAAGCAGCCTAGAGAGACTGTGCAGGAAAGCAGCCAATCCGGGGAGGTTGCAAGGGGTTAGCCAATCATAGGGTTGCAGGCTAGTATAAAAAGAGCTGCAGTACAGACCAGAGTCAGTTCCTTGCTGGAGTCAGAGGAGTACGAGTAGTGCTCCTGGCTGGTGAAAGGGACCTGCAGCACCAGGGGCAACTCAGTGCGGGCGGGAAGTGAAGAAGAGCTTCTGGCTGGCTGTTGGGCCTGAACATAGAAGAGCCCTAAGGTAAGGGTGAAGGCTGGGGCTGTGGGGACATGGCCCAGGAAACTGAAAGCAGTTTTGTTAAACGGACAAGGTGGCACATGACTGCTATTCTTAGGGTCCCTTGGCTGGGATCCAGAGTAGTGGGCAGGCCTGGGTCCCTCCCATAGGTCACTGGGGAAGTGGCTAACAACTGGATAGTGATTAATCCCCAGAAGGGGATCTGATCTATTTAATGGCCCAGTTGGGGCCAGAAGGGCCAAGAGCATATGAAACCATTGCCACCAGGGAGGAAGCCCTGAGGGTACAACCCAGTACCAGGGCTGGAACTCTTTAAAGACTCCAGACATGCTGAACCAGAAGGGGAGCTCTTGAGAGGCGGGTACCATACCATTACATGCAGATTGTAAAGACCGGGTATGCATTCTTTCCTTTCATGGCGATCTTTCTTTCTGCTACACAACTTGCTCATTGTATATCTGTACCTATCCAGGTTTTTCTAATGTCACTCATCATGGTAGTATCTGATTTCAGATTTCAATCTCTAGATCCTTCAATCCAACACCTTTTGCCAGGCTTAAATTAGATTACAAAAAAAAAGAAATTAAATTAAAAAACAGAACAAATTCAAAATGCACTGTAATACCCGAATATAATTTTTATTTTGTAAAGAATATGTTGCTTGTTACTGAGCCATGAAGTAAAGCCTTATAAATTCTTATATGTCTTACGGCTGGATTTTATTGTTGCTTAGATTAGTCTAGGGACTGAGAGCTACAGTGATGTGATCCACAGGAGGAAACCAAATAGTACTTATAGGGCATTAAGGAGGTCTCAGGGTGGAAGAGAGGAAAACAGAAGAAAACAAGTGAAAATGTTATAATGAAAATAACGTTCTGCTACCATCTTTTACTTACTACTAAGAATTGACATGTTGGCCTTTCTCTGGGATGGGGAGTTTTTTGTTTTGTTTTGTTTTTTTTAAATAACAGAACTTTTGTCCTTTTATTTGCTGCCTAGTGATGGATTGTTAGACTTTCATTTAGATTCCAAAGCTTCAGTAAATTTATACTGTACAGATGTGAGGAAGCACAGGTACATCAAGGGGATGGGAATAAAACCTTAGCTAATGAGGTGGATAATTCATTGGTAAATATAGGAAATGGTTTATTGCATTTTGCCTACTTATTTATTGTCAACAGAGGCAAATAAAGGTCACCACTTGCTAATGGCATTGCAACCTCGGCCTCCCTGGTATCAAAATGTTATAAAAGAAATGTTTCTGTGGAAGGAGGGTTTTAATAAATCTTTATGGTTTCATTTTAGCACCAGTCCATTTTCTTTCCATACTCTAGTGCTTAATAATTTATTCATGACCTTTAACTGCTTTTAAGAAATGCAGGTAGGGAATTATGGCTGTCCACACCATTGGAAGTATCAAGGCAGGGATGCCTTGAGAAACTTCAAGGGATTTTAATAATGAGATCCACTTCTCAATCAGAATAAAACAGCTGAAGATGCTGGGGTCACTCCACCTGGCAGACAGGTAGAGGAGGAAAATCCATGTTTAAAATCACATTGACACTTAGGATCTAGGATAAGCAAGAGGTTAGAGTGCACTAGGATGGTTTGTGATTAATAATTTAAAAAATTAACCTTAATAAATCATTCTTTGTATTTCTGATGTCTTCCCATGAATGGCAGGGAGGTACTGTCAGTACTTGACTTACATTAACTTCCTATGTCACTTACTTCCAGTAAGGGGTAGGTGGTGTGTGTGTGTGGGAACATGTATTACATATGATATGTATAGGTGTACTTACATATGTCACATACAAACTTCATTAGGGTGAAGCTAATGCTGCAGGAGTGGAGGTCAAAGGCAGTCTCAGACATTATAGACACCCAGGGAATATTAGCACTTCCTCCTGCATCCTTGAGCTCCTCCTAAGTGTCCCCTAGCTGGACCCCTCTGCTCTTGGCAGTTCCCTTATAAGATACCAGATGGCCCATATATCTTCATTCTCTCCCCCGTCCCCCAGTAATTCCATGGTTCCCCACCAGTGACCAAATGACTGGATGTGGGGCTGCCAGGACTAGAGGGTGCCGCTGGAGAAATCATGGAGAGAAGACTTAGGGCTTCCCTGCCTTGTCCACCAGACAAACCTCCCATGGTTTAACAGAGGGCAAGTCTCAGTATAACGAGCCACAGGAGTTTTTTGGGTGGAGAAGAAAGGGACGCTCTGGTGCTTCCGGCCTCCCTCCTCCCCCAAGGCTTTCTCCTTTTGTACCCCTGAGTTGCTCCTTAGGATCTCCCCCACAATCATCTGGTGGGAATGGGCATGGAGACATGAAAAGAGAGAGGCTCTATGCAAACGGTGATGGGAGTATAAGGGCATACAGACGGTGGGAGTTCTGCTGAGGACATGTGGGGGAAGGGAGCTTCCATTAGCCCAGGACTCCAAATGTTAACAAAGTGCTCAGGAGCAACTCAAGAGGTTTGGTGATGTGCATTAATCTCTTCTAGGAAAGTTCAGTTTTATTTCTCCCTTGTTCTGTTTTTCTGCTTGCAAATACCACAAAGAGTAGAACAGGTTTATATTTAGGATGTTATAATTCAGGTACCCCTTATTTAGTTCAATTCACACTGTCTAGAAAAAAATCCTACTTTGGCCCCAGATCTAACATCACAGTTTTGATGCCAGTATGATTTGTGTGTGTATTTTAAAGAAAAGTCCTAAACTTGTCTTATGATCGACACACAGCTGCAACCTTAACTACAGGCAGCTATCACTCCACAATTGTATAAGTAATCACTTATGTTCTGGTGCAGGTTAAAGTAACCTCCATGTTCCGTTTCTTGCTTTCTTATCACCCTTTAAGAATTTTTTGGACTACTAGGATATTTTTTCTGTATTATAAAAGTCAGTATCTTATGCTTAAAGTAGAGAGTTTTATTATTTGATCAATGTAAAAGTCTGATATATTGGAACTGGGAATTAGCTTTCCCTCTCAGCAGTGTAAATTGGATAGGTATACTGTAAAGAGACATTTATAGTAACCTCCTTTATTAGGCTGCTGTCCTGCCCACTCCCTAAACATTTACCTTTTATAACTGCGGATAAAAGATGTAAGTGGGGCTGGCTGCTTTGACAATTGCACAGGATTGCATTTGCGCCTTTTATTTTTCACCAGAGATTTCAGCTCTCTTGAGGAAATCCTTTAATATTGTGACAGGTTATTGAATGTATCTGGCTTGAAAGGTGTAGAATGTGGTGCATCATCTCATTTACAGATTCATTTATCTTATTATGAAACATGGTTAGATCTTTTAGAAGAAAATGGTACACACACACTCCTTATGTTTTGTGATTTTTTTTTTTGTATTACTTATATATGTACAATAATGTTCCTGTTATAAAACCCTATTCTGAGTTGCTTATATTTTTGCCAAACGTTAACTGTTCAGGCTGAAATTTTCCATGCTGGTTGTCCTTCTTCCCTTGCCACCCCCCAAAAAACAAAAAACAAAAAATCCCCCAAAAAACAAAAACGATTTAGCTGTTTCCAAGGCTAGGGAAAACACCATTGTTTTGCCCATGTTCAATTCTGTCAAACTTTTTCTGAGATGCTCTAATGTTGTCATGCTTTGGAGCAGGGATAAGAGACCCATTAGGTAAGGAACCATGAGGGCAGAACTGGGAGCAGACGCCCCAGGGGCGTGGGATTGGCTAGGCAAGAAGGCTGGGACTGGAGTAGGGGCTGTGGGGGAAGGTGGGACTGGCTGGGCAAGAAAACTCTCCCTGGGATGAGAACATTGAGGCACGTGAGGCTGGGCTAAGGAAAAATAGTGTGTCTTCAATTGCATGAGCACTGTCATAATATGTATACACCAGCGGGCCAAATTAAGGTTGTACAGGCAACCTTAATTTTGACCTTTCCTAATTTTTTGAGTTCTTGACTTTACAACTTTGAATCTTTTAAAATAGTTTTGTGTTTGTATATAATGTACATATACAGAGGTCTCTGTATATATACATACATCTATATATTGTCACTTATGATGCAACTTTTAATTTTATTAAATCAAATTATCATATATTCCTATTAACTTTATTTTGTAGTAGTATCTGGAGCATTAACCGGGCTTGTTCCCTACTGTGCCAGGCTTTTTATATGCACAGCAAATGACAGCTGAGTTGGAGTGTTTACCACAGTCTTGGCTGGTTACATAGCCTTTCAGATAGTTAGTCTCTTCCACCAGTGACCATAGTGGGGGACACCTATCTCATCTCCCTCTCACTTGTCTCTGAGTCTAGTCAACTATCTTTCTGTGAAGTCTCCTCTATCCTGGTGGGGTTGGCGTCCAGAGGTTCTCTGTCTCTCAGTTCTGTGATTATCTTTATAGGGTCTCTCTGGTGTTGTATCTGCTGACTCATAGTGTCTCCTGTTACTTTGGATCACTTATCCCTCTTCTGTAGTCACATCATATGTCCTGGGTACTACTGCTCCTCTCATGACTCCTTTCGTCCTCTCCTTCTGGTGTGTCTCTAACGGCTGGGTCCTCACAGGAGACTGAGCCTGAGAAGACCTTCAGAGGGACCTAACAAAACTAGGGGCCTGTGCAGCACAATGATGTATAACATTTTTTGTTGACAAAAGCAAGTTAATAGCTCTTGACAGGAATAATTTAAGCTAAACATACACTTTGCTGGGTTCTAAATTGTCAGTAAAGACCTGACATTGTAATGAACAGCTCAGTGACTGTGGCCGCAGTCAAAAAAGCAAACAATGTTGGAATGGTTATAGTGGAATAGAAAATAATACTGAAAATATTAGTAATAAGCACTAGTCCATTCTGGCTACCTTGTCTCAAAAATGATAAAACAGAGAGCCTTCCATATGAAAACTTACTCGGAATGCTTATTTTAGAAAGGAGATGAAGAGGGGCATAAGAGACATTTACAAAAAGACAAAAACTTATAGAGAAGTTTACCCTTCATCATAATACAAGAACAAGGGCTCATTTCAGGAGAACTAAAGATACCAAACTTAAAACTAATAAAGAGAAATACTTTTTTTTTTACACACAGTCAAATTCACCAAGATACAGCTGAGGCCAAGAGCTCAGTGCAATTATAAAAAAGAGTAGACTTTTAAGTGGACAACATCCTCTTTATATGAGGTAGGATAAAAACTTTGTAAAGAACTTATCATCTTGGCTGAGGGCATACGACAAATGCTGACTGCCTAGGGTTACGAAGAAACATCTCCCATGGGCAGGTTGAGTTATTTCTCATTGTGGTGGTGCATGGTCCTCTCACATGGCATCTTGTATCAGCCACTGACTCTGATGAGATATTAGGCTAGATGGGCCACTGGTCTGATCTGGCATGGCAATCCTCATGTTCTTATAACTTGTTAATGGTAACTACTCTGTGGGATGTTGGAATTTGTTTACTTCCCTATAGCTATGGCTATGCCAAAGCTTAAAAGTACTTTATCACTTAATGTTTGATAATGTTTGAGAAATGTATAGGAATAAAGACTCTTGCCACCACGTTCTGTTTTTTTTTTCTCTGTTCCCATCCTGTAACATAGGGAGAAGGGGCCACCAAACAGCAAGGAATGTAACAAAGGGGCTTTGTATGAATGTTGAGCTTTACACATTAAACTCATTAGGACCACTTATGTAGAAAGTTATAGACCATGTGTAAATCATTGCAGGACTGGGGCTTTAAAGTCTTGAAGGCAGTAACCAGTCCTCTCTTTAGTACCTGGTTGTAAAGCTTTTAGCACGACTGGTCCCTGATCCTGATGGAGGCTTTTGGTTGCTACTACAATATAAATAAATAAGATTTGTGGCAAAATTCTGGTCCCATTAAAGTCAATGGCAGTTTTGCCATTTCAGTGGGGCTAAGATTTGACTCTTGGTATTACATAACACAAAGATAGTCTTGCTTTTCCAATTATGGACAGAAAAGTGTTGCAGTTAATTTTGAATTTGAATGAATGACATATTGTGCCATTGGTTCTTAAGATGAACTGTTCGTTGCTTCCAATGTGGATCTTTGGTTAATAAATTACATGATATGACCTCACGAAAACTTTGTATATAATCTAACTTTACAGTTATAATGTTTATTATAAACTTTGTTTATTAAAGCAGAGTTTATTTGGATTGTAATGCAAACTTTTCTTCAGGTAACAATCACTATGACTTACGATTTATGTAACTAAAACTTGTATTCAGTTCATGTTGATTAACATACACTTTCTTAAAGATGTCACTTTCACTTTCCCATAACATTTCTATTCATGAATTTCTTGCCATTAACTGAATATATTTGCATTTTTCACAAATGATGTCTCCTTTGGTTGTATGAGAATCTCAATTTACAGGGTTAAAAATGTAAAACAAGCACCTGGAAGTTGTTTCTAAAATTGAATAGCACTTGGATGAAATGGCAGGGCATATTGTCCCTAATGCCACAAGGGGCTTCACATATACTTCATCATACGATTTAGTCCTTAGCACACAATGTAACTCCCATTGAAGTCCATGGGAATCTTCTTCTTGACTTTAATGGACATTAGATCAAGCCTCAGTTTATCAATGTACTTAGTAGAACTTAGCAAAATTTTTCATCAAATAATAAATTTGCTGAGAAATGCATTTTTGGGGCACCAAAATGATTCAGAAAATCTGATAAAATTGAGTAGCCAGAAACAACCATTTTGAAAGCGCCAAACCATTTGGACACTTTTTTTATTTGAAATGACATTCTCAAAACATTTCAATTCGAAATAACATTTGAAACATTGTTTCAATCAAAATATTTTTTAGTTTCTTATTTTACATTTAAAAAAAATTAAGTTTCTGTTCAAAACAAACCAATCTTGGGGGGGAGGCCACTGAACTGAAAAATCAATTATTTGCTCAGCTCCAGTGCTTAAAATGTGCCTAACTTTAAGCATGTGAGTAATCTTATTGATTTCAATGGTACTCTTCATAAACTTAAACTAGCCGTGAGCTTTTAAGTGCTTAGAGAATTGGGACTGTATTGAATGATAGTTGCTCTGCCAGAGATAACTGGGATGTAAAGGCAGGCCATAAAGGCTGTTGCAAACTGCAATATCAGATTAATAGGTTTTGTGTGAGTTTCTCAAATAATTGGTGGTCTTGTTTAACAGTGTTCTAAACATGTTGAACGTCTGTCCTTTTAAAAAAAACTTCTTTACAACTTAAACCTTTTATAGCTTAATGTGATTTAAAATTTATTAAAACCTAGTTCTACCTGAAAGAAATGTGGTGTGTGTAAGTAAAAAAGGCCCAGAAGCACTATCTGCCAGGAAAAAAAAAAACCCTTGGGAATGATACAGAATTCAGCCCTTCCAACCCACAAAAGCAAGTGATGAGTCAATGTTTTTGTTAATATGCTTCATGAAAGCCACACTTTATATAATGAACAATAAAATGTTTTTCTGCTTATGCTGCGTGCCCTAACTATTATAACTCAACAATGGATTTTGTCTAATTATTCAAATAAGCATATTTTCCTTTATAGTGTAGTTTCACATGTGTGAAGCTAGTTTAAAAAAAGAAAAGCAGTAAGCTTTTCATGCCTTAAATTAAAAATATCACAGAATATGATAGGGCAGTTTATAATTGTCAAAAGAACTAAGTCTTCCTTTTAATTTTGCTGCCATTTAGATGATTTAATGTTGCAAATCAAATTAGTAGTGTTTGAAATAAGGACTGTTAAGGATAAGGATTTTGTTAGGCAGCATTTGTTAAGAAACAATATTTATTTGAATGGTAAACACTTATTGACTGATAGTATTGAGCCACCTTTGCTTTCTCTATGCTGCCCTTTGCAGTGCTCCTCCTTATAGATCCCCTGATGAGAATTATTCCTAGCCCAGGGGGTCCTCAGCTGGCTCAGAGCTTGTATAGGAATACCAATTCCAGCCCTGTTCATAGCTGTGGTATGGGCATGGTAGAGACATGGAGGGAGTATGCTGAAAGGTGGTATCCAAGGGGCGACTACCACAGTTAAGAGCAACTCTGAGGCCGCCCTAAACTACATCATGTCCTCTTGTTGATTACAGAGCTGCGGAGGCACTGAGCTTATTACACCACTGTTACTCTAATTTTATACTGGTGTAACTCCATTGAATTTTTTTTAATGGAATGATGGCAGCATAAAACTGGAAAAATGAAGCCGTGAATGAAATCCTATGTTGCCAGCATATAGATGCATTTATATGGGCTTATTGGAAGACTCCAATTGATTTCAATGGACAATTGTACCTTTCTTTCTTTTGTGAAAACTGAGCATAAACACAGTAGAAAGGTTAATTTTAGGCCTTCTTTAATGACCGTTTTAGAGGCTGTACAAACTGCTTGTCTATCATCATCATCATCATCATCATCATAGCTTGTTGCTCCAAAACCACAGCCAAACCCAGCATTGTCACTCATCGTGCATAGTTCCTTAGGGGTACAGTATGTTGACTGTGGACACAGCATCAGGCAATGGTCTAGTGTTTGCGTTGGTTTACCACGTTTACATTTGGTGGTCTCAGTTGCACACTGACAAGGGTGTCTGAATACAGTGTGTTGCATTTGCTTGTGTGAGATTCTCCATGTGACACTGCAAGGTAGAGAGGAAAAAGACTTTGAAATGAAATATACAGTTTACAGGCCTAGCACCACTAAATCCGAGATCGCCTGGTGAGCATTATCTCCTCTTTCATACTTTACACGGGAATAAAGACAGGAAGAGGCTGTACTCTGTACTGAACCAGATGTACATCATACAACGGTCTTCTCTGTGTTTTACACTGTGTATGACCAGATCTATGGTAGAAGAGCAAAGAGAGCTTCTTCTCTTCAGCGTTAATGTGCATAAAGACTAATAGCCAGCTAAGAGAAAGGAAATGTTTCTGTCCCAGGCTAGTTTAACATCTATTTTATTTCTTTTGTAGCCCTGTTATTACGAATGTCTATTTAAGCATTTATAGAGATATCCTTTAAGCTAGAGCAATATCTGTCCTGCACGGGATCTTTTCTTATATGCTTTCTTTTTACATATAACAGGAGTGTAACAAACACAGACAATTACTGAATTATTCTTACTTTGCAGACTAGTAAATCTCTACTACAACCCTTTGCAGAGATTGAGCATAGTCTGCTAAAAAATTACTACTTTTCCTATTAATCACTTTTTTTTGCTGCCATAAAAATAAATAAGAAACCAGTTGCACCTTGTTGTGTATTTAAGTATTTTGGCAGATCAAGGCAGAATTATTGAACTATTTGAATTATTTAAATTCAATAAGAACACACATACCTAGGATGTCAGCAACAATGAAGCAGACTTATGCACAATCAATGATCTAGTGAGTTTTGATTTTTAGTTAAACAGAAACTTATCACAAATCCTTCACGATGACATCTTCAATATGTGTCCAGCACTTGCTGTAAGTATTTCTCTGACTGGCCAAGGTGCTACGGGGAAAATGGTCTTTCTACTCGGTGACTTTCTATGACTGAATGTTTTGTTTAATCTGTTCCTTAATTTTTTGTTTGTTTTGAAGAACATGATATGTAAGCAGAGGTTTCCTTCAAAGTTGTAGACGCACAACTGGAAACTCGGGTTCAGGATTTACTGCTTGTGACCATCAGAAAGTATTCCCTTTAATGAATCTGAGTGGGAATCTCTCCTTATCTGTCATTATAATTCAGATTACATCATTTGTGCTACTCAGTAGGGAAAGGGAAATCTTCTACATCCTTTCAAATGGGGATTCCAAATTGCAAGGGGCAAGTTTTTTCAGAGATCTTCATATATATATCTCTAGCTACTACCTTGATAAGTGTCATCTACTTAACTGTGTCTCAATAGAACATATCACCATGGTACTTAAGTACCCTAACAGTAATTAAAACATTAGTTCTTTGCTGGTAAATGATTAGCTTCCTCCTCTCCTCACATGGTCAGAGAAGGTCATTGCTTTGAGAGTTTCTATCTTGGGCAAGAAAAGTCTTGCTTGCCACATTGACACCTCCTTTACCATGTGAATGCCTGACTATAAACTATGCCTTACATTGAGTCAGAACAAAGTTCACTGAAGTTATTTAAGACTCCCATTTATTTCATTAGGTTCAGGATGAAGCCTCAAATGCAGTGAGACATGGCTTATCCTAATCTGTCAGGTGTTTTTGTTCTGCAGCTGAGTGCCCTTCAAGAAGATGTACTCACTCTCCCCAGCCTCCAGAGATATATCATTCTTCGCCCTATAATCCAGGCCTCCTCCAAAAACAAAGACCCCTTAGCTAATGAGTGGAAGAGTTTCAAAATGAAATCTGGGGCTTTAGCCAAAAAACTAATGTGGCCAGAAATGCAGTGACTGACCATCCATCTTTGATCTCCGTTCCATCTCTGACTTTCTTTCTTACAGATGAAGACTTCACATGTCCACTTCTGATATGCAAAGTCCTTAATGGGAGAGGAAAATTTGCCCTGCCCTAAATAACCTACTCTGCATCTCCATAAAACTTCCAACAGTGATGAACACTTTACAAATGATTAAAGTCAGTGCTGGTGTGTTGCTCTGAAAATGTACCATATGTGGTGCAACCTAGATTAATAGTTCAGAATAGAGTCCCAAAAAGGACACCATAAAAATGGTTCCCATTTCAAACAGATTTGTGATCTTCATACTGACTTCTCTAACTGTAAGCAGGATTTTTAACAAATTTATATTTGCATAATCCATGACTTGGAAGCTATGGCCCTGATCCCGCAAACACTTCTTCTCATGTTTCACTTTAAGCACATGCATAAGTCTTTGCAGGATCAGTGTCTTTGTTTGCATTTTGTTATGCCTCAATAAACAGGATATTAAAATCCTTTTCTGTTGCCAAATATTTACCAGTCTTTTCCCCGCTCAGTATTTGTCTTAATTTTCTATCTAAAACATAAGTGAAACATACTCATTCAAAACCGAACAACTTTTTTTCAATTACAGCATGTGCAGTAAATAATCCTGAGTGATAACAGCAGACCTAGGAACAAAAAACATTTGCAGTCTTTTAACCTGCTTCATAAGTACTCATATCTTGACAGGGTTCTAAGCTCGGGTACATTATTTCAAATACTTCCTCTGGATGAATAGAGGACTCTGTCCAGTACTTTGTTTATTGCCTGGATTTTAGAGGACATATTCTGGACCCTGTACACTACTACTCTTATGACCCACAGGAGCCCTAACGGACCTTCAGTATTCCCCAGAGAAATCCCCCAGTCAGAGGAGCAATGTAGGGCCAACATATGTGACCTTATGCTAACTCCTCTTGCAGAGCTGGAATAGGAGGGTGGTGGGGACAGAAGTGGGTGGATATGGAGTGGGAGACATGCACTACAATTAGCACTATAGCTATTCTGAGTTGTAGAGCAATTCGTTAGCAGCCATACGGAGGCCTTGGTAATTTAGAGCATTTGCCAAGGTTGCTGTAATGCATAGTGAAGCCCACAATCCCACAGGTACAAAGGTATTTTACAGCCAGATATGCCCCACCTCTCCTGGGTTGCGCCTTCTAACTACAGTTAGCATTTGCTTTAAGAGACTGCCTTAAGACCATTCCTAATCAACAAAGCACTTAAATATGTGCTTTAAAATTAAGCCTATACTTTGGTGCCTGCTAAATAAGCATGGACAGCTGAATTGGGACCTCTGTACTGTGCCTTGTGAGAGGAGTAGTACAGAATCTAGCCCTCAATAATTTTTTTATCTTCCATTGCTTGTTACAGCCTTTTTCAAAACTAGTCAAATATCTCTTCTACCATTTAGATTCCTTTCCATGTCCATCTCATTACCCACGTCTATTACTTATGGTGCTTGAAGATTGTATGTTTTTCCCCGCTAACTTTCTTGTTTGTACATCAACAGCAATGAAGTTGTTAACAGCATATCCAGAATCACTTTTTTAAATTTAACCACTGCTGCAGACTCAGAGTGAATAGCATCATAGTGTTTTAGTGCATGTTCTATATCAGGAATGGGAATTTTAGAGGGTGGTGGTAGTTTATTTTAATTCTCACCAGTAGAAGTAAATTTTTTTTCTTCCACCAAATGGGTATTTAGAAAACACAAATATTACCTCACCAAATAAAAATGTGATGGTAGGTCATATTTTGAGCCTAAATTATTACATAATATGGGCCAGATTCTCTGCAAGGCATGGCATGGGACAGGGCCAGACAGACTTGCACTAGTTCAAGCTGAATTAACACACTTAAAATAACAGTACAAAAGTTTTTGTTAGGCACCAGCAGAGGATTGGGCTAGTCACCTGAGCTTGGACCCCTGGAGTTGGCGGGCTTGACAGCCTGAGCTGCCACCCATTCTGCTATTTTCAGCACGTTAGCTTGAGCCGAGCCAATGTGAACTGCAAGGTATGCTCCCAGCTACAGTGTAGACATACGCTTAGGTCAATGGTTCCCAGACTTGTTTTGTCGCTTGTGCAGGGAAAGCCCCTGGCGGGCCAGGCCGGTTTGGTTACCTGCCGCATCCGCAGGTTCGGCCGATCGCGGCTCCCAGTGGCCGCAATTCGCTGCTCCAGGCCAATGGGAGCTGCTGGAAGCGGCGCGGGCCAAAGAACATACTGGCCGCCGCTTCCAGCAGCTCCCATTGGCCTGGAGCAGCGAATTGCGGCCACTGGGAGCCGCGATCGGCCGAACTTGCGGATGCGGCAGGTAAACAAACTGGCCCGGCTGCCAGGGGCTTTCTCCGCACAAGCGGCGGAACAAGTTTGGGAACCACTGGCTTAGGTCCTTATTATTATAGTTTCTGAGCACTTCACAATCTTTAATGTTTTTATTCCCCACCATATGTGACAAAGTGGCTAAAAGTATATGGGGGGAAAACTGTTGTAATTTTGATTACAGAAACTACTTTTGTCAACATGAAACATGTTTAAGAAAATCTGTCAAGAAGCCCAAATCTGTTTTTATTGAACTAGCGAGAATGTGAATCTTCTGAGTTTTGTTCATGATACAGAAATTGGCACAATTATATGTCAGAGTCCCATTTCTCACATGTAGCCCACACACTTACTAATTATTATGCTAAAAAACCCTTTCATGGTGAAATATCTACCCACCAACTCCCCAGCAAGCATATAAGCATATACAGTATTATTCCTCTTATTCATTGAAATGTGCATTTAGGTCTGACTACTACACTATACATATTTCTGAGTTGCTATGTAAACTGTTGTGTATAGTGACATCCTCTTTGTGCTATCTGCAAGGATGCAACTTTCTAAAATCACCCATCTATACTGCTGCATTTAGTGGGGATAGGGAGCGCTTGTCTGCATCATTAGCTGCTGCTACTTATCATTTATTACTTACTTTGATTTATAATACATAAATAGAGCCTATTCTGGGCTCTAGGCATTTTTGACATAAATGAAAAATACCATATCTTAAAAAGATTTAACTCCTCACCTCTAAATCAGACAATAATTAATGAAAAATTAAATCAGAACCCAACCAATGCTCCCTACCCAACAACTTTGCCCAGATTTTTGTGGATTGAGGGATATCGATGGGAGCTCAAAGCTGGGAGACCACTGGCATATCACTTCTGTCAGAAGATCGAGAACCAAGCTTTCCCCTGGTGCGAGCAGGCACTTTTCTCACCAAAGTCAATGGAAGTTTGGGAGTGTCCAAACTGAATTGGGGCAGAATCTTTAGGGAACTAAAGAGCTGGGTCCAGGAGGGGAGGCAAAAAAACGTAAATTCCTATGAAAGCAGATTCTGACAGGAAGTCTTGAGACCTGGAACATGCTCTGCAAGTCATCACTGATCCATTATTATAATGATAGAATAAAGAAGTGGGGGAGGGATAGCTCAGTGGTTTGAGCATTGGCCTGCTAAAGCCAGGGTTGTGAGTTCAATCCTTGAGAGGGCCATTTAGGGATCTGGGGCAAAAAATGGGGATTGGTCCTCCTTTGAGCAGGGGGTTGGACTAGATGACCTCCTGAGGTCCCTTCCAACCCTGATATTCTGTGAAGTACAAAGAAGTATGCCGTAGCATTTCTCAGGCAACTAGAAAAGAGGTGGCACCATTAACCCTCAGTTACATTTTGCTGTTTACATTGATGCTGAAGCAGTTTGCATCACAGATCACCAGACTGAAATTTATTCCGATAATATTGTCTCCCCCTCCCAGTACTCTACAGCAATGGCCTTTTGGATAGTGGAAAGTACTCCCATAGCTCACACTTTGTCACGGTGTGTGTGTGTTCTTGTTGAGTGCTAACAGTGCAAGTAAATGTTACTGTATCTCAGTTTGTTATAAACACTATCTGGCTACTTGTGCCTTAACATTACTAACCCGTGGAGGAAGCAAATCCTATGGGGAGCAGAGGTGAAGGGGAAGTATATTTTTGAAGATCTAGTAAAGCATGACTGTGGTTGTATCACTGAGTAAGCAGACCAAATATATCTAAACATCTACTCTCCAAAGAGTACTGTGTCATTCATTGAAGTACTAGCCAGTACCAAATGTTCTGTCCTGGGAGCAAGAAGTTGAGGAAGATCCTCTGGTGGGCTCTTTTGAGGTGAGGTTTTACAGGCAAAATTTTCCTCTACAGTACAACTTGGTTTAACTTATTTTCAGAACAGTTTATTTTGGTTTTTTGTCTCTTTAGTTTCACACTTTGGGCATGACCAAGAGCCCCCTCCCCTCTGTGGTTAAACCCATGTGACTGGAGATGGGGGAGGAATCTCTTGTGAGCCTCCTCATTAAGTTCCTTCTGTGTTCCATTAGGTGGCAAAGTTTGTGCTCTTTTTGTGGAACGGACAATGGGGCTGTGCCACAAAACCCTGTGGATCCATGGGAGGCAGAGGCCTAGTATCTCCACTGCAGCTCTGTGCCCTAGTGGGTCCTCCAGCCTGCTGCCCAGCAGCCAGTTGTCACACTTCATCAGTGTTTTACAGGATCTGGCCTTTGTGGCCCTGCAGTCGTGGTAAACCCTGCCCCAGGAAAGGAGTAGTGAAGTTGGGTCATCCAGGACTGCCTAGACAGGCTGCATGGAAGCAGCCCATTAGAGCCCAGCAGGATCAGATAAAAGGAACTGGAGGGCCTTAGCAGGTCAGTTCCTGATTGGGATCAGAGGGGCAAGACAGTGAGTGTCTCCCTGACCAAAGGTGCTTGAGTGATAACTAGTCTGGTTCTAAATGCATTTGCTTAAAGTGGGGGGAGAAAGTGGATCTGAGAACTTGATCTTCATCCCTCATGTCAGAGTTAAAGGGGTCAGGTGGGCAGAGGCCCAGGGAAGTAGCACCAGTGAATTGAAGTGAGCAGTATATGTCTGCTGTTGAACCCAGAGCAGTGAGCAGGCCCGGGTTACTCCATCAGTAAAGTAGTGTAAACTTCAAGAAGGGGACAAGGATTTTTCAGAAGGCTGAGCAAAGGATGAATTTAAAGGGCCCGGAGCTCGGGCTGAACACTGTGGTGAGGGAAGGCAGCTTGTTGAACTCTTTGCTAACTCAGAAGGGGTTCATTTTTGATTGGGTGACGCCACTGAAGACCTGCCAAGTGAGGTCAACAACCTACAGGGAGTGCTAGGAGCAGGAACAAGCCTGCACTACTACATGCAGCAGGAGGCACTCAAGAGGTGATTGCCCTCTGTTACACACCCCTCTACCAGAGAGGCAGGACTACAATAAAGATAATACAGGCCTAGGCTGTATTACTGTGTCTTTTGTTCAGAATTTCCTCCAGGCCCGAGGAAGGACAATATATATCCCATCCAGTCCCTCCTGTGAGAGTCTTTCTGTTGACTTCAGTGGGCTTTGGATTAGGCCCATTATGGCACCTCTCAGCTCTAGGGGCTTGTTCAGTAAAACTACCCATTCTGGTTGTGAAGCTCCCCAGATCTTGTTAATCAGGAATTCCCGTTAATAGGTTCAAGATGCTGGCTATAGAGCAGACTGATTGAAAGGATTCCACTATATCAGTTATGACAGCATATTTTAAATCTATGTGGGATTACTGTATATTTAAGTATAATAAAATGGGCCCATTTTGCAATGGTCTACATTTTCACGTTTTCAGATAGTCTTAAACATAGATGATAAAATATGATGTGGCTAGCAATACTGTACATAGTTCAAATTTGGAAAATAGCCAGTATCCAATAAATTAATATATATGCAGCATGAGAAGAACACACACAATTCATTGTTTGATATGCTACTTAAAATATAACATTATCTACTTTATGAAATAAATGTATGGAAATAATTTTTCAGCACAGTAGGTAGAACTCAGATATTGTCTCCAAATGTGTTTTATGTAACACAATCTTCATATTTGTTTTTCCACTGGTTGACTAAATTTTGACTCAAGCCTATCTTTTTCCTATGGCTTCATCAAATCTGGCAAAACGTCCTGCATTACAAGATCCCAGTAAGTGAGCTGTAGCTCACGAAAGCTTATGCTCAAATAAATTTGTTAGTCTTTAAGGTGCCACAAGTACTCCTTTTCTTTTTGTGAATACAGACTAACACAGCTGCTACTCTGAAACAATACAGGAAGGTTGATGTTGAAGGCTCCTGCCTGTAGGTGGCACTCTCACAAAAGAGTCCTTAGTAGTTGTAGTGATGGGTGTTTGGATGTGCAGGAGCAAAAATGGAAGTTGTCTTCTATATCTTTTAAATTGTTTCATCTAAACATCAATAGATCACTCATTTGGCACTTCAGAAAAGCTATAATTGACCTACGTTACCAAAAAAACTCTCTAAAATCAAAGATATCTGAGGAAGACATAGTATGGATTTCAAAAGCTGTAAAGAAGAGAGGCCTAATGGACATGGGAATGATTTACTTTATTTAGTAGGGTTTTTTATATTCCGGAATTTAGAATTAAATTACACACAAATACCACAACAAATTACTCTTCTGTGGCTCTGAAGCTTGGTCATTTCATGGGTAGATATTAGGAATGTCACAAAACATTATTACAATTTTTTTAAAGAATGTTCAAATTTGAGAACTTGATTACTTCTGCAAGACTTGTCCTAATAGTCCTGTCTGCAATGTGTGCTGCATATAAATGATTGGTGTGTGTGTGGTAGAGGGTAAGATGGATAGCCCTGCTACCCTGGGCTTAAAAATTAGCCAACATTGAATACAGTCTTGTCATAGGACAATAGTCATCTCCATGAGGATAGGAGAGCAAATTATTTTGCTGTTTAAACCAAAAGACTCAGGAAAAAAGCAGTCTGGCATTAGATACCACTACAAGAAAAATGAAATCAACGTGTTCACAAAAGACTGTTGAACGTTTCATACTGCATTAGGAGTCTGGGATCTCTGACAACAGTAGATTTAAAGATCTGTACCAGTAGCTCTAACCTGAATGAACAATGATAAAGTGAAAATGAAGAAAGGAGCATAAGCAGACAATATGCCAAGGTCCATTAGTTTGATTCTATATAATCAATTTTCTGCTAACATCTTGTTTAATGCTTATAACACTTTCAAGATTTTTTTTAGTTCTGCTCTTTTGAAAAAAAGATATTTATATTCACTGGTGTAAGAAAGTTAAGGATTTGTTAAAAGATAAGTACTTTACGATAAATCTTGATTTTTTTTTCTATTGTCTTTCGTCTGAAACACTCTAGATAAAAATTGAATAAATGCACTGTAATTCTCCTAGCCAGTTTTGTTACTGGGGCTCACACGTTCTGCACGAACTGCAGTTTTGAACACACAATTGGAACTGCTGCTCTGGTATTTTGCAAAACAGTGGTACTGAGGACTGATATTGGAAGTGTATTGTGAGACAAGTGTAGACATTCAAAACCAAACCACCTAGTATAATAACTTTTAATAGAATAGCAGTTTTAATAGCAGTTAAGGGAAATTATCTATCTATTATTAAAAAGAAAAAAGAAAAGGAGTACTTGTGGCACCTTAGAGACTAACCAGTTTATTTGAGCATGAGCTTTCGTGAGCTACAGCTCACTTCATCGGATGCATAGCATATTGTGGAAACTGCAGAAGGCAGCATATACACACAGAGACCATGAAACAAAACTTCCTCCCACCCCACTGTCCTGCTCCTAACAGCTTATCTAAAGTGATCATCAAGGGGGGCCATTTCCAGCACAAATCCAGGTTTTCTCACCCTTCCCCCCCCCCCCACAGACACACATACAAACTCACTCTCCTGCTGGTAATAGCCCATCCCTCTTTGAAACCTCTCTTTATAATGCGCATGATAATCAAGGTGGGTCATTTCTAGCACTAATCCAGGTTTTCTCACCACCACCACCACCCCCACACACACCCCCCTCCAAAAACCACACACACAAACTCACTCTCCTGCTGGCAATAGCTCATCTTACAATGTGCACAGCAATAATCCAAGTTTAACCAGAACGTCTTGGGGGGGGGGGGTTTGTAGGAAAAAAACAAGGGGAGATAGGCTACCTTGCATAATGACTTAGCCACTCCCAGTCTCTATTCAAGCCCAAATTAATAGTATCCAATTTGCAAATGAATTCCAATTCAGCAGTTTCTCGCTGGAGTCTGGATTTGAAGTTTTTTTGCTTTAAGATAGCGACCCTCATGTCTGTGATTGCGTGACCAGAGAGATTGAAGTGTTCTCCGACTGGTTTATGAATGTTATAATTCTTAACATCTGATTTGTGTCCATTTATTCTTTTACGTAGAGACTGTCCAGTTTGACCAATGTACATGGCAGAGGGGCACTGCTGGCACATGATGGCATATATCACATTGGTGGATGTTTCATGGTCTCTGTGTGTATATAATGCCTTCTGCAGTTTCCACAATATGCTATGCATCCGATGAAGTGAGCTGTAGCTCACGAAAGCTCATGCTCAAATAAACTGGTTAGTCTCTAAGGTGCCACAAGTACTCTTTTTCTTTTTTCTTTTTACGAATACAGACTAACACGGCTGTTACTCTGAAACCTATCTATTATTGTTGGTGGTGATTTTGTTGGTGGTAGGAGTACAGCAGTTCTATCCATTCCAGCTAGATGAAGCACCTTAAATAATTGAAAAGGAAATAATACAATAGTTTCACAATTATCAGAATTATTCTCAAATGTTTGTCAGTCCCTACTACTCATGTACTTCTCCTACAAATAAACTGGTCCAAAATATCTGCTTATTTCCACGTTGTACAGAGAACAAAGAAAACAATTTTGTTATAATGGTCATTGTATTAGTAGCTGCATTTAATTTTTGTTTTTTGCTTAGTATTATTCTGGACTGTTGACTTTGTTCACTTTTCCTCTTTGGGTGTCACACAGGGCCAGCTCTAGGTATTCTGCTGCCTTATGCGAACCATCAAATGTTCACACTTGCCTGCCCAAACAAACAGCAAGTGAGCATTTTGCTGCGCCCTAATGTTTTACAGCTTAGGGAATCCACCTGCTCTGCTTGCATGAGAGAGCCAGCCTGGTTCCACATTTCTCATTTTTAGGCTTTCATAGTGTGCCTACTATTATGAATTTAAGAATCATAGAAATGTAGGGCTTGGAGGGACCTCAAAGTCTCAAGTCCAGCCCCCGGAGCTGTGCCAGGACCAAGTGAACTTAGACCTCCCTGACAGGTGTTTGTCCAATCTGGTTTTAAAAAACCTCTGTTGAATGGGATTCCACAATCTCCCTTGGAAGCCTATTCCAGAGTTTAACTTTCCTTATACTTTTAGTTTTCTTCTAACATCTAACTTAACTCTCCCTTGCTGCAGATTAAGTCCATTACTACTTCTCCTACCTTCAGTGGACATGGAGCACAACTGACCACTGTCCTCATTATAACAGCCCTTCATATATTTAAAGACTGTTCTCCGGTCCTCCTCCAGTTGTCTTTTCTCAAGACTAATCATGCTCAGGTTTTTAAACCTTTGTTCATAGTTCAGGTTTTCTAAACCTCTTCTCATTTTTGTTGCTCTTGTCTGGATTCCAGTTTGTCCACATCTTTCCTGAAGTGCCCAGATTTGGATACAACTCCAGCGGAGAACGCACCAGTGCCAAGCAGAGTGTTCCTGTTAATATACTCCAGAATGACTAGCCTTTTTTGCAGCTACATAACATTGTTGACTCTCGTTCAATTTGTGATCCACTGCAACCTCAGATTCTTTTCAGCAGCACTCCCACCTAGCCAATTATTACCCATTTTGTAGTTCTGCATTTGATATTTTTCCTTCCTAAGTGTAGTACTTTGCACTTATCTTAAATGAATTTCAGCTTGTTGGATTGTGATCCATTCTTCAATTTGTCAGACTTTTAAAATTCGAATCCTGTTTTCCAAAGTGCTTGCAACCCCTCCCAGCTTGGTGTCATCTGCGAATCTGATAAGCATCCTTGTCACTCCATTATCCAACTCGTTAATGAAAATATTGAATAGTACTGGACTCAGGACTGAACCCTGCTAGATATGTCCTCCTCGTTTGACAGAGAACCATTGATAACAACTCTTTGAATACAGTCTTTTAACCAATTGTGCACCCACTTTATAGTAATTTCATCTAGACCACATTTTCCTAATTTGTTTACAAGAATGTCATGTGGAATTATGTCAAAAATATTACTAAAATGTAAGATGTATCCTAACTACTGCTTCCCCCCCACCCTCTCCCTTCCACTAGGCCAGTAACCCTGTCAAAGAAGAAAATTAGGTTGGTCTGGAAGGGTTTGCCCTTGACAAATTCATGCTTGCTATACTTATCCTCCAGGTGTTTAAAAACTGATTATTTAATAATTAGTTCAGTATCTTTCCAGGTATCAAAGTTAGGCTGACTGGTCTAAATTCCTGGGTTCTCTTTGTTCCCCTTTTTAAAGATAGGTACTATGTTTGCCCCTTTCCAGTCATCTGGGACCTCATCTCCATGAGTTCTCAAAAGATAATAGCTGAAGCAATCTCAGAACCATTAGCAAGTTTAAGTGTCCTAGAATGAATTTCATCAGGCCTTGCTGACTTGAATATATCTAACTTATCTAAATATTCTTTAACCTGTTATTTCCCTGTTTTGGGTTGCATTCCTTCCCCCTTGTTACTATTAATTGTGAAGTATCTGGTCACCGTTAACATTTATAATGAAGACCGAAGCAAAATTTAATACCTCAGCCTTCTTGGCCGCTATTTCCCTGCAAAGTAGAGGACCTGCACATTCCTTCTTTCTCTTGCTCCTAATGTTCTGAAAGAACCTCTTGCTATGTGTAACTCATTTTGTGCCTTAGGCCTGGGCTACACTGGGCGGGGGGGGGGGGGTTCGAACTAAGATACGCAATTTCTGCTATGCTATTTGTGTAGCTGAAGTCAAAGTATCTTAGTTCGAGTTACCTGGCCGTCCTCATGGCGGCAAGTCGACCGTGGCGATGCCCCCGTCGACTCTGCTGACTCCTCCTGCCAAGGTGGAGTACAGGCGTCGATTCGGGGATTGATTTATCACGTCTAGACGAGATGCAATAAATTGATCCCCGATAGATAGATCACTACCTGCCGAGCTGGTGGGTAGTGAAGACGTACCCTTAGTCTTTCTGATTTTGTTCCTACATGCTTGTGCTATTCTTTGGTACTCCTCCTTAGCAGCTTCTCTATTTCCATTTTTTTCTAAAATTCCTTTTTGAGTTTCAGGTCATTAGAGAGCTGCTGATGGAGCCATATTGATCTTTTTTTTTTTTCCCTATCTTTCCTGTGTATCAGGATAGTTTACAGTTGTGCTTTTAATATTGTCTCCTTGAGAAATTGCCAGCTCTCCTGAACTTCTTTTTCCCTTAGATTTTGTTCCCATGGAATCTTACCTACTGGTTCTGAGTGTGTTAAACCCTGCTTTGTTGAAGTCCATTGTCCTTATTCTGCTGCTCTCACTCTTTCCTTGGATTTCATGATCTCTTTTATCCAAACTGTGTTCCAGCTTCAGATTTACAATCAATTCCTCCCTGTTGGTTAGAATCATGTCTAAAATGGCCATTGCTCTGGTTACTTCCTCTGCTTTGGAGCAAAAAATTGTCCCCAATACATTCCAAGAACTTACTGGAACATTTTTTTTTTTTTGGTCACTTTTCCAACAGAGACCTGTGTAGTTAAAGTCCCTCATTAATAACAAGTCTTGTGCTTTGGTTATTTCTATTATGTATTCAATAAATGCCTTGTCCACATCCTCTTCCTGATTTGACCCCAACAATGACATCACCCATCCCTTTCCCTTTTTTATCTTTACCCAGAGACTCTCAACTGGTCTGCCTTCCACAACCTTGCGGACTGCAGAACAAGTGTTTATATTCTTTATGTATAATACAACACCACCTCCCTTTTTACCCTGCCTGTTCTTCCTGAACAAGCTCTATCTCTCTATACCAACATTCTGGTCACAAGACTTATTCTATCAAGTCTCTGTGATGCCAATTAAGTCATAAGTTAGATTATATACTAATGTTTCCATTTATTCCTGTTTATTCCACGTACTGCTTGCATTTGTGTATAGACATCTAAGAAGTTGAGCCGATTCTCCCACTGATTTCCCTCTTGTTGCTCTGAATTACACCGGTAGCACTTACAGTGTGAGACAGGAACAAGATTGAGCCAAGGACTGCCAACTGAAGCGCCTGAGCTATCTTGGCTGATGCTTCCTTCCGTGGGAGTGTGCAGATTTAGGGTCAAAATTGACCACAGAGCACCTCTGTGCCCATGTGAGGCCCTATTGACTTCACTGAATGTGTGCTGATATAAGGGTGTGCCTTCATGCAATCATTTGCAGGATCTAGATTCAATTGCTTTCATTATATAGGACTTGTTAATATCAGTTTTCCCTTTTCATGTCACTAAAATACATCTTCTTAAATACCTAACGGGGGAGATTTTCAAAGGAACAAATGGCAGCTGGTGCCTCCCTATTTTGCTGTGAGGCAAACCTACTGGGGGAGATTTCCAGTCACTGTGGTGCTAGTAGTGCTGTTTCAGAAGAGACAGAACCAAGATCCTGATCACTTCTGTTCATTAAAGATGTTAGTCATTAATCTTGGACAAATTCTAATGGAGGAGATGCTTCCGATCAACTTTTCCTTTGCAGAAGCAACTGAACATGATGATCTCTTTGCATTCCTGTTGCAAACTGCAACTGTGGAGTAGTATTGGTTTGTATTACTAAATAGCTGCTGCATTTCACTCCACTGGAGACTACATTTTTAGTGGTGCCTGTAGTTTTCCTTTATATAGTTTATAAATTCAAATGTTGTTAAATTCTTGAGAAACTTTATATTGCAAGGAGCTGTATTAATGTTTTTATTATTTTGATGTGTCTGGATTTAGTAAGCTTCTTTATGGATCAAGTCATGAAGACTTTGCAAACAATAAACTTATGGGAGGGGAAAAGAACCCCCCAAAATAAAATAAAATAAGCCAACAATGCCTGCAACTATTCTTGAATTGGAAATTAAGGGAAAACTCAAAACAAAACATATTTAGAGGGCTCCTGTTTCCTTGATGAAAGGGTCACAATACAACTACTAATAGGTGCTCCCCAGATGTTGAACATTTTAAAATCTCTATTACGCTTTATAATACAGTGACCTTAATTACATTGCAATTATACTATAGTTATGTTTGATATGTCTCATTACTACCAAATTGACATCACTGGAAGGTTAACTGCATGATTTAGATTAATCAGGTGCAGCTACCATGTAGCTAAAGTACCTGAATTCTTTTTAAAAATGTATATTTTGTGGCAATTAAGGGTAATAATAAAAAAATGTAACCCCAGGGTAATCACATTGTAATTACTTCATTCTGTTATGAGATATAACCAAAATTTCTTCATTGGTAATTGTTATTTGGTATCATTTTTTTTTCAGAGCTAAAATAGACACTAATTTACACCCATTTATATGAAATGTGTATCTTTCCTGATGACAAGCCTGGACATCAAGGGGAAATAACCAATAAGAGTTTGTTGAATACCTTTTGGGGAAGAACATATTTTGACCAGGTCTATACTACTAAGTTTTGTTGACTTGTTTGTCGGTCGCTGTGTGTGTGTGTTGGGGATGGAATACACTGCTTAGCTGATAGAGCTATGCTGGGAAAACCCCCAGTGCAGATGCAACTGTGCCAACAGAAGAATAGCTATCCTGTCATGAAGAGAGGTGGTGTTACTATGCTGATAGAAAAATCCAATTGGCCTATGCTGCATCTACACTAGAGGGATCTTGTATAAATTACAACGCATTTTTAACACTCTGGAATGGAATGTACACCAACATCCATTTATTCATACCATTCTCACACTGTCCCTGAATTTGGCCTTTATATATAGGAGGGCTGACTAGATTGCCCCTGGGTAGATATGAGAGAGAGAGAGAGATTGTTTTGTCTCTTTCACCAATTCAAAGCAAACACAGGCTTGTGATAACTTTATGTTGTTGTCTAGAAGACTATTCAGGAGCCTAAGTGGATTGATTCAGTGGTCTCAATCCAGTTCCCAATGAACAGGTGTCCACAATCACAAAACCCACCACTAAAACTGGCACTGATTAGTGCTTTGGTTGATAGTCTTTGCAGAGGAGCTTAGAATTAAAAAGGAACAGTGTCTGAACCATCCTCCCCCACATAGGAATTTCTCCTCCTGAACAGGGTTGAAGCTGGGTGGTGAGGTGAAGCTTGCATTGCTGTGTCCATGCTATGCCTTCTTTGTAAATAACAAGAGACTTCAGAACTGATGATCTGACACCTTTCATAAATGGTGAATGTATTCTTTGAACAGCAAACTAAATAGCTGGGTTTTTAACTTTTCAAAAAATTATCTGTATGTTTGCAATGAGGTCTGATACTTGGGGCTGAATATGATCTATTGGTAAGTAAAGACTCGGTTAGAAGAAGAGACTACTAGTTAAAGCAGTAAGTCCTAGTTTTTAGAAAAATATAATATGCAGCATTCTTCATGTCACAGAGTTACTGTAGATTGCTCAATATTGGATGCAGGATTCTGATGGCGAGAACAAAGGAAGTAGATGTTAAGAGTACAGAGGACAGCAATGGGTACGGGTGAGTTTTAAAAAGGAGGAGATAGGAGACATTGTAAATATTGATTCTTAGTCAGTAGTACACATAAAACATTCTTTATGTATGCACCAAACCAATATTTCTTGTGAACCTAGCAGAAAGCTTCATGTTTATCCCTCCATGTCAATTCATTTCAAGTCACCAAGCTTTTGCGTTCTACTTCAACTTTATTTCCCCATTTTTGTGGCAAGCATATCATGTTAGGAAGTCAAATTGAGGTAAGTGAATTAGATAGTAACATTAGTTAAGTAAAATGAAACAACGTTTTCCAGGCATTGGTTCAAACTCACTGATTGTCTAAGACTGCCTGACTCCACTGACTTCAATGTAATTGCACCTAGTTATAGTGGCAGAAAATTTTGGTCCTCTTATTGAAAAGGCAAATCCATGTAGCTTCAATGAATCCCAACAGTTCTGACTCCGATGGAGTTATGCCAGTTTATACCAGCAGAGTGTATGGCTTCAACACTGCAGCCTCATACAACTGAAGGAATTATACAGCCAACATCCTTGTTACTTACAATTTCATGTGGTTTAATAATGTTATAAACCTGGGCTGTGTAATTCTTTCAGTTGCATCAGGGCCCTGTTTTCTGAAGTCACACACCCATACAGTATACTCCCATTTTTCTGAAACCCTATTAGCCAAACCTCCGCATCATATAAATCCCTTCTTTGTTCCCCTGCATGAGATACATGCCCTCAGCAGCATCTCATGCTGGTGGACAAGGAAGGGATTCAGATGATGTGGAGGTTTGGCTAATAGAGCAAAGAGCAAAGACCTCCCACCTCCACCCCACCCCCAACCAGGACCATGAGGAGGACAAGCTCCTGGCCATGGGGGAGGCTGCTGTGCTGCTGAATGGCTTCCACAGCAGCATAGCAATTCCTTTGCTGTCATGGGGGAGGGAGCAAGCAGGGCCATGACAGCAGCACTGAGAGGTTCCCTGCATGGCCACTGGGCCAGTGACACCCGATCCCAGCAGGTGGAGGGAGGCTGTGGTCCTGGCAGGGCAGAGCCGGGTGCTGGCCGGGGGGCTTGGCTCTGCGCTGCCAGGACCGCAGCCTCCCCTTGTGTACCTTGCTTCTGTAGGAACTGGGTGTCACCGACCCTTTGGCAGCACAGGGAGCCTTCTGCAGTACTGCTGTCATGGGGGTGAGCAGGGCGGAGCAGAGACCCCTGGCCAGAGCTGCAAGGAGGAGAACAATGTGCTGTCAGCTGCAGGGAAGGCCTCCCTGCTGATAAACAGCTCCTGCACTCTCGATTATTCAAACTCCCCATTATCAAAATAAAATCCGTGTCCCCCATGTTCTTTGGATAATCAGGAGTTAAGTGTGTGCACGCGCGTCCATGTGTCTGTGTATGTAATTTCACAGCTTCCTTGATTCAGTAGACTTTCACCCATATACAGCAGCAGTCATCTGGCCGACGATAGGTTTATATACAAGATGGAGAAAACATCCTTCAGATGTATGCAGTGTGGCTGGAAACAAAAGAGTGATCTGTGGAGTTGAGGAGTCTGAGTACATTTGAGGCCTATATTATGATGGGTGAAAGTTAAGACGTCACGTGAAATTGGTTGTGGATATTGTTGATTTAACTTTAGGTGATTATGTTGACAGGCAGTACACTTGAGTAAGCTAAACTGTAAATTAAAGCAGTTTTCTTGTGTGGGAATTGTACTAAATGAATTTTTTTTAATATCTCAGATTTGTGAGTGCTCATGTGACTTCTAGAACATGAGCACACCACACATAGAGAATGAACCACATGTGAAAAGTTGTCACCTTGCTTTATGCACTACTGGAAGGCACTTGTATGCTACATAATTGAGGGTGGTGTAAGAGCTAAAGAGAATAGAAATGTCTCAAAGTGAGCGCCAGGTTCCAAAAAGGGAGCACCAGAGAAAGTCACTGACTTGGATTCTTATTCCTAGATTAGTCACACAAAGTAAATGTTCTCCTTATTTTGACAAATCATAATGCCATGCACTTTACTTTTAGAATACCTCTGGCTTATCTAGAAATAAGACCCCTGTATTTCCTATCAGCAGTCATTCTGAGTATATGCTGGTGGCATTCATTAACAAAAGCTTTTGTGTAACAATAGAAATGTATTATACACCTTCTTTTAATGTAGTCTAGATGATATTTTTAAGGACTGTTTCTCATCTTGAGGGGGAAAAAAGGAGGAAATTCAAACAGAAAAGGATGGCCTTTGGGGGTTTGTAACCATGGTAACTGGAAAGCCCACTTGCTATAATTTCTTATAATTTAAGAAAGCTAATACTGGTTTATTTTTTCCTTCACAAAATAACGGAACCTCTCATAGGGGAATCCATACTTAAACAGTGTGCTTCTATTCAGTGCCTCAAATGCACAAAAATTATATTTTGGGGAAACTATTTGATTTATCTGGGATATTTAAACATGTTTCTGCTTTCACTTTACAATGAGGTTAAAGTTTTTGTCAAGTTGTCTGTGGAATTAAGTTAGATCAAAGATCTCTTGGTCTTCCAACCAGTTCATAGAGAGGACCAAAACGTGTGGGTTTGGGGCACTGGATGATCTTAAGTTAAATTTGTAATCTTTGTTGTGGATGTACATTTTCTTTCCCCTCTGCATGCCAACACTGCAGTAACAATTTTCCACTCACTCATGATATTCTAAATAAATATTCCTTGGGCAGGACTTTCTCATGGTTGACATGATGGGGTGCACATATGCCACGTCCAGCTGAGCTAAGAAAAGGTGAAAATTAAAAGCAAGCACTTAACGCAGCCCTTTTGCCCCGGACACAATCTGAGCTGCTGATTGGGAATGTGATTCCTCCAAATGAGGCATTTTGTGAGCAAGGAAACTCAAGGAAGCAGCACTCTTGAGCTAACTCTCCTCAGGTAGGAAGGAAGAGTAGCCTCCTTCTAACTATGTTTGAGGTTGGTAAACCTTGAAGCAATCTTCCTATTCCATGGTTTAACTGAAATAGGGACAAAAGGGCCCAGCCAACTAACCCCTAGGAAATAAAATGGATTCCCTGAAGCAAGGGCTGGGTTTTTGTTTTGTATTTCCTTCTTCTCTGAAGATGACAAAGATTTGATTTGGGAAGTGAAGGACTAGTTTTGTTCCATATTTCCTACACAACCTGGGACTATGCTGAGTCTCCCTGTAATAAAGACCATTTGTGAATTGGTCAATGCCCCATGGGCAGGGATATCATTTATTGTTAACCCTTGTTGGAGAAACCACCACCCACTTTTTTAAAATCTTTGTGTGATGTCCCATTGATTGTGGTGGAGAGATGGAGCCCCAAGTACTCCTCATTAACATTTTAATCTCAGATCGCACACAATATAAATGCTAGAGTCAGCATTTAAGGTCA
This sequence comes from Natator depressus, assembly GCF_965152275.1. Classification (NCBI taxonomy): domain Eukaryota; kingdom Metazoa; phylum Chordata; order Testudines; family Cheloniidae; genus Natator; species Natator depressus. Next base: position 95,629,660 of record NC_134236.1, read on the forward strand.
GAAGGGACCACTAGATCCTCTGGTCTGACCTCCCGTATATCATAAGAACATAAGTGATCCATGCCCTGTCACCCAATCCCAGCTTCTGGCAAACAGAGGCTAGGGACACCATTCCTGCCAATCCTGGCTAATAGCCATTGATAGATTGATTCATGGAGGATAGGTCCAACTCCCTTTTGGACCCTGTTATAGTATTGGCCTTCACAACACCCTCTGGAAAGGAGTTCCAGAGGTTGACAGTATGTTGCATGAAAAAATACTTTCTTGTGATTGTTTTAAACCTGCTACCTATTAATTTCATTTGGTGGCCCCTTGCTCTTGAATTATTAGAAGGAATAAATAACACTTCCTCATTTACTTTCTCTATATCACTCATGATTTTATAGGCCTCTATCATATCCGCCCTTAATCGCCTCTTTTCCAAGCTGAAAAGTCCCAGTCTTATTAATCTCACGTCATACGGAAGCCATTCTATACCCCTAATCATTCTTGTTGCCTCTTCTGAACCTTTTCCAATTCATCCGATGCATCCGATGAAGTGAGCTGTAGCTCACGAAAGCTTATGCTCAAATAAATTTGTTAGTCTCTAAGGTGCCACAAGTCCTCCTTTTCTTTTTGTGGATACAGACTAACATGGCTGCTACTTATCTGTAAAATGACAGGTTTCAGACTAATCCTTAATAAGAAACAGACTCCGTTCTAATGTAAAAAGTATTCCCTACATCCACATCAATAACTTAGTAGCTTTGGGAGCTTCAATGCTCACTTCAACCCTAAGTATCACAGCTAATATTGGTAGCAAGATCTCAGTATGGAAACGGGTGCTAAGTTAAAATCTGTCAACTTCTGAAATATCTGTAATGGCCCTAGAGCAGTGTTTCCCAAACTTGGGACGCTGCTTGTCCAGGGAAAGCCCCTGGCGGGCCCAGCCGGTTTGTTTACCTGCCACGTCCACAGGTTTGGCCGATCGTGGCTCCCACTGGCCGCAGTTCGCTGTGCCCGGCCAATGGGGGCTGCAGGAAGTGGCATGGGCTGAGGGACATACTGGCCTCTGCTTCCTGCAGCCCCCATTGGCCGGGCACAGTGAACTGCGGCCAGTGGGAGCCGCGATCGGCCAAAACTGTGGACGTGGCAGGTAAACCGGCTGGGCCCGCCAGGGGCTTTCCCTGAACAAGCAGTGTCCCAAGTTTGGGAAACACTGGCCTAGAGGTATGTCTACACTGAAATTAAGTACTCCTGGCTGTCCCGTGCCAGCCAGCTTGGGCTAAGGAGCTGTTTAATTGCTATGTAGTCATTGGGGCTCGGGCTGGAGCATGGGTCTAGGACCTAGTGAGGTGGGAGGGTCCCAGAACTCGGGCTGATGCATCTGAAGAAGTGGGTTTTTTACCCACGAAAGCTTAAGCCCAAATAAATCTGTTAGTCTTTAAGGTGCCACCGGACTCCTCATTGTTTTTGTGGATATAGACTAACACGGCTACCCCCGATACAGAACTTGGGCTGCAGCCCTGAACATCTACACAGCAGTTAAACAGCCCAGTAGCCTGAGCTCCACGAGCCTAAGTCAGCTGGCACAGACCAGCTGCGGGTGTTTAATTGCAGTGTAGACATATCCTAAAAGAGAAGTTCTCTCCTACAGAGCTTATGTTCTGTGACAAGAGTGCCCATACACCTGTAAAGTGTGATACAATCCTCATCACTTTTAAGCACAGGGAGGCTCTCATGTCTAAAAAGCAGCTAGTTTTTTTTAACAAACAAAAGAGAACAAATAGATAGGATTAGGCTGTAGTTTTGACTTCTCAGAGTAACTTCCACCCACAGAATTCATCCCTTTTGCTCAGAATTCAGCCCTTTCCTTAGGAACGACTTCATCAATGATTTTCTGATCACTAAATGGATTTTTCTAGTGTGGGTTCAGCCTGTTATAGGACTCTTTCTCAACATGCTTTTCTGGTAACCACCACTTTAAACTGGCGAGAACAAACCACCTGTGGCTCTAAAATGGCCATTTTCTGCGGTCAGCCAACCAATACATACCCTGGTGTGGCTTATTGCAATAAATAAAGTTGTATGAAATAATGGAAAAAAGTTATATGCAAATGTTTTATTTGAAAATCTTCAAATAAATTGATACATATTCAGAAACTGATACTAATGCCTCTGATTGTATGGTCCAAGATACATACTATATACCAAAACAAGTTGCTGTCTGATACAATTGAGTGATCACTGTGTCAGCTGCTTGAGCAGTTAGTATTGTATTATTTTGACAGCAAAGCCCCAGAGAAATGAATGGAACTTGTTCAGGGAAAATAATATTTAAAATTATTACAGATTGTTAGCATTCCACTGTGTAACAATAACATGGCTTATGCAAGATCTTATGAAAAATACAAGAATGCTATTCTTTTCATGGAAATATTCCCTAGAGGATACAGTATTCTAATTTCAAAACAAAACAGTAAAATTAAGTGCACAAAGCTATTTTAAAGTAACACAGTGACTGACTGAGTAATAGAAACAGCGGTTGAGTCTAAAGCAAGAGTAAGAATCCTTCTTCTAAGGTGCATCATATGCCCTTTATCCTTTAATTTCCTTGCTTTTTTGATCCTTAGTATTGGAACTAAAGTTCCTTAGCTCAGATCCCAGTTCAAATCCTTAGTATTGTAGCTTTTCTGTATTGAATGTATCATGACCTCAAATCACATCTCCATTATGTAAATGAAGTGTAAAAATGGCTTACAGCTCCTGGAAGATGCACTGCTGCAGCATAAGCTGCTCACTAAATTGCGCTGAGTAGAATGAATGAAATAAGAAAATTCATGCTGTTACCTTCAGTGGATTAAACCTTTGGTACTCATTTCAAGCTAATCAGGACTTTGGACTGAAAATCAAAAACCTGTCCTGAAGAAGAGCTCTGGGTAAGCTTGAAAAGTCGCCTCTCACCAACAGAAGTTGGTCCAATAAAAGATATTATCTCACCCACCTTGCCTAACAAAAAAGATGTTCACATGGTCTCAGTAGAAGGAAGCACAGAGGTAGCAAAAAAAAAACTTTCTTTGCTCTTAATAAATTTGCTGAATCTTTTTTAGATATGCTTGTAAGGAAAATATCACACCAAATTACTTTCTAATCATGTGCTCTCACCACTCTGTTAAAACTACAAAAACTAGCATGAAAATAAAGGTTTACTAATTTAAACACTCAGTTTGGAAATGTAAATATCAAGTTTTGCACATAAACCTAACTCAGCCATTATATTCGGTATAATTTATGGTTTTTATTAACTTTGGGGTAAGATTGCTAGATTGCATGGTCCACCAATGGACTTGTAACTAGCAAGTAAATAAGCATGTAAGTAATTCAATAGCCATATATACTCCATACGACCATTCCTACTTTCATTTTCCACTACCTCACACCACTCCTAGCCCATATATCTGCACCATAGTCCAGCACCTCTGAACTCTGAGCATGTATACTGGTTGTCATGGTTTTCAATATATACTTAGTAAGCAGTTCTGTACTGGTATGGTAATTGGGGTCTAGTATTAGATTGCAAATGGTCATTGTGGGTTGTTTTTCAGTAATGTAAAGAAATCATGGGAATCTGTGAGCTATATTAGTCATTAGTAATATTTTATAGAATATGAAATCTTCACTTGTGTGTATTTGGTATATTGTATGTATAGTCAGAGTTAAGGCTATACATTGTTCATTCAGGAAGAGGCTGGAGTTAAATGAACCGAGGCTGGTGGAAGGAAGGTAGAGGAAGTAGTGAATGGGAACTGATGATCAGAGTATGGCTTTATTCAGGCAGATGGTGAATGAAGTAAGAGCTAGCAGAGTTCCGCTACTTGAAAATTCTCATAATATGAACAGATTTTGTTCTGACTTTATGAGCACACACACACAATTTCACACTGATCTGTGCCCATTATGGCAAATTTAAGCCAGAAAGGAGATCTTCAGAAAGCTATCCTGACTACTGCATAGAGTGTTGTGGGACTGTGGTCCTGCCCTTGCCCTGGACTATCCCCACCCCAGAAGATACAGATAGTTACAACAGAAACGTGCCTAGCATATCTCTTAATCTTCAAACCTGCTCTTACTATGTGACACACAGCAATTGAATGGTATGTTAAGTCACTGAAATAGGGAACACCTGTTTTATTGTATGTTGGTCTAAACCCAATAGGTTATAGTGGTTTTAACTATAAAATATTTTAAGGATGTTCTCAGTGTGAGAATTGTTGTGGTGGTGGCTTTTTAAAACAAACAAACCCTGTAAAACCAAATTCCATTATGTGTGACTGTAAGGACTCTCCACATCAATTGCCAGGAGGATTTAAAACCCTAGAATTTCAGATCCCCAGCACAGAGCTCTACCACTTGATGATTACTTTTACTCCTTTAGCTCTATTCTTAGATCTGGGAGGGGAGTGTGATCTAGTGGTTAAGAGACTGGATAGCCATATTCGTAAACTTGTAATCCATTCTAAGAGACAGTGTGGCTTAGTGGTAGGGTTGCCACCCATCTGGTTTTCACCTGGACAGTACTAGTTTCGGCTTGTGTGTCCGGGTGCCATTTGATAAGCCCTGATGTCCGGGGTTTTTTAATCAGGGGAAAGAGGCAGACCAGGGGCGTGACCTTTGGGGGAAGGGGCAGGGTCTTGAGAGGAAGAGGTAGGGTGGGGCCTCTGAGGTCCAGTTTCCAGCCATTAGAAAGGTGGCAACCCTACTTAGTGGATAAGACTATATTAAAGATCAGGGTTCTGTTCCCTACCCTGCAGGATGTGATCTTGTACAGCTTCTCAATTAACCTAGTTAAATGGGGGATGATATCTGCTTGCTTTCTAAGGTAGGGCTCAGATCTTGTGCAGAAATATAAATAGTCATTAGGGATGGAACCAGACTTTGCTATTCTGGCTTTGAGCTCAGTGTACTTTCCCCTAGGCTAGTAGGGTATTTGCAGTTCTCACTAACGTGCACATCTGCATGATATTGACATTTTCCTGACCGCATAGGGCAGTAGAACAGAGACAGCAGGTTTTGGCTAAAGATCCAGTACACTTGAGCTGTAGAAGACTCCTTATACCTTCTCATTCCTCTCACTTCAGCAGCCAGGGCCGGCTCTACCTTTTTTGCCGCCCCAAGCAGCAAAGCAAAAAAAAATAAAGGGGGGGGCCCACGTCGAAGTTCCACCGAAGAAGAAGAAAATGAAGGAGGTGCCACCAAAGAGAGAAAAATGAAGAAGCTACTGCTGAAGTGCCGCCGAGAATCCAGACTGCCGCCCCAAGAGCGACCGGAGCGCCGCCTCTTCAGATTTGCCGCCCCAGGCCCCTGCTTCCTTAGGTGGTGCCTAGAGCCGGTCCTGTCAGCAGCCACTCAATGCTAGGCGTCATCTCGCTCTGAGGCTTTTTGTCTTTGCTTGTGCTAGGTGTAGTGTTCTGTTAAACAGTTAGATTCTTCAGGGAGTATAGGGGTCACAATTGGCAAGACACATCACACATGCTACTTTCCCCTCTCTTGCTCTGTCCCCTCTTTACTTTCACCTACAGTCACTCCTTTTTCTCCTTTTTTCATTCAGTTTTTTGTTCCTCTTCTTTTCTCTATCTGTCACAGGCCTTGCAGATTTTGTGCTCCAAAACCGATTCACTCCTTGATGGCTTGATGGCTGTCTGGCTTGATGGCTGTCTGGCTCTGGCTTGCTCTGTCTGTATATTATTGTCATAGAAGTAGTCATGAGAGATGGGATCAAATAAACTGTCAGGATCTGTGGCGGGCCAAAACCCTCTGGAACTCTTGTCATCCTAGCATAAGTCACAACGTCCTCTCCAGCAGAGAGTTTTTGACTCGTGGGGTCTATCTTATTTTTCCCTGACATTAGCAATTTCAGTGTGAACAATCATGCCTCTTGGTTTATTTTGTGTGTGACGGAAAGGTGCTCTTGGATTTATGGTATGGATTACATGTGGTCAAATGTTTAATTGAGTCTCTCCTCCACGCAGGCTGTTGATTAGCATTGATTAGGCAGGGTTGGTTGTGGCTGTTTTTTCCTGAAATAAGGGTATTTTGCCTTTAAGAAATTAAACACTTAGTTCTTGATACAAAAATGTCGATGGCAAGGCTTCTGTTTACTTCAGTAGGCTTTGAATAGGCCCGTTGTGGAACAAGCCAAGCTCAGAGCCATCTTATGGGTGAGGCAGGGGCAATAGTTTGAGCAAGTTACAAGTCAGGGTATGCGGCTTGTATATATGCTCCAAAGCTATTTGTTATCCCACGTGGTCAGGCAACCATAAGCAAACAATAAGCCATTAGGCATTCCTCCTTCCCAACTGAGGTTGTAATTTTGGAGAAGCCTCTCCAGATTCATCAGGAAATTCCTCCAAAAGACCGTGTTTCCCAGAAATTTGCAAACTTGAGTTAATGGAGTAACTTCCCTCCTTTCACAATTCATATTTTTGATATTTGTATTTCATAATTCTTTTCTGGAAAAAAAGATAAAAGCTTGTTTTGTCATTGTAAATCTTTACTGTTTTTATTGCAACACAACTGAGTGGAAATTTCATGCAAATGACAATTGCATGAGCTGAGACACAAGTTACCACACTATCTGCAGTTGAAATTCTAATCTTATCTGTTGCTTAGTGGCAACACTTGCTTGACCCATGAACTTTCTATTTACTGCTCGCTGTTCTGTTGGCAATTTATTTAAATTACTTGATAACTGAATACTTTCCAGACAATAAACAAGTGCCATTAAATATATTGTCTTGAACACATTTACTTTTTAAAGTGTTTTTGATGCACTGAGCCCAGCAGAACTATGCACCTAACGCCCAACTACAGCAATTTACATGCCCTGCTGTAACACTTGCTGGTGTGGCCAGAACTCATCAACCAACTGCAGATCCCCCATTACTGAACTTGGCAAATGAGCTATTCAGAACCCTAGCAGATGGACCTCTTCTTTTATGATTATGCATGTTATCTTATGAACCATTTTTATAGCTTGTGCTCTTTTAATTTGGCAGTTTAATATATATACTCATAAACGGACTAGCCATGTAGTTAAATTCATCTGCATTACTTAAGAGGTTAAAGGTATATTGCAAAAGCTTTACTGGGTAGGGAGAAGCTTAGGCCAGCCAGATCCATTAACTTTAATGGAGCTACACATATTGACTTCTGCTGAGAATCTGGCCACTTGTTTGTAACCTTCCCATAGAGCAAAAAGCATACAGTTGTTTAAAAATGTAATTAGTACTGTCTCGCATTCTATTCGAACAGAATCTTCCACTGCCGCTTGTGGTCCCTGAACCACTGTCTCCCTAGACTTAGAGATATCACCTTTAATGGTTTGCTCAGTGGAACAGAAATTAAAATAAAAAACAAGCTGAAATAATTATTCCATTGCGTTTCTACTGTCTCATAACTGTCTCAAAAGTAGAGCTGGTCTGGAATGTTTTGACAAAACTGGTTTTTATTGGAAAATGCTGATTCATCAAAACTGAAACCTTTCACCAGAAAGGGTTGGTTTTCAAAATATCCATTAAGAAGGCTTCTCAGCTTCAGGATGGAATTTCTGGAGAGAGAGAGACAAACAGACCAGCCCACCCCAGACTAGCCAATAGCCTAGTAGTTAGAGCACTTTCCTGGGATGTGCAAGACCCAGGTTCACATCCCTGCTCTGTCTGAGTCAGATCAGGGACTTTGGTCAAGGTCTCCTGCATCTCATAAGTACCATAACACCAGGGCTGTAAAGTCAGTCTTTGTCCCAGTGAATATTTATTTATAGAAAGTGAAATGGCACCAACAGGAGAGTTTGAGACCCACCCCAGAAGAGCCAGATATTTATGACACTTCCCCTGGATGTGGGAGACATGGGTTCAAATTCCTGGTCTGAATCAGGCAGAGCCAAGATTTGAATCTGGGTTTCGCACATCCCATACAAGTGCCCCAAACATCAGACTATTCTAGGGTAGGTCTCTCTTTCTCTCTCCCCTCCTCACCTGTCCCCAGTTAAAGATTGTGAAAGGTCTTGGTTTCATCTCAATGGACAATGTTCTGAGATCTTGATTTTTTTTTTTTATTTATTTTTTGTGAAATGGGGAAACCCTTTCCTCCCCACCTCTGCTTAAGTTTCCTGAAATATATCCTGGTTTATTGTGATACTTTAAGACAAAATGCATGTTTGAGGGAAATTCGACACTGGTTGAGTGATTTTTATGCAATATTTTTTAAACCTTTGTCATCTGAATTTTTAGAAGTAGACTTATTTCAATTCAAAATTTTTTCAACTTCATAGTTGTTAATGGCTTTAGTCCTGGCTCATGAAGAAAAATGAGACCAAAAATGAAATAGAATAATGAAAGTGAAATGTTGTGCAAAAGTACTTATTCTTCACATCTGATGGACTTGATTGTCTACAAGTCCATATGTGGGGAAGAGATTTGTGCTAGAGGAAGGCTCTTTAATTCATCAGAAAAAGACATAACGAGATCCAACAGTTGGGTTTTGTGCTAGCAGGGCTCTGGGCCAGCATGCAGGAGTGGAGCTTAGTAGTTCTATCGGCTCTCCCATAGCTTCTGTAAGCACTGATTTACTCTGGTTCACTAGTCAGGAAAAACTACCAGCACTTCATGACTGACGAAAACAGTCCCATATTTGTAAAGCTAGCAAGGTACCAGGAAGGAGAACTTAAATACATCTCTTCAGGATGCAAGGCTACTCGCTGAGTTTGTTTCAGTTTAATAGGTCCGTGCCCAGAAAAATGAAGACTTCTATTCTAGTGAAAGTTTTGTGAAAGCTTTGTATTGTGATTTTGTTTAAAGTCACAGTATGTAAAAGTTTTATGAAACAAAGTTCAGAGTAGCTGCTGAAGGCTTGCGTTCCAACCATTGAGCCAGGTGGGTGAACATATTACCTTGACAACCCCTGATGTCACTATTTTACAAGTCTATCCAGGTGTCTGTTGGTTTGACAGAACTTAGCGTCTTGTCCCAGTTTGTTGCAACCCCTGCAGACTGGCCATCTGAAGCAGCCACCAGCCAGCTGAGCAGAAGGGCACCTGTAGAAAACTGGGCAGTTTTTCAGAACTGTTCCATTCTTCCTGTGTAGTTTACAAAACATCTTTGTGTAAAACAGCTTCTGAAAAAGCTACTCCTATCCCTTTTACACTGCTGCAGAAGTGGGAGAGATGAGTTGGCATCCTTTCCCCTGCTCCTAGCTCCCAAATGCTTCCCACAGTCCTGTCTTTTCACCAAAAATCTCTACCATGCACTCACCTGTCACTTGCCTGCAACATGTGTCCTTATGTGTCTTCTCTATCCCTGCCCCCCTCTTAATAAATCTGTTCATTCTATACCCAGGAAGCAGCACCAGCCTTTCTAGAGCAACTTTTGGCAGCTGTAAGACTCCTAGGACCTCAAGAATACAAAATATAATCCATCTTGAAACAGCCACAATCCCTGTGGATAGAGGGAGGGAAAAAAGACTGTCTGTTTAAATACCAAAAATCAATGTTCAAATAATATGAAGGGACAACTTAAACCAATAAAAGCCAAGTGAAATTGGAGTATAAGTTTCCCATTTCAACCTTTAGTCCCATAACTGTTCCTATATATTGCAGTTGGCTCAGAACTATGTGTTCTATCCTGGCGGTCAGTAAGGTGATTTAAAGCCACAAGGGTAAACTGTTTGTTCATTATTCATTTGTACTTTAATTTTCTTTTGTTTTAAGAAATTAAAGAAAAATAAATGTAGAATTAAGAATAAATGGATGTTGCCATGGTAGTGATGTTGATTTAATCTATTTGCCATCAGACTTCCATTCTGTTTTTGCATGCTATATCTTATTGAAAAATCTTTTGGGCTGAAATTTTCTGTGATTTTTTTCTTTTAGCCCAATGGTGAAATTTTATGGGGAGTCTGAGCAATGTGCACCCAACACACTTAAGTTATGAAAAAGTTGAGGGAAAAGTTATGAGCTGGATAAGTGTTCTAAGTCCGTGCCCTCAGAAAATGATTTTACAAGTTTAGAATTTCCAGGGGTCTTATTTTTTTCCTAGAGGATAAAAGTTACTTGGAAAATTACTTATTCTTCAAAGTGTGTCGGGGGTGGGGGAGAAATAAATAGGAGAGGAAGAAGTGCAGAAATTTGTTAGTCCTCCATTAGGACTTGTCTCCTGACTATGTGTGCACACACACACACACACACACACACACACAGGAAATGAAATTCAGGTTTGTATGTTTGCAGTAAAAAAAAAAGGGGGGGGGCAAAAAACCCTCCACTGGTATTAATGACAGGACTACAAATTGAGGTAACGAGATAATATAAGATGCTAAATTATTTAGGAGTTTGCTGCACAATGTTTTTTGTATTGTGATTGCCCTGTGCAGTTCCACAGCTGTGTAAGGGTATGTCTACACTACAACGCTACAGCAGCATTCCCTGACATTATCCTATACCTTGTTTGCTAAGCCTGCCCATGTAGTGGTGGTAACCCTTTTAAAGATGATTCTAGGTGAATTTACAGTAGCAAAGCCTTTCAGGATATCTGGGGGGAAAAATTGGGGGGGGGATTCAACAAAGGGGGTCAATCTGCACGTGGAAGAGTTCATTGCTTGTATAATGCCATCTCTTCATCGAATTTGGTCCATGAATGCTTGGATTAATCATTTTGGTTTTAGATGTACACTTTCTGAGCTTAATTCTGCCTGTAGATATGCACAGACAACTTCAACTGACTTCTGTGGGAGTTAAACAGATGTATTTGTTATTAAGATACATAATTAAGAACATAGCTGTAGTAATCCAAATCATGCATAATGTGGAGTGAGTTAGGATTATTATGAAAGCTAACTTTTTTACATTTACCTTTCTTGATGTTTGCATATTTAAAACAGTATGTTTAATGTTACATTTATATTCATATTTGCTTGAATTAATATAATTAAATACATAGAACCCCCCCCAATATTTTAAACGTTCCTATTGACATTTGTTCAGTAGCTCTTAAATCCCTGTAATCAATGTTAATTAATCTTTTCATCTACACATTTTACTGGTGCAAGATCTTTCTGTGAGATTGCATTCATTCATTACATGCCGTATGTGTCAGTGAAACCACCATCCTTCACAGTATGAGCTGGGCAAACCATTCGTGGTTAACAATTTACTCAGTGATTTTAGCCCCATTTTTGGTTGGCAAATGAAGTATGTTCATGAATATTTATGAAGGTTAGTGACTGAAAAGTATTCAACAAATCTATTTGAGTTTTATACTGCCACCATAGTATCTGAGCAAGCTAATATGAATTACTTCCCATCTGAGCACCATCTCTGTTTTAGGCAGATAGATTTCACTCTCAGGGTCACTTGAGATATTTTCCTGTGATCATTTCTAGTGTTTTCTATTTGCACTGTAAGAGTCACATGCTAAATCCCATGGTATCAATCGTATTCACAGATTCAAATTTGGATAATGGTAAAGAACTATTACTGTGTTTCATCAAATCCTACTTGTGGAGTGAGGGAAGTAATTCATATTAGCTTGCTTAGGAACACAGTTATGTAGATTATAATCTTTTAGGTTTCAAACGTATGATCACAATAAATGTATTGAAGTGGGTAGGGTGACCAGACAGCAAGTGTGAAAAATTGGGGTGGGGGGTAAAAGGCGCCTATATAAGACCAAGCCCCAAATATCAGGACTATCCCTATAAAATCAGGACATCTGTTCATCCTAGAAGTGGGCCCTACTCTCGGGTCTAGTGTTTTTAGGCTATAGTCATACAAAGACTTACATGCATGACTTCAAGGTAAAGTCAGACAGTGGAATTATTCAGTTGCTTAATGTTAAACATATGAATAGATATTTGCAGGACTGGTGCTTTACTTAACATTTTCATTACTGATCTGAAAGAAGGAGTAAACAGTATGTTAATGAAATTCACAGATAACAAAAATGTGTAGGTGATGCAAAAACCAGTTATAAGGAGAGAAGTAATCCAAAAGTTGGAGGAATTAGTTTATAAGAGAAGATTTAAAAGAGCCAGCCTGTACCTACTTAGTGAAGTGATAACCAACAGGAACATTAGATATGAAAGATATTAAAACACAAAGATGGAGAGGACAAGTTTAGTGGGGTACATAGTGGTACAATTACAGTGGGAGTATTGAGAGACAGTATCAAAAAAAGAAGCTTCCTGACAGTGAGATAGGCTAGGCTCTGCAATAGCCTTTCAAGGAAAGTAGTGGAAGCCTCATCTCTTGGGACTTTTAAAACTAGACTAGACAAAATATTAAGAAAATATACTGTAGGGAACTCTACACTGAAAGGGAGATGGCTTGGATGATCTAATAAGTCTTTTCCATCTGTAGTTCCGATAACTGTGACATTTTTGTATATTGTGTTGAGTCTGCAGGTCCATCCATGATGATATTGACATTCTTAATCCAGTAGATTACAAAAGTAGCTAGCGCAAATGTTCAGTTGCTATTTTCAGAGATAAGTAATTTTCTAGTTCACTTTTTTTTATTTTTAATTATAAAACTCAATGGTCCATAAATTACAAGTGCCCTTGGATTCTTAAGGTTGGGTTTAATTTTCTGGTTGAATATTCTGTTGAATATTCATTTTGATTGGATATTTGACTCAAAGAAAATAGCTAATCTTGGAAACTAATAGAGAAGACCCAAGAATTTTGAAGGTAGAGACAAGAACTACTAAAGCATTTTTTTCTAAGATACAATACAAGAGACCAACTTGACTGTGGGAAACAAATAGGTTCAATTACGGGCTAGACGAACTACTAACAAATGCAAGTTGTGTTTTAATATGGCCAAATGTAAAGTTATACATTTTAGGAAAAAAAGAATGTAGGTTATGAGTCCTCCATCCTGTATCTGGGGAAGCAGTGACTCTGAAAAGGACTTGTTTCAGAGTAGCAGCCATGTTAGTCTGTATTCGCAAAAAGAAAAGGAGGACTTGTGGCACTTTAGAGACTAACAAATTTATTTGAGCATAAGCTTTCGTGAGCTACAGCTCACTTCACTCTAAAGTGCCACAAGTCCTCCTTTTCTTTTCTTTTTTTTTTTTTTTGAAAAGGACTTGAGGCTTATGGTGATAATCAGCTGAGCTTGAGCTCTCAGTTCAACAGTGTGGCCAAAAGGACTAATGCAATCCTTGTATTAATAAACAGGGGAATACTTGATATTTTACTTCTGCATTTGGTGCTGGTATGACCACTGCAGGAATACTGTGGCAAGATCACAAGAAGGATGATGATAATTGGAGTGGGCTCAGGGAAGAGCCAAGAGAATGATTAAAGGGTCAGAAAACATGCCTGATAGTGATAAACTCAAGGAACTCAATCTGTTTTGCTTAACAAAGAGAAGATTATAGGATGACTTAATCACAATTTGTAAGTACCCACCTGGGGAACAGAAATTTTGATAATAGAGGGCATTTCAATCTGGCAAACAAAGGAACAGCAAAATCCAATGTCTGGAAGTTTAAACCAAACACATTCAGACGAGAACTAAGCTGCAGGTCATCATGATGGGGGAGAGGCTGGATCAAATTTGAGTGAGTTGAGTTGCAACCTGGCGCATGTGCCACTTGCTCAAATTTGGCCTGGTCGCTCCTCCGTCATAATGATGGGGGTGTGGCTGGGCCAAACATTAGCAGCACCATGACCCTCTGTGCCAGGTCATAGTGCCCAGCAGGAAGAGTCGTGCACAACCCTGTGCACAACACTGCTGCACAGTGATTACAAGTCAGGCTCAATCTGCAACACACCCCTCCCCAGGGCCTCCTACCTCCAGGGGCAGGATCTGCCACCCCAACCACGTGAATAAAATGAAGTAACACAACTTATGAAAAATAAAATGAAAAACCATGAAAAAAATCACAATCTTTTAGCTATGACTCATTGATTTGGTTTTTGTCTGTACTTTTTGTGCCAAATTTTGATCCAATTTCGCCCCAGGATTTTATGTTAGAATGTTATATAATTGAATGAAGGTGACTGACAAAGCTGGTATATTAGGAAGATAGCATTGATTTGAAGTCTCTTTTTTGAAGGCCTGCTTTTGAGACATGATTTTACGTCTCAGCTTTGTCGGAAAAGTCTCTTGGATAATATTGTGATGATAGCAGGAAGAAACTTTCATTCTCTGGGTGCAAGAACTGAAACACTATAATAGGCCAGCTTCATTCTCCAGATTCTTCTGTCCATTTATTGGGATTCTGCTAGCTCTGCATAAAATAGGAACAATCCTTAGTTGGTATTGTAGCATAGGGATCTTCCTGACCCCACTGTAGCTGATTTGAAGGTGCTATTTATCCTGCCTGTGCACATAATGTTCTAAGATAGTTTTATCTATTGTTCCTAGTTCCTTTTATCACTAGGAACACTTCTATCCATTTTTAAAAACCAGAATTCAGTAAAAAAAAGCTTTGCAACACTGCCGTGTGCTATCCCATGTTTTTTATAAGGCAATATCGAATTCACAGTGGTCAACAGGAAGTAGTACAGTTGTTAGCTTTAATGGCACCACTTCCTGCAGGAGCAACTTATTAGGCAAAGTGTGACAAGATATACTGTAAATGTAGCAATTCATTATTAACGTGTGGTAAGTCTAAAAATACCCCATTTAATAAGTACATCTTGTTAGTTGACACACAATTATGTTAATGCAGTAGAGCTGAAGAGTAATTTAAATGTAATTATCGTTTTAGAGCTTACAAGATAAATGGTACAGAACATGGAACTTGTTCATACACAGTATGTCTGAAATATTTTATTATCTTTCAAAATTCATTTCTGCAAAATGAAAAAAATAGAATAAGAGTCATTTGTGAATTAAATACAGGTCTGATGCTCAGGGTGACAGTTCAGCTCCAAGCTGAGACCTGCACAGTTATTAAAATCTGGGAAACAAATTCATGATTGAGATTCAGACAAATCGCATTAACATTTCTGGCCACAGATTTGCCACTAAAAGCTATATATAAATCTGCTTTATTGAATAACCTAATACATGTTTTTAGCCACTGATTTAATGAGATTCAGAACCCAAACGTTTTGTCTGAATCTCGGATTTCATCTTCCGCTTTTCAGCATAGATTTAAACTGCATTCATTTTCATAAAGGTAACTGTCCATACTTAGTAAGAAACATGTATCATGATTAATGTTCCTTTGCTTCCCCAAGTAGCACAGTTGTTGGTTTGTTTTTATTGTTAAGCTGTGCAGACTGGTAGCAAAGAGTAAGTCTAAAATCTTGAGCAATATACAGTGGCGTTGGAACAACTTTTGTAGTGAGGGTGCTGGAAGCCATTGAACAAAACTGGAAACCTTGTATATCCAGATGGGGAATCTTTTTTTCTATCAGGGGCTACTGACCCACAGAAAAAAATCAGTCAAGGGCCACACAGCTCTGCGTTGGGGCGCAGAGGCCCGGGTCTTTCCACCCCTGTAGCAGGGCGAGCCGGTGCTCACAGCTCCAGCCCTGTTGCAGGGTGTGGAGGCTCAGGGCTTCCCCTAGGCTCCAGGGTCGGGCCAGAAATGAGTTCAGGGTGCAGGGGGCTCCAGGCTGGGGCCAAGGGGTTTGAAGTGTTGAGCGGGCTCAGCTGGGGCAGGGGGTTGGGGTGCAGGAGGAGGTTCAGGGTGCTGGCTCTGGGAGTCTGGGTGTGGGAGAGGGCTCAGGGCTGGGCCAAGGGGTTGGGGTCCGAGCTCTGGGAGGGTGTTCTGACCTGGGGCAGGGGGTCAGGGTGGAGGTGCAGGGTCTGAGAGGGCGTTAGGGTGTGGGAGGGGGTTCTGACCTGGGGCAGGAGGTTCGGGATGCAGACTCCATCCAGGCGGTGCAGCGGGGCTAAAGCAGGTTCCCTGCGTGTTGGGGCTCCGCACTGCTCCCAGAAACTAATGCCATGTCTGGCCCCAGACGGAGAAGCCGAGAGCTCTGCGCAGTGCGTGCTGCCTGTGCCTGCAAGTGCCACCCCCGCAGCTTCCATTGGCCGTGGTTCCCAGCCAATGGGAACTGCGAAGCCGGCACTGAGGGCAGGGGCAGTGCGCGGAGCTTCCCTGATCGCCCCTCCACCTAGGGGCCACAGGGACAGGCTGGTCGTTTCTGGGAGCTTCACGGAGCTGACCAAACTTTTAACATCCTGGCAACCCCAGCTTCCCCTTTCAGCGGGGCGAGCCAGCACTCACGGCTCCAGCCCTGCGGGGGGGGGGGGGGGGGCTGGCGGGGAGCAAAGCTCGGGGCTTCCAGCCAGCGGTGCGGAAACTTGCCATGGGCCGGAAGAAATGAAGCAGCACGCCGAATCCGGCCCACAGGCCATAGGTTCCCCACCCCTACTGTATATAATGGAAACCACTTCAAACCAGGGGGTGCTGTCACAACCCCCAACACCCCTACCTCCAGCACCCCTGGCAATATAGGTCTAGGAAAATTAAAAACAAAACCCAAATAAAATAATAATAATGGTACACTGTGTTAAATGGTGCACTGAACCTTTACTGTCATCTGTTTGGAGAAAATATTTAGGAGTCTTGCCTTTCTGCATGAATGTAATTGTTACAAGATACATATTGATTTCTGACATTTTTTTATCTTGTGCATATCCAGTATTTTAAATTTCTCTTGTTGTTTTTAACAAAAATCTTAATAAATTATTTTCCCTCAGATCACAAAATATGTAGGTTGTGAAATGTAACTGAGTTTAGTGTGGTATAATTCTTTAATTGGGTTATTTTCTGATGGATGAGTGGTTGATTTCTTAACCTTAGCACCCCATTAATATTAGCCTTTTTAATCATATATCTATTAATCATATCTGGGGCAGAAAAGGCACTTACATTATTCAGGCTGACCCCCAACCCCCTTGCAAAACCACTCACTACATCATTCCCAGTAAGATTCTAGCTAACCTGTTTTTGAATATCTGCTGATATTGTCTTCCTCCTTTTCCCTTAGGCATCGGTTTCCCTGGCCAATTATTCTTACTGTTGAGAATGTTTCCTTTCATATCAAGCCTATTTTTTTTTCCTTTCTGAGCTTCAGGCCATTGCTCCTTCCTTTCTCAGTACTATCCTTTTTCTTTCTCTTATATTATCCTGAATGTTTTTATAGACTGCCATCGTGAGTCTTCCATTTTCTAGACTGAATTTAAATTCCCTCATTCTTGCCTCATTTGTTTTTCCATACTTAGTAAGATTTTTTGCTGCTCTTTGTTTTTTTTTGTTTTTTGTTTTTCCGTGCTTCTCCACATCCTCCTTAATCTAAGGACTAAAACTAAACATGATGCTCCAAGAACAGTCAAACCCAATCTATGTAGAGCAACCTTGTGTCTTTCCTGGTTTTTTATGTGGATTCCCCTCTGTGTACATAGTCAAGAATAATTTGGTTCACAACGTCATCACACTGCAAACTCCTGTTTATTGTAGCCAGCTGGATACTACTATAGCCACCCCTGTTTCTTTACTGGAGTGGATATACTTGGAGCAGGCTCTCAACAATACAAACCCTGTGGTCTTGGTGAAGTAAGTAGGCAGCACCCAAACCAACTATCTGCTTCCTGGATCTGCTGCTCCCTGCAATGTTTTCCCCAGTTGCTAGGTACTGCAGCAACAGCCCCCTGTTTCTTCGCCTTCCCATCCTACCTCGTCTGCTATGTCTGCTATGCAGAGGTCTCCCATGCTCTGTAGAGAAAGGATTGGTTGAACTGTATTATGAAAAATGATCCAAGAGTAAATATACCTGAGGCAAGATCCTTAGCTCAGCTAAGACTGCTCTGATCTTCTTTGGCCTCACAAGCAGCTTGAAATCCAGCTTGACTGGCAAATAAAGTGTTCTCCTTAGTGTACTGGTACTTATGCCCTGTATAGCCAGGACATCTCTATGTACTGCAGATCCCTGACTGACAGAATGGTCCTTGAACATAAGTGGAATTTAATTAGGACATCGGCATTGTCAGTCATCTGCAGAAGGAGGAATTTCACCCAGTGTCCATTTAAAAAAATATATATACATGTATTTTATTACTTTACTAACATGTTAGTTTTATACTGATGAATTTACATAGTCAAGTGCACATCTACCAACAAGAACAGCATACAAATGTCTAATATTCACAACAGGATTCTTGGGTGTAAACTCCTTACTGATTCTAATGTCATCCTAAAGTGTAAGTAAATGAAGCCTGGTAATGTTCTTCAACAGAGCCAGCTCTCCCATGTTGTTATGGAGGAGGGCAAGAAAGTGAACCAGCAAGCCAAGCAGTGCAAAACCAATTTAATAATCCTAATGGCTTAGTACTAGCTCATACAAATGATATAGTAACACTTAATGGATACAGATTAGCATTGTACATGAAATTTTGAATTGTGCCTGAGGTGCAAACCTTGTCTTGATCTGCCAGCTGTATCTCTCTGTACCAAACTCATCGTTGTAATGTGTCCTTGAAAATTTAATAAAGATAATATTTTTAAAAACCAATATTATACAACATCACAAACTCTGTATGAAAATAAATTCCGGCTCAGATGCTAGAGAACATGTTTGATATAACAATTTTTTTCCACTGGATTGGTCACAAAAGCCATACCAAGGTACAGCCTGGCAAAATACCTGTCCGTTCAAGATGCTGTTTGCAAGAGATTCTTGCCCTGGCATGACAGCCTCAAAAGGCCTGCTGACATTCCCTATTATTCTGTAATGCATTCTTATCATATCTTGCATGGGATTACAATCTGGGATAAGGAAGAAAATGTGCCCACAATGTTGTTCTGCACTAACCAGGGCATTGTAGGGGCCAGGGTTACCCAACTCTTATGAAAAATCCAGCATTGACCATGAGATATAGATATAGAATACCAGAGTAGAGTAGAGAATACCATGAGATATAGAATACCAGAGTAGGTTGAGTTTTTGGGGTGATATCCTGGCCTCACTGAAGTTAATGAGAGTTTTGCCACTGACTTCATTGTGGCCAGGATGTCATCTATGACCTGTGTTGGTATGCATCTTCCTATGTTCCTGGACTGTACCACTTTTAAATTAAATAACAGTCTCTAAAATGCAGAGTATAATGTTGATTATGTAATTTTGATATAGCTTTTTATTGTGGCATTAGTAGTGTTTAATATAAATTTAAAATACCTCGTGTTTAAACATAGAAGCTTATAACAGTTTAGCATATTATTCACATATTGCAGCTGTCTTTCAGGTTTAATGTCCAAAGCTTAATTCTGCATTGTGATTCATATGGGGAAACATAAGAACATAAGAGTGGCCACACCAGGTCAGACCAAAGGTCCATCCATCCCAGTATCCTGTCTACCGACAGTGGCTAATGCCAGGTGCCCCAGAGAGAGTGGGTACCTAACAGGTAATGATCAAGCGATCTCTCTCCTGCCATCCATCTCCACTCTCTGACAAACAGAGGCTAGGGACACCATTCCTTACCCATCGTGGCTCATAGCCATTAATGGACTTAACATCCATGAATTTATCCAGTTCTCTTTTAAACTCTGTTATAGTCCTAGCCTCCACAACCTCCTCAGGCAAGGAGTTCCACAGGTTGACTGTGTGCTGAGTGAAGAAGAACTTCCTTTTATTTGTTTTAAACCTGCTATCCATTAAGAAGGACCTGTATGGAGCCCCGTTGGCTTCAGTGGGCTCCAGATGTGTGCAGCAGCCTACCTGTTCAGATCACAATGTAGGACTGGGTTCCAACTGTATATTTGTTCCTCTATGATGCTTGCTAGACCAATGACTTAGGTCAACATTTTCAAAAGCAGACACAGATTCTGAGTGCCTCGGTTTTGGGCTACCCAGCTTTGATGCTCCTAGAGTGACTCAAGCTACGTACCACCCAATCAGTGGCCAGTTTGAAATGTGTTGGCTGATGTCTAGTTACAAGCTCCATAAGTTCTTCCTGTGATCCACTATTGAGTGATAAAGCCCAAATCAATAAGGGACTGCTGGTTAAATATATCCTAATGAAAGGAATGTGATTTGTAACCTGTTGAAACATTAGCAAGAAAACACCATGGTAAAAAACACAATTCCTATTTTCCTGAGTTTTTGGTCATCGTATATCTCTAGATTGATGTGGGAATTCAGAGATGAGAATTGATTCCATGTGATATTGCAAATCATTAATCTCTCTTTTCACTGTGTAGTATTTTGTAGATCACTAAGAAGAGAGCTTTCTATTCTCTTCAAAGGAACAGCGTCTCTGTTGGCCCCTTTTCAGATGATAGGTTAATTTTGTTGCGGATTGCAGGAGGACACAGAGTGAACACCCAAGTGAGAGAATTACTGCTATTGTCATTTTTGCAGTTCTACTAGTTAGTGAACAATCTGTATTCCTATAGGAACATAATGTATAACTTATTCAGAAAATGTTACTTCAAAGGACCAATTGAAAATCCAAAAGCCTCATTTATAAAGAAAAAAAATTACCTAATTGATATGCCATAGACTTCTTTTCATCTGAGATCTTCATGACCTCGATGGCTGCTCTGTTGGGTTTTTTCCTCCTGTTACATTACCACTTTAAAACTCTTCTTGACTAACTCATCTGAGACTTGACCTTTGTCGTGGAGAGCTGTGTAGTCTGGAAATCTTTTTTTCTTTCCCTTTCTTTTTCTCTCTTGAATGTAGAGGTATATAGTGGTGCCAATCTAGGATATTCATTGCTCCCTGGCTGATGTCACTGAGCCCACCTCCGCAATCAGGCTGACTGAGGCTGCCCCAGGCATTCTTACTGAAATAGGCTTGAGATCATTGGCAGTTTCTTGATTTAGAACGTAGGCATACTATGATCAGTGGAACTGGAGTCAGAAGGCCCAGGATCCCTGGAGGGAGAGAGAGGTCCCCCGGAAAGTGGGGAATGTGAGGAATTTGTCTGGAAGCAAGGCAGCTACATGAACAGAGCAGTGCATGGACAGGGTTTATTAAAGTTCCACTTTTTCAACTTAATCTGCATTCAGCTTCACTTTTTACTAATTGAATCATAGGTATGATCATTCATTCATCTTGTCCAGTATTCTGTCTCCAGCAGTGGCCTATACTAGATATGGCCAAAGAAGGCAAAGTTCACCCATAATGCATCTGAGAAACTATGTAATATTGAATCAGGTGGGAAGATTAGGTGCTTGATCACACAAGTTTTATTCTTGTGAATATTTTTTTAGCTAGTGTAGCTGCAATTGTATCAAAGGGTGGCTGGCCCCTTTAAGTGAAGTGGGTCCAGCTCCCCTTGTGCCAGAATACATACATCTCATGTTGACCTGATTAAAAGCAGAGCAGCAGCTGGGGATAATAAATGATATGAAGACAGTGTGATTGGAAAGAGTCCCTGGAGGGAGTTCTGTGGAGAAAGCTGAGGGCAGGAGAGGAGAGTGGAGGGGCTAGCCTACTGACCTTCTCCAGGCAGAGGCTTGGAAGTCAGGAAGATGGCTGGGATCTCTGTTGTGATATAACGGTTTCTGGAGTGAAAGAAGCCCAGGTGTGTTAGAAGACACTGGAGCTGGGGCATGAGGTGATTCGTTGGACTGGTTTTTATCACTATTATTACTATATGCACTGTGTCTGAGATAAATGGACTTTCAAGGACTACTTGCACTAGGTGGAATAATGAACTCGCCCCATGCAGGAGTATTATCAGACCCAGGAGAACTTATGAACTTTAAGGAACCTGAGAGGAGAAACTGAGAGGAGTAACCCTAACATTATTACACCCAGCTGCAAGTGGGAGGGGGAAATCGTGACAGTAGCTATACCTGTTCATGTGTCCCTTTTTTTTTCCTTTTAATCTTTCTAACCTATATGCCCCAGAGTCAATACTATCCCTCAGCAGTGAGTCCCATAGTTGGAAATAGAAGACAGAGATTTGGCTCCAGGCTTTGAGGAATGTTTCTGGAGGAGCCAAATGTATAATTTAGGGCTAGATCAGGGATCTGCAACCTTTGGCCCACGGCCCACCAGGGTAAGCCCCCTGGTGGGCCAGGCCGGTTTGTTTACCTGCTGCGTCCACAGGTTTGGCCAATCACGGCTCCCATTGGCCATGGTTCACCGTTCCAGGCCAATGGGGGCTGCAGGAAGCGGCGCGGACTGAGGGATGTGCTGGCCGCCACTTCCCGCAGCCCCCATTGGCCTGGAGCGGCAAACTGTGGCCAGTGGGAGCTGTGATTGGCTGAACCTGCGGATGTGGCAGGTAAACAAACTGGCCCAGCTCACCAGGGGGCTTACCGTGGCAGGCCATGTGCCAAACATTGCTGATCCCTGGGCTAGATTATAACTGACCTCTGCATAAGTGTGTAAGGTGGAAGAAACCAGACAAGGAGTCCCCACTTCCCACCTTGCACAGCCCATGTAAGGGCACATCACAACTGCAGTCCTAGTTCAAGGGGAAATGTTATCCACTGATTTCCTAAATATCAACAGCGCATAGCATTTAAATTCCTTCTATGAAGGTGTCATTAAAGAGAAGAAAATGTCCAGCTTCAACTTTCTTTGGAAAACAGTTAGGTATTAGACTTTATCAGTAACAAACATCTTTCCTAATCTCACCAGAACAAATCTGCTGTTAGCTATGGATCGGTTAACCTCTTTGTACAGGGAAACATTTTATGATTTCATATGGCTGTAGTTGCTTTAAAAAAATTGCAAAAAGAGACTTATAATTCCTAAGAATTGTACCACAGTATCATGTACGGATTTTCTGATGGCACATTGAAAGTTGTGTTATGTTTACATACTAGTCAGCAGGTTTTGGGTGGAGAGTTAGCCACTACTTAATTTTGTCATTTGGGGCCGTTAGGAAATAACACATCATGTTTTCAAATGTCAGAGCCAGAGATTTTTTTTAAAACTGGATTTGGGGAGGTGGAAAGCAAGACTTAACTAATTAAAAGTGATTTGTTGTCATTATCTGGTTGAAGCATTCTATTCCAGATGCCCAAGGTATCTCTGAGATGCAGGCAGAATTTGGTCACATCATCCAGGAAATCCTTATCAAAACACAGCGTAGTTCTCTGGTGGCACTGAGTGTATGGTTTGATAAGTGGGTCTTATTTTGCTGTCTGCACACTGGTCCTTTGTAGCAGAGGGCATTTGTTGAGGAAACAACTGATGTTTCCCCATTTATCTTTTGTGTCTTCTGTTTACTATAAAGGCCAGAAAGACATGGAGAGCTCATCTGAAATAGTTGAAGGCATCCTAGAATAAGTCAGTTATCAGGAGAGAACAGATTTATTCAGGCTCCAGGACTGGTAGAGTTGCTAACAAACCAAAGCATTTTAATAACCTTTTTACATTTGTGTTTTCTATAGGTATGCATCAAACTAGCTGAAGATTTGAAAAAAATTAGTGGATTTTATTTTTAATGACGTTGTCATGAGTAAACTAGCTTACATTCACAGGGGCTGTCATGCTGAGGGTAAAAGCTAAACGTTGGTAAGTTGTGAACACCACAGTTATTTAAAAGAAAATGATCTGATTTTTCAGAGGTGCTGCTGAGCTCCCAGCTGCAGCTTCCATTGACTTCAGCTGGCATAGTAAGTGCTCAGTACTTGTTACAATTAGACCCAAGAGCCTTAGAGAGAAATAATGAACACTGACAAAATTTCAATCTGATAAACAGATTTTTTTTTTGTTAGTGGTGGGTTAGGTATAATGTGCCTAGTAATTCTATTTTAGATTTTGGCATATTTTAGATTTGTTCAATAGCAAAGCATTCAGTCTAGAAGTTATAGGTGATCTGTCTTGTCTGAATTGTATTTGTGGCTGCACAAGTTTTTTGGGGGGGTTTATATTATTGTGATGAGTAGTCATGAACGGAACCTCAAAAGGGTAAGGTCCAGTTACAGAGAGTGCCATCCTAGAACCATCTAGAAATGTGGATAAAATATTAGTTTATATAACTTATCCTATCCTACTTTTTGTGCTGCTAGACATGAGAAGCAGGGCCCAGGACTTCTGATAATCCTATGCTGGGAACCACTGCTGGTTAATTTGCATTTAGTGGATGCTCAAACTGTGTCCCAGAGTGCATTGTGTCTCCAAAGAATGTGCAAGATGTGCTTTAAGCACAAACCAAGGACAATGAAAGAGAGGAGAGGGGAGTCCCGAGACGACTGAAAGGGGCTGATGAAAGCTCAGAGAAGTTAAGTTGTGGAAGTAAGGAATTAAGGAGCACATTGGGACCTTTGAGACTGGGGAAGCGTGTTCCCCATTGCCCCAGCAGCCCTCTGGAACCAGACCTGTGCATGGAGACTCTCCCCAAATCTAGGGGCGCAAGGTAGTGCCCTCCCTCCTGCCCACCTTGTGGCCTGGGGGAAAAGCTGCTTAGAGGAGTCAGCTAGAGACCACAGCCAGTAGGAACAGGAGCAGCGAACCAGGGACCTTTTTTTTTTTTCACCTTCAACATAACTGGCCCGTGCTGATTGGCTGTTTGCTCCAACCTTCCCCTCTCTCACTCCACACCTCCCCCGCCTCTTATCCCCTGCCCTGTTCCCCTTCTTTCTTTTGCCATTTAGTTGATCCCACTCCTAAGTAAATGCACCTCCCCCACCCCCCCCCAAAAGTGGGCATTTGCTGTTATCACATTGTTCACTCTGCTTTTATGTCTCCCCTCCCCGCAAATCTGCCTTGTCTATTAGACAGAAACGCTTTGGGGCAGGGACTGTCTTTTTGTTCTGTTTTGTACAGTAGCTAGCACAATGGGTGCTATGACTGGGGTTCCTAGGCACCAGGAAGATAATAATGCTTGGAACTCAGAGCTGTTTTAAAGTCATTGTAAATGTTTGAATGAATCAATGCAAACATATTTTGATACACTTTGTTTTATTCCATATAATTTCAAAAATGGCTAAAGCCAGTATCCCTTAGTCTGTACCATTATGTCATTCTCACCTTTCTCTGAGCTCTAGTATTTAGAGGCAAATACTGCTCTCTGACCTGATGCTGACACACAAAGATTAAGGGCTAAAGTTTTTAAAAATGAGTGCCTAAAGTTAGGTTGCTAAGTCTAAATTTAGGCACATAAATAAGTGACTTTTTTTTTTTGCGGTGTTTAGTACCCAGCCACTTCAAAATGCTAGACTTTTTGCTGGGTTTACATAAAATGAAAACCAGGAACTATTTGCCATATTTTTATTTTTATTTTTTTTTGGTTAAAATCCCTGTTATATTATTATTTATTTGGTTAAGATCCCTGTCTTCTGATGTCTTTGCTTGTTTTCTGTTAGTCATTCATTCTTCCCAAAGAAATTAAATCAATCCATAGCAGTGACATTTGCCATAATGTGTAGTTTAACTATATATTTTTCTGATACCAAATGGTTGTGCATTTTTTGCCAGATTTATTTTCTGTAGGCATTTCATTCTTTTTGTTACAAATCAAGTTAAAGAATGTGTATCCTGGGCTAGAAGTCTCTGACAATCTTAAAAATATAGTGACACAAAAAAGGCAGCCTCTTCAAAATAAGTAAATAGCCAGCCAGATATAGCAATCAAATGAACATCCCAGTGAAACCACAGTCACAAAGAACCCATATCATGCACCATACCCTATGCAAAGGCTTTGGGATATACCTTGCAACGTACACTGAAAGATTTGGTCTACTTTGAACTAAATGGGGAGAAATTTTCAAAGCTGAGATGCACTTTTTCATGAACAATGCTCTGCCAACAACGCCCCATTGTTTCTTTTATACTGAAGGGATTGCAACTCTAATGCCTCTGCTGACCACACTGGTAGCCATATGGCAGGGAGAGAGAAATGTTCCCTCAAATGAGTAGTTCCCAAGCCAATTAGGACTCAATAGTTGAAAACGAGCACCTCAAACTCCACTGGAAATCCGTGTATACCCAGTGCAGATTCCATAGCACCTGTCTACTGCCTTGATACATACAGCCCTTACTAAACAGCTGCCATGTGGTCCAGCAGCTTCAGTCCTAGGGTAGATTTTTCTAGGTTAAGGTGTAGTACTATATAGAGCACATTGCAGTAGTCTAATCTGAAAAGGAGTAAAAAGTAATGGATTATCATTGCTATTTTCATCTAACAGAAATGATTGCAAGTCCTGGCCAGAAGATGGGAGGAAAGCCTGCAACACTGCTACTACGATTGTCCAAATAAATGAACACCTGAACCTCCCCCAAAATGGATTTTTTAAAAAAAATTCTAAGTGCTCCCTACCACTTCTCTCTAAACAATTCACCCATATGACTCTTGTCCCTTTCCATCCTTTGCCACTATTAGATCCCAGTAGATCCCAGCTGCCTTTCAACTGGTTAACCTTCAAATGTCCGAGAGCAAATAGGCATTCTCTATCCACAGCTTGCTCTTTATTCACATCCCAATCTATTTATGATCCCATCGTGAGGTTCTGGCAGCCTCTCTATGTGTTGGCTACTGACAAATTCAGAGCCTGCACACTTTTAAGAAAGCAGAGAACTCTCCAAAGCACGTTGTCTCAGTGTGCAAAATTTAAATTCAGTAATGCTTGGAGCCAATAAAGAGATTACTGGAGCCTCTGGGACTAGTAAAGAAAACTTGAAAGAGAAGGAGAGGGGTCTGTTGGAGGGTTGTGGGTTAATATTGGTGGAACCAATGAGATGCTACTGGGTGGAGCCAGGAGGCTATTGGAAGACACTGAGAGGGTGGTGATGAGGGGGGAGTTTTAAAAAGTTCCGCTAAGCATGCACGCCTTCTGACACTTACTCATAGCTAATCATTACTTCTGATTCTGGACAGGCCTGTTCCTTTAAAATGCAACTTGAGTTTCTTTTGCTTAGCATAAGCTACACATCATTACCCTGTAGTACTGTACTGCTTCACCAGTGCAACTTTGTCTTCCATTGTGTAACTTAATAAGGTGTAGCTGTGTTGGCCACCATTCAGTGGATGACAGGTGGCTGATAAAGTATTCAGTGGAATTTTCCATCTGTCATTCCATTTTCTTTTTCTATCCAGGGCTTTCAGGTATATATTTTCTCCTTAACAGTGCACTTCGAACTACCAAAAGAATTTCTTTCTTGTGCCTCAACTTGCATGATGCTGCACTAATCTGACAGGTTTTAGTGATTTTTTTTTCATTATAAGGTACATGTAGTGATTTATTTATACTGTATTGCAGGATTCTGGGTGTATACCCTCCAGCAGTAACAGATGTGTCACCTTCTGGTGCTCTGCCAACTAGTGTTCATCTGCTAAAAAGGCTAATTAAAAATTAAAGTATGTTTAGAATGCTTTTAAGGCATCAGAAACACCATCACTTTGTTGTTATTAATGTACCTCATAGACTTACATTTTTCATGGCATACATTATAAAAGCTTGGTAATCTAGTTAACTGACATATTAATTAGTGATAAATAGATGGCTGCCTGCTTCAGGTTATTGCAAATGAGGGGAAAGTTATTTAACAATCTTCTTTGGAAGCACTGAGTATTTGGGAGACAGCATGGCTTAGCAGATAAAGCACTCAGCTGGACCTTAGTAGATTTCAGTTCTATTTCTGGAGTGGCTGCTGGCCTATTGGGTGACATTTCTTCACCTTTCACTTCCTCAGTTTCCCCATCTGTAAAGTGGGGATAATGATACGCTCCTTTTGTAAGGCACTGAGATCCATGGATGAACAGCACTATAGAAGATCTAAGTGGTGGTCATGGTGTTGCCAGGTCCTGGCATCTTTCTCTTTTTAACTAGTGTATCTCCTATTTTTTTATATTTTCATTAGGTGCTTGCTTGTATTGTGCAATGTGAGATTTAAGTTGTACCATGTCCTTAGAAAAATCAGAGAAGCAGAGTAATCAAGAACGGGGAGTTCGTTAGCTCCAACATAAAGACACCCATCCCAGCACAGTGACCCAAAAGAAGGGTTTGAACTAAAATCAGATCCAGAGTTCTGGGGTCTTTTGATCCAAGGTTTTTGATTAGGCTTATTTTTATTTCTAAACTATTGACTCTCTCTTTCATGTTGCCCACCTCTTTGATATCTGTCCATCCATGTATTAATCTCATCTAGTCAATCTCGTAAACTATTCAATAACTCTGGGCAATATTTTATTTTATTTTTTTGAACTAGCTTTATCATTAAACAATGAGTTTATTCCATATATACAAGTATGACCCAGTTGAAACAGAAGGTGTATAAGGACTTTCAAGAAGTACAAAATGAGTAAGTGAATGAACCCTAATTTTCATGGAGAACTCCCTTAATTCTTAATCCTTCCCTTTAGCCATTAGACAGCATCTCCCAGCAGGAGACTAGCTTCTGATTTTTACCTTAAAGGAATTTAAAGGAGCATAATTACTGAAATTATCATATTGATGTGGTATTTTATAAATGAGTTTAGCCTCTCTAATTTAAGGTTACATTATGTTCAAATAGAACCCCAACTGACTCTCATTGGAGTCTGTTTTTGAAGTTTTTTTTGTTGAAAAATAGTCACTTTTAGATCAGAAATCGAGTAACCAGAGAGATTGAAGTGTTCTCCGACTGGTTTATGAATGTTATAATTCTTGACATCTGATTTATGTCCATTTATTCTTTTACGTAGAGACTGTCCAGTTTGCCCAATGTACATGGCAGAGGGGCATTGCTGGCACATATCACATTGGTAGATGTGCAGGTTACCGCCACTGTTCCTCAGAAGTTCTTGTTAACTCCTGGAAATGTGCTGGAAATGGCCAGCCTTGATTATCACTTCAAAAGGTTTTCTCTCCCCCCACCCCACTCTCCTGCTGGTTATAGCTCATCTTAAGTGATCACTCTCCTTACAATGTGTATTTTTTCATGGTCTGTGTGTATATAAATCTCCTCACTGTATTTTCCACTTTATGCATCCGATGAAGTGAGCTGTAGCTCACGAAAGCTTATGCTCAAATAAATTGGTAAGTCTCTAAGGTGCCACACGTACTCCTTTTCTTAACACGGTTGCTACTCTGAAAGTTGAAAACCACAGCTTTATATGGTACCCATTGTGAGATTGGAGTCATTTCACTGATCCTTGAATGGGGAAAAAAGCTTTAAGCTTTTTTAAATAGGTACATGGAATGTACATATGAGGACCAAACCTATAGGCCTCACAAAGGGAAAATTCCCATGGACTTTGCTAGTTTTGTCTGCATAAGGGCTATGTGGATGGGGTCTATGTGAACTGTTTACATTCTGAAACTATTCTCTGCACTAAAACTCAATATCAGAAGGATCCCCTGTATGTATATATTCAGTTTTATAAAAGCAGAAGTCGATACCCATCTTGTCCTGCCATAATTTAATTTTACAGTAAAGTATACAAACTGCTATTCTCAATATAAAAGAAATGTGTACCGGAAGATAAATCCTTACACAGCAACAACAAAGCCTGCCCAACCCTCACTCTCCTCCCTTTTCTATAATCTCCTCTTCCTCCAAATATCTGAGAGAGAGACTGCAATTTGTAACATACTTTAAAGACATCTGGACTTTGGACACACAGCCTACACAAGATCAGGAATCAAATTCCCAAAATGAGGACCCACAGGGAGAACAGCAAGGCAGCCCTCTATACTACAGAGATTCCACTTCAAGTGCCTCGGCTGGTCTCAAAATATGGTCTAGGGAAAAGGCTGTCTGTCAAGTAACCAGCTCCCAAGGAATTTAGAGTCTGTAGATCATAGAATTATAGACTTTAGGGTCAGAAGGGACCATTATGATCGTCTAGTCTGACCCGCTGCACAACGCAGGCCACAGAATCTCACCCACCCTCTCCTGTAACAAACCCCTAACCTATGTCTGAGCTATTGAAGTCCTCAAGTCAATCAACTTTCAGTAGGTAAAAACATATGGTGGAGTAAAGAAAAGAAATTTCAAAGTAACGTGTACAAAACTCTGCCTTCTCTCTTCCAGAGTAACTAATTGTTAGTACTCTAGTACTCACTAGAATTTATAGGTCTCTTCCTTGTTTTTGGTTCCTTGATTTCCATAATAATTGATTTAGTCCTTGCACTGAATGTTTTCTTACCAAAAAATGATGATGAATTATGCATGCTGTCTCCCCCCACAGAACAAGCTGAAACCAGTTGACAGGAAAAGCATCTGATCAATTTTGTATCCCACCACAGTGATTACTGGTATGACCTTAGCCCACTTCCTCCCTTCCAACTGCTTTTTGCAGGGAAGCAGGAGAAAAGGCCAGGATAATATTGAATGTTGGGTCTTGTAATTATTATTTTCTCTACTCTCCAGCTGGAAACTGGTGTAATTTTCAAAATTTTTACCCAGAGAGATAGTGATTTGCCTAAATTCAGAGTCTGGTGTAGGGCCTGGAACAGAACCCAGTGCAGTATTTAAAGCATAGACCTTCTACCATATCAGTTATATGGTTACTTACGACAGCCTTCTCAGATGTAAGAGGAGCATATACTTCTTAGACAGAAGATACACTGGTGATAGGAAAGTTAATGCCACCTCACAAACTAATCTATAATTCCACAAGCAGGCACTAGCATCAGATGTGAACAATGTTTTTAAATGAAATAACTCCTGGAAGGAATGCAGTAGTTGTTCCCTTAGCACATGAGGGTTTAAATTTTCTTGCTCAGCAATGTCTGGTTTTGGGGTTGGGACCTGAGCAGGAAGGTTGGCAGAGGATCAGAAGTAATGCTGTCAGTGTGGGAGGCGCTCACCTCAGAGAGCGGGACCAAGCAGGAGGCCTGGCAGCAACAGGCATTCTTACCATTCCTGAGGTGACCAGTATGAAGTTAATGTTAACATTACAGAAATAGCGTGTCGAGGAATGACAGCTATTCACAGTATGAAGCCCTGAAATTGGTCCTCTGAGTCCCAGCATTAGCAGTTTGAAGCTGTGGTTTACGTGATTATTCGAGCAGCTTACTAAGCACACTGACCTAAATAAAATAAACTTGTAACACCCCCCTTCTTGCTCTTTAGTGTTTGTTTTTACCTCTACTTAGGCTTTCTCTAGTACTCTGTCACAATTCCTGGTGTAGCACTGTCAGTAGCACTGTAAGTTCAATGGGGATTGATCCTGTCTTAGAACAGCAGGGATGGAGAAGGGTGACTGTGCTTTGTCTGCACCGCTTTAAGCTCTTTAGTGGAGCCATAGCCTTAGTCTCCGTCTTCTAGTCTAATCCTTGTTAAATGGGTCAAAAACAATTGTAAACAACTCTCTTTCTACAGATCATGATTGGATAAATGATCACATTTTGTATAGCTCTCAGAGGTCACTGACAAACAAGTCAGAGCACTCTGAATGGATAGATTTAAGCAGCTAACCTAATATTATCAGCCCATTTTGTGGGAGGCACTTTAGAAGAGTTGGCCTCAGACAGTTTAATTTGCCTTTCATAGTCTGTCATGATTATTTCTTACAACAAAATATTCAGTGCAACAAATTAGAGTGTGCTGCTTTGGTCAGGCTGCATTCCAATTCCTGCCAGGCCACTGCTGGCTGCCTTAAGCACTTCCAGCACAATAATTATTGCCGAGTTTCTCGACTTCATCAAACCAGCAAGGTGATCACCCCCCTGGAACAGCTGGGGATATGAGGTATGGAAAAGTGAAAAGAAATTGCTGCAACTCTGTGCTATCATGCCAGCAAGTGCCACTTGAATGATGGCAGCTATTGGCAGGGGAGGGTTCTGTTGGAGGAGCGCTTGCAGCAGTACTAGATTATAGCTTTTGCTGCTTCCAGGTGGAATTGTGATGGGCACCGAAGCAAATAAACCAAATTGGAGGGCAAGAAAAGTGGAGATTAGAAGGCAGATGCAATAGGGAAACTATGAATTGTGACATTACAATGTTTACTTCATCCTATAGGCTTGATACTTTTATGAAGCAACAAACTTACACGATCAACAATGTGGCATAAACTAAGCAGCTATATTAGACAGCCCCTTATTTTGTCCATAGCACATTTAAATAAACAGGTGTCATTCTTTTTCATATATGACAAATTACTACTTTAGTGGTATTTTATTATATGAAGTGTAGCAGCAAAACCAAAGTGATAAATACATCTTGCCATAGCTGGCTTTTTAAAAAGATTTAATCTTCAAACTAGGTTACCTGGAGTCTGTCACTGTGCTTGAGTGAATGTATGTGTAAACAATGATGAGCTGATGCAGAGTTGGGTACTCAGCACTAGTGGGAGTTGTGTGTGCTCAGCAACCATCAGAATCAGGCCCTAAATTAGTGGAACGTTGGGCCTGATTCTCCTCTCATTTATCTTGGTGTAAATCAGAGTAACATCAATGACACTAATGGAGTAACATGAGCATAAAGGCTTGTACACACTAGCACTTACTTCAGTATAATGTAAGTCACTCAAGGATGTGAAAAAGCCAGCCTCCTGAGTGACATAAATTACACCGACCTAAGTGTCAGTGTGGATGGTGCTATGTCAGCGGGAGAAGCTCTCCTGCTTATATAGTTACTGCCATTCAGGGAGGTGGAGTAATTATGCCAACAGGAGAGCAGGAGAATTGTATGTGTGCAGGTTCTTGTTTTGTTTAGGGTGTCTTTTTTTTAATGTATGTGTTGCTATCTGTTTATATTAGAGAAGGCAGATTGAAGAAGTTCACCTTGCACTACAGCTGTACTACAGACCATCATAAACCTCATCACCTTCTGGTTGGTCAGAACATTATTACCAAAATTTCATTTTGGCAAAATAGGCTGTTGCTTTGAAGCGAAAATGTGTTTCTGAAACACATCAGTTTCCTCAGAACTTTCTCTCTCTGACCCAAAAACCTTCAGAGAGACAGTGGCCAGGAGAGTCAGACTCACTCTGTATTGGAGTACTGGTTTGGGATGTGGGAAAAAACACAGCTTTAAGTCCCTGCCCTGTGTGATTTGGAGTGATCTGGGATGAAAAAATATCTGATCTGAATGAGACAGAGAAGGGTCTTAAACCTGGGTCTCCCTCATCCCAGGCCAGTACCATAATTACCAGTTTATGGAGTGTGTGACATTTTGCAAAATCAGTCAAAAGGTTTTGAGGTTTTTCCCAGTGCAGAATGAAAACAAATTTTGAAATCATAAAAAGTTGCTGCAAAATAGAATTGTCGTCATCTGATCAGCTCTAGACCACAGTTCCTGTTGGAGTTGATTCCACACTGACTGGCCCTTGAGGAAGCTCTGAACCCGGCACAGATGAGGTTTATCTTAATGATCCAAATTTCCATTGTGCCAGAGGAGCAGAGCTGTTGACTTTGGCATTCATCCTGGCGCTTTAAGTGATCTTTTTTATGTGCTGGGCTCAGCCCATTGAATGCCTTGAAGATAAATCCTGAGATCTTGTGCTTGACTCATTGTTCGGTGGGGAGCCAGTGAAGAAAGCAAAGGACAGGTCTGTTTTCTGTAGGCCACGTTGCTGAGATGTGCTGCAGTGTTCTGTACCACATGGAGTTCCCTAAGGGCTGATGGCTTCATGTCCAGGTAGTAGGCAAAGTTTAGCAGTTGCAAACTTTTTGGGAGATAACTGATATCCCATCTCTCTCTTCTACACTACCAAAGTGGTCAGCAAAGTTGAAAGATCTGTGTATAGATAATGCTAAGGCTTGAAATCTAGTAAATGCTTCACAGTGTGTAATGATAATGAATATTCTAGCAGGAGTATATTAAAAAGAATTTTATAAGGTCAGATGAAGTCAGGCTTCTGCATATTCAAATTTGATGTGGAGTGAGTAAAGTGAGCAAAGCAGTAAGCTCTATGTGCTTATCAGTTCCAGCATGGCTTAGCTATTTTTCTGGCAATAGCTTAGAGTAAGCTTAGTATGGGAATATAGGTAAAACCACCTTCGTGTCTAGAGACTGGCTATTTTCACCTGATATATTTCTTTGATACCATTCCGCATTGATTTTTACCTTCATATCTCTCACTCCTGATGAGTTGTGAGCAGTCTCTTCTAATGCATCTCAAAACTGATTGGCTGAGGATTCTTACAGAGCATTTGTTTCTAACCCTCTTCAAGCCACCTTTCCTTCCAAAAAGACTTAGTGGATGAGTGATTTTTTTATTTGTTTGTTTTAATTGTAGGTAGGTAATTTTGTGCAGACAATAGGCCAAATTCTGCTTTCAACTACACCGTGTAAATGTAGGATAATTCAATTATCTTCAGAGGAGTTAATTTGGATATACCTTGGGGTAAACAATAGGTTATAGATGTACTGTAGGTTTATGATGTGTAAATGAGAACATAATCTGGCCCTCTATGTGTAACATGTGCACATCTTTGTGCATCAGAGAATTTCTGTATTGTCAAATATTTTAATAACATGGTAACAATTTTGATATTCTTGATATATGCCTGCATCTATCTGAATGCATGGTTCTGCCTGCGATCATACTTTTGTGCACTACCTTTTTCCCCTTCTGATTTTAAAAAAAGTATTAGAGGCCTTCCTGTCAGCTACTAGTTACATGGAAGTTGATGGGAGTTAGGTGCCTAACTCAGGTGCTTTTTAAACCCACTAGGTATCTATCTCCCTCTTTAAGTGCCCAGATGCCTTTATAAATCTGGCCCAATGGTCCTTAAAAATGGAAATCATTAGCACAGATGGAAAGACACTGTTCTGCAATCAATGTTGTGTTGTGTTGAAATGTGTGATGAAAAATATGAATGTGTGCATCTAAGCAAGTATTTTAGGTATTTTTGATGTATATTCTGTCCTTTTTGTCTAATATGTTTTAACAAGATATTTTTTCCATTTGTCTGCTTTTAAATAATTCCTCCGCCCCCTAAAAAAACCCCTAGTTTATCATTGTTGAGTGATTGAATCCTGTTCTGGGCAAAAAAGCAGGATTTTTGCCTCATAACATGTGTCATAAATATAAAGGGAAGGGTAAACCCCTTTAAAATCCCTCCTGGCCAGAGGAAATCTCCTCTCACCTGTAAAGGGTTAAGAAGCTAAAGGTAACCTCGCTGGCACCTGACCAAAATGACCAATGAGGAGACAAGATACTTTCAAAAGCTGGGAGGAGGGAGAGAAACAAAGGGTTGTGTGTCTGTCTATATTTTGTCTTTGCCGGGGATAGACCAGGAATGAAGCCTTAGAACTTTTAGTAATCTAGCTAGGTACGTGTTAGATTATGATTTCTTTAAATGGCTGAGAAAAGAATTGTGCTGAATAGAATAACTATTTCTGTCTGTGTATCTTTTTTGTAACTTAAGGTTTTTGCCTAGAGGGGTTCTCTATGTTTTGAATCTAATTACCCTGTAGGGTATCTACCATCCTGACTTTACAGGGGGGATTTTTTTTATTTCTATTTACTTCTATTTCTATTAAAAGTCTTTTTGTAAGAAAACTGAATGCTTTTTCATTGTTCTCAGATCCAAGGGTTTGGGTCTGTGGTCACCTATGCAAATTGGTGAGGCTTTTTATCCAACATTTCCCTGGAAAGGGGGGGGTGCAAGTGTTGGGAGGATTGTTCATTGTTCTTAAGATCCAAGGGTCTGGGTCTGTAGTCACCTAGGCAAATTGGTGAGGCTTTTTACCAAACCTTGTCCAGGAAGTGGGGTGCAAGGTTTTGGGAAGTATTTTGGGGGGAAAGACGTGTCCAAACAGCTCTTCCCCAGTAACCAGTATTTGTTTGGTGGTGGTAGCGGCCAATCCAAGGACAAAAGGGTGGAATATTTTGTACCTTGGGGAAGTTTGGACCTAAGCTGGTAAAGATAAGCTTAGGAGGTTTTTCATGCAGGTCCCCACATCTGTACCCTAGAGTTCAGAGTGGGGGAGGAACCTTGACAACATGGTTTCATTTTTAAGGAATAAAATGAATTTCCTATCTTGAGGTGACTTATCAGTTTGAGTCTGAGCCACTTATGGTATCTTTGCTGATTTAATCTATATCTCCTAGAACTTATAGAATACAAGCATGTCTTACTGAAATCATGCATAGCTTGGAAATCAAATACTGTATAGTGTAGCACCTCTAAGTTAATATTGTGAATAATACGCCTGTAGCTTACAAATGGTAGCAATGCAATAGTTAACTTGGGTAGAACATGATTTCCATAGAGTTAACTCTTCAAATTTTCTTGCAGAGATCCAAACTGGAAAGTTTGTGGTATTTCTCTGAGTCTGTTTTACTGCGTGTCAGCCAGAAAAACATAGCTACTTTAACCCTTCAAATAAACCATTCCACAAATAATTTTGTTCTGTTTTTCTATATTTTCAATATTGATTTCAATTACAACACAGAATACAAAGTGCACAGTGCTCACTTTATATTATTTTTATTACAAATATATGCACTGTAACAATAATAAACAAAAGAAATAGTATTTTTCAGTTCATCTCATACAAGTACTGATGTGCAATCTCTTTATCATGAAAGTGTAACTTACAAATGCAGATTTTTTTTGGTTACATAACTTCACTCAAAAACAAAACAGTGTAAAACTTTAGAGCCTACAAGTCTATTCAGTCCTACTTCTTATTCTGCCAATCACTAAGTCAAACAAGTTAGTTTACATTGATGGGAGATACTGCTGCCTGCTTCTTATTTACAATGTCACCTAAAAGTGAGAACGGGTGTTCGCATGGCACTTTTGTAGCCGGCATTGCAAGGTATTTACATGCCATGTACGCTAAACATTCATATGCCCCTCCATGCTTCGACCACCATTCCACAGGACATGCTTCCATGCTGATGATGATCGTTTAAAAAAATAATGCGTCAATTGTGACTATACTCCTTATGGGGAGAATTATATGTCTCCTACTCTGTTTTACCCACATTCTGCATATATTTCGTGTTCTAGCAGTCACAGATGATGATCCAGCACATGTTCGTTATAAGAACACTTTCACAGCAGATATGACAAAATGCAAAGAAGGTACAGATGTAAGATTTCTAAAAATAGCTACAGCACTCAGCCCAAGGTTTAAGAATCTGAAGTGCCATCCAAAATCTGAGAGGGACGAGGTGTGGAGCATGGTTTTAGAAGTCTTAAAAGAGCAACACTCTGATGCGGAAACTTTGTATTTTGTGTTGTAATTGAAATTAATATATTTGAAAATGTAGTAAACATCCAAAAATATTTAAAATAAATAGTACTCTATTGTTTAACAGGGCAATTAATTGCACAATTAATTTTTTAATCATGCAATTAATTGTGATTATTTTTTTAATCACTGGACAGCCCTACTAATTACAGTGATGATAAAAATGTATTTAAATAACACTGCTGCACATTTAAACAAAAGTAGCAATACGCTTTCTTCAGGATTATAAAAAGAACAATTTTGAAAAGCAATATAGCTGTATGTGAAATAAAAAAGGGAAATTGCTAGGTGTAAAATTGGCGACTTTTCCATTTTTTTCCCTCTTAATGCCTGGACTGTTCACATTTTTGTGGATATTGGTGTTGTGTTGTTTTTTGATGGGAGTAAAACTTTTTGATCCTAAATTGGCAGCAATTTTCTCTATTTTTTGCATATGCCATTAGTTCATCCAGGGGAACAATTCTTTTGATAATGTACTGAAAAGACCGGAATTTTTTGTGGGTCCATGGGGTTCCACATGTGGATAAGTGTGTCTGCACACAGTCCTCTACAGGATTAGAACCTTAAATGTCTCTAAATTATGAGTAATGCTATGAAAAACAACTATAAAAATCGCATACCAAACTTGCTCAGTTTACAAAAGATGTTTTGACCAAGTGCCGTCCTCTCAAATTCAGCCTGGGGTTTGAAAGTCCAGCTAGAGTCTTAGTTTTATTTCACCAGGAATAATGATGGCAGTTGCAATTTAGCTAATAATTCCATTCATTATATAAGTGAACCTAAAAAGAATCCAGCTCATTCTCCCTTTGCAGTATCTCTTTTGCAGGGCAAAACTAGTGTTTTAAACGTATTTTTGTAATTATATTTTTTCAGGAGAGTCAGCAGCTAACACTCTGAACACACACAAGGAGCAGATATGTTGAATAATAGGGTTCTATTTGTAGGCCCATATCCTCCAAGTTGTTGTAGGCAAGTGGCCTGCTGTGCCCATGGAAAGCCCCATTGGCTTCAGAATGCAGGAACGGGGCCATACACAGTAAATGTTCTGACCATAATTATAGTAAGGACCCATTCCTACACCCAATGAAGTCAAAGGGAATAGTCGTAGTGCTAGGGTGTCTGTAATCTCCTTGCGGGATCTCTATGCCATGCTTCCTACAAAGCAGTCTGCCAGCAAAGAAAAAGTGATTTCTTGCTAATTATTTCTAGAATCAACTGTATTTGTAACCAGCTTCTTCAAAACTTCGGACCCAGCCCAAGAACTTGTTATGAGTACCTTTGTGTCCATATTTCCTCAGGAGTCTTTGTTTTTAGAACTGTGCATATAGTTCACAATGAATAATTTGTATCAAATTTAACCTTTTGTTCTGCTCATCAAACATCTGCAAATAGCTCACAATTTTCTAATTTTTTTATAAATAACTTGATGTGATTTAACTTTTTAAGCATGTTTTTTAATTCTGTGGATTGATCTCAAACCTTTTTTTTAGAGTGTTTGATGTTGGTTAATTTTTATGGGTATTGTTTCTGTTTCCTGACTGGGTGAGTCTATAATCATTTTGTCTCAAACTCAGACCAACTAAATTTTTGGGTTCTTCAGATTCTAGTCTGTCCCTTTAAATTAGCTTCAGATGAATTTTTCTGCTATTAAAAATTACTCCCTTGAATGTCAATGCAAAGTGAATGAGCATGGCTCAAGGGAATTCATTTAAAAATTTGACTGAACAGACTGGGGGGGAAAAAGCCCAGCTGCGTTCATAACTTCTGTTACTTTTATAATTATTATTATTATTTTTAATCTGGTCTCTTCCTTTCAGCAGCTGGTCTTTTTCCCATACTATTTCAACTATATATAGTTGAAATATATATAGGCTCGATTCTCTTTTGTTACTTCAGTTTTTTCACTGGGGTAACTGCACTGAAGTCAATGGAGTTACACTGGAAAATCAGGCCCTATATCTGCATTTACAATCCAGAATTGTTTAAAAGATACGCTTTTACTGTGCAAACCACCAAGGGAAGAAATGAAGGCCAACATTCTCAAAATTGAATGCCTGGTAACACAGTGCTCTTGCAGCTCCTGTTACAAAGGCATGTCTAACTTTAGGCTCCTGACTTTGAAAATGTTTGCTCTAAGTTTACAACGATCAGTGTATTTTCAACAAAGCAATAAACTTTGCATTTTAATTTATTTCAGTTCTGTTCTGCACACTCATCTGGGGTGTCTGGAAAAAGTGTGTATAAAGTTTCATCCCATCAGGTAACCTTAATATTTGTCCAAAGCAAAAACTTTTTAAAGCTAACAGTAGATGAGAGCAGTCAGATTTGTATTTATTTAGCACATCAGCCACAACTTAGACAACGAAAATCCATCTTTAGGCACCTAAATAGAGGAGGGCTGATTTTTCAGAGGTGGTGAGCACTGACACTAGTCACACACCCGTGTCGTGCTCAGCACCTCTCCAAAATACAAAAAGAACAGGAGTACTTGTGGTACCTTAGAGACTAACAAATTTATTTGAACATAAGCTTTCGTGAGCTACAGCCCACTTCATCGGATGCATGCAGTGGAAAATACAGTAGGACAATTTTATATACACAGGGAACATGAAATAATGGGTGTTACCTTACGCACTATAACGAGAGTGATCAGTTAAGGTGAGCTATTGCCAGCAGGAGAGAGAAAAACCTTTTGTAGTGGTGATCAAGATGTTCCTCATGCGTTCTTGTCAACTACTGGAAATGGCCCATCTTGATTATCACTACAAAAGGTTTTTTTCTCTCCTGCTGGCAATTGCTAATTGCTGGGCTGGCTGAGGGACTTTTGAGCTCTTCTCTTTGAATTGTTAGATTTCATTTTTAATGACTGTATGATTTTAGGACTCCCTCTTTATAACTGAATTCAACAACAAAAATTTCTTCATGGCATCCTGACACACACAACTATAACGGCACAAGTCTATCTCTGAACTTTGTGATCCACAGTCTTCCAGTTTAAAGAAAACAGTCATAGAATAGCCTTAGAAAAATGACAGGGTTAATATGGAAAGAGAAATGAATGAAAATATGTTAAGTGAAGATTTACTATAGAATCTCCTCTTACTCAGTCTATATAGCCTTGTAAGCAATTTTTGACAGAACTATTAGATCTGTCACAAAAAAACCCAAAACTTTGGTATATGTTGATGCGATTTTCTTTTACCCTTACAGTTACAGTGGGAATATTAAGTTCCCT
The DNA here is from genome assembly GCF_965152275.1 of Natator depressus. Classification (NCBI taxonomy): domain Eukaryota; kingdom Metazoa; phylum Chordata; order Testudines; family Cheloniidae; genus Natator; species Natator depressus. The sequence goes on from NC_134236.1 coordinate 95,669,939, forward strand.
ACTTTTTTTATAATTAACTACAGTACTGCTATTTTCTTCTCTAATTGGTACACTTATCTGTGTGATTTCCTACTGTTTGAATGATTTGCCTCATCCCCTCTATATTTTGTAACTGACTGACCCCCCCATAGTTGTTCTAGTAGAAGTCTGCACAGTTTATTTTCTTTTTACAACTGCTTTGCCATTCTCATTTTACTGTTTTTTCAGCTGATGAAAATAGGAGCTCTCTGTTATGAATGAACATTTTCCCATTGTTAGACAGTTAATAATAATGCTTTAGGTATAGCAGGTATTTTGTTGATACTCTTACTGGATTTCACAAAGACCTGCACAGTGTCACAGATGGATCTCATTTATATACATTGAGAGTTAAACAAATTTTATAATGATGCATTTGGAGGTCTAGGGGGATTTGGATTTTGTGAAACTTGCAAGACAGCTTGGTCTCTTAGTCACATCATTGCCATTGCAATTAGCATGTTATGTCTTGCTTCTTTGGGAAGTCTTCTGACCTGTAGTGTTGCTGAAACTGTGATGTATAATATTGTGAACCGGGCCTGGAGAATCCTGGGTAATTTAAGAACAGTGATTGTCCAGCTTGGTCTATGACTCTCTCTTAAGCAAAATTCTAAGCAAAAGTCAGAATGGGCTATCAATCTAATATACTGTACAGTGCTAACCTGCCTTCAGAGAGGAAGAATTACAGTAGTCACGATTAAATCTGGGATTTTAAAAGGAACATGAGAAATTCAGTGGGATTGGGATGCCAAACTCCCTTTGATTCCTTTAAAAATTCCAGGCTAAGAGGACAGCATTTGTCCATAGACACCATATAATTACACTTTCCTCCTATAAATTGGGGGAAAATGTGGTATCTCAGTTATCACTATGTGGCAGTAATGGGCAAATGCTGTCCTTTTAATGGTGGTGTATGTATTTAGTAACTTTTTAGCAAGGTCTTGTTGTATTTTGCTTCTTGAATGCCTTTGTGGACAGGAAAATACCTCTAATAAATTGTACTACCTAAAGAATTGCATTGAACTAAAAATCAGTTATTCAGCTAGCACTTAATTTCAGACACAGATATTAACTTTTAAATTAACTAAAAGTGTTCATGACAAAAACACCTAATACAATTGATCCACTGCATTTTATAAACTGAGTAAATATTCACCAACAGATTTTGGGGTGGGGTGGAGTTGCAACTTCATATAGGAGCAGCTGATTTAAAAGAAAAAATCCTGGTTCAATAAAGTTTCTGTCTGCTCAGAATTCTCACTAGAAGAATTGTCTAGTAAAATAGGCTTGGTCAGGGAATTTTTTTCTCTAGAAGATTCATTTAATGTTATCAGTGTTTTTTGGATATGCAGTTCTGAGCATGCACCAGTGTATAGAGCTGCATGTTAATGAAATGTCACTACACCAGTTAACACATTCTGCAGAATTCTGAAAGGTGTTTCTATTTAAACCAAACTGACGCTTAGTTTTTCTTACTCTGGTCTAGCTACTTCAAATGTTCTTGTTTGGCAGGGGTCACCAACTGCCCTAACTTGGCTGGAGATTAACATGATGTAAATATTTCTAAAAAAGAAGCTATCTTGAAGATTGTGTAGCTATTCGCATTTGCTGTGTAACTTACAGCAGTGGGGACATTATTACGGTTTGGTGGGGCTATTCCCTGCCAATGATGCATTTTATATTTGATTTGCATAAAGGTAAAGCTTTTAAAGTTTGCATCTGTGCATAATATAAAAATAAAAAACCCAACATCAAACAAACTACTTTAAAAGAATGTCAAGTTTGCAAAGTCAAGCACTCACAAGTTAGGAAATGCCAGAATGAAGGTTGCATGCTCACGTTAGTTCAACGCCTTTGTGCGTATGCACAATAGGATACAGTCTTCCATGACAGGGCAGAAGTGGGGGCAGAGGGTCCGGAGAGAGGGAAGATGTAAGCTAGGGTGCGAGTCTCTATAGCCAATTTAAACAGAAGGCAGTAAGTATTTGGGAGTAGGGAGAACTACAGTGGCAGAAGGGATAGATTAGGGGAAAAACCGAATGAATCAGTTCTGCTGTGAAGGAGAAAGAGGGATGGAAGGAGATTGCAGGATGAGGCTTACTGACGGGAGAAAAGATGTTGAGGTGAGATATTGTAACTAGAGCTGCGCAAATAACTGATTGTTCAGTTTGCTGGTAGTGCTGGGGGGAGGGGCAAATAGAAAAAAATAAGAACTTTGTTTTGAGTCAAAAGATTATTTTGTTTAGATTTGGGCATTTTTAACCTTCTATTAATAAAAGCAAAGGGAATGAAGAGCTAGATTCATAAAACAGAGGCAGTGGTGTCCCCTTTATCCCATAGCCAAGTGGTTAGGATGTTCACCTGGGGAATGTGGGGGAGATAGGTTCAAATCCTTTCTCTTGGCTAACCCTTGGGCTATAGGTTATTCTGGGGTGGGCTTCCCTCAGTGTCCTCTGTTGAAGCTGTTCCACTTTGGCCCAATGACTATTCAAGTGTTTCAGAAAGAGAGAGACTCTATAGCCTGGTGGTTAGAGCACTCACATGAGAGGGACATTCCCAGGTTCTGATCCATGCTCCAATGAATATTTAATTATTTATACCATATGGGAACAGCTTCAGCAGGAGAGATTGAGTGAGTCCCACCCTAGAATATCTAGTAGTCTGGTGGTCAGGGCAGTGACCTGGGAAGGGGGAGACCTGGGTTTCTGTCCCCACTCCAAAGCAGGGATTCAGACCTGGGATTCCCACATCAAGGGTGAGTGCCCGAACCACCAGCCAACTGGATATTGCGCAGGTGGGGGAACAGAGGGGTGGTGAACACAAACGCCTCAGTTTTTGTGAATGGTGCTTCTCCCTTGTGAATATATCCTGAAAAAATTAAATGTTTCCTTTTGATAGTGTCTAAATGAACCACCTCATCATTTCCAGGGGGGAAAAAAATCATTCATTTATGTTTTGACTAAAACAATTTGCCAAAATCCGCACAGCTGTGGAAATCAGTTAACCAAATCAGTTGATCCAATTTGATTTTTTTTCATTGAAAAAGTTTCAGCTGAAAATATTTTGCTGAGCTCGAGTATTAAACCCACCACTGACTTTCAGCACCACCGTAGAAGTACAACATTTGCCAGTGTATGACAAGATGATTTGTGCTGTTTCTGCTGCAAACACAACATCCCTGTGAACAGGGTCTGGTATCTCAGCAGAATCACCCATATGAATATTTTAGCTAACTGCATATAACTCAGTAGACTGTCAGTGAGAAATGCTGCTTTCACTAAAACCAAAGGATGAAACATCACAAACTCATTTCATTATACTGCTGAGTGAACTAGTTTTAAACTTAGGGCAATTTTCTTGTTTTGGGGAGGGAACATGTCTTCATATCTGGTTTTTCTGGCCTGTTCTAATCTATGCATTCTGATGCTTTTAAATCCTAGGTTTGTGTGCTGGAGAGGCAGATATTTGACTTCCTTGGTTATCAGTGGGCACCAATCCTGGCAAATTTTGTGCACATTATTATAGTCATACTTGGCTTATTTGGAACCATCCAGTATAGACCTCGCTACATAACAGGAGTGAGTATCATTTATGTTTTTATTTTCTGAGCATCATAAAAATGGGAGAGGTGGATGTGCAAACTTTACCCTTTTGCTTAGGAATTAAATATACATCTTACCCTTGTTTAACCTGCATATGTATTTATTTTACAACTGTAACATTGTTATGCGTCACCTATCATAATTAAATAGCACCACGAAAAATCAATAATCTCACAACATATATGAAAATATGAATATAGCATAAAGCTTAATTAGTTCACATTTGTAAAGTACTTTGGAATCCCCAAAGAAGAGGTTCAAGGTTCCTTCCCCACTCTGAACTCTAGGGTACAGATGTGGGGACGTGCATGAAAGACTCCCTAAGGTTATTCTTACCAGTTTAGGTTAAAAACTTCCTCAAGGTACGAACTTTGCCTTGTCCTTGAACCCTATGCTGCCACCACCAAGCGTTAAACAAAGAACAGGGAAAGAGACCACTTGGAGACGTCTTCCCCCCCCAAGCCCTACACCCCCTTTCCTGGGGAAGGCTTGATAAAAATCCTCACCAATTTGCATAGGTGAACACAGACCCAAACCCTTGGATCTTAAGAACAATGAAAAAGCAATCAGGATCTTAGAAGAAGAATTTTAATTAAAGAAAAAGTAAAAGAATCACCTCTGTAAAATCAGGATGGTAAATACCTTACAGGATAATCAGATTCAAAACATAGAGAATCCCTCTAGGCAAAACCTTAAGTTACAAAAAGACACAAAAACAGAAATATACATGCCATTCAGCACAGCTTATTTACCAGCCATTTAAACAAAAGGAAACCTAACACATTCCTAGCTAGATTACTTACTAACAAGTTCTAATACTCCATTCCTGTTCTGTTCCCGGCAAAAGCATCACACACACACAGACAGACCCTTTGGGCTCCCCCCAACTCCAGCTTTGAAAGTATCTTGTCTCCTCATTGGTCATTTTGGTCAGGTGCCAGCTTCTTAACCCTTTACAGGTGAAGGGGTTTTGCCTCTGGCCAGGAGGGATTTTATAGTTCTGTATACAGAGAGGTGGTTACCCTTCCCTTTATATTTATGACAAGAGGTGATATAGATAATACAAAATATTATACACACTGGATTTTACCTATTGATCAGTGAATTACTGTAATTTTTATTGACTATTTCTTATTAACTCATGTTGTTTAGAGTGCAAAAATATGCCTGCTTCTTACAAATAAGACCATGCTCCTACCCCAAAATATAATGCATGTGATGCACAGTATTGTGGGTGTGTGAGGAGAGAGAGGTAAGGAAGTGACAAAACAAAAGTAAAAAAGATAGTATGTGAATCTCGGGAGTTGACCTGGTTTTTTCCCCTTCATCCATCCTCCCTTTAATCTTTCTGCATACACACTAACAAATTAGGCTCTGTTGGACTCTCTAACCCATTACAACTTTAACTAGGTTTTAGATTTACATTTTTAGCATTTTGTTTTAAAAAAAGAAAGATATAAAAAGTTTAAAGCTCAAAACCGTTGCTCAGAATGACCTTATCTAAAAATAAATCCATAATAAAAAAATACTAATTCAACAGTACAGTGTAGATTTTTCACAGACACAAATGCAAATCAGGAAATCCCAAAGCTGCTGTTTCATCATGAACAGTAATTCAGCCTTCAGGCATACGCCTGTTTGTCTGATTTGTATTGGTCCCTATGGAGTCAGCTGTGGCTTTACCATAAGCCTGTTCTGGAGTTAGTGCATTGTTGAGATGCTCCTGGTTCAGCCCAAGAGTGAGGCTGTAACTCCCCTTGCTGCTCCAGGGAGGGAAAGGAGTAAGTTGTGTTGGGTCTGTACCTGGCTCTGAAGAGCTGGCATCCCTTCCTACACTGTTACACAAGATGTGGGCAACTGGCCAATGAGATAAGGGATCATGATGGTCTCCTTACGTCCTTGCAGTCCCTGAACCACAAATTAGTCCTATGGTATTAATGTTAATGAATGAATATTAGTATGTGTAGGAGTGAAAGTATGCTTCTGTATATATGCAGTAGTGTTGTAGCCATGTTGGTCCCAGGATATTAGAGGAACAAGGTGGAGAGGTAATCCTTTTTTATTGAACAACTTCTGTTGGCGAGAGAGAGAAGCTTTGGGTCTGAAGAAGAGCTCTGTGTAAGCTCAAAAGCTTGTCTCTTTCACCAACAGAAGTTGGTCCAATAAAATGTTACCTCCCACACCTTGTCTCTCTATCCTGAGATCTACACAGCTGCAACAACACTACAACACTGCAAACATCTTATATATATGGAAAGTGTGTGTCTGTGCGTGTAAATATTATACACATGCACATAATTAACAGTGTTGCCAACTCTCATGATTTTAACCCAAGTTTCATATTTGGAGTTTTTCATCAAGTCTCACCTTCTGCAATCCTGTGATTATGTGAGAATCACAGCTTTCCTTTTCTGAGAAAATCAGTTTCTAGTCCTTATGGTTGTGGGGGAGAAAGCTTGAAAACAGGACCTGAGTGCACCCTAAAAGCTAAGAAACCATAAGACAAATAGAAAGAACCCAACACTTATTTTTAAAATTCTTATGATTTACATTTTCAGTCAGCTCTGAAGAAAAGAAAACACCCACTTTCACACCTGGAAACATTAAAAGGGGAAATGGGATTTTATCAAATTTTTGCTTTTAAAAAAATATTACCTTTGGGCTCAAAACCACTCTAAGAAGTTTAAGCACAAAGAATTTATTCCTAAAATAGGAATTCCAGAAAATAGAGGCTTATATTTAAAAGGGCTGCTTCAATAGGACAAGGCACCGTTTTCTGCTAGAACCAGGACTATACCTGAAATCAGAATGAATTCAAATTCTAGAAATAAATTACACTTTAAACTCCTGGGCTGATTCCATTCCTACCACTCTTTCCTATTCATCTTCCCATATGCCCTCTCTTAGAGCTGCCCCCGACTTTACTCTTTGTTGTAAAGGGCCTTGTGACCTGGCATCCATCATCTAGAACTGAAGTATGTGTTCCCACACATACAGAAGGTGCCTGATGCTGCTGCACCCCTGCAGTTGGACAGGGGTGGGCAGTAAGTAGCCTGATTGCCCCAAAAGACATCTAACAAAGGGAAACTCTCCCTCTGTCACTGCAGCAGCTGCATAGAGACCACTTCCACCTTAGTGCTGTTACTAAGAAATCCCACTAGGAATTAGAAGTTGCCCCAGCTATCACAAAGTTGCTAGGAGACCAGTCAGCCTGTCAGCTGAATGTAGTGGTATAATGAGTGTTTCACATCGGCTGCTGCTCTGTTTGGAGTGAGTGTATCTGAGGATGGGAGTAGACTGATTCCTGCCCATCATGGTTTTCATGGGTCCATACCATGTATTCCATTGAAGCTAGGAGATGGAGGGAATTTCCACGTGAAGAATCAGAAGGTGGGTGCTCAGTTCCCAGTTCCAGGAGAGCACAGTAAGGAGTAAGGCAACAGTCTTCTGGGCCTTCGGATGGTAGCAATGAAGTTTGCTTATTTCCAGGGGTGTGGGTAGGAGTCGATAAAACTCAGACTGCCAATTGAATATGCAAGGGTAAGGACAGCCATCTTCTGTGAACGTACCCTGCATCATCCCTACTCCTCAGTCATATCACTATCTGTAATATTTCTTGCTTCTACAACACTAATGCATTTTAATTTTATATAACATGCTTAATAAAGGGTATCACACATTTTCTAGAGACAGTGAATCACAAGTTAAAGAGAACAGAAGGTGAGATTTAAAGAAATAAATTCGTGTCTCAGAGGGATGTGACACAGCAAGTGAATGAGTGACCTTGAACTCTGGAGAATCACAAGAAGCAGAGAGAGAGAGCAATAGGAAGCCAAAACTGGCATACTGGGGAACAGGTGAATATACTGTCAGGTCTTGGGGGATATTTTAATTTAAATGGGAGATGGTAGAGGCAGACAGAGAAGGTGGTTAAGGTAATATTGCAGGAAAGAATAGTATGGCTGAAGTTTAGAGAGCAGATATTAGAGGATTGTCAGCATTCAGAAGTGACATGATGGAGATGTGAATGTGTTTTTAGCAGAGCCATCAGTGGGGATAGGCAGTATAGATGTCTGGGGCTCCAGCTAACCAAGGGGCCTGGGAAATTGTTGATCAATCTCTTCCTCATCCTGGGCCACACACAGCAGCTCAGTCTCTTCCACTCCACTTAGGAGACTTCCTGCAGACTAGACTCAGAATGCACTGATATGTGCAGTCACAATTCCTGCTCTACACCTGCTTTGAAATGCATGAAGTAGGAGAAGGCTGCTGAACACATTGATGCTGTCTGGCTCCTGCTCTGCAGAGAAGTTCAGCATTTATATTCATCCTTTTTCCTCCCCTTCCAAGAGCTCTGAATATGAGGGGCAGGGGATGTAAATATTTGCAGTAGGTGCTATTCCTGGCTCCTGACAAAGAAGGTGAAAACATTTAGGGAGACCCCCAGTCTCTAGGGATGATGAGGTGGTAAAATTGAACTCTGTGTTGCTCTTTTTGCCCTGGGAAGAAGGTACAAAGAATGTAAAATGGAGTGATGTGAAGGAATTAAGGAGAGTTGATGGGGGATGGGAAATGCGTATCCGGGAATTTGAGGAGAAAGGCCACTGGGTGTCAGTCTTACATAGAAACAGATGTCAGCTGCCACTTTGGAGCTTTAGTCCTGTTGGTGTTGGTGAACCTGATTCTTCTAGACTAGAGCTTGTTCCACAGTATGTAAATCCTGGATGTGTGCCTGCCAGAAAAGACCAAGATAAAAGAGAATTTTGACAGCAGGAGGTGGTAATTGGCAGCTTTCAGACAAGGGATGGGGAGGATTTGCAGGGAGAGGACAGGGAAATGGATTAAAAAAGTGGTTCTCAAACTTTTTTTTTTTGTGGACCACTTGAAAATTGCAGAGGGTCTTGGTGGACCACTTAATGGTACAAACAACATTTGGAAAGATCATTAGCTAACTATTGTAAAGTGCTTTGGATAAAAGTGCTATATAAAAAACTTAATAATTGTTTTTTTGTTCTACAAATAAAAGCACACAACTCAATATTTTAATATCAGTAGTCTGACCTTTCTAATGCGATGGGTGTGTCCTTGATAACAATAGACATGTTTAATAGTTGTTGCTAGTGTGGATGTAGAGACCAGTGTGAACCGAGGTTTGTTTTTGATAACTACAGTACTAGCCAAATGATGCCATAGACAAAAAAGTTCATAGCTTCTCTCCCTGGCCACGGCAGCCCCGAGCTGGGGCTGGGAAGGCTGGGGGGGGGTCTCTCCCGGCAGCTGCAGTCCTGGAGCAGGGGAAAGTCGCCTCTTTCTCTGGCTGCCACTGCCGTGCATATACCAAATTCCCACCCACCCCCTCTTCTCACCCCACTGCCCCCTCTCACCTGCTGCCTATTCCCCACAAGGCCACCACCTCACCTTACATGTGCGTCTTCTTCAGGGTCCAGGCACCTAATCAGTGGAGCCACGCCTGCGCGGCTCCACTAATTAGGTTGGTGGCCCTTCATTCTCTTGTGTGCAGCAGCCCAGGCACGTACCATAGAGGGAACTATGGACCAGTTTGAGAACCTCTGGATTAAAGGTTTGAATAAGATTGCTGGTCTTGGGAGTGAAGAGACATGAGACAAGAAGACATTTTTAACCAGAAGAGGGATTTCAATTTTTTAATCCTGCAGTAGTAGGGAACGATAATATAACTAAGCAGATTTTAAAAATTAGCACTTACCGAATTTTTAAATTAAGAATAGATATAGATTGTATGTGATACAAACATACAAAGAGGATAAGAAACAATGTAATATTGCCATAGTTTAATTTATTCTGTTATATCCCTCTGTTAGGGATAACAATAAGAAAAAATAATAATAGTAAACATTAATGGAGACTCATGGACCTCTGAAAGTACTAACGAGCATAATATGCTGGAGAAAAAGAGCAAAGACCTCAATTTACCACAACACAAATTTGCAGCCAGTTAAAGGAGGATGGATCTTATATAGTTTAATACTTGGCTGCATTAAGTCTTGGAGAAAAGGACAGATTATCATTGGTACATTACTTAATATGTAATTGCTGATATATATTAAAAGAGCGAGAGAGAGGCAATTACCTTATGTCAGAGCTTCTTGCAGCATCATCCGTCTGCTAGACCATTAGGCCCCAGAGAGTATAGCTGAGCTAATCCATGCCTCCAAGCAAGGAATTGCCAACTGCCTCAAGCCCCGTAGGTAGACCAACTCAATGCCCCAAAGTGAATTCATCCCTGAATCTTGGCAGATTCCAGGAAGTATTTCAATAATATGTTGAACTACACATGGCAACTTAGTACCTACTACATTTTAAAAAATGTTCATGGTGATGCATAAAAATGTGGAGAAGCTCATCTATAACATGCACATATCAGGATATTGTCAAATAATACAGCTACAAATCAGCTGTACAACAAAAATGCTTAAACGTAAGCCAATAACAAGCAGGAATAATAGTGAATCTTGAGTTCTGGATCATCCTGTTCTCTGCTACCTTTTTCACTTTTAAATTTAGGTTCTGTGTATTCAGTGAGTTAGGATTCATCAGTATTGGTTTTGGTAAAAGAATTTCAGTGATTTTTTTTTTTTTTTTTACTCCCAAATATCTTATAACAGAAGATAACACAATCGACTGCCAGTGCTTTTCCCAAGAAAAGCTATTTACTCACAGTATGAGAAAAGCTCCTTATTTTCAGCATTTTCTAGTAACATTTGTTGTGAGGTTAAGTATTGCCTTGTTGACCCCATTCAATTTGCTTTCCAGAGATTTGTTTTCTTTAAAGTAAGGCAGTACATGTCTTCAAGCCCTATACAGGAATTATCCAAGACAGATATTTCCACTTTTACATTCTGTATACCTTTGGGGAAGGATACTCCTTTATGATTAGTGTATCTAAGAGAAGGCTAAAAGGGAATGAAATCCCTTACATATTCTGACCAGGCTTTGAAGCTTGATATTCTTGAGGTTCAGGAACCTAGTATCCTAGCCAGAAGCACTCACTTAAGTGATGACTCCTTGAGAAGTTCTTGTCTAGATTACGATCCTTTAAGGCAAAACTTTCAGCGGTTCATTTTGCCATTTATGGTATGCTGCAGCACCAAATCATAACATGAGTTAAGGGCATTACAGCCTCAGAGAATCAGCTGATGCATTTATTGCAAGTACAAAAAACCACAATTGTATGTATAAAGAAGCATTTGGTCACACAGTTTACCAGTTTGAAAGCACAAATTCTAATTTGTGTTCACAAATAATAGGCTTTTGTACACACAATTTGAAGCCCGTGTTGCTGTTGGTAGCACAGTTATGGAAGTGTGGGACCTGAACATTTTATAAACATATTGCCTAAGAACAGATAACTTTCTTCAACTTCTCAGTATTTGAAATTATTTCCCATAAATATTTGTGACTCTTTGCTTTGTAGAGGAGCAATGTCTTCTGAGCACTTGCTATTTGATTTGTTAGTCAGTCTTGATTGGAAACATAAGTTATATGTTCCCCCCCCCTCTTCCCCCAACACACACACACACACCCTCTAATTAGAAAACCATAATTCTTAGATACAGGCGTCTGGTACAAAAACATTTTAAAAATACAAAATTTCCTTTCTGCAAATATTATCCAATATCTGTATCAAATTGGCTGTTTCCTTGAACATCTTGCCAATGTCTTCATTTGCTAAAAGATCTGTTGAAAGTTAAAACGCAAGGGAGGTGAGCACAACTGAAGGGAACCACTTAAAATTTTGAATAAGTAGTTGTAGGAAACATTTTGCAGTATTCACATAGTTCTTGCAGTGTGATTGGCTTTAGTCAGATTGGAAATATTATGAGACTTGCCTTTTGGTTTGTGTTTTAATACTTGTGCTTACTGTCCTAGAAGGAAGAAACCAAGTAGTACATGATCACGGCTATACATTAGAGAGAAATAACAGGGTGCCAGATAAAAAGTGAAATAGGTGCACAATCAAGAGTGCTATAAATATCTATATACCAACACAAGAAGCTGAAAAAGCTAAAGTAGGATGCCTGGCAATAGAAGAGAATGTTGACGTAAGAGAATCTCTGAAACATGGTGGAAGGCCAAAAGTCAGTGGAATACTTTGTCACTGGTGTGTACATTATACAAGGAAGACCAATTTGGGTTTAAAAGTTGGGGAGCAATATTGTACCTAATAGATGTCATAAAATCTAATGAGAGGGATTATCCGAGTGGAGAGACCCATACAATAGAAAGTATATAGCTACAAATCCCAGATTATAAGAATACAAATACACTAGTAGATTTATGCTGCTAACATTTTCACTGGAAAGATATTGAGTGTGCAATGGAGAGCAAGATCATAGGCAACAAATCTGTAATAATGGGTGACTTTAACTACCTGCAGGCTGATCAAATATCATGTCAGGGCAAGGTTTAGAGAAGCAAATTTTCAATATTTTAAGAAATTGCTTCTTCGAACAGTTAGTTCAAAATCAAACAAGAGCAGAGGCTACTTTCAACTTAGTTCAAAGTAGTGCACAGGAGGTGGTTCAAAAAGTAACTGTACTGAGTCAAGAACTAATAGCGACTACTGTATGATTAAGTTCACCACCCTGTGGAGTGGGATCTTACCAAATACTGTTGCTGACACTAAACTTCGGAAGTAGGGATTTTAAAAAAATAATGAGGAATCTAGTTAAAATGACCCTAAAGTCAAAAGTGAGGAATAAGCTTAGGTCAACTTAATCACAGCACAATAGAGTCCCAGAAAGCATGTATGTCCCTAAATGGAAAAGGAGACAGAGGAAAGGGGAAACAGCATGATTGCATGCAGGGGTGCCACAAGGGGTGGGGAAGTCAGAGGGGTGAAACACACCCCCCCCCCCAACACATTTGGTAAAATTTTGCCTCCTGACTGGTAGTCCTTCTGCAGCCTCAGAGCAGCGCATTGCTGAGCCCACAGATCTCCTCCCTCTCCGCATGGAGAATGTCAGCAATGGAGGCATTTGGACCAGCCAGGCGGGGTGGCGCTACCTCTCCGGGGCTCCCCAAGTGCTGCCCGTGGGGGGAAGGGGGATGCTGAGGAGCTGACTCTGGGAGTGCTGGTGCTGTGTGGGATGGGGGGTGGTAGCCTGAGAAATGGTATTGCCACTGCCAAGCCTTTTTTGCTGTGCACGCCTCACCCAGGAGCCCGAGCTCTGTTGCTATCTCCCAGTTACACCTGAGGTGGTGTGGGGTGATGTGAGGCTGGCTCAGTACCAGATGTCTGGCCGGAGTGAAGGGCCATCCTGGCTGCAGAGGGCACGAGCACAAAATGGGAGGATGGCGCAGAAAAGCACCGATCCTACCCAGCAATTCAACTTCATGGCTCAGGATCAGATCTGGAAGGGTCTGTCCCCTCCCTTCACCCTTTCCCCTGGGTGTCTACATCAATCTCCTCCATCCACCACTGATACTATTTGATGCAATTTGGGGAAACATTTGGTAAATTTTTTAAACATCACCCTGAGATGCCTGCTTTAGACCCCAATCGGTGCCCCGGTGATATGGCAAGGTACTAGAGGGTACTGGAGCCATTAAACAGGAACATAAACTGTGGCAATTCACATATAAGATGGAATTTGTGTCAGCTGAAAGGGAATTTAAAGAGCAAATAGGTCAAATGCATGAAAACAAACAAATACTTTGAGTGTATTAGAAACAGCAAGACTGTCAGAATGGGTGAAGCTGCATGAGGGGTATCCTATTACCATTTATGGTATGCTGCAGTACCCAATCATAACATGAGCTAAGTGTATTAAGCCTCAGAGAATCAGCCTCAGTCCAGAATTAATTCAGAGTTTCATTTTCATTATGCCAAATAAATTGACACTAAGGGCACATCTAGACGGGCAAAGTTACAGCGCTGGCAATTACCGAGCGCTCAGAGAGCGCTGAAGGGAAACCGCAGTGTATGTTCACACTGGCAGCTGCCTGCGCAATAGCGTGTTCACACTTGCAGCACTTGCCGCGGTATTTGGAGCAGTGCACTCTGGGCAGCTATCTGCCAGGGCACCTCTTTCTCTTTTGCTGCTAAGACTTGTGGGAAGGCGGAGGGGGTCATGGGGCATCCTGAGTCCTGTCCCGATGCCCCGTGATGCATTGCTTCGCATCCCAGAAATCCCTGTGCTTCCATCTGCATTTGGTGTCCTCTTTCTATAGTTTGTGCACTGTGCGCTCTGCCTCTTCGGGCTGCAGGAATGGATCCCGAACTGCCGACCAGCATGCTGCTCGCTCTGACCAACACATCACAAGTGGCAGGGGAGTTATTCCTTAAACTACAAAGGCAAGAGAAATGTGACATTGATCTCGTCATGCGTACAAGCTATGACACGAGAGTGCTTGTGACCTACATGGAGGTGCTGACCACAGTGGAACGCCGCTTTTGGGCTCAGGAAACCAGCACTGAGTGGTGGGATCACATCGTCATGCACATCTGGGATGACGAGCATTGGCTGCAGAACTTTCGGATGAGGAAAGCCACATTCATGGGACTGTGTGAGGAGCTCACTCCAGCCCCGCGGCACAAGGACACGAGAATGAGGGCTGCCCTGTTGCTGGAGACGCGCGTGGCGATTGCACTGTAGAAGCTGGCTACTCCAGACGGATACCGATCGGTCGCTAACCAGTTCGGAGTGGGAAAGTCGACTGTTGGACTCGTGTTGATGGAAGTGAGCAGAGCCATTAATTGGTCTGAAAGACCGTGACTCTGGGCAACGTGCATGACATTGTGGATGGCTTTGCACAAGTGGGCTTCCCTAACTGCAGAGGGGCGATAGATGGTGGGCATATTCCAATTCTGGCACCAGACCACCTAGCCACAGAGTACATTAATCTCAAGGGGTATTTCTCAATGGTTCTCCAGGCGCTTGTGGATCACCGTGGGCATTTCACAGACATTAATGCAGGCTGGTCCGGAAAGGTGCATGACGTACGCATCTTTTGGAACACTGGCCTGTTCAAGAAGCTGCAAGCAGGGACTTTCTTCCTGGACCAGAAGATCATGGTAGGGAAGTAGAAATGCCCATTGTGATCCTGGAAGACCCCACCTGCCCCTTAATGCCGTGGCTTAAGAAGCCATACATGGGCAACTTGACAGCAGCAAGGAGCGGTTCAGCAACAGGCTGAACAAGTGCAGAATGACTAAGTGTGCATTTGGCCATTTAAAAGCCCGTTGGCAATGCCTGTATGGGAAGCTGGACCTAGCTGATGACAATATTCCTATGCTTATAGCTGCATGCTGTACGCTCCATAATTGTGAAGGGAAGAGTGAAAACTTCACTCAGGGCTGAACTGCAGAGGCTCAGCACCTGGAGGCTGAGTTTTGAATGCTAGGCATATGGTGGGAGACACGCCTGCTTTCTGCAACCCTCCTGCCCCCAAAAACTCGCTTAAGCAATTCCCAAAATCAGATCCACTTACCAGGGGCCTCCTCTCCTGTTTGCACTTTGCCAAGCTCCGACAGCTGTGACTGGGTAGCCTCCTCCGGGGTAGAAAACAGCTCCTGGCTGCATGCATCTCTGGCCTCCGAGTCATCCTCTGCCTCTGGGTCCCCCTCCACATCCTCATCCAAGATGTCCTCCTCCTGGCTTGGTCCACTCTCAACTGGCGCATGAGCTAACAAAGTATCCACAGGGGCCTTCGCAGTAGGGGTGGGGTCACCACCGAGTATCGCGTCCAGCTCTTTGTAGAACCAGTGGCTTGTGGACACAGCACTGGAGCGGCAGTTTGCCTTTCACGTCTTGTGGCAGGCGTTCCTCAGCTCCTTCGCTTTTACCCTACATTGCAATGTGTCCTGATCATGGCTCCTTTCTGTCATGCATCGTGAAATCTGTCCATAGGTATCATAATTCCTATGGCTGGAGTGCAGCTGGGACTGGACAGCCTCCTCTCCTCAAATGCTGTTGAGGTCCAGCAGCTCAGCATTGCTCCAGAATCACCTGGTGCGTGGAGCAGCATGGCCACCTGGAAAGATGTGCTGAGATCACTGCACGCATCGCTGAGCAAACAGGAAGGGGACTTTCAAATTTTCAAAGGAATTTACGGGGTGGGGATGACGGTTGATCACCTGAGGGCAGGGCAGTACAGTTCAAACCGATGACCAGAGAGGCGAGAACAGGCATTGTGGGACACCTCCCGGAGGCCAATCACAGAGCTGTAATCGCCACATTGTTTACACTGGCACTGCGGTGCTGTTGCCCCGGCACAGAAAGCTCGACGCCTCTCGTCGGGGTGGTTTTTTTAAAGCCCTGCAACTGCACAGTTTCTGCGCACTAAGTGGCGTGGCAGTGTGTGCACCTCGGGAGTTACAGCGCAGCAGGCTGCTTTACTGCGCGGACACTTGCCAGTGTAGACAGGGCGTAAATGAAGCACTGGTCTTTTATGGTAGACTAATTACTGCACAGGAGCACTTTCATGTAATGCCTTCTTTGTCATGAATATCCGCACGCATTCTCCTTGGCATCAGTTGTTCTAAGCCTTCATGATCATCAGCGTTCCTTATGTAAAAATTCCTACTGAGTAGTTTTGGTTGAGGGGGCCTGTTGATTGCCCAGCTGTCTCCTTGCTAAAGAGATTCTTTGTTCTGGTCATCTTTGACTTAATCATGCCGGCAGGTCTCAGCAGTGATTGGTGAAATACCTGCATATTCATAATCCCTGGCACCACAGCATGTTATCACTGCTGTAGAGCTGAATGGTTTCTTGTTTAAATTCTTATCAGTAATCTACTACATCCGAATGGGGCAGGTGTTTTTTCCATTTATTTTCTTTGCATATTTTGTCCTTTGGCTGCTGGACACTACATCACTAAATGACACTGTAAAGCTTGCGGTGACATTATACCTATTTTATTTTGAGAGCAATATTTGCTTTTGATACATGCAGTGAAAAAAAGGTGTGAGGATGTCCTTTGGAATTGAAACAGTTCTTGCTGAAAGAAATTGTATTTCTCAGCCCAGTTACTCTGGCCTGAAAAAGTACACTTTGTAATATAGTATTCTTTTATTGTTGCATACAAATGTCACATTTTAGTGTACTACGGATTTAAATGTTCTTCAGTTTGCATTTAAAGAAACAGTGTCAATAGTTTACCTTTACGGTAGCTCCAATTTTAAAACTTTTAAGCAGAGAAAAAGAGTGTGTGCAAGTTAGCTAGTAAACCCTATTGTCATAGCTGTACCGATGTAATTAATCCGAGTTATGAGTACAAGAATTGATGAATGAATGCATGCATGCTCTCTCATAAAACTTCTGGGATTATAAGGAGAATGGTAAGAGAGAAGTGCACAAGTCCTCTAATGGTAGAAAAATTATATTGTGTACTCTTTTACACCAGTTCAGAACTCATGAGCTTCTCCTCCATCTGACAAAAAAGCCACAGAGCTAATCCATATTTAGATTATATGGAACCTTTGATTTTGGCTTCTCTTTCTGGTGACTTTGCTCTGTACCTTGGAGGAAACCCTAGCAGAGTCTCAAATTTTGCCAGCATGGGGGCTGAGCTAAGCCTCTGGCAAAAAAAAATACCCCGACTGAAGGAGTTATTTGCTGTATATTATTGCAAAATGTGTGTCTATTGCGTACAGAGTAACAGAAAAAAGGATGTAACCTGAACTAAGTATCTTCAGTTCTCTCTGCTTTCCTGAGCCATAGAACCTTATTTTAATACTGTTTTGAACAAAGCCTAAGGGAAGAAATATTTTTCCTACTTGCAAAACTGTTTGGCTAAGGAATGATAGATGGGACATATTTAAAAATGAACGCAGCCTAAGACCCTTCCGTGCACAGCTAGATCACTCTGAAGTAGAGCTGGGTGAAACTTTTGGCTCAAACCTTTTTTCCACTGGAAAATGCAGATTCAGGTAGACTAAAACATTCCACACTTTTGTCAAATTTGCTGAAATTTTTCAGCTGGACTTCCCCCTCACCCCCCACGCCAAAAAAAAAAAAAAACCCTCTGAAAAAATTGAAATGTTTCAATTTTTTTTTTTAAATGTTAACTCACAAGAAACAAAATGTTTTGGTTTGGGTCAAATGAAATATTTCATTCAACCTGAAACAAATTTTGAAATTTTTTTCAGTTTGCCCAAAATTTTCATTTTGGGGAAACAATTAAAAAAAATTAGCATGGCCAGCAAACCAAAACCTCACTTATTTGTACAGCTCTGCTTTAAAGCACCAAGGGGATAAAATCAGTCTAAGGAAAATTGTGACCACTCTTTTCTCTTTAAACTAAAGACCTGTCCTACCTTCTTACTCTCACCTTGGGTCTCATGGCACGGACACTTCCCAAGAGAACCCAGAATTTAAAGATTGGAAAAGCTCTTAATCAGACGGTTAAAAAGAGGCTCCAGGCTCTCTGGGTCACTGTGTCTTGAAAACTTAATCTAATTGGCACGCACTCAGCAATTATGGTGATGGGTACTCCAGAAAACCCTAAAACAGATAGATATATGTTCAGGCCTCTTCTTCAACAATAGTTCTGTTTGGAGCATATTTTCATTTATTGAAAATTGATTTCAGCCTCATTTTCTGAGCGTATTTTAACTTTCCATTACAATAAATCCCTTTAAAGACACTTAGTTAATATTACACAGGGATATAAATTTTGAAAAAAAGTATTGGAAGATGACAAATTATAATTTGCATCATCTAATGAAGTGCAGCATTGATTTCCAGTAAATTTTATGCATCACCTGTTCAGTACTTGAAGCTTTCATTATTTTCACAGTTTAAAGCTTTAATTATGAGATATTTGTAACAGGTTTAATTAGTGCAAAATTCAGCTACATTCATCCTTTCTAAATGCTTTTATCTCATTTCAGAGAAGAGTATGCAAATTAAAAAAAAAGCTGTTGAGAATGTTTGTCTCTCATCCTCTTCACAAAAAGATAGATGGCTTTCCATGGAGTCTTCATTGAGTACAGTTCCAGTTTAGAACTGCTAGTAGTAAAATGTGAATATGAATTTTTATTCTAATTCAAGCTGGAGAGTTCCCTAACAGCGGGAAAGGTGCCAAAATATGATGTTCCTCCACATTCTCCTTCTCTTCCTTTAGATTACCTCCGCTGACACCTTGCTGTAAATGACAAAAGGGTTCTACTCTAAATATTTTTAACAAGAAACCTTTTATGTTGAATTAATGTCAGATGTGCACTCTGTAGCTTAAACTCTATCAGAAGCATAGAGCAATGAACAGCTTGGTGGATTATATGATTCTCAGACACATAATGTAAGAGATCAGGGTGAAGATCTATGGCTTTTGGGTCTGCATCCTACACTGCTGCAGGAAGTATTGAAATTTTCTCATAATGGCCATAGCTCTGGCCATCTAGGGATAACTAAAAGTCATGCAAGGATTTTAGTAATGTTTCTACTGCCCTGGGATGGCCTCTAATATTCAGGACTAGGTGTTCACCTGTAACCAGTGTAATCAAAGGATATTCTTTTTACCTACAGAAATAGCTTCAATCCTTGTTACTAAGCTTATGGATTTGTGTCATAGTAAAAGTGCCCAAAAGTCCCACAAAATCCACAGGGAAAATAGTATATATTGGTTATGGCTGGTTGTTTTACAAAATGACCTGAAGCTGTTCCAATGACTGGCCAGGTCATGACTCAGCCTTGGGTTATATATAGGATTCCCTAGACCAGAGGTGGGCAAACTCTTTGGGCCGAGGGCCACATTGGGGAATAGAAATTGTAGGGCAGGCCATGAATGCTCACAAAATTGGGGTTGGGGTGTGGGCTCTGGGGTGGGGCTGGGGATGAGGAGTTTGGGGTGTAGGAGGCTGCTCTGGGCTGGGACTGAGGGGTTTGGAGGGCGGGAGGGGGATCAGAGCTGGGGCAGGGGTGAGGGTTCCGGCTGGGGGTGCAGGCTCTGGGGTAGGGCTGGGGATTAGAGTTTTGGGGTGCAGGAGGGTGCTCCTGGCTGGGATCAAGGAGGGGCGAGGGGGATCAGGGCTGGGGCAGGTGGTTGGGGTGTGGGGAGAGGCTCAGGGGTGCAGAGTCCGAGCGGCGCTTACCTCAAGGTAAGCCGCGTGGTATGGCCCTCGACCCAGCGCCCCGGAGCAGGGCCCAGCCGCATGGTCCAGCCCCCGACCCAGCACCCCAGCCAGAGCGCCAGAGTGGGGCTAAGCCACATGGTGCGGTTCGCGGGCCGGCTTAAAACGGCTTGTGGACCCACCCCTGCCCTAGACACTGTTCACTGTCCGGGGGAGAAACTCTGAATCACAGCTACTTGACGTTGTATTGAAATTCTTAAAAACCCACAGGCTATGCACTTCTATGTGTCTTCCACAAGGGGATGAGCTTGTTGAGTTTCTCAAGCACACTCTTTGATAACTGCTCAGACGCAGTAAATAATCAGGAAGATGACTGGGCCCTGTGGCTACAAACAGAAGTGTATGCCAAAAGCTGTATTATAGAGGAAAACCTTGTACTTGACCATTTATTTCAATTTCTCCTCCGATAATAACTGACTCTTGTGCTGACCTGCAGCAGAAGCTGCGTGCTCTCTAGGATGGGTAAATTCTTGTAATTGCCTAGGCTGAACTGAAAAATATTATGATACCAAGGGGCAAAGAAATGTATGTGAACTCCTGCAATCTGACCAGCAAACATGACTGCATAATCCAGTTCCTGCTTAATTTCCTCTCATAGAAGTTGCAGGGAGGCAGGCTGCAGATTCACAGACTGCTCTGTAACACGTACTCATAATGTTCTGTCTTTTCTACTGCTTTTTCTTATCTTTTTCTACTCCATGACTTTGTACATACTCAGGGAGATTAGAGAGGCTATACAAATACAAAAACTCAGTAATAATGGGAGATTTCAACTCTTGCCATATTGACTGGGTACATGTCACATCGGGACCGGATGCAGAGATGAAGTTTCTTGACACTTTAAATGACTGCTTCTTGGAGCAGCTAGCCTGGAACCCACAAGAGGAGAGGCAATTCTTGATTTAGTCCTAAGTGGAACACAGGATCTGGTCCAATAGGTGAATATAGCTGGTAGGGAAAACACCACAGCAGCCCAACACGGTAGAATTAAATCTCAGAAAGGGGGACTACACAAAAATGAGGAAGTTAGTTAAACAGAAATTAAAAGGTACAGTGCCAAAAGTGAAATACCTGCAAGCTGCATGAAAACTTTTTAATGATACCATAATAGAGGCTCAACTTAAATGTATACCACAAATTAAAAAACATTGTAAGAGAATCAGAAAAGTGCCACCGTGGCTAAACAACAAAGTAAGAGAAGCAAAGAGAGGCAAAAAAGGCATCCTTAAATCCTAGTGAGGAAAATAGAAAGGAGCATAAACTCTGGCAAATGAAGTGTAAAAATATAATTAGGAAGGCCAAAAAAGAATTTGAAGAACAGCTAGCCAAAGACTCAAAGTAATAGCAAAAAAAAATTTAAGTACATCAGAAGCAGGAAGCTTGCTAAACAACCAGTGGGGCCACTGGACAATCGAGATGCTAAAGGACCACTCAAGAACGATAACGCCATTGCAGAGAAACTAAATGAATTTTTGCATCAGTCTTTACAGCTGAGGATGTGAGGGAGATTCCCAAATCTGAGCCACTCTCTTTAGGTGGCAAATCCGAGGAACTATCCCAGATTGAGGCGGTTTTGGAACAAATTGATAAACTAAACAGTAATAAGTCAGAAGGACCAGATGGTATTCACCCAAGAGTTCTGAAGGATCTCAAATGTGGGATTACAGGACTACTAACTGTAGTCTGTAACCTATCATTTAAATCAGCTTCTGTACCGAATGACTGGAGGATAGCTAATTTGACGCCCATTCTTAAAAAGGGCTCCAGAGGTGATCCCGGCAATTGCAGACCAGTAACCCTGACTTCAATACTGGGCAAACTGGATGAAACTATAGTAAAGAACAGACTTGTCAGACACATAGATGAACATAATTTATTAGGGAACAGTCAACATGGTTTTTGCAAAGGGAAATCATGCCTCACCAATCTACTAGAATTCTCTGAGGGGGTCAACAAGCATGTGGACAAGGGGGCTCCAGTGAATACAGTGTACTTAGATTTTCAGAAAGCCTTTGATAGGGTCCCTCACCAAAGGCTCTTAAGCAAAGTAAGCTGTCATGAGAAAAGAGGGAAGATCCTCTCGTGGGTCGGTAACTGGTTAAAAGATAGGGGAAAAGGGTAGGAATAAATGGTCAGTTTTTAGAATGGAGAGAGGTAAATAGTGAGGTCTTTACTAGGACCACTACTATTCAACATATCCATAAATGATCTGGAAAAAGGGGTAAACAGTGAGATGGCAAAATTTGCAGGTGATACAAAACTATTCAAGATATTTAAGTCCAAAGCAGACTGTGAAGAGCTACAAAGGGATCTCACAAAACTGGGTGACTAGGCAATAAAATGGCAGATGAAAGTTAGTGTTGATAAATGTAAAGTAATGCACACTGGAAAACATAATCCCAACTATACATATACAATGATGGGGTCTAAATTAGCTGTTACCACTCAAGAAAGAGATCTTGGAGTCATTGTGGATATTCTACTGAATGTGCAGCAGCAGTCAAAAAAGCTAACACAGTGTTGGGAATCATTAGGAAAGGGATAGCTAATAAGACAGAAAATATAATATTGCCTCTAAATAAATCCATGTGGTCACCCCATCTAAAAAAAGATATATTGGAATTGGGAAAGGTTCAGAAAAGGGCAACAAAAAGATTAGGGTTATAGAACAATTTTCATATGAGGACAGATTAACAAGATTGGGACTTTCAACTTGGAATAGAGAGGACTGGGGGGAGATATGATAGATGTCTATAAAACCATGACTGGTGTGGAGAAAGTAAATAAGGAAGTGTTATTTACTTCTTATAACACAAGACCTAGGGGTCACCAAATGAAATTAATAGACAGCAGGTTTAAAACAAACAACAGAAAGTATTTCTTCACACAACGCAGAATCAACCTGTGGAACTCTTTGCAAGAGGATGTTGTGAAAGCCAAGACTATAACAGGATTGAAAAAAGAACTAGATAAATTCATGGAGAATAGGTCCATCAATGGCTGTTAGCCAGGATGGGCAGGGATGGTGTCCCTAGCCTCTGTTTGCCAGAAGCTGGGAATGGGCAACAGGGAATGAATCACTTGATAATTACCTGTTCTGTTCATTCCCTTGGGGCACCTGGTATTGGCCACTGTCGGAAGACAGGATACTGGGCTAGATGAACCTTTGGTATGACACAGTATGGCTGTTCTTATGTTCATTCTCTTCTACTTTCTGCCACTGCCACTTATCCAGTAACATCAAAAATGTCTAAAATGACCACTACATTGCATCCACTTCTGGATGAAACAAAATTTGTTTGATCACTTTTGTCTTGATTTAAATGAATTTGAATTCTGATCATGAACAACAAATAACAAAAGGAGACAAAGAAGCCAGATCAAAACAGTTTCATCATTGTCATCATAGCAAATCCCAAAGGGATGTAACCTCCTTGTTGATCGAGCAGCACCCATATCTACATCTGGCTAGGTCCTTAACGTGGTCTGGCTGGATATTCAATTGATGTCCATCAGTGGGAATCTTCTCATGCCACTGAAGCTTTTGGCACCCACATGATTGCCGTCCACGTAGCAGTATTCCTTAGTGTACACACTTCGGAATTTCTTGGTCTTCTATCCTAATATGTCCATACCAATATAGTTGAACCAGTGATGACCGAGGCAGTTGCTCGGTTTGACTTTGAGTATTCTTATTTCTGATCTTGTCCTACCGCTTAATATGGAGCAGCTGCTGAAGTTGATGTGAATCAAAAACATCAATCACATATTCTTCAGCCTTCCTCAGCACCCACATTTCACTTCCATGTGGTAGTTAGTATAACTGTGATTCTGTAGAGCTACAGCTCTGTGAGCAGCTTGATATCACAATGTTCACATAGAGTCCCCTTAAGAGACTGAAACATGGTGGCAGTTGCTGCTACATGAGTATCTATGTCTTTTGAGTGCACTCAGCACTGCCCAAATATTTGACAGTTGCCACCTGCTTGATGTCCTTTCCAGACAGACTAATGCCGAGCTTATTGTAACACTGGAGATGGAGACTGCTTGATGGTAATGGCCAGGGACTTTCTTTTACCAGAATTAATAACCAAACCAATGCGTGCCACTTCTTGTCTGACCAGATTGTCCATCAGCTGCAGCAATTCACGAAATTGAGTTGCCAAGATAATCTCATCAGCATATTTAAGATTTATTGCATTGGTGGGGAGATCATTTCAAGATGTCCCTCAGTTGTCCACCACCTGCAGTCCACCTTCCTTCATGCAAGAAGAGATCTGGATCACGGTCCATAAGCTATAATTTGGGAAGGCACTAGGGGTTTGTAACGCAACCCCTGAAGACAGGTAAGAGTATTGTTGTACCAAGGCTGAGTAGGCGGTTACAGATGTTTTGACATACCAATGTCATACCTGATGACAGGAAGAAGATTGTTATTCTGACTGTTCAAAAAGTGTGATAAGGTTGTATGTATAGAAGTATTACACTGTTGTTGTTCCTTGGGAAGTCTTTGCTTCAGTGTTAATATCTCAAATTAATGATGCACTTTGTGGCAATGGGATACTTAGTGTGGCTTTAGACCTAGTTATTCCACTGTCAACCTGATCTATATCTCGATACACCAAAACCCAGTTTTAACCTTGGCAACTGGGTTTTTAACTTATTTGACTAGCTCTAGTTATTCCAATTGCATGATCAGTTATTCAAGTAAGGATGGGCTATGTCATGTAATTGCTTTATATCTGTCTGTAGGGTAACCTGCTAGTAGTCCCTTTCTATCTTTTTTGTGAAAGTAATATATAAGTTCTTCTTCTCAGTAACGTGACTGCTACCTTTCTTTTGTGAGTTTCAATATCACTGAAGTCATGCTTCAGGAAAGATGCATTGAAAATCACATATAACAGCACTATCCCATTCATTTACCAGTCACTACTTTTGGTAGTGAGAGATGCTGGAGATGATTTTTAGTCATATTCTAAATGTGGCTCTGCTGCCTCCCAACCAGAACCTTATGTGAACACCTTTCTTGTAAATCATCTTGTCACAAAGCTCTGTTTCAGAACTTTAGAGATGTTTCTCACTTACCCTCCACTAATCTTTTTCATTTTTAATATTTTCATTATGATTTTCAACTCCTGAAGCTCAGCAGGAAAAGGGACGCTATTTTTTTTTTGCCAAGCTTTGCCTGTCTTCGTGAGTACCATTACCAAGGAAGAAACGTTTTCCAGATGACACTGAAAAGAAAGATAAACAACATGTATGATAGTAAAATGCAGCACTAAAGATGTTCCAAAATGTCCATTGCTCCCTGTTTCAATCATTTAGCTGTCAACTGCGCTATTTATTTGGAGATTGTTTTATGGGTTATTATCTATGCTCAGGCATTGATGATAATGCCACGCACATTCATGTGGGATAAACTGAACCATAAATAAGGAGTAATCTTATATTTAAAATAATAAAGATCACAGTGAAGCAACATCTTATGTCTGTGAACTCAGCAGATATAGTGTGAATTATAAATATCTACAAGTACAGAATGGCACTTTACACATTCCCTGATATCAACATAAATTTTGTTTCTAAACAACTTAGGTATAATACTTTTTGTTGTTTCACAGGTAAATGTTACAGTTCCCCCTATGTCAGCCTCGGATACTAAGGGCATTGCTGCTGTGTTTGGTCTTTGGCTGCATTCTCTTTGCTATGTTCAATACTATTTTTGGCTAGAATCCTCTATTCTTGTTCCATGAAACTCTCAACGGCAATTCTCTTTGATTGCAGAGTCACCTTCCTGTGAGTGCAGAGATAATCAACTTGAGGCATCTTTGCTGCTGAATTCACCCAATAAGCCCACTTAAGGCTTCTCAGATGTTTCTGCTCTGAGACCAAGGGAAACTTTGTGTTTGCTTGACCTCCCTCACAGGAACAAACAGGGATTAGCATTCAGCTGTACTAGGAGTCTACTGTGATGAGTTGACTACCCATCCAGAAAAATGCAGTGCTTGTTAGAAGTGGCTACAGAGCTCATTTAGTTACTTATACTAAAACTTTGGAATGGACTGATCATCACTCACTGGAAGAATTACAAGAATAGCTGAGGCTGAAAAGATAACATGGAATATAATATAAGTATTTGGGGCATATGCACCTCACATGGTCTTTTGAGTCATCTTGTCCTTTAGCTGTTGCTTATTCATATCACATTTTCCCTGCTCCTGTCATCTGCTGCTAAGCATACTGATCAACCTTGATTTAGGCATTATGCTTTCATTAAAAGCATAGCACCCTCTAACTCATGCATAAGCAAGGACAATTATTGTTTAGTAAGCAAGCATGTTTTCTTTCCATAAATGTTTCATTATGGAAATAAATCTAAAAAAAGAAAATCATGAGTTTGAAGGTAACTTCACTTATGCTAATATTCACCATTTGCTGTCAGATAATTTGGGCAACGATCCCTCACTCTCACAGACCTTGGGAGACAGGCCAGTCCTCGCTTACAGACAGCCCCCCAACCTGAAGCAAATATTCACCATCAACTACACACCACACCACAGAAACACTAACCCAGGAACCAATCCCTGTAGCAAACCTTGTTGCCTTCTGTCCCCATATCTACTCTAGTGACAACATCAGAGGACCCAACCACATCAGCCACACCATCAGGGACGCATTTACCTGCACATCTACTAACGTTATATATGCCATCATGTGCCAGCAATGCCCCTCTGCCATGTACATTGGCCAAACCGGACAGTCCCCATGTAAAAGAATAAATGGACACAAATCGGACATCAGGAAAAGTAACACACAAAAGCCAGTGGGAGAACACTTCAGTCTTCCTGGACATTCGATAACAGATTCGAAAGTAGCTATACTTGAACAAAAAAACTTCAGAAACAGACTTCAAAGAGAAACAGCAGAACTAAAATTCATTTGTAAATTTAACACCATTAATTTGGGTTTGAATAGGGACTGGGAGTGGCTGGCTCATTACAGAAGCAGATTTGCCTCTCCTGGAATTGACACCTCCTCATCTATTGTTGGGAGTGGACCACATCCACCCTGATTGAATTGGCCCTGTCAGCACTGGTTCTCCACTTGTGAGGTAACTCCCTTCTCTTCATGTGTCAGTATATTTATGTCTGCATCTGTAACTTTCACTCCATGCATCTGAAGAAGTGAGGTTTTTACCCACAAAAGCTTATGCTCAAATAAATCTGTTAGTCTTTAAGGTGCCGCTGGGCTCCTTGTGTTTTTGTGGATACAGACTAACACAGCTACCCCCTGATACTTGACACTATAATAAAGATACTATAACAGCTGTCTGAACTCTCCATTAAGTCATTAAAATCTTTGAGATCCAAGGTTAAAAAGCTCTCTAAAAGCAAGGTGTTTTTATTATGATCTTCATTGTCCCTAAGATATATGTATAGCATTTCAGAAATGTGCCAGTATGAGCTTTCTAACCCACTTCCATTTGCAGTACTCATGAACATCACATATGAATGTTATTTAGAACAACAGCTCTTGAACATCCTAGTTAGGAACCCTGTAGTTCAAAAAGCATATGTAACATAATAAACCTTTCTCTACACAACCTACTAATACAATGTTATTCTTGGTATTTGTGGGCAAGATTTTCAAACCCATTTTTCCCCCTTCATTGGGAGCTGTGTTTGCTCAGCATCCTTGTAAATCAGGCCACTTTTCTTTGGATGCCTGAATATGTATTCAGTAGCTTAATTGTAGTCACCCAATTTTGAAAATTTTAACCAGTTTTTTCTTTTTATAGTGAGAGTGCCCAAAAGTCCAAAACCAGAGTGGGATCCAAGAGTGCTAAACTATGTACAGACTCAATTCCTCATCCCAAAGGGCTTACAAATATAATAATTAATATGGAGCACTTATATTGTGTTTTCATCTGTCATTCTCAGTGTGCTTTATAACTGTTGAGTCAGCATTACTATCCCTATTTCACAGATGGGGAAAATGAGTCAGAGCGGTTAATGATTTACCCAGTTCACATGGATGTTTTGACACATAATCTGTAAGTGGTCCTTTATGATGCACATTTTAATACTGTTTTCTTTTGTGTTAGAAGACTCTTTCATGGTCATGCTATCTGTTTTGACTCTGTCTATTCAGTTAGGCATTCTAATCCTTTCCCAATTGCTCTTTTTAAAATATACAGTTTAATATCCTCCTCAAAATATAGACACAGTATTAGAGTGTACAGATCTATGAATTTAAACTGGAACTCAGACAATAAAGATTAAATATAGTCAAAACCTTGAATATACTGCCCAGGCCTACAAATGATATTTAGGTGCATATTTGTATTTTTAAGCTTCTGTGTAGGAATTTAGATGTGCCAGACATATTCAAAAATCCTAGTTTCAAATCCTTGCATGTAAGAATGGCTGAAAAGTGAGTGCCACTACAAATCAAAGTGTACAAATTTAAATCTTCAATGAAAACCTAAAGTGCAACTGCAGTCAGATTCATGCTAGACTTAATGGAAGCTTACAAATAAGAAAAATGAACTTGTCTAAAAAGTTGTAAAGCTACAGAGGAATGACTTGATTCACACAATGCCTTAAAATGCCTCAGTGGGGCTGAATTTGCCAAGAGCATGCTCTTTCTTGAGGCAAGATCACATAGTGGGAAATTTCCCACTAAAACTACAATACTTACAGTAGGGGTACAGAAAAACCTGCCAATGTCAGTAACTTTAAATAGCTATATTAAATTTCCATATCTGCAATATTCCCTTGTACTTGCTGTGGTAAATACCTTGAATAATGCAAATATTGAGATTAGCTAACTGGATATTTTATTTTAAAATATTCCAATTACTTTATTTAATTAAGTACCACCACTGAAATCCTTTTTGGACCTTGAGGAAAAAGTATCCTGTATAGATGTCACAAAGCCTATTAACGGTGTCCTGAAATGGTGAGAAGACCTCTTAGAACACAGTCTATAGTTTGAATTCTATTATCCTTTAAAAAGCCACAGCTGCTTAATGGAGGAGTGCCTATAGTATAGACACCATACCTGGGACAGTTTCTAGATGTAATATAAATATTCTGCCTGCAGAGGTCTGAGGAAGGCAGGAGGACACTGGAGCATCTCCTGTAGCAGTGACAGCGACTATATTCTTGAAAAGGGAACAGCATGCATTCTCTGCAGCATTGGCCCTGCCTTCTACCAACTAGTATGGAATCAGGGGGACTGAGCCTTGGCCTCAAACTACACAAGCATTCACCTTTCAGCAGGTGAAATCCTGAGTCCACTGATGTCTGGGAGTTTTGCAATTGGCTTCAATGGAGCTAAGCTACACCGGTGACTCTGATTTCCCGCCCCCCAACACAACCCTTGCACTCAAGATGGTAAGCACCTGGATTGTGCTGCCAATTCTTCAACCTGGGCATATGGTTTCTTGCACTCCAGTCTCTCCTTTTGCATGCCGGTACAAGGGTAGCCAGACTCTGGCCCTTTACTTTCACTAGAAGAAGGAAAAAAATCCCATTATGCAATATATAAGCTTTCAGGCAAGAAGCTTATTGAACACAAATGTGAACTTGCTGTAGAATTACTCAAGGAGAACCAGCCACCATACAAGTTGTCCTTTAGATTTACAGCTCTAATAACATGCCCTACGTGAACTTCACATGGCAGGATAATATTATGTCAGTTCCCTGAAGTACAGAGCAAACTCATATAGATAAGTGGATCAGCCGGACAATGGTATACATATAAAGAGAAGCCAATTGTTTCTTTCCTTAAGAATTATGCCATTTCAAATGTCATCCTTTGGATGTATAAGCAGAAATAGAATTATCAGTCATCTACAATAAATGGCATCCATATAAGTGTTTAATTTGGTCCATTAGAGCAGACAGTGGCAATCTGAACGCAGATCAGACAGATGCATGTATAAAAATGCCCAACATGTCTGGAGTATTTCCTACAGTTTTCTTTTAATTTTAGCATAGGTACACAGTGACTGATATTTCATATTTAAAATGTGATCCTATATAATTATCTCAGACTTTCATTTTTTTTAAAGTAACAAGAAAATACAAAGTCAAACATCAGACATGGCCATAAACACCAAATAATTATGAGAAAGATGAATAATTCAGCAGTTCTGAGGAGGCACTCAAATGATCTTTTAAAATAAGAGGCCAAGATGGTGTGTGAAATACATATCTTAGAGCAGTTAACGTGCCCAAAAAAATGAGTAGCTCAGTAATGTAGGTTCAGTGTGTCACCCCTTCAAAAGAGAGACAGCCCCTGATGCTGGAACAATTTAGTCAAGATTGTGGTGGATTCTCTATCGCTGGCAATTTTTAAATCAAAACTGAATGTTTTTCTAAAAGATAAGTGCAAGGAATTATTTAGGGGAAGTTTTCCTGTCAGTCAAACTTGCTGATCACAGCAGTCCCTTCTGGCCTTGGAATCTGTGAATCTATGAATAATACATAAGCAGAATGTAGTGTTGGTGCAATTAATTTTTCCATCTACAAAGCAAAATGTGCACTTAATATTAGCATTGCTATCCTTTTATTTCTTAGGGGTATTAACATTTGCCATTGTCACAGACCTACTGAGTTTGGATCCAAACACTAGATTCTGTGTGCTTCTAAGCCCCCTGAGTCTGATCAGCAGCCAGACACCAGGTCTGGCCTCTCAGGCTCACTCCTAGCCTAGGAGATACAAACTTCCTGGCTGGTACCCCTTCTTGGAAGTGGGACTCTGTGCTCCACCTGCCCAAGGTATCAAGACCAGGGCTGGACCCCCAGTCTCCCTAGAATCTTAAGCATGCCCTCCCCAGAGCTCTACCCTTGTGGGTACTCCAGTTTACAGTTTAGTCTCCAAGGCCTGGCAAAGTAACTTCTTAACATACACACTCAACTCAGAGAAAACATGGAGACTTACAGATCCATGCAAATAACAAAACCTGCCTTCAAAAATCCTCCTTCAAGTGTCCTCACTGCTCCTAGAATCCTTTGGGTTTTGGTCAGTCCTTTCAGGGTTGACCCTCCTCTCCTCCTGCCCAGCCTTCAGGTTTTCTCTTCCTGCCCTGCAACAAATTCTCTGTAGCTTGTTCAGTTCTGGTAGGCAGAAAGGTTCCCTCTGACTCAGGAAGCATGTTGCTTTAACAGCAAGGTAATGCCTCTCCCTCTCTCCTCCTTTTTCTGCAGGGGAATTTCCAATGCTCTAACCTCATCCCCCAACCTTCCCCCTCTCCCCCCATCCGTCCCCCAGACAACCTTAGATAACCAATTTCCTTTAGTTTGGCCAATCTCTTTTATATACTCATTGTTCTACCAGGACAACCCCATTCTCTTTGAATCACTTCTTTATTTGACTTGTAGCACAGGGTGTGTGATGCATGGCATGGTCCCTGTCAGCAAACAGCTGACTCACTACACGCTGAAGGTTGGAATTGTATATAGAGGTCATAAAATCAATCAGAATTCATAAGTCATTCATAAACAGTTTCCCCAAACCTTCACAGGCAAGCTAGTGACTTTATGCTGCAAAATAAAGTCCTGATGATGAGTGATCCTGAGCAATCCACTCAAGGACTCCCATGAATTTAAGTGAGCCTTCAGAGTGCACAGCACCTTGCTGCATCAGACCTTACATTTCATTGAGCTGCATATCACTACATCTGAATGTTCCTATTACTTGAAATGCATACTGCTGCACTATGTGTCTATGTCTGCACAACACTAAATCATATGCCCAATATTATATTTCATATTTTTATACTTCCAGCAACTATCAAACTTTAATCCAGACTACTTTAGGCTTTGTTTTCATTGAAGCAAGGGGTATTATTATTTTATTTTTATTCTATTTTATTTTATTTTTATTGTGAGATAACTAATGTGTGTTAGCTATCCTGATGTAAAATCCTTGTGGAGACAGGCACTGTAGTTTTTACCAGGAGGTAGCTAGATGAGGTCAACAATATACCCCAGCCTTTAGTTGATATTGCCTAGTTTAACTGACAGGAAAATTACAGCTTGGGTTTTGAAAACAGAAATCTTTGTTTCTGCTTTTTTTTAATTGAAAAACCAGAAAGTTTCTAGAGAAATTAAAAAAGAAAAGGTCATTTTGGTGTGTGGGGGAATACCCAGCCCTGTCCTGGAAATAGCTAAGATACCAGCCTTCTGCCCATTTGATGGGTAGTGAAGTGGCGACTCATGCTGAGGCAGAGGCAGGGGTGAAAGTAAGTCGAATGACGCTGGGCCAGCTCTGGCCCCAGGAAGGGGCGGGATCTAGGGCGAAAGGGGCAGGGCTGAGGGTGTCAGAGCCAGCCCCAGCCCCAGCCCACCCTGTAAGGTAAGTGCTGCCCCTCCTTCTCCTCTTCCCCCCACCCCCCCGGGTAGCAGCAGCAGCCTGGGGCTCTGGAGGCTATTTAAAGGGCCCAGGGCTCCCGTGCTTCTACTGCCCTGTACTTTAATTAGTCGCTGGAGCCCTGGGGAAGCGGTGGGGCTCCAGCGGCTATTTAAAGAACCGGGGCGGCAGAGGCAGCTGGAAACCCCAGGGCTCGGGGGCTATTTAAAGGGCCTGCGGCTTCCCTGCTTCTACCACCCCGGTCCTTTAAATAGCCCCCGGAGCCATGGAGTAGCGGGGCTCTGGAAGCAATTTAAAGGGCCTGGGGCTCCAGCCACTGCTGCAAGCCCCAGGCCCTTTAAATTGCCCCCTGGGGACAGGGCCGGCTTTAGGATTTTTGCTGCCCCAAGCAAAAAAATTTTTGGCTGCCCCCGCATTTTTTTCATGCCCCCGACTCCGCCCAAACTCCGCCCCTTCTCCAAATCCCTGGCCCTGCCTCCTCCCCCGGGCCGTGCAGCATTTCCCTCCCCCACATTGCTTCCTGCAGCTCCCCCCGCGCCCTAGCTCACCTCCGCTCCGCCTGCTCCCCTGAACACGCCGCCGCTCGGCTTCTCCCTCCCTCCCTCCCTCCCATGGTTGCCGCGCCAAACAGCTGTTTGGCGGGCGGCAAGCCTGGGCGGGAAGGGGGAGAAGCGGAGCGGCGGCGAAGTGCTCAGGGGAGCAGGCAGAAGCAGAGTGGAGGCGAGCTGGGGCGGCTGGGGCACATTTCTAGGGGCGGCATGGCCGGCGCGGGAATGCCACCTCTAGAAAGGTACCACCCCAAGCACCTGCTTGTGTTGCTGGTGCCTAGATCTGGCCCTGCCTGGGGAAGCCGGGCTGCCCCAGTACGGTGCACCGGCTCTTGCCGGTACACCGTACTGGGGCGTACCGGCTTACTTTCACCTCTGGGCAGAGCTGATGCTAAACCTCAGTGAAGTATGTGGCTGCTTGTGGCACACTTTTGCCCATGGCTCCCCTTCTGCAACCCCAAGTGCTAGGGCTACAACTGGCTGCAATATAGTAAATGTTCCTTTTTTAATTTAAAGGATAGAAGGGTGGAGCTTCCTCAGGATAATGAGTAGGAATTTCATCGTGGGGATGGAGGAGAGAGCTGAAGAAACTGGCAACCCTTCCCTCTCACCTTCACTTCTCCCTCTTCCTCACTTCCCCAGCTGCACATTCATGTCCTTTATTTATATGAGACACCAGCACAATACTGCGGGAACATCTGGCACTGAAAGGCAAGAAAAGGGAAATAACATCTGAGGCAGGGCAGGGGGAAAAGGTGTCCAGATCTATAATTTCTTGTTCTTTCTTTTTAGTTTATCTTACTTTGGATGGCTGCTTCATAGCTGAATATGTCCAAAGTTTTCTTGAGGGGGCGCCTGCATTCCATGGATTATTTATTTGTAAAAAGAAAAGGAGGACTTGTGGCACCTTAGAGACTAACACATTTAGTGGTGTGTGTGCGTATGTCAAAAAACAATCCCAAATAAAATTTTTACAAAAAAACAGAGAGATTTTGATTTGGATGTGTCACCGGGATGCTTTCTGCAAGTTGTAGTTCAGGTATTCTCATCCTCCTACATTGGCTGGCTTCCCTGGATGGACAAGGGGAGTTATACCAATTATCGGGTCAATGGGGAAACAGCCACAGCTTTAGGGTTACATATTTGTAGCAGTAAAAGTCAAAATCTAAATATTAAAAGCACACTAAATCCATCCAGAACTAGAGTTAACTTTCAGCTATACTGCTACTTAGCTGCACTGTCACCAAGAAAAGGGTGCATGAAAAAATAATCATTTACACATTTTACTATGTACAAAATATTACAGGTGTACCTGGCTTTAGTTAGAGATTATTTCCCATCTGCACAATGTTGTGTCCTAACTGAGTAGGAGCTTCTGGAAAGAATCACACAGATTCTGTATATAGATTTAAATTAAGATTCCATAGGCTGTGTGATAGTGATTAGCCTCAGAATGAATCTGCCATAGTAATTTGCAAGCCATAGCAGGCTATGAACTTCAGTGGGTTTCATGGGCATGGTGGCCTAATGAATGTCCTTCACTTTCTTAGGATCTTACTGAGACGCCATCTCTGGAAAACGTACATCCAAAAAATTCTAACATTCTGGGTTTATCTTACATTTGTCTGTGTTTAATGTGAGGTTCTGTTCCTTCAGTCATTCAAAACCAGCTGCAAGTCGAGTGTCGTGTTCTTCAGATGTGGTGCCAAATACTAATATCTCATCATTCATGTTAAGAACTCCAGAGATTCCAGCTAGTAGCTCATGTATGGTGTTTTGAAATATTTCTGTGGCTGAAGAAATGCCAAAACTGAGTTGTTTATAGTGCATAAACCCAAGCATGTTATGAAGGTTATTATGTACCTTGACTTCAGGTAAAGCTCAAGTTGGTGGTATGCTGCTCTGAGGTCAAACGTGGAGAAGAATTTAGCTACATTCAGATCTGCAATAATCTCATCTATAGTGGGGCGGATGTGTCGTTTACATTTGATAGCCCCATTGGGTAAACACATATCCATGCAGATTTTGATTTTGCCTGATTGCTTGGTTTGTGGGCCACTACTATAGGGGATACCAATGGTGTGGGGCCTTCCACTTGCTTGATGACTTCAGCCTCTTCCAGATGTGCTTATTCTTCTTCCACCAGCTTTCTGACATGAAAAGGACCATGTCATCAGTTGAGCTCCACATTTGTAGCATTTTACATATGTCATCTCTGTGGTTGGACCCTGACTTTTCCAAAGTTGGTTTCCATCTTGATAACTACACACTCAATTCCTGATTGAGTTCCTAGTGTGGAGTACATGTGCTGTCTCTGTATCTGTTGCCAGGTGTCTTGCTCTATTTGTTGAACGTGTGTTTCTGACATCTTGTTTGCTCAAGCAGTGTCCATCCAGTATTCTGATGAGTCATTTGGAGTTCTTGGAGAATTTGTCTTCTCAGTTTAGCTGACAAACATCCTTGTTTTATCTGCCCTCTTATCTTGCGATCCACTTTTGTTAACTCACATGAAATCACACGGTGATGTAGGCACCCATGATACTCAGACATGTTTTTCCTCTCTCACTGATGTGCTTGCTGAAACATATATTGATTATAGTCAATATTTTTGTGATTTAAAGTACTTTGCAAGTGTAGGTAGAGTCATCTTCCTCCATCACAAGAAATAGATTTTCTAACCTTTTAAGCCAATATTCCCATCTGGGTCCCAGAGTAGAGTAAGATTCATGGACAGAAAGCTCAGGGAAGTTCAAGAACATTTTTTCCAAGTTCAGACTACAGTACTGCAAAGCATACTGTGTGGCTGTGGAATATGAGGTAGACCCTTGATAGATTTGTCACAACACCTTGGTTAGCAATGTTATGTGTACACTTGTTTGTTTATTCTTTTTGTTGTTTAACTTAAGAGGGACATGTTCAGGCTTTCTGATGCTCTCCAGAAGATATGCCCAACACTTCCAATCTGATAGAGCAAGGTACAGTTGCTGCAAAGTGCCAGTTACAGCATGGCATGAGTGTGGCTTCTGCAACTGCAGGAACAGAGACTCTTTTTTTCTGTGGGCAGTATTGTACAATCTAAAAATTCAACAGCTACAAAGCTCGTACTTTGTTTTTTGTTTGTTTTGTTGTTGTTGATCCTCATTGCCAGTGTTGTTTCCTAACTGAGTAGGAGCTTCTGGAAAGAATATATATGCTGTATACAGTTTTAATTAACATTCCACAGGCCACTTGTTTAATCCTGAAGCTCAGAGAACACAACATGCAGCTTCTTGACCGTAGCTAACTGGACTCTCCAGTAAAAACCTGAAATCTGAAATGGACTAAAAATACTAAAAGTGCTCTCTGTAGGCTATTCATTTGGATTGAGTTGCTTCTGCCAAGCTAACTGATGAACAGTGTATTCCAAGATAGAATGTCCATACGAATTTTCTGTAGGAAATGTAAGAGTTTCTATTTATGTGACCTGGCTGGTATACCTGAGACTCTAAAAGAAAAACCCGGCATGGATCACAGAATGAATTCTCCATAAACACTACACATGAGTTTCTCTTCCTGTAAGACTCCTGGGGGGAATGGTGGGAGAATGGAGAGGGATACCATTAACAGTTTCACTGTTTGACATTTTGATGAGTTATAGACACATTATTTATATTTATGGAGGAAAGAAAGCTATTAATCCATCTCCCATAAATGGCTCACAGTCAATAGTTGTGCGTATCCTGTGGTAACACTGTTGGAAGTGGAAGTCTTTTAAAATCCATAAAGGCTGACAATTGTAACTGAAATGCTTTTCCTCCTTTCAGTAACCTAATGAATGAACTATACTTTAAAAACATATTTGAGTAAATAGCTATATTTTGGCTTATCATTTAGTTTAAAATATTCTCCCAGTTGTAAGTTTTATCCTGCCAATTTGTCTGATACCATATTACCTTCCAGAATAGGCATGTGTCGAAAGCTTTATATCAGCTTTTAACAAATTAGGAGATTTTTGCTGCAGCTAAATTATGTATACTCTGTTAGATTTTAGTAATAAAGTACCAAGATTTAGTCACTCTCAGCACATACAAACTAAGGCATAGTGGAACATTTTGGCCAACTTTTAATCAAAAGTTTAAAGGCTCAGTTCAGTGCTATATTTATTACAGAACGAGAATATTCTTTTTTAGATTGGGACCTCACCACACTTAAGAAGTTTGGGCTATGTTTGATGTGCAAAAAAAACCAACAATATTTATAATGTGAGCATTAGTGCTAATGGAAACTCTGGCTGGGGATGGTAAGGTGTAAATTTTCCACGTAATTCACCCAGTGCAAGTGCTTATTCTACAAATCCCCTTGTGCACCTGTAGATTGACAACTGTGGTGAGTTATGAGAGGTTTTCTCAAGCAGAAAAAAAATTATTGCTAGTAAAGCCCCAATCCTTAGGATACTTTTATATGTGCTTTAACTTTGCGCATATCTGTGTTTCCACTGCAGTCAATGGGACTACTTATGACAATCAAGTTAAGCACATGCATGTTTGCTGAATTGTAGCCCAAGATGCTGATCCACATAAAAAGTGAGTCAATGGAAATCTTGATTCTGGCCTAAATTAAGATGACCAAATGATTTATCCTATAACTGAAACCCTTTAAAGTAGTAACAGCTTTAGTTCATATAAAGAATTATGGATATCTTAATTTAGATTTGGATAGAGCCCTGTGTTCATTGATGGTAAACATTTTGAAGAAGACCCACCAAAAAATATAACTGGACAACCTTACAAAAATATGCAAATAGTCATACAAAATTTTAATAACATTCCTTTGCTCCTTTTGTGTTCACTTCCAGAGAGTATTTGCACAAATGAACTTTACAAGCATGAACGCTCAGAGGTGGGGTAAGGTGTGGAGGGAGAACAACTCTAATCTTGCATGCTTGAATATTTCCCCAAAGTAAATTCAAATTGTATATGCAATTGTAATATTCACAATTCACTGTGTCTGTTAGTTACATAAGCAATATCACCAGGAACACAAAAAATCCAGTATGATTTATGGAATTAGCCAGAACAGTACACATATTTAATTTCATATATTCACAACCTGCAAGTCTTCATTATTCACTATTGCACATAATTTCAAATCGTAATTTTCTCAAATTTATTTGTATTTGTTGATAATTTATGAAGAAAAAAGTATATTAAGTAGTTTATGGGAAAATAGTCCCATAAACTACTTAATATAGATGTCTTGGCCAGCTCTACCCCAAAAATATTGTAGCTCTCCATTGCATTCACCTCTTCTCTCATTTTCCTAATACATTCTAAAAACTTGTTTCAAATGAAAACATAAAATAAAAGCTCAATTGTGTGTGGGTTTAGATTCTAACTTTTTTTATAGTATATCCAAACAGATGTTGTTAAACCATGTAAGATGGTTATTAGAGTAGAACCTTAATTTTTACAAACACAGATCTTATGAGTGACCAGTTATATGAACCATTTTTCCCAACTGAATTAAAAAAGCACATAACAAAAGTAATATCCATGAAGAACAAGTCAACATCTCCCTTCATATTCTGATGCCTTCAGTGCATTGGAAATAGCTTTGCAGTGATTTTAAAGACAAGAAGAAAATCAATACAGTGCACCATACTACAACTTATGCACTAGAGTGTATTTTGAGATATTAAATTTTATGAACTTTTCAATTTTTTTATGAAGTCTTCAATCCCCATTTAGTATAAAATAGGGTTACTGCCATCACTGTAAAGTATTAAGATCTTGTTTTCAAAATTTGGGGGTCTGCACAAATGCAGTTTTGTCTGTACATTTTTGAGTACTATCACCTGCAAACACCATTTGGAAAATTGCAGACTTTCATATCTTTGTTGGCAGAATCCTGAAAACTGACGTATCTCCCAGATAACAGTGCATAGATTGGAAAGTTATTGGGAAATCCTCAGCAAGGAAAAGTTGACTTATTATCCAAAATCAGCCCTAGAAACACTTCTTTACCAATTTGTTTCCCTTTCCAACAATATGAAAAATTAGATTCCACATGAGTTCCAGAGGCTTGTCTATACAGCAAGTTACTATGCAACACCAGGGTGTGAATCAACAGCACACCAGCTTGCCACACATTAACATCCAATATGAGTTCTGATACAGTACACTGAAAGTCCCAAAGTGCCATTTGGCTTACTACTAGTAATAGCAAACTGGTAGTCCGTCGATTCATACCTTGACTTATCATGCAGTAACTTGCTGTTTAGACAAACTTTCAAACAATGTCATATGCAGCCATCACGTACGGTTACCCCTGAGTACCTGGCATTATGATTTTAAATACAACAGTCCTTGTCTGCAATTCTCAGCTGGTGTAAATCTACATTAACTCTGTTGTCTTCACTGGAACTATGCTGAAATACACCAGCTGAGAATCTGAGACTACCCAGTCGAACATAATGTTAGTTAACCTGTTACAGCAGGATGCATTTTCCCACAGTGGAGAAGTTAAAAACAAACAAACACAAACAAACAAACAAAAAAAAACAAATGCATCAAAGCCTGAAAATAAGCAGTACTAAAAGGAATTATATGTGATGTATAGGATTAGAGGATGTCAGATATAGTTAGCACTTGCTTGTCCAACACCTGATTAATTGCTTTTTCAAATTCTGACATTTCAGGTGTAGAACTAATAGGTTACTCTGTTTGCTGTTTATTTCAAGTAAATTTAATCCTCATGAAAGATGGCAGCTTGATGGCATTAGAAAATAAAGTCATGTATTTATCCACTGATCAGCTACCAATTTACCTTAATCATCAGTACTGCAGGCTCCGCCATACCCTCCTGCCAATGTACCTCAACTCTGGCCCACAGGTGAGAGAATAGTTTTAGTCTCTATGCACAATATTTATGTATGTAAATTCTCCATGACCAAGTATTTCAATCTTTGGCTCATCTGCCACATCTAATTTAATCAAAGTATGTATTTTACAGCACTCATTACTGTGATGTCGTAGTGCTCAACAAATATTTAAGTAATTAAAATCTGAAAGTACACTGAGAAAATAGTAACATCTTTCTTTGTCCTCTTTCTTCCAATATCATTTATTGTATTAGCAGTTGTACTTTTTTTCTATTTTTTCCCTTCTTCTTGTTCTATACATATTTTAGAGGGAGCTTTTGTAGCCCTATCACTATAACATCTAAGCACAGCACAGGTAGTTCAGATTTGCTAGGCAATTTCAGTTAAGTCTATAGTGGATTTAATGGAGAATCTTCTCTTCAATTTTCCTTCCCTAGGTGATTGTTTTTGTGGGGTGAACATAGCAAAGAGATTGTTCTTCACTAGGTCCATTCTGTTCAGCAAAGCAGCTAATATTTAGGCATGTGTTCTTAAATTCCATTGATTTCAATGATATTTAAATTCATGCTTAAAGTTTAGCATGCATTTAAGTATTTTGCTGAATAAGCATGTGCTTCTGTACTTTGCTGAACTGAGGCCTCAGTCCTTAAAGTGTGATTATTTTGTCATTGGGCCAAGGTACTCCATAGCATAGCCAAGACTGGCTGCCAAGAAAGCCATTGTTGATGACTGTTCCATTATTCCTGTTAACTGCACTTGATGCAGTAATGTCCTGGTCATGGTGGCTCTTAAAATATCTCAGGCCCAGTCCACTGAATGCTTTGAAGATCATAGTTTCAAGACCATGATTTAGAGTTTAATCTGGAATTCAGTGGCAAGACTATTAAAAGTCTGCAGCACCAGGTTGATTTTTCCATTGCCTTCTCACTTAGCATGTGGGATGTCACACTTGATTTCAGCTGGAGCTTCTTAAATGCCATCATAGTCACATCCAGAAATAATGTGGTACGCTCGCACACAGTATAATCATATTCATAAGGAATTATATTGTTCAGCGGCAACTTCTTGAACAGACCATTAATAAATGGGAACTTTTATAGAGCAACCATTTAATATTCTAATGTTATGTCTCTGGTTTTATTTAAAAATAATAGTTGAAATGTGTGGCAGAATTAATTATTAACACATTTGTGTGCCACAGAGAAAAATAAAGAGAAAAAAATAAAAGATAGAAAAGTGGCTGGCTGGCTAGGTTGTGAAAAGCAGAAGCAGCAGAGTTTCTGCTGTGAAAGTAGGCACTGCCATCATAGGATACAGAATAAGCTAGAACTAAAATCAGCTAAGTTGCTCATAGAAGGTCACCTGTACGTAGTACTATCACAAGAAGTGAATTCTTCAAGACAGTAGTTCAAACTGCAAAGGAAAAAGCTAAGTGTGTGGACAAAGCAATGAATGGAGACAAGTACAGGTCCATAAATGGATTTTTTCAATCCCTCAAAAAAAAATTTAAAATTTTGTCCTATCCTGAATTGGGCTGAAAAGCCAAAGTCTCAAAATTTTTGGTGAACTGAAATTAAAAAAAAAGAAAGAAAAAAAAATAATTCATTTTAGATCCATCAAAATGTTTTGATTCAATACATTCAAAATATTTTTTCTCATTTTTAATGTAAAATACCATACGTTTCCCAATGAGAAGTCATTCCAAACTGCAAAATTAAAACATTTCTTTCTGAA
This sequence comes from Natator depressus, assembly GCF_965152275.1. Lineage (NCBI taxonomy): Eukaryota > Metazoa > Chordata > Testudines > Cheloniidae > Natator > Natator depressus. The sequence goes on from NC_134236.1 coordinate 95,711,195, forward strand.
ATTGTCAAAATGGAACATTTCAATATCATTAAAATGTTTTCTCAAACTTTTCCAAAATGAAAAATTTGTCAAACTGACATGTTCCTTCAGGAAGTTCTGGTTTTGACAAATCCTCATCTTCTGACTATAAAAAAAAATTCATTAAAAAATTCCTGACCAGCTATTTTGAAGACTCTGGTTGGAAACAGTCCAGCATTCACACAGAGATGGAATAACTCCTCCAGTCTGTCTATAATTGCTAAGATTCTTTGAGAAAATAAATGCACTGAACAAGAGGTCTGGGTTTTGGTCTGCATATTGTACTTTCAGGCTAGAAAGGACACCATGTCTTGAAATTCTTTGCCCTGAGTTATCTTTTGGAAGTGTGCAACAGTTGTTCCAGCTGGAATTGAAGTAACAATGAACAGATTGTAATGTTCTTCAGAAAGCATCCCGGAGCAGGAGGACTTTTGAGCCCTTCTGCAGAGAAAGCTTTAAACTTTCTGTCAGGACCTATGACAAAGCAATACTAATTTGGTGATTCAAATTTGTGAGATCTGTAGAAAAATCATACACCACGTTTTCTGACTCCTGTGCTGACAAATGAATCAATAAAGCCATCAAAGCCTCCCAGACAGTTGGCCACAAAGCGACAGGAGTTGAAAGATAAGGCTATAAATGTATATTTTTTCAAAAGGAAATTGCAAGAAGAAAATAAGTAGATATCATTTATGGGAAAAGTAGTAGGTTACAATGCCAGCGAAAGCATTGAAGGCTGCTTATCTGATTTGTCTCAGGATAGCAACACAAGGCAGAAAATCTTATGCTACTGGGGAAACTCTTATTATGCCAGAAGCAACTGACATATGTAAAGGTATTCTTGGAGCACAGCAGAAGCGGGCTAGAACAGACTAGAAACTATTTCTGTAGTACGTCTGAAAACACAATCAAAGACACGACTTCTGTTGTAAAGCCTCAGCTCTTGGACAGAAGTGGCAGCAGGTTTGTATTCCAGTTTACTGGATCTTCCAATGACGTTGGGCTGGGATGACTACACGTGCTATGTTTATTTGTACCCTTTTCAATATCTGATTTTGTGAGGAACTGATTTCTTACCAAGATATCCCTATAAATAAGAGAGGATCTGACATCTGACGAGGTTTGGATAACTTTTATTTTCAAATAGCTTAGAGCAGGAGGAAACACGTTGATGCAGAAGGATTTGCATTGATGAAATAACGATCGCAGGGAAAAAATAGATGTTCCCCCCCCTTTTCTCAACTCTAAGGTAAAACTTAGCATTAAAACTAAAAGTGTACTCTGCTTTTCATAATGCAGCTAGCACAGTCTTGTAAATTGTATGTAAACCCTCCATGGTTTTTAGCCCGTGGTTCTCTCACTACGCTCTGTGTACACTTTTGGTTTATTAGTACTGCATTGTGGTGACGCCTCTTCCAGGCAGGGTGGGCTAAACATACCTCAGAACATTGGCCTTGTAAGGCTTCTTGAGTTAAACAAAAGACTTCTCCAGTGGAGCCTTATTTGCTGACTCTGTAGCTCTCCCAGTCTCTGCTGGCTTTGGGAGGTGGATAGGAGCATGAATGGACTACATGGGGATCAAATCACCACGTTGTTCTATACTCATTACCTCTCTATCTGCATCATTGGATTTTTCTTTGCTTTATCTAGGGCTTTTAAGCTCTGAATTGAAGTTTTCAGAATTGTATTGGCTATGACAAAGAGTCATCTTTGCTCAGTCCTTTTAAATGTTGTTGTTTCTCTTAGTTCTTGTGCTACCATAAGGACTGCCTTTTCAGTGAGAGGGTAGTTGCATCTTAAGCACTTTGGCAGGTGGGCTTTTATGAGGGTGAATTTCAAGTACATGAGATGATAGTTGGCTGGTCTCAGAGTCATCTGTGTTCTAAAAATGTTGCGGAAGATCTGGTTGTTGTTGGCATTGTTTCAGATGTGAAGATTATTGAACTAGCTCTCCCTACTGAAAACCCTCCCATGTTTTGTAGTGTTAACTAATATGGTGGCCTTTCTGGTCATTACCAGATCAAGAAGTATGTCTTAATAATGAGGCAGTTTGCATGAGTCTTCCAAGAAAACTGGCAGACACCCCCCCGCCCTTGGGATATATTGGAATTTGCCTAGTGTGACGGGGCAAGGCCAGATGGCTATAGAAAAGTAGTGGGAGATAGATATATTAGCTCCAGGCTAAACAAATCCCTGGTACCAGGATAAGTGAAATGGCAGCTGCTCCAGGTCAATTAAGACACCTGGGGCCAATTAAGAACTTTCCACAAGGCAGGGAGAATGCTAGGTTGATTGGGACACCTGAAGCCAATCAGGGGCTGGCTGAAACTAGTTAAAAGCCTCCCAGTTAGTCAGGTGGGCGCGCATGTCAGAAGCTGTGGGAGGAAGTTGCGCTGTTGGAGAGACTGAGTAGTACACACCGTATCGGGCACAAGGAAGGAGGCCCTGAGGTAAGGGTGAAGTGGAGCTTGAGGAAGTGAGGGCTGCTGTGGGGGAAGTAGCCCAGGGAATTGTACATGTCATGTTTCTAAAAGGTCAGCTACCATAGCTGATATGATTAGGGTCCCTGGGCTGAAGCCCGGAGTAGAGGGTGGGCCCAGGCTCCCCCCCCTCCTTTGCCCCCTGATTAATCACTGAGACTGGGAGACAACAGATTGTGCAAGGAAGGATAACTTCTCCTCACCTCCCTCGCTGACTTATGATGAAAATGGCTCAGTAGACTGTGACCTTTGTCCCTAGAGAGAGAAGGGTTATGTGGAGGGTCACAGTGAGCCTCTGAGGCTAGCGAAATGCACCAGGAAACGCAGGACCCACGGAGGCAAGGACAGAGCTTTGTCACACTAGATAAAACAGTTATTTAGGTGATAATCTTGCTGCAGCAGAGAAATGGACTGACTAATCACTAGGTTTTTTTTCGTTCTTCTAATTTTTGGGATTCTCTGTAAAGTTAAAAAAAATCACAATTGTTACTCTTGTGGCATCCTGTTAATGACGTCCCTGTGTCCCATGCTTTTAGCACAGTAACATTTTGTATTTTATATATCCACATGAGGGTCCCTGTGCTTTCTTTTTGCCCTACAACATGAAGGGGAGTGAAGGAGTCAGACTAATAGTGTAAAGGGCCCGTACATTCATGAAAGTGGGGAACAGTGCTAATGTGTGCCATATTATCCCCCTTTCTTTGAGTCCATATGAGCCTGAGCCTCCATGCTAATTCCACATGGTTGGAGATAGGTGCCGTTTCAAGGGGCATACAGGAAGTGGACAGGAGGGAGTTGGAGAGCAGCTACCTTATGCAACACATTTTCCTCTAAAATTATGGATATCTACGGTCAAGTTTATTGGGAAGGGATTCTGCAGGGAAGCCAGTGGCAACATAGGACTGCAAGAGTGATGCATCATGGGACCTAACCTACAGCTCAGACATCCATGGTCCCTTCCCTTCAAGGGGAGAATTTAGCTGGAGATTCACTCTGGAGGATCCTCATTGTCTGGAATCATGACCTGCAGTGGAGCCAGTGTCTGGACAACCTAACATGTGTAGCTGGCTTGTCATAGGCTGCCTAGTTGGCTGTACTGATGGATTGGTTGGAAGTGTCAACAGGCCAGCTCTTAAGCCCAGCAGCAACAGTTCAGTGGCTGCTCAAAGCGTTTCCCCTGTGATAGCCCCTGCACCTGCTTTTTACCAGCCCAGCTCCTGCTGTGCCTCCATCCACAAAACCTTGTTCTGACCCTTGGCTCCAATTCCTGACTTTGATTCTGGCGTCTGGCCTCTAACCACTAGGCACAACTGTAAATGTTGCAGTCAGTGGCACTCAGACACTCACTTCTTGCAGGTTTATCCATGCAGGGGGAAGGATGTAGCTCTAGATTCCCTCAAGTACCTTTCCTGCTACTAACTTGGGCTGTAGAATGCCTCTCAGGTGTTACAGTGCCATATTAAAGGCAAGAAGCTGGTTCCTAAAATCTAAGCAAATTATTTCCATTTGTTTATCATGTTAATTGTTTGATTACTTCCCTAGTTGATCTGAACAAGGATACCTACAGGTTAAATGCAGAGACTGCATCTTTATTAAGTAGCTATTAACTCAACATGGGTGGATAGCACCCCAACAACCATACAACAGGGGATTTCTAGTCCAGATTTCAATGGTGAAAGATATAATAGAAACCATAAGGTCGGAGCGTGATCTCATCCCTTTAAATCACCAGCTAGGAAGCTCATCAGGATGGCCAGAGTCCCTGGCCCCCACTCCACACTCAGGGAAAGGTGTAACTATGAAGGAGCCTGAAGCTGTGCAAGACATGGAGACTACAGCCGTCACTAAACCAAACCAGTTCTTAGGACTAGTGCTAGAGACCCCCCCCAGCTGCAGTTAGAGGTTCATATCTGCAGTCTGCACTTGATTCCCACTGTAGAGGAGGCCAGTAAGTAACTTGGATGTCCCCCATCACACCTTGTTGGGCAGCTAATCCTGAACCAATGCATCCCTTACTTCTTAGTGGCAGTACTTATATATCATTCACAGCCCTCGGGGCATCCAGAACAGCAGCAGCAGGGTAGACAGGGATGCAGGTTGGCCATCCTACTTCGCAGCATCTGCAGCTGTGGGTGCCTCAGCAAGCACTGCCATAGTTTCATCTGCTACTCTACCTTTCCCTTCCCAACATACTTGTGGCCGCAAAATTGGTGCCAGACTAAACGTGCCCAGATCTAGGGAGGAGTTTCCTATTATAAGCTCCAACTTAAATTCTCGGAGCCACATAATTCCAAGGCAGTCAGTGGCACCCTGGGGGTCTGAGGTGGCCAAAGGTACCAGCACACAGCACTGCCCTGCCCATCACAGGGGCGCTGCTAGCTCCCAGTGATTGAAATAAGTGCAGCACCCCTTTGCCAGAGCAGGTGCTCCTAGCTGAGCCAGTTAAGGGGGTTGGGCTGCACCTGGGCTATAAAGTGTCAGAGGGAGTTCAGTGAGGACAGAGTGAAGTTGCAGGAAGAGGAGTTGGGGCTGGGTAAGAAGACCCAGCTGAAAGTTTTGCCTTTTTGGGAAAGAAAGGCAAGGCCTTGCATCTTCTCTGGCTGCTAAGGCAGCAGGAAGGGACAGTACCTTGGGAATAAGGGGCTGTGTCCAGCTTAAGGCTGGGTGGAAGATTTGTTTTTGTGGTTAGTTTTTGAATGGGCTGTGACTGGCTGACTATGACCATGTGGAGTTTTGCTTAAGGAGCCCTGAAGAAGGGGAAAATAGAGGCAGGGCACTGCAGATGTATCCCTGGCCAAAAGGGGATGCTTGGTGTTGTTCACTGTGTTGCACTCCAGAACAGAGGTAGGATCATCTCCCCAGAACCCCAGCAAGTATGGGACAGATGAGGACCAAGTGAATGTACTTAGGGGAGAGGTCTAAGCTCCTGGCCCCACAGCAACATCTCCAGATACATGGCTCAATTGAATCCCTAACCTGGCTAGAAAAGTGAGCATTTGCTTAAGGACTAAGGTGAGTGCTGATACTCCTAAAGTCAAGCCTTCCAATTCTGTCCCATCCTATCACTAGTTAATGTTTTTCTACTCCTAGAACCTACCTTATGCAACAAAGCTACAGTTTTTCTGTAGTTTCCATATGTCCATTTCAAAATACACATTACATCACTTTTCTACAGAAATACCATCCTGTATCTCTCTTCCCATTTCATTAGTGTTCTTTGGTAGAAATCTATCTGGATTTGAAGTTTTCTTAACTTTTAGACTTTCTAATTTTTTGCTGACCAGTTCTGGCCAGACACTGATGTCCTATAGTTTTTCTTCTCTTTCCTCTTGGGATTTTCTGTTTCTGGCATCTGTCCCCATATGTCTTTGTGAAACACAGACATCTAAATTTTATCCTTGACTTTCTTTTCTGTCAATAAATTAACCTTTGTAGCTCTTAAAGGTACTACCATATCATTCAATGACCTCTTCTAGTTTATGTATCTGGCCTTTTAAAAATGTATTTAACCTCTTGTATAATTTTACTTTCTCCCTTTATTTTTCTTTAATATTTTTCTCTTAAATCAATTTTGTATTATTTCTTTTTCTTTTTTTTTCTGTTTTACAAATGAGCTGTAGGCTGGCAGAGGAGTTTGCAAACTATTAAGTGTTGCAAAGTGCTGACCATTGAAAAACAGTCTTGCAGGGCCTAGAACAAGATCTGATAAATCCCCTTACGTTACCAAGGTGTTGTAAAGATAAATTCATTAATGTTTATGGAGCTCTCAGATACTACAGTGATGAGCACTGTAGAAAAGCCCATGAGAGAATTAATTATTCTGTATTCAATACAGAGTTTGGATGGCATTCAATACATAAATTATTGGGGCCACATTGAATGATGACAATAAAGAGACAGTGAATAGCTATCCATTCATTGAGCAGCATATAGTATAGTATGTGATTGTGTCATTAAAAACTGGAGAGTTATTGACATTTTCTCACTTTTAAGTCCATGTCTTTGCTACCTTAACTTTCTTTTAACACAGTTTTTTGTATGTAACACATTAGTATACTGGGATGCAGTGGTGTCCTCCTTGACTCCTCCAACTCACCCTGAAGCATGAGTTTCAATTTAATGTAAGCATGAATTTTGTCTTGCATAGCAACAAATGCTTTTAATGGTCACAAAATTAGCCAGCTGTTTTAAAAACCTTACAGTATTTTCCTGGTGGACCTCCTGCAAAGCTGATCTCCACACTGCAAAGAGGAGTAACTCCTTTTAGAGATTCTAACTTCATTGCTCCTTATTTCATGGAATGTCTCCTTGTTTTTGCATTATAGGGCAGAGTATAAAAAAGACCTGCTAAGTTTTTATATATATATAATATGTATGTATATAATTTTGAATAACTCAGAAAGGCCCCTAAAAAAAAACAACTCATCCCCTTTCTAATCAAAGGTATCAGACAGTACAATTGCTTGCATTAAAACTGCCATCACAGTCTCTCTGGTGTGGCACTTCTGGGTGCAGTGACAAATCTGTCTGGCTCAGTTGTACTCTGAATTTGTGTGGCAATCTGGGCTCGTTGAGGCAAAACTTAACTTAGCTCTCTTGTCAATGTGTGAAAGCTACTGCTCCTTTCATTATTAATATCATCAAATATTATCTTGACATATGGATATATTCCCGTTCCATTTAAAGTGTCAGCTGTTTATTTCCTCACTCAGTTAACCTTTCCTACCTCCTTATAATTTGTTGAGCTATCATCCTTTCTACAATCTGCTATTTTTTTCAAAAATGCTGGGAAAGGGTGGTGTGTCATTCTGAGTGTTTCTCAACATAAATGTGTCTGATTTTCCATTCATGCTGTACATAAGGTCATAATACTAAGAAAGACCCTTGTTTAAGCCCATAATAATATTTTGTTGCAGGCCTGGTTTAGGTCTTGCTATTCATATACATAGATATTTCAGCTGTATTTGTTATGGTCCCTAATGATCCTCTATATATCAGAAACTAGGCTAAAATTGATTTTATTCAAGGTACACGACCAATTTCAATGTGTGTGTGTGTGTGTGTGTGTATATATATATATATATATCTATATCAGATGTCTTGTAAGAAATTTCTTAAGTTTAAGGCCCTACTTATGAATTTCAACAACTTCTTCTTGAGTCCTGTTTTTGAGGGATTATATGATCTCTCTGGACTCCCAACTTGATGAGATACTACTATTTTGATGACAGTACTGTGGCAGGGGAGACTAGGTGCAGAGGCCCTGCATCACTCTGCCCCAGAGTGGAGCAGAGAGAATTCCTCCAGGCAGTCTAGAGTGGCTGAGAGGAGCAGCCAATCAGAGGGGCTGATGGAGCAGCCAATCAGAGGGGCTGATGGAGCAGCCAATCCGGGGCCAAAAGGGCCCTATATAAGAAAGCAGCAGAGCAGTGAAGTTCAATTGCTATGTGGAGTTTGAGGAATGAAGGCCGGGTGCCTAGCTGGCGGGAAGAGCAGCAGGACAAGCAGCAGGTCAGTGCAGGCAGGCTAAAGCCTGGGGGACTGAGCACAGAACCTGGCCAGGCCAGTGAGGGTACCAAGATGGCTCCCGCTCGTGGGGTTGAAGATGAGCCCAGGGAGCCTGCTGAAACACCACCAGCTGCGGGTACCGAGATGGGCCCGGGCTGGTTGGTTGAAGAGGGCAGTGCCTCTGGAAGAAGCCTGAGCGCTACGGCCCCATACCAGGATCGTGATAAGAACTTGGACTATAAACCCTGGAAGTGGGGACAGTGTATGTGGCTCGACCGGAGGGCTGAGTTGCTGAAGATCTGCCAAGAGACCCGTCAGCCAAGAGGGGGTGCCACCCCGGTGTAAGAACAAAAACCAAAAGCAGGCTCACACTCAGCCAACCAAAGGGGGCTGTTCATGAGAGGCGGATGCTGCCCCCGAAAAAGACGGTGATTGCAGGTATATTGGCCAGAGAAAACAGGGCACTCGTGAGAGGTGGGTGCTGACCCTATTACAAGTACCTACAGTAGTTTAACTTGTATTAACTTGTATCTTGAACAGTGATTGGTTTCCAGATTATACTTTTAGTGATGATTTAGGGATCTGTCTGTATAACTTATGAATCCTGGTTGGTGTTATGAAGTTGACCTCAGCCCAAAGACCCTGTGTTGATGTGTATCCACTATCACTAACAGGGTTACACATCAAACTGAGGGCAATGGGGAATACTTAATTTTAATGACTGGGTGCTTTGTATGGGCAATAGATATGCTAAATGGGGATTGCTTGACCTCAGGAAAGGTAACTTCCTCCTCCTGTCTGAAGGGAGGGGAGAGGAAGGAGATTGGAAAGTTACTAGACTCCAAACAAAGAAGCCCAGGTATTGGTAGGGGTGAATATAAGCAGACTCAGAGCCACATGGGGAGCTTGGGGCAAGACACAGTGGAAGTTTGGTTATGACTGGCCTACATCAGAGCAAGCTGATTGATGGAGAAGGCTCCATGTTTCAAAGCATAAGGTATGCACTGGAGCAGAAGGACTCTGTGTGGATCCAAAGGACATTGACCCTAGCCCAAAGAATATCCTGGACTGTTGAGGAAACCGAGGCAGGGAAATGCATGTAGGGTTTATTATTTTTGTGCAGATCTGTTTATTTCTCATGTGATTTTTTTAAATAGAGTAATGTGTAAGAATTCTGTGCAAATTGCCTTTTATATGCTACACCTACCACTTGGCCCCTCGAAGAGGTAAGCCATGGAGTTCTGGGAGAGGATGTGTTTAAGCTATAGGAGTGTCTGAGAAGTCAGCACTGGTTCCAGGGGTTGTGCAGGAGACTATGTGGTTGCTGCTGTCATTATGGGGTGCTAGACAGAGGGCCTGAACCCCAAAATATGCCTAGGGACCCCAAGACTGTTGGTGACTAGATGTTAAGAATCTGTTTGAAGTTTAAAACACCAGTGGATCCAGCAGTTGGATCTCCTCACAGCTGTCTGATGAACAGCCAGCAGGGGGAGCCTGGCTGGATCTGTTACAACTTCTAAACCCAAATTTCAGTTTCTAAGCTGCTTATAGATCTCTTAATAATGGACTTGCAACTAGTATTGAATGCTACTTAGAGTGTCGTTTCCAACATTGATCACCAGTAGTTCACGTTTTTTCACTTGTCATCAGTTATCCCATTTAGTGTAGAAAATTATGATCTTAGCTTCGAGAAATGCATTACCATACCTGTTCTAGCCATCTCATCTTGTGTTCCGTCGCTTGCTGCTCTTCACCCCCACCCAGCTTCATCTCTCATCCCCGACCATAAATAGCATATCCATCAACCAACTGATTTTTACAATAAATCACTTAAAAATGGGAAAATGATAGCCTCATATTAAATGTAATCAAAAACAGTTTTCTACAAAATGCTCTTTTGTGGTTGGGGGTTTACCTGCTGAATAATTATAATTTCTGTTTTGTTTTTCTCTTCTTAGCTGTTCACCTGTATGTATTACAATTTTTTTATGTTGACATGACTGAATCAGAGTACAACTGTTGGTGACGTTTTAAGGATTTTTTTTATACAGCTTGTGTCAATAGAAAAGGGGATTGTGAAGAGTTTTCTTCCCAACTCTAATGCTGTATCAGTCTGTGACCTTAAGCAAGTCACTTTTAATTTACCTGTGACTCAATTTACCCACTTAAAACATGTCATAATATTTATCTCAGAAATGTGTCTCATAGTTTAATTATTTTTAAAGACCTTAAAATGAAGGACTTGATCAATCAGTGTCTTTACTCCAGTTTTACACTAATTATTATTGATTTCATTGAAGTTAGAGCTGCATAAAACTCGAATAACTCACTGGTGATTCTGGCCCACGAAATATAGCCATGCCTTGCAGGGAAATATTTTAAAAATTATTATTAAAAAGTTTCTTCTAACTTTGGACCACAAACACTAATGAAAAAGTGACAATTATGACAAAGTGATTGTCATAATCATATGGCGATTGCATGGTGTCACAACAGGGAAGAGTTAAGGTTGTTTGAATGCCCTATTTGTGTATTTGCATACCTTATCATGTTCGGATTTCTTTTAAGAGTAACTCTTTCCTGTCTTTGTAATGCTTGGTTTGAGATAACTGCAACATTTGTAAAATAGGTTTTTACCCTTATGTTAATGGTATGTACTCTCAGCCTTAACTCCATTTTAATTTAGGGGTTTTTTTGCCCTTGGATTTATACTATAGTTTGTCCTGCAGTGCCATTTTTCATGTAGCCTTACCTGTGGGCAATGCATCTCTCTTGCTCTCTTTGTATCCTTTGACTCATTAGCATTATGCGGTTTTCTGCAATGCAGCATGTCTCTGAGTATCCATGACCATAAACAATGTATGTTTTTTTTTTCTCTACAGGAGTTTTAAAAATTGTTTTGGCACATAGGTTTATTTCAGCAGGTGTGATAGTATGTCGGGAGATATGGTGTATTGGTTCTCTGCGGCAGTGCTGAAACACCAACTTCCTGCAAAAGAGATGCAGGGTTCTGCAGGCTGACCACATAAAACCATTATTTGGCACCTATGCCCCAGTGCGACAATCCAACCAACTGATGAATGGGCACCATGCCATCTGAGCAGATGGGCTTGAATGTACAGAGCCAAAAGGGAATATATGTGCATTAAGTGTGGATGTTGATGGCAGGCTTCCCAGCCAGTGATGTCTTAACAACTGAATGTCCTGAGTTCTTACAGCTGTAGTTAAAGGGATGCCAGCCTTGCCTGGGATTAACTTTCAAAGAGTAAAAATAAAAAGTTGTAAAGAACTTTTGAACGGGGCTTATTAGACAAGAAGTGAAGGTAGAGACAAAACATAATGGAGTTTCTACCTGCTAACTCCTCTGAGGACCAGAATGTGCTAATGCCAGCTCCTTTACTGCATCCTGAATACTGCAGAACCATGGCTAAATCATGGGAAATGGTGCATAAGCACTCTTCTGGTTTAATGAAACCTTGACAGATTTGTTAGAAGAAGTATGGTTGTAGGTATGCACTCTTGCTACATGTGTGCACAGTCAAATATTGATTAATAAAGAAAAATACCTGTAGTACATTGCATCCTTTAAATCTGTGCAATCCATTTTTATTGGTACACATATGTTTGTTTTCTGATTTCAGTGCAAAATGTACATTTTCAAATGCTACATTGTTTGCTTCAAGAATTTAATTACTCCTATTTTGATTTTCTGTTTTATATCTTTTAGGCCTACTGCATGAAGGAATTCTCTTTATTTTATTGGTGTTACACCTATTGTTAATAGTTCATCTAATGATTCTGCAGATTTTTAAAGAAACTTTAATGCTCTACTGAACCACGGTGATTTGTCAAATCTCTCGTTTACTGCAGTTCAGTTGTGTCCTCCAGAACTGCACTATGCTCCTGTAGTCTCAGCCTTCTAGGGCAATGAAGAGAATTCTGGCCAGCTCTGCTGACCAGTTGGCTTTAAACCAGTGGTGGGCAACCTGGAGCCTGTCAGGGAAATAAGCTGGCGGGCCACCAGACAGTTTGTTTACATTTGCACGGCTGCCCACAGCTCCCAGTGGCCGCAGGTTGCCCACCGCTGCTTTAAACAATTGTGCTAGCTGAAGCCCCTTTAAAGCTGGACAGTTTGCAAAGTCACCAGTAATCATTCTCTTTGCTGTTCTCTAGAGGATTAAGTGCAGCCTTTGTAGCTGTCTGATCCTTTTCAAAACAGCCAACATTCTCGCAAATCAGAACTGCCAGCCAAGAGGCTTTGGAGCTCTTTGTGCTCTGTCCCCCACCCCTAGAATGTAAATTTTTCAAAGTATCTTAGGTAGCTCTCGCTGACTTACAAAACCTGGATTTTCCAAACTTTCTGGGAGGCCTTGATAACATCAGAAAACCGTTATTGTAGAGAACTGTGTATAGAATGAGGAAAGACTCTGCATTTCCTCTTCACCCACCCACCCACAGGTGCTGGAATTAGGGATGCTGGGTTGCTGCCCTCCCCCTGGCTTGAAGTAGTAATAACAACCCAAATACATGGTTTCCACCTTCTACAGCTCCACAATAAAAATTGTGAAGAGAATTCCTTCTATATGAAGTTATTAGAACATCTTTTATAAGACCAGACAGCCTAGCGTAGGTAAAGGTGATAAACAGATCTGTCCTAGACAGAGGAATGTGGGTTTTCCTAAGTTTACATATGAGCAGTAAACAAGCCATTGAGCTAAACTGGAAGGGATTTTCCTGCACCTGACCTCAAGAGACCTTCCTGACTTGAAAGACAAAAAAAAAAAACCCATCCCTTTGGGGATATAAGGAACAGAGACTCCAACTGTATCCTTCGTCTTAGGAAATAAAGAAACCAAGCAATTTGATCTCCCGGATGGGTGCTGGCCAGCAAAAGCTGGAAATGAATTGGTGAGAAACTATCTTGAAGAAAAACTGTATCTTGCTAGATTAAGTTTTAGTCTTTTAGTTGCGTGGTTTGCTTGTAACCAGATCTACCTATATCCCTATTACATAGGGCTTGGCTTACATTTTATAGCACTCTAACTTGCTGGCTCAGGGGAGTGAAAAATCACCCCCCTGAGCGCAGCAAGTCAGAGCGCTTTAAAGTGCTAGTGTAAACAGGCTCCGAGCACTAGGAGCTGCACTCCCAGCGCTCGGAGCTAATCCCCTTGTGGAGGTGGATTACCAGCTGGGAGAGCTCTCTCCCCCAGCGCTCGCGCGCGACCACACTCGCACTTTTAAGCGCTGCTGCGGGAGCGCTCCTGCAACAGTGCTTTGAAGTTTCCAGTATAGCAATGCCCTTAGTATCACTTAATCCATGATTCTTTTCTTAATAGACTTGTTTTGTGAGGGTAAAGAGAGAGGGACTGGTCTCGGCAGTCGGGCGAATTCAGGGCTGGAAGCATACTAAGGTCAGCCTGCAAGGAGTAACCAGGTTGGGCAAAGCCAGGATGAAGCTTGTGGGCTGCTGACAGGCTGTTGGGACCAGAGTCCTGGACCAAAGCGGCTCAGCTACAGGACAGCCAGGATGACAAGGCAGACAGCAACCAAATTCCTTACTGGCCTGGGTGAACCCCAAAATGTCACAATTGAATCAGCAATGACAGTGCATAAGGTCTTAGCAAAAATAATAATTTATTTATGTATGCATGAGGAGGAGAATGATTCCCTTAATAGTTACTCAAATATCCAACAATCCTAAGTGGCACTCAGAGACTGTTATGATAGGCATCAAGATAAGGATCTATATAAATGTCAGTAGAGCTCTCTTCCTAGCTACTGGGTCTACTGATTTTTATCTTTTTCTTTCTGTTAAAAATTAATACCGGAAGATTTTTGGATCTCATTACTTGTATATTTTATCAGAAAGTTTAAATTGGTACAGCTGCTAAAAGCTCTATTCATATAAAGCTCCATGACTGAATCATAATCATGATTCTTGTTTCTAAATTTCTTTGAAACAAGCCCTAGGCACTAGGAATGTGGTCTATTTTTCTCCCCAGTAATATTCCTAAATCTGGCTGCAAAACAAAATAAGAAAATCATCCACTTTCTATGTTTCTTCCTGCATTTAAAAGCTCTTACGTGAAAAAAACATTTGCAAAAATTTAGTGTGTCATGATTTCAATTCCATTAAATCTGTATACCTTTTCAAGCATTGGGATTTCATTGAAAACCAATCCCTTCAGCTGTTTCTATGAAGATTATTCTGCTGTATGTTTTGCAAAGTTTAGTAAGCACTCAAGAAATAGGAACTGCACTCTTATTAACATCATGCGCAGCCAACTCAGAGGAAGTCTGCTTAGCTTTCTGGAAATATCTATCTGGATGTGTTGGAGGCTTATACAATTTATTAACATAGCCACTCCCATGAGCTGTATCATGATATCTAAAGATACATGTTACCTGCCATATTGATATGATAAACTGGCAAATAAATGTAACTTTAGCGCCCTCGTGGCCAAGATGGAGTCTGCTCTGCAGGCAGCTCTGGCCAAGAGAGGGCGCGTGCAGGAATGCAGCAGGAAAAATTCCCTCCACCCCAGGGGTACCTGTTCCAAACCCCCCAGAGTGAACACACCCACCCAGAGGAAAAGTACAATGGGTATAACAAAGGGAGATATTTATTTACAGAGGAATGAGAGGAGAAAAACAACAAGGGGAAATGTAGGAGGAGCGATAGAATAGGGTTGCATCCAAACCAAGGCCCCGCAGGTCCAGTGGTAGCATAGTTTGAAAGAGCAGACACTGAGCAATGTGTCTGCACACAGAGTTCAGGAGTCCTGAGCAAAATTCCAGTTCAATAGTGAGTCTTGGGTGCTCCTGGTCGTCTTCAGCGCCAGTGAACTTTCCCCAACAAACCCCTCCGGTGCCCTCTTCTGCCGCTCTCTGCAAAGCCACAAAGTGCGACAACCTCCCCATTTAACTAACAAGCAGCCTCCCTCCTCATTCCCAGTGCAGAGTGACAAGCCCCAGTACTCACAGCCGCATGCAGTTCTGGGCAACAGTGATACTGGGTCCAGCTCCAGCCTGTCCTTCTCGGGCGATTCCTCCCTGGCACAGTGCTCCCCCTGGCTCCTGTCCTGGGGTGTCGGCGATTGGCCACCCTGTCCTTCCCAGGCTTCAGGCAGGTTCTCTCTCCTTCGCTTTGTCCCGGGCCTCCCGACTGCAGCCCTTCTCTCCTGGGGCTCCAGAGCCACACCCCCAACTTTCCCTTTCTCTCACTGCTCCCCCTCCCCAATAGGAAAAAGATTTAAAGGTCTCTATGGTCTCTAAACCCCAAGGGGTTACACCAATGATTCAGACACCTGTTCCGTACAGGGATGGTTATTGTAAGAAAGATGGGTATAAAACAAACCATTAAGCAAATGCTTAACTGATTACCTGTACCATCTTTCTGTTTTTATAGAATTTATTAAATAGCCTTAATGACAGCAGCTAACAGTATAGGATATAAGAAGGCAAAAACGGTATTGGGCTATGATTTGGCTACATACATTTTAAAAAATGGTGGCTGTATAGCCATTTAAATTTTCAGAATCAAATTGCAGACACAATAGAAAATAATACATGTACTCAATTACTATCTTGGGAAGGTGACTTTATTTATCTTTTTGATTAAATGTGCCTCTGAACAGGGCCTGGCTTGTGACAATTAGTTATCAGCTGTGGTGTTGCTGCTAACATAATGGAGAAAAAACACTCCAAAGCTAGATTACAAAACAGTTTGTTAAATTACTTACATTCCAGTTCACCAAGGTCTCCTTCCCAATAGATCTGTGGTAGTCAACCCTTTTAACCTATTTGTCAGTGAATATCAGCCCAGGATCTAACTAATATGTCTAACTGCATAACATAAGCCCCTACATTTATGAAGCCTATATAGACTGAGTGCAGTACAAGAAACTTCCACACTCGGTCTCATTTTTTGTCTGTATGTAGACATAAAATGAACTTGAAAGACCGTATGAAACAATTATGGTAGACACACGTACAATTCTACAACACGTATTACTTTTGATTGGAACCTGTTCCAAACTAAAGGCACACAGTAACTCTGAGACAACCTTTAGAGAACATACACAAGCATGTACACTTCCTTATTAATTAGGCACTCTCAAGAATTGATCAACTGGCTGATCTGGTTAGTCACCCAAAAGAAAGTCACTGTGTTACTTATCGCACACCAGCTCAGCCAGAGCTTTCAGCTTAGTTTCTGCTCACAGTAAGAGATGACACTAGAAACAAAGAAGGAGCGAAGGATGGACATGACTATAGGCTTTTCCTGATACAATAGTGGGCAACCCGAATTGCTGGAAAATAGAAAGACAGTTAAAGGTGTCTATCCAAAAAAGGCACTTGATGTAACCAAGAAGACTTGCAGGTGGCTGGTTTAGGACCTCAGTCGTCTCCCTTCCAGGGTTAGCTTTTGAGAAATGATGTGCTGAAGGAGACAGGTCACTTTATCTTATTTCTGCTGGATTGTCCAGCTTGATTCCTCTCGCTGGAGGCGCTGGCATAGTACAATCAGATGATGACATACACTTCTTCCAAAGATTCATATGTCCAACCAAAATGAGAGTCATCCTCTCTGACTATCCAGTCAGGGAATGAGACATAAGGTTTTGAATTCTTACAACTGGGGCTGGAGTTTTCCAGTCTCTCTGTGTAACATACAAGCAGGTATGACAAGACGTAAGACATGTTAGGCCATAACTGTTGGTACTGCCATCTTGGTACATATGTTGAACACTACTTGGTTTACTCCAGTCAGCAATTTATCTCAACAAGTTGCTTTCCCTGAGCCCCTTTGTGGTGTACCACTTGGCCAATTTTGCAGTTATGCTTGCTCAAGTTGCAGTTTCTCCAACAATACTCCTCTAGCTGCTGAAATGTCCATTTTAAATTTCATGTAATTTATACAAAGTCCCTCCATATTCCTGATGTTCTTTAAACTTGTTTTAACAATCCATTATACAATGCAAAAGTCACAACAGAAACTGTTGTTCTCCAGCAGGCTGGAACAGCTGTAGAAATCTTCCATTTCTGTTCTCCTTGTTTTAACAACAATGGTAGAGCCTATGTATGATGGGGCTGAGTCCATGCATTATTAACCAAACTGTTACATTTCTGAATATTCCACTCTGTGGTCAAGTGTCCTTACTGTTTGGTTTACTGCCTCTTTCAGCACAGGTGTATTTTACTAATTTGATAGGATAAACATGCTAGACTTCAAATATTACACTGACTTCCTCACTATTACTTAAACTAAAAAAAATCAATATGAATGCAACTTTTCTTTCCTACCGCACTGCTCATGAGGTAAATACTTTCACTAAAGTTTGCAATATCTTGCCAAAAGTTGCATCTCTTGGATTTAACTTCCCTTTTATAGACATTTTAATTATAATATTAGATTCCTTCAAGTTCCCCATTTTACTACTATATCTGGCATGTCATATATCAAAGTTTGGTATTTATTGAATATCGTTGTTTTTTTTCATTCGGAGACCAGGAAAAAGAGGAAGTCTTCCTAGCTACACCAGTAGTACACTCTTGTGAAAGGTTGTAGCATTCTGAGTTTCCTCCGATTATTGAACAAATGTAGCCGTTAGACTGTGGGTTTTTGTTCTCTCAACCCTCAGTTTCTATGTTTTCTAAAAGGTTTTGATGCCTGAGCAATTCTTAATAGTCAGAACTCATGATTTCTGGGGCCTTAGTTACTACATTATAAATCTTTTCTTTTAGTATGGTGGCTTAATAGCAGTCAGTTGTTGCTTATTCACCTTATCTTGATTTCCACATCTTCTCTTGTTAAGGTAACTAATAGATCGGGGCAGGAAATTGTTTTCCTGTCCTGCAGATATTTGCAAGAATTCAAAATTGTCCCATCTCGAATTCGGACAAAAAGTTATTGTTAAAACTCTTTACAAACTGAATAATAAATAAAAATTATTTTGGGTAAGTCAAAATATGTTTCAGAGTAGCAGCCGTGTTAGTCTGTATCTGCAAAAAGAAAAGGAGGACTTGTGGCACCTTAGAGACTAACAAATTTATTTGAGCATAAGCTTTCATGAGCTACAGCTCACTTCATTGGATGCATTCAACAAAGCCCTTGCAACAAAGCCCGTTGGCAACGGTGTCCACATATCTATTCAGGGGACACCATCATAGGGCCTAATCACATCAGCCACACTATCAGTGGCTCGCTCACCTGCACATCTACCAATGTGATATGTGCCATCATGTGCCAGCAATGCCCCTCTGCCATGTACATTAGCCAAACTGGACAGTCTCTACGTAAAAGAATAAATGGACACAAATCAGATGTCAAGAATTCTAATGTTCAAAAACCAATCGGAGAACACTTCAATCTCTTTGGTCACTCGATTACAGACCTAAAAGTCACAATTCTTCAAGAAAAAAACTTCAAAAATAGACTCCAATGAAAGACTGCTGAATTGGAATTAATTTGCAGACTGGATACAATTAACTTAGGCTTAAATAAAGACTGGGAGTGGATGGGTCATTACACAAAGTAAAACTATTTCCCCATGTTTATTCCCAGCACCCTCCCACTTTTCCTCAGATTTTCTTGTCAACTGCTGGAAATGGCCCACCTTGATTATCACTACAAAAGGTTCCCCCCCACCCCCACTCTCCTGCTGGTAATAGCTCACCTTACCTGATCACTCTCCTTACAGTGTGTATGGTAACACCCATTGTTTCATGTTCTCTGTGTATATAAATCTCCCCACTGTATTTTCCACTGAATGCATCCGATGAAGTGAGCTGTAGCTCACGAAAGCTTATGCTCAAATAAATTTGTTAGTCTCTAAGGTGCCACAAGTCTTCCTTTTCTTTTTTCAAAATATGTTGTAATAACTTCAAAAAGTTTAATTTAAATTTTGATTTTCTTTTTCATTAACCTTTCGTGGGCTCATTAGCTTACATTTTTGAAACAAAAAGTAATTTTGAACCAGGAAACTAGAATTTTTCATGGAGAAAATGTCAAAATGAAACATTTCAATAAATCTTAAACTTTTAACATGACATTTGTTTCAAGGTGGGAAAGTTGTCCAGCCTGACCCTGTTTTGTGACCAGTTTTAATTTTGGTCAAATCAGCATTTTGACAAAAAAATTGTGATCAGCTCTAGTAGTGAAGAACACAACTATGTTAACTTAACTTCAACTACTCAACTTGCATAAAAACTCCCTTTTCCCCCTTATCCTAGACTGCACATTTTATGAAAGTGATGTACAAAATTTTCTGAAATACTTTTTCAGATATTCCCATGATGAGTACACCTTATACAAAATGATATCTACACTCATCATCTTCATGTGGGACAATTCCCATGATTGTAGTACCAGCATTGAGGGATATAGCCTGTTCTGAAAGTATAGATATGGGGGGGAAAAGGAGGAGGTGTTGTGCTATATGTCAAGAATGTATACACTTGGTCCAAGGGGAAGTGAGCAACAGGCCTCCTGAGAGTCTCTGGATGATGATAACAAGGGAAAAGAACAGTAGTGATGTTATGGTAGGTTCTATTATAGACCACCAAATCAGCAAAGGAAATGGATGGGTCATTCTAAAAGGAGGTAACAAGATTAGCTAACACACATGAACAAGTATTAATGGAGAATTTTAACTTCCCTGATAGCTGTGGGAAGACTGTTACAGCAAAACATAATACATCCTGCAAATTCTTAGTATGTGTAGAGGACAACTTTCTGATTCAGAAAGTTGAGGAAACAACTAAGGGGTTGTCCATCTTGGATCTGGTTTTGACCAACAGGGATGAATTAGTTGTGAATGTGAAGGTGGTCGGGAACTTGGGAGGAAATTATCATGATCTGGTAGAATTCAATATCCTATGGAAAGGAGGGCATGAGAACCACAAAACAAGGACATTGGAAATCAGAAAGGTAGACTTCAACTGACTCAGAAACAGTAGGCCAGGTCCCATGCAAAAAGACCAATTAGGAAGAAAAGGAGTCGAAGGGGACTGACCGTTCTTAAAAGATGTAATACTCGAGGCTCAACATCAAGCTATTCCGATGCAGAGGAAAGATAAGAAGAGCCCCAGGAGACCAATGTGGCTACACAAGTTGCTTTTTAGGTGTTTAGAAATCAAAAGGGATACATACAGGAAATGGAAGAAGAGGCATGTCACCAAGGAAGTATATGTGGGAATAGCACAACCATGTAGGGACAAAATCCGGAAAGCTAAGGCAAAGAATGAGTTACAGCTTGCAAGGAATGTTAGACACAACTGGATGCAGTTCTTCAAATACGTCAGACAAAAAAAAAACTATCAAGGACCATGTGGGTCCGCTACTCAGTGGAGAAGGTGAACTGGTAACGGAAGATGATAGGAAGACAGAGTTGCTCCATGCCTACTTTGCTTCAGTTTTCTCACAAAAAATAACATGTCAGCTGATGACTAGCAAAGTTACCATAGTCTATAAAGGGAGGGGATACAGATTGGGATAAGTAAAGAACTCATCAGAGATGTTCTGACTAAAATGAATGAATTCAAATCAGCACGGCCGGATGCTATTCACCTGAAGGAATTAGCTGAAGAAATCTCAGAGCCACTGTCAATAATATTTACTAACTCATGGATGACAGGAGAGGTCCTGGGAGACTGGAGAAGAGCTAATGTAGTGCCCATCTTTGAAAATGGTGGGGGGTGGGGAGAAGGGGCCAAGGAACTATAGTCCAGTCAGCGTGACTTCAATACCTGGAAAGCTACTAGAGAAATGTATAAAACATTTAATTTGCAAGTACCTGGAGGATGAAGGGATAAATCACTAGCAGCCAGCTTGGATTTACCAAGAACAAATCATTCCAAACCAGCCTGATTTCCTTCTTTGACAGAGTAGTTGATTTGGTGGATCAGGGAAGTGTGGTGGGCATAATATACCTGGACTTAATCAAGGCTTTTGACACAGCCCCACATGACATTCGCATAAGTAAGTTGGAGAAATGTGGGCTCAACAGAACTACCACTAAGTGGGTATATAATTGGTTAAACAACTGCAAACAAAGAGTAATTAATGGAATGATGTTGGATTGGAAGGAAGTCTCAAATGGGGTTTCATAGGAATCTATTCTGGGCCCGGTGTTGTTTAACTTCTTTATTACTGACCTGGATGTAGGAATGGAGAGCATACTGATCAAATTTGCAGATGACATAAAGCTAGGGAGGGTGCCAACAAATTGGAAGATAGAGCTGAAATTCAGTGGGATCTTAATACGTTGGAGAACAGGGCAACAAAATGAAATTCAATAAAGACCAATGTAAGGTGCTACACTTAGGGAAGAAAAACCAGATGCACAAATACAAAATGGGAGAAACCTGGCTTGGCAACAGCACTGCTGAGAAGGATCTGGGAGTTGTGGTGGATCACAACCTCAATTTGAGTCACAAATGTGAAGCTCTTGCAAAAAAGCAAATTTTAGATTGCATTAACAGAGGCATAGCATGCAAGTCATGGGAAGTGATAGCGCTGAGTGGGGCGGTACTGGTTTCAGCCTCAGCTGGAGTACTGTGTCCAATTTTGATCACCAATGTATAAAAAGGATGTAGAGAAACTGGGAAGGATCCAGAGGTGAGCAACAAAGATGATCAAAGGGGTGGAATGCCAGCCCTAAAAGCAAAAGCTGAAGGAACTGGGTATGTTTAGTTTGGAAAAGAGGAGATTAAGGGAGGATATGATAGCAGTCTTCAGATAATTGAAAGGCTGATATTAAAAAAATGGAGAAAAGTTACTGTCTTTTACCATAGAGGGCAGGACAAGAGGCAATGGGTTCAAATTACAGCATAGCAGATTTAGATTAAATCTCAGGAAAAACTTCTTTAGGACAGTGGAACAGACTCCGTTGGGAGGTTGTGGTAGCTTCTTCAGTGGAAGTTTTCAAAAGGAGTCTGGATAGCCATCTGTCTTGGATGGTTTAGACAGAACAAATCCTGCATCTTGACAGGGGTTAGACTAGATTTGTGTTCCTTTCTAACCCTATGATTCTGTGTGCTAAATTTGTGCATTCCTGCAGCTAAGAGTCATTGCATCGGATCATCAAGTGGTGGCTTGAACAAAACTATGCTAGCTTATGCTAGCTGAGGGGTGTGCAGCTGGAGGGGGTTTTATTTCCATTTAAACGCTCGGAACACACACCCCTATTTGACACCCACCACCCCACACTGGAATCTATATGGAGTATCCTTAAACAACTGCAACCCACACTTGATAGGGACCACATCCTGAAAGAAATCTTCCCTGAACCCCCTCTTCTGGCATTCAAATAATCCCCTCCCCCCCCCCAGACTCTCCAAGCTCATCATCAGAAGAAAGCTCTCCACAGATCAGGACACACCAGACCCTGCCAGAACCACATATGCAGAACCTGCAGATATATCTTCACTGCTATGATGATCAACACTCCCCACAGCACACCTTTCAAGATCCATGGGTCCTACACATGCCTATCACAACATGTGGTATACCTCCTCCAGTTTACAAAATGCCCCAATAACAACTACGTGGGTGAAACTAGATAGTCACTACACACTCGAATGAACTGTTAGAGAAAGGGTGTTTTTGTCTTTTATCACTTATCAGCAGTGGGCGAACATTTTTTTTTTTTCACAAAATGATTACTCTATCTGACCTCCAGTCCTCATTCTCAAAGGAAATGTGCAGAACACCTTCAAAAGAGAAGTCTGGGAGCTTAAATTCATAACATTGCTAGATGCTAAAGATCATGGACTGAACAGAGATACTGGATTTATGACTTATTACAACAATCTGTAATCCACTAACAACATTCCCCCCAAAGCTGCCTCCCTGCTTTCCTTTCCCAGCTATGACTGGAGAAGTATTGACAGGCCACTTCACCTTGAATGGTCCCTTGAAATATGTGTTAACCAGTTATGCTAAACAGTCTATTCCACCTTGTATTTAGCTGTGGCACTGAGTACATATCCCAGACCTGAAGAAGAGCTCTGTGCAGGCTTGAAATCCTGTCTCTCTCACTCTGACATTGGTCCAATAAAAGATATCACCTCACCCACCTTGTCTCTCTAATATCCTGGGACCATCATGGCTATAACAACACTGCATAGTGCTGACCTAGTCCATCCAGAGAGTCATGTATGAACATAAATATTGTCTCTTAACTATAAAGGCAGACTGAATTGTGGTGTTCAATGTCTCTCAAGGTTTCAAGGAAGCTCTACTAACCATAGGTAGGTTTGGCAAATAGGGTTCTGAGTGATAGTTCTGAGTGTTTGCAGAGCTGCAGTGGTAAGCTGAGAGCAAAGATGGAGGACTAGAAAAGGTATGCAGGGGTCAGACATGTGGTATGCACCCAGATGCTGTACCAGCACTCCTCTGAAGATTTAATACTCCAGAATCTCAGATTTCATTTTTTTGCAGGGGGGGGGGGGGCAGCAGAGAGTCTTTTACTTTTATGGTTGTGACTAAAACCTAAAAAAATGTGAACTGAGTGTAAACAATGCAGGGATATCCATGTGAGTCTGCAGAAACTTGGGGCAATAGTTCTGAGAAGTCTGAACTGCCCCATTCATCTCAATAAAATGCAAACTCAGATTTCACTTTATTATATTAATGTCAATAATGTAATTTTAAATTATTTCATTCCTCATAAGAGATGAGAGGGAGGATAACACTCTTGCTCAGTTTACTATGAAGTCTCATTTTGGTGCCACAAGTTGGCAGTGTTTAGATGAGCTTTATTACTTTTTTTTTTCGTTCACAATCAAAATGGAGCTAAACTTGGAGTCCGGTCAAGCCCAGAGAAGATACATGATCATATTCTAAACATCTGCACAACCTAAAAGCTGATTTTGTGGGTGGAGCTTGGAAGAGTACCACCATCTATCGCCCCTTCCCCATCTGACTGTGATACTGAAAATACCATGATGTGGGGCACAGTATTGTAGCTGCTATAGCATATGTTTTCAGCTTAACTGAGAGGAATTTGCAACTTTAAAAATGTAAAAATATAACAAACCAATACTTTGAACACACAGAGCATAAGAATTTAATTTTGCTTTTTCAGTTATAGAGGTATCATAACAATTTCTGAGGAACACATGCTCTTGGTCTGAGCATTTTCAAAATGATATTCAAAGGATCAGTCTCCAAAGTTGTTTTCACTTAAAAGGTATATGGGAGTTTCTTTCCATATGGGGAGGTAACATGGCAAGGACATTGGACCCAGAGAGTCCAGAAACTGGGCTTTTATTGTTAACTTTGCCACTGAGTTTTGAACTAAAACAAGTCATTTAATCTCTCTATGCTTCACTCTTCTTGTCTGTAAAATGTAAGTAATTTTCTTATCAGATGCAGAGCTCATCAAGCCAATATGTCTGAGCCTCATCAGCGAAGTGCAGAGCCCACAGACCAAATCTGGTCAGAGGGCATTTGTCAGTGATGTGAGACATTGTCTTTGGCCACAGCCACATGTGGGATCCTCTCAATGGTCCCAGATGTGAAAGCTGGCTACACATTGACCCTGGCCCATTTGAAATCAATTCAGAAGGGCCCATGAGCACATGAGAAATCTAAGTCAGGTATACCCATGTTTGGGTCAATTATAAGAGATTGGTTTCTGACATCAGCTGCAGACCATTCTTCATGCCACATTGACTTTTAGAGAAATCTGGGCAGGGCAAAGGAGCCTATAAGTGCACCCTTGGGTAGTCAAAGAGGTCCATGTATAGTGATAGGCTTGTGTATGCCCTGATCATCTCAACCTTTCTGTCTGTAACATCCGCACAATGGACGTGTGGAGGAATGATGTTAACACAGGAGCCACAGTACTGATGTGGGTCAAATCATACAGTTATGATGCACGTAGTTGTGTGTCAACCTAGCTTGTCATAAGACGAATGGAGCTAGACTGCAGCCCGGTATTCTGCTGCAGAGTAACAGAGGGCTAAACCAGATGATTGGAGAACTGGAGTATTTGCTCCCCAGGAAGTGCCAGCCACTTTGCTTAGAAGATATTTATTCATCTTCACCTTAGCCACAGATTTTCTCAAGTGGTTAAGGTATGTGAGAGATCTAGGATTTCTCTTAGACTGGGTGGGATTTGAGTTTCAAGCACCGTCCATAGTGGAAGAAATTCAGTTCCTGGCCTGCTCTGGCATTGTAAAGACAGAACATACTCAAAACTTTTTATGATAATGACTTTTAATATTCAAGTGCCCGTTTATAGTTCCTAAAGCTAGTTTCAGATTTTTCAAGTTCATCAAGTTGCTCTAGATTTTGCTGTCTTACCGTTTTGGAATGGTTTGCTTTCTGTCTAGCTGTGGCTAGGGTTAAACTCACTTCAGTTGTACCTGCTGTGAAACATTTTTTTTTCTGTGAACCCAGCTCTGATGTTTTCATGTTTTTCATTCTTATAAAATATTCAACAGTATAAAACATTATAAAACATTCAACATTTTTCCTCTGGTTCTTGAATTCTCTAGTGAAAGCATGCTCTTTCATAAGCCATATTTCTCTAGCGTATAAAGCATGCATTAAACTTAGCCAGAACCCTTTCATAGTCATCTTTGTGATTGTCTTCAGTAAAGTCAAAGGGTTTAAAGATATGCTCTGCCTGCTTTCCCATAACATAAATTAAAAAAGATACCTGTAGATCTCCAGTTTCTTTGTGTAGCTTTTTTGCAATTTGAAATCTTGCAAATATATTGCTTCCAGTCTGTCCATTATGAAGGTTTCTCAAAGCTGAAGTTCTCTGGAGCATTGAAGAGTGGCATACTGATGATTCCATTATAGCTTATACCTTGTTTATGTAACTTTTCACTGAAGGAAAGAATTTTGATTGGCTTCATGGATCAGTGCCTATGTTCCTCACAGATTAGCAATAACTGTAATTAGCATTTAAATCTTCCACTTTAGCCTTCCAGCTATATTTCTTTTCGGTGTAGATTTTCACAATACCAAGATGGCAACTCTCTCCTGGTTGTAGGTATTGCCCCCTGGTGACATCTTCTGTCTGGTGGTAGTCAAGGGTTTGCTCATTGAGGTTCTTGGCTTGTTGATTTCTGGCTGTTGTATCTTTATGGTGGTCGCTGTCAGTTAGTGCAGCTCCTTAGAACTCCCCAAAAGGGGAAAAAACAGACAACTCTGGCTCCTTGAAGATTTCTTATAAAATGTTTCTTAATTAGCTGTATATAACAGACAGCACCAGAGGGATTTGTTCCTTGTTGCAGACCTTCAGTGTCAAATTTCCAAAATGATTAGCTGAAGCTCATGAGACAAAAAGCAGTATTTATGATTGCATGTGATCCAGCGATAAGAGATGTGCCAGATCTGAAGCAGCTGAAATAACTGCCAGTGGGGAGTGGGAGCATCCTTGTTTTTCAAAATAATTGTGCTCAACACTCATCCCCAAAGGTTCAGGTAGCAAACACTTAACATGACATTTTCATAAGTAGGGGGTCTTTCAAATAATTTGAAAGATTTTTGTTGTGGTTGTCCAAAACATAGCAGATGTTTGTTTTTAAAAATTCTGAAATTCAGATGTTGGCATTTTGAATGATTGTGACTAGACAGTTAAAAAAAGAAGTTATGCTATTATTTTAAATGTAAGAGGCTCTGCTACCACAAACAAATCCAAAGTGGCTTACTGCATTGTATTGATCCATCACTGTGTGCTTGCTTTATAAGGTATCTTTCAAATCAGCTACTGCATGAATGCAACATTGAAACAGAATTCAGAATCTTCAACTCAGTCATACTACCTCCACCACAGTGCAAATAATATAAAAAATAAAATAAGAAGGTTAAGTTTGTGAAGTCAAGCACTGAGAAATTAGGAAATGTCAGAACTAAGGTTACCCAGGAAGCCGTAATTTTGCCTCCTTCTTGCTTTGGCGTATCTGACCTTTGGTATTGGACAGTAACAGTGCTGTATTGTGAAGCAGCCTGCAGTAGACTGAAAAGCTCAGTATACCATTACTGAACAGGTGCCTTCTGATTGGCTTAAGGTTGGCTTTTTAAAAACACCTATGTGACTTAGTCCCATTGACTTCCAGTAGGTATTGTGCTAAGTCATGAAGATGCTTTTGAAAATCCCATCCTGACAGAATGGACTTGTATTATCTATAAATCAGAAATCAGCTTGCTCATAAAGCATAATCTAAACATTTATTTAGTCTGCTAGACTAAAGCTTTATTTGTTATCATTTTAGGCAAAGGTTGCCTATCCAGTAGTCTGGCTGGCTGACAATGATTTAATTATCTGTAATGTAAAACTTAATAGCTAAATGTAAATGTCTTGATATGGTCACATGCAAGAATTTTCAAATAAATTTAGAACAAGATTATGGAGGCCTATGCTTCAAGTCGAAAACTGGTATGACAGACCATATGCAAATAATGAAATATCACATTGAGAAGTACAAGCAAAGCACCACAGGACTCAGTATTAGATTTAATAATTTAAATTATATACAGGAAGATGTAAACAATAGATAAACGACCATACATTCCTAATACCAAATTAGGAAAACAGATTGTAGCAGGAATGAGAGAGAGATTGTAAAAGGATCTTGAGAATTTAGAGGAGAAGGCAGAATTTAACTGAATGAGATTTACTTTAGATGAAAGACAGATGATGCACTTATAGCAAATTAATATCAAAAAGGTGAAAATGCAAGTTAAAAAGCAGTAAAGTGGGGAAAGATCTGGGAGTGGTACATTAATTCACAGTAACCTAAATGTTTCACAGCGGAAAGCTGTCAAAAATTAGAAAATGTTCTATTGGATCATCTAAAAACTGAGTATCATGAGAAAGGGAAGTAGTTCTTTTTTTCATACAATTGAGGTGAAGACAGACTTAGAGTACAGTGTACAGATGTACTTCTCATGAACAAAATAATGAATTGGATGTAATCCAGTGAAATACAAAAAGCATAACAATATTAAGCATATGAAATAAAGTCAGATTAAAGGAATATAATGTGTATAGTTTGAGGAAAAGGAAGCAAAACAAAGGGGAATGTGATAATTTTGTGAATTCTTGAGAGGCAGAGGACATTGGTGGCATAACAAGGGGAAATGGCCTCAAAGTAAAATGGGGGGGAGAATAGTTTATATTATATTGGTTTATGAAACAACTCTCATATATGCAATATCATGGGCCCATAGATTAAAATTACCAAACATACAGAATTAAATCAGGAGTAACTAGCAAATAGGAATAAGTCATTAGAATAGCATTTGCAGATGTTAAGGTTTATTAGACATTGGAATAATTTATCAAGGGAATTTTTTGGGGCACTAACACTAGGCATGACTAGACAACAGGTCAGAAATTAGCGTAGAAGATCTTCAGTATGGTAGGGAGGCAGCATTTCCAAACCCAGAATGTATGACGTCTCTATTAATGCAAAAATGTCACCATATATGTAAATGTGGATAGAAGGGCAGAAAGAAAGTGTACCTCCTTTACTCTCACAAAATATGCGTATTAGAAAATAGATAACACAAACCATTGAACAGATTTTGCTCAAGCTTTTCTACCTCCACTGTCCAGTATAATTCAAACTCAGATGAAAATGAACATTTTCAATGGTGTATTAAAGTGAACATTTTCAACCAAATGGTTTGAAATGCCAAAAAATATATGTACAGTGAGTTACCTAGAATTCCCTCTGGATTCCTCACCAACATCGTAAAACAACTAATGAAGAAACATCTTCCAGATAGTCCATCTCAGGTGTGGTACAGAGTCAAGTACATGCTGGGACAGGACTTGGGAATTTAGAGAGTCCCATTTGAATAAGCATATAGTGCAGATGCAAGCACTAAAACACACTTAGGTAATGCCAAAATGTGTCTCATTGCTTTGATACTAAGATTCTCCCATAACTAGGAATACAACAAAATCAAAATGAATTTGAACATTAAATTTCAGGACCATCACCTCCCTTGAGATGCAGAATTTCTAATGTGAATAAGCACCAAATCAGCTCTCACCAGTTTGTGGCTAGGGAAAAGGAGACATTTCTTCTTGCTTTTATTTGCAAAATGTTTTCACCCAGCTCCACTGTATTTACAGTCTCTCTCTTTTGTGTCTGTCTGAGACTTGGACAAACAGTTTAAGCTTTATTTAAGTTTAACTCATCTGATTGCAGAATTAATAATGTATTATTTCTCTCCTTCTCCTGCAGTATGCTGTCTGGCTAGTCTTCTGGGTCACATGGAATGTGTTTGTTATCTGCTTCTACTTGGAGGCTGGGGATCTTTCAAAGGTAATTTACCATCAGATATGTCTAAGCCATCTGTACATTATTAACATGCCCCCATTCAGAGGCTAAGTCTTCTGCTACTTATCCTCTTGGCATCATTTAAATGAGGTTTGCATGATGGAAATTTCACATATGCTGTATATCTTGCCATTCCACATCCCAGACAGCTGAGGTATTTGTGTTTTTGATATCAATTATACTTTTAAAGGAAAACTCACTTTCTTCTGGTAGTTATTCAGTGCAAGTGCCACCTTTGGGAGAGATACTAATCAGATTTTATAAATACAAAGGGAGATTGCTATCTCAAGGGTAAACATGCTCTTTTTGTATCATTTAACTTGGTTATTGCTTTGCTGAATTCTTTCCAGGGGCCTATACTGCAATGTAATAATGGTAAAACAAGTTGTCACTGGTAAATTAAAATGTAAACTGAGATGCCAGGATAGACTGGATTGTGGAGTCGACTTCAGTTTGTTACTTAGAATCCTAGATGAGCCAAGAAAAATTTCACAGAAAAGAAGGCAGTTTTCGCTCTTATTTCACTGTGTAAGTGCTGCCTCTCAAAGCACTCCCCAGAATATAAGTTCAGTGCACTGTTCGACAGTATCTTGTATTCCCATGTGTGCTGCTCCTGCAAAAGCCTGGATGAAACCCTAGGCTATGTCGACTCGTAAGATGCTGCAGCAGCACAACTGGAGCACTGCAACTGTGCACCATTGTCTCGCTTCAGTGTTGTAAGTTTTCGGTTTAAACCAGCCCCTCATCCTGTTGACCTCAAGAGTAAAATTCACTTTGACTTTAATAGTGCCAGAGTTCATTCTCTGAGGTGCTTAATTTATTTTTAAGATATGTCTTGCTTTCTGCCTTTGTAACTGTAGATAGGCCCACTCCATTAAGGAGCTGGGCAATGATGTAATAAATACAATGACCTTCTGGACAATATTTTTTGTTACATTACAAATGCTTTGTATATTGTGAAGTAAACTATTACAGATGTTATAACAGGCAAGTTATGCTTGTGGCATCCTATACAAACTACCATTTTATTTGTTTTAAACTCACGCCCCTTAGACCGGTTTTTGTAGCCTGCTGCATACATTGGCTAGTCTCTGGGTGTGAATGAAAATGTGGGGTGCTTGTAGGCTGATTTGAGAAGGAATTGATCTGTTTTATCATTGCATTTTAATGGCTAAAAATCATTTAAGAACATGAAAGTGATGTTCTGAGTAGATATGGGCCAGAGCTGAGATTTTTTTCAAAAGTTTGGGGGTGTTCACCTCTCGGTTGTTGTTTTTTTTTTCCAGAACTGGGTGCCTTGTTCAGGCCTATACAGCAGATGCATCTAAAAAGTTCATTTTGGTTCCAGTGATATGCTCTATACTTAGAATGGGGAAAAACCCAATGTATTCCCATCACCTAAATTAGGTTTCAAGCTATTAATTTCATCTCCTGGGTCAAGGCATGGGGGCATTACCTCACATCTAGGCATTCAGAAATTTCTAAGCATTCAGATATTCCTTCACATGGAATGGTTTTAGTGGAAAGGGGAAGCAAAGAAACGCTCATGGATCTGGCCCATGATGGAATGTTGTACAGCTTTGGAGAGGATGGGTCTATTTTACCCTAAATAAATGTGGTACCTAAAAAAACACTATTTACAAAAACTAAGCATATGCTTTGCCACATCTGTAGAAAAACAGTCTAGGACATGCTAGGGCAAACTTATCCTTGTTGTAACACATTGTGTGTGTCTTCAGGCCAGCAGAGGGGTTAAACAGTGGATCACGGCTAGCACTGTGCCTCATACATCTAGCTATCCTCGTAAGTCTTGCATTGAATTCTCTTTGTTACATGTATTTTTTAACTGAGAATAAATACGACATCGAAGCTTTAATGATACTTGGCAGTATTGTCTCCTGTTAGGAAAGGCATGTGGAATCTTAAAAAGATAAAGCACTGAACTGACTCTAAGCAGAGTATAAAAAGTAACCTTTAGGGGAGCACAGTATTAGCGTATATCTTCCACTAGGGACTCTGCTGAGGTCGTAAACAATGAGAGGAACTTGCACAGCATGGTTTTAGGAATTGCTAAGTTAAAATGACAGCTTAATAATAGTCCATCTGGGGATAGTTTATTTTATATGTATGATATATAGCTTTCTACCAAATAAAATCAAAGGGTTTTTTTTGAAAGTTTTGAAACTTGCTT
The DNA here is from genome assembly GCF_965152275.1 of Natator depressus. Taxonomy (NCBI): domain Eukaryota; kingdom Metazoa; phylum Chordata; order Testudines; family Cheloniidae; genus Natator; species Natator depressus. The sequence goes on from NC_134236.1 coordinate 95,742,707, forward strand.
CTGCTCTTTGGGCATCCATGTTGTTATCACCTAGTAATTTAAAGGAGACAACCTATTTCAATCTGTTAATATATCATACCAATAGTTTACTAGTTTCTTTCTTTCTAAATTAGTTTTCAAGGGCAGAGGTCATGGCATTTTTATAACTGTGCCTTATTATAGCAAAAGGGCCCTGTAAAGACACTATTTTTAGAACTATGAGATTATCCCCTGCTTACAAGAGTGAAGGAGCCTAAAGGATTACCAGTGAACAGCCATGTGGAGCTGTTCACATTCTATGCCAATATGGGGAATGTATGTCCATACAGTGGAGAGTGGTATTGCACTTTGACTATTTTCTATCCTTGTGCTTTTTTTGTAAATGCCTTTGCTGACAACCTAGCTTCCATAACTGTCCAGAATAATTGTGATTTATTTGTTCATTTCCAAAAAGAAGCAAGTTTGGTGGTGGGGGGGATGTTTTTTAAAGCTACTTGGTTGTTGTATGGGTTTATGGATTGCCATCTGGAATGCCCACTTCACAGTACATTCTGTTACACAGTAACCCTTTTAAGTAATATTTCACTGGTCTTCATGTTTTCTCCTTGGCCATATGGAGATCCTCTTAGTAAGGCACCATAGCCAATATAAGTGGGAGTTTGTAGGCATCTTTAAGAGAAACAGACAAGATTACTACTTAAAATATATCCATTTTTGTCCCAAGGGTGGAGACAACACACAGCATACAGAAGGTATAAACTCCCTTGGGTTAATATATGCATATGTTGTGCCCTTTTAATGAGCATACTGTCAAAAATCAAAGAAAATGTATTTATCCTTTACAAGACAAAAGTAGGATGAGTTTCCATTAAATTTTAATTTTGCATTTACCACTTTTAAAAGGTCAAGAAATATTTCCAGATGTCATTTCAGTGAGGTGGTTCTGCAACTTTGTAATGGAGCACAAGAGCTATTAAATGTAGGGCTGTATTCAGTACTGCTTATTCGTCGTTCAGGCAAAACTCCCGGAGATTTCTACGGGAGTTTTGCCTGAACAATGTCTGCTAAATAAAACCCCTCAGTAAAGAAGTGCTGCAAATGCTTATATAACATACTTGGTTCCAGGAACATGAAAGCTCCCACTAGAGACATCTCCAGATGCTGTAAATTCCACAAGCTGGATAGCTGAGGAATAAGAAGTTTACAAGCCAAAGGCATCCAAATGTTTTTTTTTTAATTTAAAAATGGTAAGATATTGACTGGAAAAAAAAAGTGTTGATGTGCTATTTAACTTGTACAATTAAAATCACAACAGCACCATTAATTTAGACATGTTGCACAAAAAATTCTATTTAGTCACATCAGTGTAATTCTGGAATATGACTGCACTGACTTCAGTGGTGTTCTCCAGAATTGTATGAACCTGGCTGAGTTCTGCTGATGTTCTACTTTTTGATCTTTGTTGGTTGTTAACTGTGTAGGTTAATGTATTTGCATTTATGGTGCATTTCCTGACATCTTCCTTTTTTTAAGTTAGCAGCTGTAATATCACATCAATGAACTGTAGGTTTGCTCGCTCTCTCTCTCTCTCTCTCTCTTTTTCTAACATTACACACAAAAATACTTTAAAAGAATGTTATATTTGAAAAGCCAAGCCCTAAAAAGTTTAGGAAATGCCAGAATTTAGGTTGCCTGTGGAAACTGAATTCAGCCCCCTTGTGCATATGAATTATGATATGGTCTTTAGTTACATATCCTTTCCAGAGGACCCTTACCACATTCAGTGCACAGGATGGATCTGCTCTGTGGATGAATCGGAGAGATATATAGTAAAACAGCCTATTGTCTGTAAGACTCCTGCCTCATTTGTTGTAGAATTTGAAAGGTGTGTAATGAATGAAGCATGAAATGAATAGATGGTGCTAGTCAGTAACTTATTTTCTTCTAATTGTTCACTGTGTGGTCCCAAGCCATATTTACTTCACACTATTTGCACTCTGCTCAGAGTACTGAAACATGATTATTGTTACCCTAGCAGCTAGGAGCTCTACTCATGGCTATGGTGCTCTTCCCTATAATAGCTGAGTGATTCACAAACTTTAATGAATTTATTTTGAAAACACCTCTGGGAGATGAGGTGGTATTACAAATCCCCTTGTACAGATGGGGAACTGAAGTGATCAAAAGTGTCTGCTAACTTTGGATTTGCAATTTGAGAAGCCCAGGGGCAGATATTCAGAGTACTTAGCACTGTATAGCACTTTATACGTTCAAAGCACTGTGAGCAGAGGCAAGGATAGAATTGGGTTCTCCAGGGTCAGCATTCAACTGCCATAACCATAACCATGATAATCCAGGTATTTCACATCCTGGATGGGATTGTTCTGTAGATGGCATACATCCTTTGTCCCTGTCCCCTCTAGGCTGTTGCTGTTCTAGTGTTCCCCCCTCCCACCCCACATACCATCCTGGCTCTTCATCCCTGTCCCAATCTCCTTGCCCAGTCTTTGCCTTGGAGCTCAGTTCCAGTCTTTGCCTTGGAGCTCAGTTCCAGCCTTTGCCTTGGAGCTCAGTTCCAGTCTTTGCCTTGGAGCTCTCCATATCATTCCCAGTCTTTCTCCACCCCATCCAAGCTCTGACTCTTCCCTCCCCCTGGGCTCCTCATTCCAGCCTACTGCCTCTTCTTTCTGTCCTCTTCCCACATCAGTTTCTCGTCCCTCTACATTCAGGTCAGAGTGCTTCCTCCTCCATGTGGGCTGGGTACATTCAGGGGAGCATGAGAGAAAAGGAGAGAAAATATCTGTGTGTAGGAGGAGTGTGTGTGTGTGTTCTGCTGCCCAGTGCCATAGCAGTGAGGAGCAAAGAAACATGTCCAATTCAGATCAGATCTTCAGAAAATGCACTTACCAAACTCTAATAAGTCTCTACTGAGCATGTGTAAACTGATTTTTTTTTCAAATTCACTCAATTTTGGTATCTTTTAATGGGACATCCCAGCTACCAGAGTGACTTCCTGCCAGATTTCAAGTTCCTGCTTCAAAGCAGGTGGGCGCTACAGCTTATCAACTCAATGGTTGTAAGAACTTCTTAACATGGGGAAACAACGTTTCCCCCACCCTCTCTTGGTCTCAGTCTTGGAAATGGCTGAATTTTTTATAATGTATCCAAAAAAAGTCAGCCTGAGATAGAGATCCAGTATGTAAAATTTCACAACAAATACTTTATTTTGGCAAAAGAATAAGCAACCAAAAGCAGGGTCTTATAATGAAGAGTGTTGGGCAACTTTACTACATGTGGTTCTGCCTGTGTTGCCTACCATTTGTGGTAGAATAGACAGCTATTTAACTAGCTGCCAACAAAGTGTGGAAAAGTAAGCAGTGTGTTAAAGAAAATCAAACCCTGTTTGCCTTAGCAAGTCACAAGGGACATACAGGTTGTGAGGTATTAAATGCCCCGGGACTGTAAATGATGATAGCACCGAAGGTTTCAAGGCCAGTAGAACTGAAGGGTTTCTTTCTTTCTGCCTTTCTTGCACCCTGGATCAAGTCATTTTGTCATTTTTGTTTATCAATCAATCTAAAAGATGGCCAGAGAGGGTAAAATTTTGTCAACAACTTGCATTATTTTGTGTTCTGTGGTTTTGAGAAAATAAGCTTATACTGTTTAATTCTTTAGCTTCTATGGCTGCTGCACATCCTTTTTGGTCAAGGAATACAATGGCAGATGCAATCGGCATCAATGTTGAATGGAAAAGAAACATAGATATTCAATCTCTAAAATGGAAACCTTTAAACCACATGTATTGATATCGTTCTGAATTTAGAATCATAGAATATCAGGGTTCTAAGGGACCTCAGGAGGTCATCTAGTCCAACCCCCTGCTCAAAGCAGGACCAAGCCCCAATTTCTGCCCCAGATCCCTAAATGGCCCCCTCAAGGATTGAACTCACAACCATGGATTTAGCAGGCCGATGCTCAAACCACTGAGTTATCCCTCCCATGTTTAGAATAAACATGCATCAGTTGAGAGCAGTGAGAGCTGCTGTGTGCTGAGCCATTTTGAAAATCAAACTACTTCATTTATATTCCTAAATAGGAACTGAGCTCGTTGGAAATCCAGCCACAACTGTGGGTATGCAGACCTGCCATGTGTCATGCATCTACTGTGGCACTCACATACTCTCTGCCAGGTTGAAATGTCTCTCTTCAGCTGGGCTACATGAATTGCGGCTTCTGGCTACTGGAGTGCAGTAGCGTCTAATTTCTTCTTGTTGCTCCTCCTACTAGATCCCTGTGGAAGGATCAGCAAAGAGGCAGTGTAGGCAGCAGCAGCCAAAGGGGAAAGAGACAAGAGGTCCAGTACTGGTGCCCACTCACTTTGCATCCCTTTGGCCACCCATCCCTCCCCAACATGAGATTTTTCCACCAGCTCTCTCCAGCCCTGTAGTTTTATTCCTCTAGTTTCCCCCAAAAGCCCTTCTGTCCCCAGTTTACACCCCAAATACCCAGCCCTCACCTTTCACCGCCAGCAGCCCTGCAGCTACACATGCCCAATTTTCCTCCTACTTCCCCATCCAGGCCCCTGCTTCCCACTCAGCACCCACCTAAGCCAGAATCCCCTTGACACCTGTCAGAAATTCCAGACTCCCTCCATAATCCTCACATCTAGCCAGTGCCCCAGATACCTTCCAGCATTTGCCAACCTACCTACCTCCCAAACACCCTAAGACTGTCCATCACCCACTCGTCTGCACAGCTCAGACACCCTCTGGTACTCACCCACTTGTGTAACATAACAGCCTTCCACCTTTTCCAGCTGAAGCTGCCAAACTTCTGCAACTCCATATCCTGCCCTTGAACCTGCTGGGGGACAGGGTGTGTCAAGCCACTAGCTGAAGTTTATGGGCATACGCAAATTATTGGCAAGTATGCCAGTTAGCTCAATATATAATTTATATAGACTGGAAGACATGGAGCTCAACAAAACTTGGCAGCTGAGCACTTTTCAAAATGTGTTCCTAAATCTTAAGCAGTTAATATGCTGGAATTCAATAATGACCCTTAAAATAAAATAAACTCAATTCAATTGAAAACACCGAAAAAAGATGTGGAGGAGGGAAGAGGAGAAGAAAAAGACATAAAAACCAAGAGTTTAAATTAATCGCTAGTGTAATTCTGTAGTAGCAAAAGAATGAATTTGGCATGAGGGCTGCATTTGCACCAGGCACAAACTGACCCTATATTTCCTATCTGTGACAGTAATAATTATATTGTTTTAGTTTCACATTTACTAGTCATTTTCATAAGGGAGTGGTGGTTATCAGTTGAATGTCACTGCAGCACATACTCTAATGAGACAAGCTGCAGGATGTTTAATTTTGAACATATTACCTTCCTTGGATGTTGTTTTAACAGATGTCCCGTTATGATAACAGAGAAATTAAATTAGTTTTCCATTTAAAGCATCTGGTTAACTTTGTAGGTAAATGCCTTTGAGCACTAAATCTGACCAGGGTTTTTGGATAAATAGCTATCAGAATGTTTTAAGTAAATGACTTTACTTTTTCACTTCTATTACTTAGAGCAGATTTGACATGCTTGATCATATATCTAACAGATGAAAATTGAAAATATGCTGGCAACCAGCAGTGTTAGGTTATTTTGAGGGTAGTTTCATGGGTAGATAATATTAAGCATGCTTATGGTTCCAGTTAAATTAGTTTGCAGCAATTTTTTAACCTCGAGATCTCAACCAGTGAGAATGCAACTGATTACAAAATAAAACTGTTTTTCTGTAGATTCAGCATATGGTTGAAAGCATATATAAAAAGTTGCATTTTTCTTCTTCGTAGGACTAGTAATGCACATGGCAATTGAAAGTGATTCAAAGGTACAAAAAATACAAAATATGATTGTACAAACTCTGACCGGCATAGAATGTGGCCACATTATTGTAATCATAGCTTATATTTTATACTAAGATTTAATGTAAACACACGTGTGTGTGTGTGTGTGTACACTCTGCCCATTAATCCCTTTACTATAATAATTATGGTTCTAAGTGCAAGAAAAAACGTAAATAGCATCTTAAGGGAAAAATGCAGTGATTAATTGTTGTGATAAAGTGGTAATTACCATCTCATATGTATATTAATCTAGGGTCATGTTTAAAGATGATCCAGTTTGTGGTGTACTGGAAACTGTTACAATTTAGAGCAATAGCTTGTAATTGTAAGGGGTTTCCTGATCCTGCTTGCAGACTAGGAAGTTCTGAGGGAAGGTGTGTGAGCTGGGTCCTCTGTGGAGTCTCCACAAGGTGGAGCAAGATGGGTTGAGTTGTGCTCCTCTGCCACAGGGAGCAGCCTACTACATCTCTCTTTTTAGATTCTTATGTGTTAGGGTTCTGGATTCTAAGAAATAAAGTAGTATTACGTTGCAACCTTCTGGCAAGAGTATGTTATGTCTTTTCCCTACTCCGCTGTATGTATGCTGTGAACATAAACAATTACTACGTATTCAAGCTATACCTCACAGCAGCCAATTGTATAATATGTATGCATGTACATATGATAA